>NC_143262.1:3168750-3795000 GCF_984573655.1 Nuphar pumila
ATCACATCCAAATTATGTCGTATCAATAGGGTCGGCCAATACGGTAGTTCCCAAAAAATAGATTTTTTCGTCCAATTGTGATCCTTCCCAAATCCACGGAAGGGTATAGGACTGCGGGCATCTGTTAATACATCTGGAAATTATCACAATCTTCTTAGAATCTCTATGCCAGACAATCTTGAGGATGGACCTTCCGTTTCAGTTGTGCCTGCTTTAAATGCATTCTTTTGACGTCGGAACGGATGATCGCTGGGTAGAAATCGACAATGACAATCAAAACAGCAAGGCTTCCTTCCATGCCTCAATCTAAAAGCTTTGGAATCCTCCATGCAGTACGGACAAGCCAACCTTCCATGTGTGCTCCAACCAGATAACATACCATATGCAGGGAAGTCACTGATTGTCCATAGAACAACGGCCTTCATGTTGAAATTTTGTTTTTTGTGGGCATCATATGTGGTAACACCGTCATCCCACAATACTTTTAATTCATCAATCAATAGCCTTAGATATACATCAAGATTTTGGCCAGGTGAGGTCGGACCAGGGATCAACAGAGACAAGAAAAGATTTGGACGTTTCATACACAAGCTTGGTGGAAGGTTGTATGGAGTTACAAATACTGGCCAGCATGAGTATGGAGTTGATCTACCCCCAAATGGATTAAATCCATCTGTACATAGACCGAGTCTAACATTTTGCACTTCCATTGCGAAGTTCTGATGAGTACGATCAAAGTGCTACCAAGCTTCAGCGTCAACAGGATGCGTGATCTTGTTTTCATCGTGTCGAACTTTATTTGCATGCCATCTCATGTGTTTAGCTGTCTTTGAAGACATATACAATCACTGCAATCTAGGAGTGATAGGAAAGTAGCGGAGCGACTTGTATGAAACTTCCTTTGATCTCGTGCTACCATTGCCTCTTGTCTTTGGCTTGAACCGAGGATGCCCACATGACAGGCATGATATGTCATTTTCCTGCTCCTTGAAATACAACATGCAGTGATTTGGACAAGCATCAATCTTTTTGTAACCCATACCTAGAGCGTTGACCATAACTTTTGCACGATAGAAATTTTGTGGCAATTTCTCATCTTTAGGCAACATACTCTTCACAATCATGCACAAACGGTCAAAACATGATTGACTCAAATTATACTCGGACTTTAAATTCATTAGTTGAAGAACTGCAGACCAGATAGTGTGACTCTCACAACCGTTCCAAAGTGGCTCATCAGCATCTTTAAGTAAATCATAAAATCTACTAGCTGCATCGTTTGGTGATTCTTCATCTACGACAGTTCTTATATCACTAGAACTCATAGCAGAACCCAGTTCTGTTCCTGCAGCATCAAATATCAAATTCGTATATAGATTATCGTGCACCACATTCACCCGTGCATCAAAATCGTTTCTAAATTCTTCTCCATGAAACGTCCAGTTCTGATAATCACTCACAAAACCCTTCCTGTATAGGTGATGTCTAACGCCATGAGGTTCTACAAATCGATTATTCTTACAAATCTTGCAGAGACACCTAATCCGACCTGTGGGATCTACTGTACTGACACTCGCCGTTGCAAATTCAATAAAACTGTCAACACCATCCATATATTCATGCGATAACTCATTGTCCACTATCCTACGGTACATCCATTCACGGTTTGCAGTCATTCTGTCGTATGCTGTTACGAATAGTATCCCAACGAATTAAGAAAAAAACAATCAGAATGCTACGATGAAGAAAATATCAAATTTATTATACAATATACTATGTCAAACAATAACAAGAGTTTTGATGCATGCATTGATAACTTAATATTTTCATGTGCAAACTATTAATGACACGATACAATCATTTGAAGCATGCTTTTATTATAAAATTTCACATGGAAGTCAAAATCAAATTGAAAGTAACTACATGCTAGCATGGATACAATTACATCAAACATTGCAATATATCATAATCATTCATATCAAACAAATGGCAAACATGTACCTGCAGCAAACACACTTCAATATCTCACTAACTACTACCATGCTTAGCATGGACTCCGTACTCCAAAAATAAGAACACTTCCATATTCCTACATTAAAATCATGCTCAGCATGATCTCCGAACTCCAACAAAGCAGTCCTAGATATCAACAACTAAGTGAGTGTGTGAACAATAAAGTGTTGCATTCAATAAATTAAATAACATGTGATACGTTTGCATCACTTACTCACCACGGGTATTTACCCGATTTGCATTGTTTTTGTCATTTACTTACCACAGGTGGCCGAGCACGAGTTGGTTCCGTTGAAAAATCTGCACAAAAAAATGCAGTTTTAAAAAAAACTCGTCACAAAAAAAAAGGCAGTTGTTCCGGCAAGGGGTCGACTCCCCTGCTGTTCCGGTAGAGGGTCGACTCCCCTGCCTGTTCTGTCATGGGGTTAACCCCCTGCCTGTTCCGGCATGGGGTTAACCCCCTGCCGGAAAGGCAGGGGGTCGACCCCCCATGCCGGAAACGCAAGGGTTAAACCCCTGCGTTTCCGGCACGGAAGAGGGTTAAACCCCCTGCCTTTATGGCAGGGGGTTTAACCCTTGCTGGAAACGCAGGGGTTAAACCACCTGCGTTTTAGGCAGGGGGTCGACCCCCCTGCCGGAAACGCAGGGGGTTAAACCCCCTGCCGTGCCGTAAAGGCAGGGGGTTAAACCCCCTGTCGTAAAGGCATGGGGGGTCGACCCCCTGCCGGAAAGGCAGGGGGGTTTAAACCCCCTGCCGTGCCGTCATCCCTTTACGGCAACGGCACGGCAGGGGGTCGACCCCCCTGCCGTAAAGGCACGGGGGGTCGACCCTTTGCCGGAAAGGCAGGGGGTTTAACCCCCTGCTGGAAAGCACGGCAGGGGGTCAACCCCCCGTGCCTTTACGGCAGAGGGTTTAACCCCCTTTCCTGCCGGAAAGGCAGGGGGTTTAACCCCCTGCGTTTCCGGCAGGAAGGGTACCCCCCATGCCTTTTCGGCAGGGGGTCAACCCCCCATGCCGGAAAGCACGACAGGGGGTTAAACCCCCTGCCTTTCCGGCAGGGAAGGGGGTTAAACCCCCTGCCGAAAAGGCAGTTCCGGCATGGGGGGTTGACCCCCTGCCGTGCCTTTACGGCAGGGGGGGTCGACCCCCCTGCCAGAAAGCACGGCAGGGGGTTAAACCCCCTGCGTTTCCGGCAGGGAAGGGGCGTACAGCGTGAAGAAGAAGAAGAAGAAGAAGAGAAGAAGATGCAAGTGATTACCTGCGCGTCGCCGGGCGGTGGCGGGAGGTTGACGAGGAGCGGCAGCTGGCGAGCGCCGGCTGGTGAGCGGTGGACGGGGAGCGGCGGCTGGCGAGCGGCGGCGGCCGGACGGTGGTGAGAGCCGACGGGCGGCGGGAGGGAGCAATACAGCAAAACAGGGAAAAGAGAAAGAGGGATGGGATTAGGGATTTACGCGACATTTAGGTACGGCTTAGCGACGGAAACATTTTGTCGCTAAGCCGTCGCTAAACCAAAATACCAAAAAAGCGACGGAATATATTATGTCGCTACGCCGTCGCTCATTAGCGACGACAGAGTTCCCTCTCTAAATCCATCGCTAAAATGGTGTTCTTGTAATAAAAAGTAGCGACAAAAAATGTAGTCGCTAATCCGTCGCTAAGTAGCGACAGATTAGCGATAAAAATTGTTTCCTCGCTAATCCGTCGCGAATTAGCGACAGATTCTATCTCTAGCTAATCTGTCGCTAATTAGCGACGGAAAAAATCCGTCGCTAATTTCCGTCGCTAATTAACAATTTTCTTGTAGTGAATGGTAGTGGGTAGTTTACAAAATCAAAATGTAATATTGTGATCCCAAAGAGCTTTGTCAGGAAGCCATTGGGCATAGGGAGGCCCAAGGATACGGTAGAATGAGGAAACAGTGAAATCCCCCAAAGCAGAGTGCTTTCAGCTAAGGGCATCAACTGAGCTATTTTGCCTGCGTAGTGATAGTTTTTGCATCAGCTCCAACCATTGTTCAAATGCAAGAGTAGACGGGTTTCTCCTTAGTTGAATTTCTCAACCGGATTGAGGGTTCCAAAAGGAGCTAAACATTCACTCCTTATGTTTGGTGATCCAATATAAGTCTGGGAATAGGTCGCGTAATCGGCCATCTGTGCACCATATGCCCTTCCAAAGTGAGATACGTGAATCATCCCTCAATAAAACGAATAAAGCTTCAACTAAGTCAGAGATTTATTTGGCCCACCATTTCCAGATATTGAAACCATTGGACCATTTTACACCCCCAACCCATTCCCATGGCCAAACTTGGAGGTTGTACTTGGCTTTAACAACCATAATCCAAGGCTTGCCAAACAAAATAATCATCCATAGCCATTTGAATAGAAGGCCCTTGTTCCAACGACCCACTTCTCGGATTTCAAGCTCACCTTCCTCTTTGGATCTAGTGATGATTTCCCACGACACCAAGTGTGTCTTGTCTTTTTGAGATTTTTCAGACTAAACAAAAATTTGGAATGCTCGATTAATGCGTTTGAAGGTTATGGAAGGGATATGAAACAATTACACAAAATGCAATAGATAACTTGTTAGAACATGCTTTACCAATGTTATCCGCTCCGCAATTACAAGAATTGATTTTTGCCATTACTTTGTCCTTCACCTCTTTCCAATAAAGGTCGTGTGTGATCCCACGATGAAGGGGAAGCCCCAAGTACTTGATTGGAAGCTCGTCAAGCCGACAATCAAAAAGTGTGGATGTGAAGGAAGTCCCACCCCCGCTCCATTACTGAGACATAACTCGATTTTTGGCTATTAAAAGAGGGGAGGGTGGTGTATGTTCTCCCCCGATGATTCACTGAATCCCACGTCTGTGTTCGGGGGAGGGGGGGGGCTAATGAGCGCCACATATTTATGCACATGGGGCTCGTATTCCCGTGTATGTTGACATAACTTTGCATCGGACACTGGTGCTGTTGCAAAGACTTAATCACCCTTACTTGCTTTTCTTGCCCTGAAATGACGGTTCGAGGAAATGACAAAAATATCCTCCATTCAAAAGTTGTGAAACTACGGTTTGAGAAAAGGACAAAAAAGTCCTCCATCCAGAAAGTTTGATGTTAACTATTTAAGGTGTAGACGTTCGCTATTCATTAAACTCTTGCGCCATCTGCTGTAACAGTAGCTCCCATTGTCAACGCAAACTTTGCCTTCGTCTCCAGTCGAGGTTTCCGCCTTGTTTTGTATCCTGTTTTACAACACATTGTCGTCTTCTCGTGCCTGCCTTGTGTTACAAAACATTCCCGTGTCTTCTCTTCATTTTCGTTGTCGTTAGGCATTATGGAAGAAATCAATGATGCACAAACATTCCAACCAGTGCCATTAATGCGTCGTGAGTAGCTTTCCATCTCATCATGCTATCGATGAAGAACGCATGTCGTCTTGTGTGCCATTAAGGCATTGTTTTGTTACTGCAGGTAGATCTTGTTCTTACGATGGTTGGAAACTTATCGATATTTGTAAGACGCTGGGACCTGTTGACAAGAATGCTTGTTTACAAATGCTAGGAAGGGCCTCCAACCCATCAGGTATCCTACATCCACTCATTATATGCTTTGTATCTCAAACCACTGTATTAGTAACATACTACCGATTTGTGAGATATTGTTTTGTTAGTTAATATCGATTTGTTTGCTATTTTGCTGGCAACACAAACTGATATATTGCTTATAACATTGTTGAGCTTATCATCATGTTGTAATGAAGATGATGTAGCTCAATCAATTGAAAGTTATGGAGAATTGAACATCTATAGTAATGACGCAACTGAAGAATTGAACATCTGCACTAATGATGCACATGATAAGAAGGGTGCAAGCATTAGACCCACTCTTGACTTGAATGTTCTAGTAGAAGAAATGCAATTCAATAATGAGGTAGATTATTATGACAGTACACATAATAAAAGTATAGGCACTGCGAATGAACATGGAAGTACACTTGACTATGTTCCGGTAGAAGGAATGCAATTTAATAATGAGAAAGCTGCATATAAATTTTACAATGATTATGCCCTAAAAGTTGGCTTCAGTGTGAGAAGGTTTTCTTGGTCAAAAAATGCACAGGGTGTCGTGGTGAGAAAGACATATGTTTGTTCCAAGCAAGGTTGGAAGAAATCAATGGGAAACCCAACAAGGAGCATGCCAGAATCAAGATGTGGATGTCAAGCGAGAATGGTTTTGAGAAGACATCCGAATGAGAAGTTTCTAGTTCGTACTTTAATCAGTGATCATAATCATGATTTATCTGCATCATTTATGACTTCTATGTTAAGGTTACATCGTAAAGTAACTGTAGCGCATGCTGCAATGACTGAAATAGCCGATAGCACCGACATTGCACCAAGGAAGACATACAATTTATTTGCCCACATAGACGGTGGTCGCGATAATATGCCATTCACACCTTTGGATCCAAGAAACCACTTGAGAAAGAAGAGGACAAATAACATGAAGAATGAAAAAATATGTTCTTTGGTTGATTACTTACAGAAGAAATCAAGCAATGACCCTGGTTTCTTTAGTGCAATGCAACTGGATGAAGATGGATATGCTGTGAATATGTTTTGGGCCGATTCAAAGTCAAGAGTAGATTATGAATGCTTCAATGATGTGCTTGTATTTGATACTACAATAAAGATTAATACTGAAAAGTGGCCATTTGCGCAGTTTGTCGGAGTGAACCATCACTCACAGAGTTGTATATTAGGCGGCGCGTTTTTGTATGACCAGACCAAGGAAAGCTTTGAATGGTTGTTCAGAGTATTTACACAGGCAATGAACGAGAAACAAACTGGAGCTGTACTTACAGATGGTGATCACCAATTGCGGCTGCAGTGCTTCATGTGTGGCCAGATGCACATCATCGGCTATGTTTGTGGCATATCTTTCAAAATGCTGCAAAGAACATATGACACATATTTAATCAGAAGACAGGGTTTGATAAAAAGTTTACTAGGTGTGTGCTTGAGAGCGTAGACGAGATCACCTTTATGTCTAATTGGGAGGAAATGATTCAAACATACGACCTTGAAGATTGTCTGTGGTTACAAAATTTATATGCAGAAAAAGAGAAGTGAGCATTGGCATATGGAAGACAATACTTTTGTGCTGGTATGATAAGCACACAAAGAGCTGAATCTATGCATGCCACTTTGAAGAAAACCCTGTATTCATGTTTAACAATGTTTCGCTTCATGGAACAATATGAATTATTTATAGACGGTCTGAGACAGAATGAGCTTGAACAAAACGTGAAATGCTTCAATACACGAACTCCAACTTTTGGCATAAAAATATTGATGCGACCTGCAGATCTGTATACACTAACTGTTTTTTAATGGATCAAGAAAGAGGTGTTTCATGTCATGAATTGCAATATTGAAGGACCCGTGCAAACCGAGAATATGCGCAAATACCGTGTTTTATGGGAGGGTGAAAAGCATCATAAAAGGCAAGAAGCACATGTCACATACAATGTGGACAATGAAAGAGTTGAATGTTCGTGCAAAATGTATGAATTCAAAGGTATTTTATGCTGTCATGCATTAAAGACACTTAATCAAGAGAAGATACAAGAAATACCAGAGTCTTATGTAATGCGAAGATGGAGAAGGCAAGCAAAGATTGAAATGCTTGATATGGACAATGTGAGTAAATCTGGTGTCGACGAGAAGTGCCACGTAGCCTTACGTTACCAACAACTGTGTAGGTCATTTATGCATATTGCTGATTTGGCATCGAGAAGTGAAGAAGGCTATGTATGCATGAGAAAAGCGTCAAGGGAGTTACTTGAAAACGTGCAGTTAATTAACCTTCAGTCCATTGCAGTGAATGAATACCAGTCGAAGATAATGGGATCGAACAATGTAGGTGAAAATCATGCTTCGCTTGACACTCCAGAGAAGTTGCGTCGTAGCGTAAACATCATCTTCAACAAGTCAGTAGTGAACATTGTTGATTATGATGGACATATTCATGAAGCGAAGGGTATCAAAAGAAAACCTGCCTCTGATCGCAGTCGTCAGAGGACAAAGGGTGCACTAGAATTGGTTGGCAAGAAAAGGTCTAAGAAACAGCCAACCTCTAATCAAAAGCAACAAAGCCCTTCTCATGAACATGTATGTAAGACATTATATTGCTTCCCATTACGTGAATCTTGTCAATATCTAACTCGTGTAATGTCCAACATGCAACAATACCCTAAGGACGTAATACCCAACGTGCTAACCTTCATTCCTCCCGACCAGATTTCTGTCAACGATAGCTTCAGTTTTACAAGTCTTTTGGTATGTAATCAATGTTAGGATGAGGTTTGCATTTCCTGTGAAACTTAAGGCAGTGTTTTATATTTTGTGTTTCATGACAGGCTCTGATGAATTCGCAAGAGAAAACTTGTACACAGGAATCTCGTTTGGGCTATTAATTAAGTTGTCATGCCTCTTTGCATGACCCGATTACCACATTGTCGGATTTGTTAAGAGTTTAGGGTTTCCAGCAGAGCTCGTTTACTGAGAAATTGTTGGGTTTCCCTTCTTATTTGGACCGTAGCAGAACTCCTAGGACGTCCACTGATCTTGCCGAGGAAGTCTTTCGTAATCGCTGGATTTTGATTTGTCGGTGACGATTTGTGGTCCGTGGTTGGTGGTGCGTGAATCAATTTCGTATTCGCTGTATAGCGATTTGTGCAGTCATCCGGTTGCGAACACATTTGCGATTTATGCGGTCAACACAGGCATGTAATTGACGTTCGAAAATGATAAAAGTAAAGATCTATTAGAAATGATTGACGTTCACAAATCGCTGTAATTCTCTTCCTCCTGTACTGAAAATCGCAAAATAAATTTGCGTTGTATGCTGCCAAAAAAACATGGTAATGTTCTTCGTTGAATGATAATAGTCAGCAGCGATAAGGTACGTTTGCCGTTCAGAAATCACAATTTTCCTCGTCGTCATTGAATGTAAATCGCAGGACACATATGCGATTCGTATGGACAACAAAGGATGTATTGGAAAATTTTTCATTGATCGTACATTGTTCATTGATCACGGTGGTTGAGCACTAGATCCTTTAGCTCATAAATAGTCACACAAGTATTGGACGGTGTGATTATCTTCTACTTCGTGTACCAGCAACAGTCAAACCGATGGTTCCTTTATAAACCTGGAGTTCCTCACTCAAACATGTAACCAGCTACATAGCAAATTATGGTCGATGAGGCAGACGAAGACAGCTACACGACCAACAATGGCGAATCATGCGTATATTGTCTACACATCGTCTCCATTTTCATCGAAATCAGTCTCTTTTATGCCGTTTTTGAGATTTGTGGTGTACTGTATAATGTAATTTAAATATCATTCATTGCAAATTCCTTATTCATTTCAATAGAACATCCACCGACGAAGTTGGGCGAAAACTTAGTCAATCACTTCTGGAGGACATCAAACGAATGCACGATGAATTCGCACAATGCAACATGATCAGTAATTTTGTTCGTATGAAACCAGTAGGAGTTGTCTATATACGTAAGCCATGTGTACGTACGCTAACAACATCATATTTGCTGCAAACAGACTATATCTGATTTCGTCAGTTATATTAAAAGCAACGCAACAAGCAAAACTATAAGCATCGTCAACCCGTATTTCATGGTATATCGGTTGTATTTTATGTTGTTTTTGGTTATTGATTTAGTCCAGTTGAGTCATATTTTAACATTGCTGTTAACAATGCTTCGATTTGCAGACTATCTTACGTCATTTGCCATACTCCAGTGGATTTAAAGACGGCCTACCTTACTGGGTTAACGGTAATCATTGCAGAGATCTTTTGTCAAGTGAAAAAGTAAGTAAACAAACCTAGACTGCAAGGTTACAACATAACAGTGCTAACAACATTTTTATGATCTATTTGCAGATATTGATTCCTACACTCTAGCAATCTGAAAAGCATTGGGTCATATACGTGATGGATTTACATGAAAAATAGCTATGGTGTTACAATTCGTTGGAAGTTGACAGTGGTTTACGGCTTGACATTTCTCATCTCGTAAGATTCCATCTATATGAGTATTGTGTCGTGTATTGGGGTCATGAATTTACTTTCGGCCGCATTATTCTCAGATCAGTTTTGTCAAAGGCATTTTGGGAGTTGACGTTAGCGAGTGGATCTATCGCACGACATACCATGCTTCTTTACAAAATAATGACGTTGATTGCGGCGTATTTGTAATGAAGTACATTGAAGCGATATACAATGGTGCAGAAACCTGTTTCGACGCTGTATGCCATTTCTTAGCCTCTGTTATTGGAGATTAAATGCATGTCTATTGGTTCCACATTACAAAATTTTTTTGCAGGTTGATATACCTGGAATCCGCGAAGAACTCTGCAAAAAATTGATGGCCTTTCTAATTGCGGAGGAGAAAGTAACGAAGCCGACACGAGGATCTAAAAGGCAACGAACAACGGTGCCCACCACGCCAGAGTAATTTCATGTTCGTCTATTTCAAGTAGATTTTAGAGACAGTACAACCAACTTGTGTGTAATCTATCCTATTTCGACCGAATATTACAAGCCGTTGTTGACTGCATGAATCGCAATCCTATTTCGCGGTTTGCATTTAAAGTATCTCAGCAAAAGAGCGATTCCTGATCAGCAAACAAATCTTACCGCAAACAAATCTTACGAGAATGAAAATCGTAAAAGAGATTCGCGATGAATGCGGTCAACAAGAGCCATTAATGTCGCTTTCGTACTTAGAAATAGTACACAACGATAAGACAAGTTTGATGTTCAGAAATGGTGGTCTAACGTCATCTTCACTGCTACTACCATGAAATCTTGTGTAATAATTTGAAATTTTTTGGACTGTGACACGACGTTTCCTTTAATTATGATTTTGCAGGCATATGAAATACGTCTAAATGGATACCTCAATTGCTTCGAAGCCGCCTCTGCAATCGATTTAAGAACAAGTCGTTTATGCAAGAATTGTCAGTTTGTCGGTTCCTTATTCACGAAGCAAAGTGGAACACATCCTTAACCTGTGTGATATGTCATTTATATATAAATGAAACGTCCTATCACCCTCCGCCAGTTTTCAAATAAATACGACAGTTTTAATAAACACATTGCAAATCTTAAATAAAATACACTCCACATTAATGAAATTAAACAATGTCATTTCATACAACTGTATACAAAAATAATCAATGTGATTGGACATAGTAGTTCAAATTACGGTAGCACGTATCGTGTGGGTTTGATTTTAGAAATATTTTTTGGTCTTATATAAATCCACAACTTCGTCCACAGTCGTCCCAACAAATCGCCTTAGGTGTAGATTATGGACTTACACCTCGACAATGGGTCAACCCGAGTCACTCTCACAACAAATCCCTTCACAGAAAATGAGACATTGTTCAAACTGGTTAACCATTTGCGATTTTAATTCAATGACATTGAGCAATAGAACAATTTCTAAGCATCAAGCATCTCTTCTAGCTATGCACTATTTTCGTTCACAGTGGGGGCATATATATTACAATTTTTATTCTCGTAAGTTCAGCAATACAACGACTTCTGAGGAACAAACCTTTCTTATCGATAATTACTTCGTCATTTATTCAGGGCGAACATTACGTGCCTTTGTGGACCACAAATCGCGGAAACCTATTTCCGCGATTTTTGTTCACGGAGTGTGAGTTATACAAAGATTTCGGAACAGCAACAAAATATCTTTCGTTGTACAATATTTTTAATTACTGAAGAACAACATTACTAGCATTGGTTCACCACATACAACACAAAACTATTTCTTGTTACGATTTAATCTTCGTAGATGAAGCAATACAACGATTTACAAGCGTGTTTTGTAAAGTTCAAATTATATTTCAACGGAGACAGATTTACAAAATTTGTAGTCTTACAAAATTTGCCTACGGAAATTGGTTTAGACAGTCTCCAAAATCTGTTACAAATCTATTTACATCCTTGTAAACTTTTCTGGATCGTGTCGTCCATTTCCTTTGTAAGTAGTCTTGTTGGTTGATTATTTATGTCTGCCGACTTTTTAAACTCAATCAAATTTTGGCATATTTCGTCGCGTACTCCCGGTATATCTTCCTGCAACAAAATATGTAATGTGAAACCAATATATAACATGAATCCCCAATAACAGCGGATACAAAGCTCATACAGCGTCGAAACAAGGTTCTTCTCCATTGTATATTGCTTCAATATGCTTCATTACGAATATGCCACAATCGACACCATTACTTTGTAAAGGAGTATCGTCACCACAGAGCAACATCCACTCGGCAATGTCAACACCCACAAGGTCGTTTCAGAATCCCGTCTGTGATAAATGGATAATATAGTAAAATCCGGTCCACCTCAAATAGCTACGATTCACCTATGGACTGAAGCTTACCAAATACGTAGTGTCACGTTCTACACCACTGTGGCAGTCCAATGAGTTATAGCACCATAGTTGTTTTTCCCGTAAATTCATCTCGTATAAGGCCCAATGTTTAGGATTTTGCCAAAGTGTAGGAAGTAAAATCTGCGAATTAATACAATAATTTATAAATCCATAGACATATTGTGATGGGGTTGTTAGGACTAAACCTTGGAGAAGTGGTTTGTTCACTTACCTTTTCAAAATTCAAAAAGTCTATGCAGTGATCATCGCTATTCCAACAAGGTAGTGCATCTACAAATCCACTGGTGTATGGCTTTCGCCAGACGTACATCTGTTGCACGAAATAGTAAGGTTTAACCACCAAGAAATGTGAGTAAGTCATAAAAGCAAATAAAACAATAGCAAACCAAACATACCATGAAATAAGGGGTGATGATGCATACTATATTGCTCGTTGCGTTACTTTGAATATAATTGACAAAATCACACATTGTCTGGTTGCAAAAATTTACGAACTTCAAAACATACAAACCGATGACCTAAAAAATGATAGTGGTTACATACGTACAAAATTACTGATAGTGTTCCCGTCTGCAAATTCATCTTGCATCTGCTTGATGTCATCTACGAACTCTTTAGAGCATTGTCGCCCACCCTTGTCTGTGGATGTTGCACTGAGTGCACCATAAGCGTAGTATTCAAAATTCGACATTGAAATTATTTTCTACAGTAAACAACACAAATCGAATATACGACATAAAAAGGCAAATGTTGCCTAAACCGGTCAGGAGGTTCAAAAAATATACGCCTTAAGCGCTAGTGCTGGTCCTGTGGATGTGGTTGTCTTCTTCTTCGGCGCCATGCCTGGTCGTATTGCTCCCATCGTTCTCTCCTTCGGCGCCATGCCTGGTCGTATTGCTCCCATCGTCCTCTTCTTCGGTGTCATGCCTGGACGAAGATATGGATGACACCTTTGCAACGCAGCTACGAAATTGACGTCGTCAGTCAAATATAAAGGAAACGTCCTTTAACATGCCACCCTTTTTCGAAAACCGCCCACAAATTAAATGATTGCGTTTTAAATAAATAAAAAAACGTCATTTCACATGCCGCCCTTTTTCGAGAACCACCCGCTAATTAAATGATTGCATTTTAAATAATTAAAAAAATGTCGTTTCGACTGCATATTATAACAATAGTTGAGTGGGAGATTGACCCGACCCGACCAAACCCGGTTTCCAGGTATGTATAATCTTTGACGATTATTGTATTGATTATCATATATAGATACATCGATATATTCATGCCACATACTATCCTTATCGGTTTTTTTACAACAAACGTTCATTATCGCTTTATACTAGTATCATTTAACACCGACAAAATTGTTCCGTCTTGTTGTCCGCATACATCGCAAATCGATGTTGACTTACACCGTTTACAAAGGGCGATTATTACAAGCCATTGGCGGTTGCGTTGTTGACCATGAATTGCAATCCTATTTGGAAGTTTGTATTGAAGGTGTCCTTGCAAATGAGCGATTTCTGAGCGGGAACCATATCATACCGATTTTGGCTGGTCGGCATCCTATTGCGCGATTTGAATTTACTGATGATCATCAATAGCGATTTCTAAGCATCAAACTTTTCTTATCGCTGTTGACTGTTACCATTTACGACGTCAGAACTCGTTCAATTATTCTTCACGACATACATCGCAAATCCTTTTTGCGATTTTCTATCAAGACGGAGACAAATACAACGATTGCTGAACAAAAATGATCTATCATATCGATGGCGACCTTAATCATTTCCTAACGTCGATTACAGGACCATGTTGACCGCATAAATCGCATGTGTTCTGCGATTTTCATTAAAAACGATGAGTTATATTGTGATTTGTGAACAATATTACTCGTGCCAATCAGACATCTATTGCGATTTTCATTCAAAAATGATGAGTTATATTGCGATTTTCATTCAATCAAGGAGGTTAGGCAATGCCACGATTTCTGAACAACAGACATCTATTTTCGATTAAAGTTAATTTATTTATGAGATCTACAAACGAAACATGTCTGTTAGATGTAATAAAAAAGAATTAAATAATAAAAGAATGTCACGTTACGACAATTACTTATACAATTACAACAAATACCTATCATGATAAAAAAGAATACCTAGGGTTTATTCCGTGACACTTGACGAATCAGATGAAATATGATAGACTCGTCTCTTTCTTTTTCTTGGTGGACTGTCTATCCTGGGTGGCCTCTTGGTTGCGTCCATCTTATTAAAAAAACTGGTCATCATCTCTACCACTGAGTTCAATTGTATCCTCATATTGCTTACATCTGTCCTTAATTTCTTATTCTCCCTCTCTATCAGTTCGAACCTTGCGGCGAAGACAATGTTTTCTTTTGTAGCAAGTGTTCGCTCTTCATCGCAATTTGTTACTGAGAGAATCGTTGTTGTAACCGGAGAGAGACGACAGACGGGTTGTAGAGGCTGGGCTGCAACATGAAAGGGGGCAGTTGGAAGGCATGGGTTTCCAATTTTCTCAATCTCCAGATTTCGCCGCATTGGTTCCCAATACCTTTCAAAATAGAAGGGATCAAATTGTCGTCCTTTATAATCATACGATACGGCACGACCACCACCTGTGTTCCAAATTAATAATTCGTCCCTGTAGCGTTCGCGCCAATTCACGTTCCTGCCCCCACCACTATTCATCTTCCTTCTCACTTCCAAAGGCTTATTTGAGATAGACTGCCCTAAGCCAGATTGTAGGAGAACTTGACTACCATGCTGCAACTCGGCTTCATAATTGCAAAATAGTCACAAATCGCGGTCAGACAATCTAGCAGCCTCTGCAACAACGTCTTGGTCATCGTCCTCCCCATCTCCATACGGTCTCCACAAAACCTGTACATTGGTAATTCTTTTTAATAACGAGTGACAAATATATTACAATTTACTTAAGAATGATATGGAGACAACGATATGTACTACGGAAGACAAAATCCTGCAGCGATGATTATTTAAGAATGCTAAACATTACAACGATTTATAATACTGAATGATAAATGCTGACCCGATTGTAAATAATTTTAGAACGTTTACCTCATTTAGTTGCAGCCCATCTAAAATGGACTTAGCATTATAAACTGTGACGTTTATTCTAGCTCAACGACCGATCTTTAGAAAACCACAAATCGCAGGGCCACAACGTGGACGCAATGGGATAATATGTTCCCACACCTAAGTTTAACAAAAACAATATATTAGTAACACTATAACCTTCAATGAGCTTAGTCTATAATTACCAAGTATGTAATAAACAAATACCTGAACAAATGGCCAAAATCCCCCAACTGTTTTCGTATCATTACTCGCACGGTAGAGTTGACTGTATAAGTGTGCGAGCATAACGGCACCCCAGGCATAGTTGTCGACTTCGTCTAAGTCTGCCAGGTACTGCAGCCACATGTAACTTATTCTCGGACCAGAACAATCGGAAAATAAAGTAAGACCAAAAAAATAAAGAAGAAAGCCGCGCAACTCTTGGTCAGCTATTTCAGATGCACAAGTAGCGGAGTGACCTTCCCATTTATTACAAAAAGATGAGACTTTCATTGATGTGGAATTGATTCCACCAGAAGTACCTTGACTCCATTCGTCCATCGACATTCCTAAAAGGGCCGTGTATTTTTCCCTTGCGTTATAGTTTGAATGCCGTAATAAGACAGCACTGTCATCGCACTTAAGGCCAGTGATCCTCGCCACATCTTCTAGAGTCATGGTGATCTCAAAAGAATCAAACTGGAATGTGTTCGTCTTATTATTCCACTTATTTACCAGGTGGGTCATGGTATTCCAGCAAGTTTCAAAATATTGCTGGTCCAAAAGGCCACTGAAGTGCATATTTTGTAATCGGTCCTTCTGATATGCACTCAGCTGACCATACCACGACAGAACTACAGGCCATTGACACCGACCTCCGAGCTTTTCACCTGGTGCTCTACTTCTCCTGTGACCTCCTTGTAACACACAATAACATATTATTCCTACCAATTGTAAATTAGTATCATTTGTACTTATAAATAATATTCTACTAATCGCTATAAATAATATTGGTTGCACACACACTATCACAGTAATCGCTATACATATTAATACCTAACACAATAATCGCTATACCAAAATCGCTAAACATATTATTAAATCTTCACAGACATGACAAATTTATTTACCTTGGTTGCTCTTTTCTCCTGTTCTCCCTCCAACCTAGGCCTTTCTGGTTGGTCCACTGCCTCCCACTGCCTTTCCCTTTTCTTCTCTCCCGCCTCCACCTTCTCCTTCCTTTCTCTCTCCTTCTTTTTCTCGTTCTCCTTCTTCTTCCGCCGCCTTTCTTTCTCTTCCTCATCTTATTTCCTTCTTTCCTCCACTTCCTCCTCCTGCTTCTTCCTTTCTCTTTCCTTTTGTTCCTCCTCCTTCTTCTCCTTCCGTTGCCTTTCATTCTTTTCCTTATCCTCCTTTTCCTTCCTTTGCATTTCCTTCCCTTCCTCAAACTCCTTCTCCCTCCTTTGCCTTTCCTTTTCTTCCTCATCCTGAAGTTTATTCCGTTCCTTCTCTTCCTCCTCCTTATTCAATTGCCTTCGCCTCTTCTCCGCCTCCTTCAGTAGCTTTACCCTGTTTTGCATTGCTATATACTCCAACAACAACTTGTGCGTTTCTGTCTTAGCTCCTCTACTATATTGTTCAATTCCCTTTCCCTCTCCTCCTCATTCTTTTTTTGCCTTTCCCTCTGCTCTGCCTTCTTCCTTTGCCTTTTCTTTTGATTCTCCTCCTTATTTCTTTGCTTTGCCTTCTCTTGGTCATCCTTTTTCTACATCTTTAGTTCTTCAGCATTCTTCCTTTGGTCTGCAGCCTCGATATCTGATGGATAATCCTCCGCATAATATAATTCCAACGCTTTTTTCCTATCTTTATCATTCTCAATCTTAAGTATATTTTGGTACCTTTCAAAAACCTTAGATAGATGGGACTGGCGGATCACTTCTCTAATACACAACCCATAGAACAATGGGGTATCTCTTCTCTGATGAGCCGCATACATTACTAACCTGCACAACACATTAAACGATCATCATGATTACAAATCGTCGCAATATTTGGGTTCATAAGTACACATTGTTGTAAGATTTATCAAACTTACAAATTGTTGTATAAGAAGCAACCTTCAGATTGAATAGCGAAACCTTACACGAAACTCACCGAAACGATAGGATTTTGGATATTCCAACTGTAGAGTAAGAAAGAGTAAGAACGTATACGCAACAGATGGTGGCAACGATGCTGCGACTGCACGTAAGACGGAAACAGATGCTCTGGAGGTAGCAGAACAAAGGAAAGGATGCTGCGGCGGCAACAGAGGAAGGCAACGGATGATCCAGTGACAACAGATGAATGCAAAGTATGCTTCGGTAGAATTTTCTGCTTAGGGCGAGAATGAATTGCTTTGAGCTATTTAAATCCTACAACATACAACTTGCTACATACACAAACTTATCTGAAAATTTTGGCGCGATAACGATGAAGGGCAATTTTGTCCTTTTTACAAATCGCCGACTCAGTTTTCTAGATGGAGGGCATTTATGTCCGTTCCAGGAAAAGGAAGAGAATGACGGTAAAAAGTACTTAAGTCTTTGCAACGGCACCAAATTACGATGCAATGTGATGCGGACACACATGGGGATACATGCCGGTCTGCATCTTATACGTGGCGCTCTTTGGGAACCCCCGAACATGAGACGGAGTCCCGGTGCAAAAAAGTGCGGATGGGAAGGAAGTCGTCCCACCCCCCTCCTTTCAGGCAAATTTAGTACACAATGATAACAAACTGAAAGGCATGCCTTAAAAAACAGAGAGAAAGGCTTCTACGGAGTAGAAACAACTGCATTCAAGTTGCACAACCGCTGCCAGTGTCTAAAGGTGAACTCCAAAGCTCGCAGTCCAAGAGCAAGTCCCCGAAGTCAAATTCGGGCTCAAGTGAGGCTGCTGTTTCTGTGGCAAATTCTTCATTATCTAACTCAAGGAATATCTCAGATAACCATGAATTATCTTGAGTTTGGACTGATGGGGCGATTGGCTCGAGCGAACTGGGAAGGGGAAGGTCCTCTTGGGAAGGCTGGCCTGGCTGTGACTCTGATGAACTTGGTGGTACTGTAGTCGAGCTACACAAATGAGGTACTTTAACTACGAACCTTCGGGCTTGTGGCCTTATGAGAACCGGTGAAGGAACTGGAACTGCTTTTTTCACTAGCTGGGTCGCCGTCTGTTTGGACAGGTGAGAGTTCCAGAAATTCTTTATATCGTTTGCTGTCCTCCCCGGCATTCTACCAGCAATTAATGACCACCTAAAATGAAAATATCCAAAACTATTTGTCAACAGAATTAATTACTCTAAAACGAACAAAATCATCCCTTTCTCTCTTTCTCTCTCTCAACATTTAATAATGGAACAACTTTCACGTATTTGTTTTCAATCTCTGTGATCTTTCGAGATACCATGTTGAAAAGTGAAAAAGTGCTACTCTCACACACTCTCGCTCACGCTCACTCTGAGTACCTAGTAAAAACCCTTTTAGGGCCTGTTTGGAATCTAGGAACTGGGATAGGAGTTAATGCATTTGGCAAAAATTACGTCGGTCAAACTACCACATGGTGGCTGCTTGAAAACTGGTAGCTAGGATGAGACTTAGTACATTTGGGATGGGAAGTGGCACTGTATTTACAATGAGGCATGGAATTGACATCTACTACCCAAATCCAGGATTTGGCAGCTTCCACGTCCTGAAATGCCACTTCCCTTCTAGTTTCCAAACAAGGCCTTAAAGTAGACTTGACAAATTCATCATATTTTTGCCATTATAAGATGCTAGTGGCAGTGCAATATATAAGTCACTACCATCGATGACATTTTTGTGAATTTCCTTGCAAAAGTTTGTCAGCTTCTTTAAAATTAATATCCTAACTCCTAACGGAAAATTTGTGATTCTTCACGAAATTGTTAACAAGACGTGTCCCAAAGCCGGTTGAAAGGAAATATTCGATATATATATATATATATATATATATATATATATATATATATATATATATATATATATATATATATATATATGAGAACTGAACATAATAGGTCCCACTTCTCGTTCTGCCCCATAGTTTTGAAGTGTTTTATGATAGATCTGAACCGTTAGATGCGTTTAGCATGCTCTATTTAGTAAGAATCGACTCTTGGTTCATGTTTTTTCAACGAAAAAATATGATTTTATGAGCGGGTAAAAACTGGTACCTTTATAGCCATTGTTTTTGGATCACGGAAAAAACCTCAGGTCAGATTCTGGTGATCCCAAAGCTGGTTCTCACTAAACATAACTTATAAATCACATCTATGGTGTTAGATGTGAGAAAAAATGCCAAAAACTATGATTTTTGAGAGGCAGAACGAGAAGATGGGCAGAAAGAGTGCATTTCTCTCTCTCTCTCTCTCTCTCTCTCGGCTCTCTTTCTCTCTCTCTCTCTCTCTCTCTCTCTCTCTCTCTCTTTATATATATATCAGAGAGAGAGAGAGAGAGAGATTTCACATTTGGAATGATATGTGAAGAGTGATGCCCTTAAAAGGTCAAGGTGGTACCTGTTTCCCAGAAGTCTATGCATTCTGGTGATGAGGTCGACTTCGTCAAGTGAGAACTGACCTCTTTTTATATTTGGGCTTAGATAGTTTAACCATCTCAACCTGCAGCTCTTACGACACCTACGCAGGCCTGCAGTAAGAAACAATATACGTCACAAATTAAAGTGAATAAGCCATGTCAATTATTTATTTATTTTTTGTCTATGCCTACTTCGCTTGAACTTAATGCAATATGGGAAACTCTATCTTATCTAATGGTGGAGATCTGTTCCACTCATCCCCTATCTTCATACCCCTCTTAAATCTTATGATCCAAGTAGTTTTGATCAAATCTGTCCTTATAGATTGCTTTAGTAAGAATCGACCCTTGGATAATATTTTTTCAATGAAAAATATGATTTTTTAAATCATAAAATTTTGTATTTTATCAACCATTGATTTTTAAACCACCAAAATATGCTGCACACATGAATTTCAGCGATTTAAATGTCGATCAACACTAAATGAATGTATATCACATATGTTGAGTCCGATTTGATCAAAACAACTTGCATCAATGGAATCCCAATGAGGGGTATGAAGATAGGGATGACATAGGGACTGAATGGAACGGATTTGATCTAAGGGTGACTGTTGATCTCTATTTTATGGTTCATTACTAGATTTTGATTGGTTTCTTTCTTCCAAAAAAAAAAGAAAAGAAAGAAAAAAAACCCACCTCCTTTCGAGCTACTCCAAGGGCCAACAAAGTTTCTTAAATACAGTTGAAAGAATAAAAATAATCTACCAAGTCTCTTATTTGTTACTTGTTACTTGTTACTGGCACACACCATAGTCTGAGGCTTGTGCATCATACGAAACTGGACCAAAGTTCATGAACCTAAACACAAACTGCCGAAATACTCTCTTTCACGTCGGTAAGTCGCGAACAAATTTATGCCTTCTGAAAAGAAAACAAAAAACGCACAGGGAAACAGGTCGTGAACCTACTACAGCTGAAAATTTTGACAAGTTCACGAACAAGTTCTTCATTTATAAAAAGAAAGAAAACACACAAAAAGGTTTATAAATTTTAGTGCACCTACTACACCTGAAAAATTTGTTAAGTTCACAAACAAGTCTGTGTTTCAGGTCATACCAAACGTATCCTAAGCTTGCGAACAGGTTCAGAGAGAGAGAGAGAGAGAGAGAGAGAGAGAGAGAGAGAGAGAGAGTTGTTTTTGCCTGCTCTTGAAGAAACCAGATGCCACCTTCCTTCACCATACTTCTCAATGCATTTTTGAAGCAAAACATCCTCTTCCTTGCTCCAAGCCCCTCTCCGAATAGAGCCTAGAGTGCAATTGGGGGATTTTGGAGTCATCTAATTACACCTCTCTACGCTTCAATCCTTGTTCTGTGCTAAGCAACGGGTTATATACCCATTCAATCTCTTTGGATCGTTTGGTTTGCATGTTTGGAAGTCTACGTGCATCAACCTCGTCCATATAGCAACTTATTGCCTCCGTACACGGTTCATTTTTTCCTATTCTCCCAGCTTCTCTTCTTGTTCCTTTTTTTGGGTAGGCAAGCTAGCGTCCCTTGTTCTTCTTGCCATCATGGGGTTGGATCCAATCCATAATTATTCAGCTACCAGTCCATCTGACCTGGCCATTCAACTCGAGTTGAGATCAGTTAAGTGACATGGCTAAGTGCCATAGCTTAGCCAATCGCATGCTAGCATTGCATGGAGCCCACAGTTTCAGAGTGCAGGCCCCACATAAAATGCTGTCACGTGATTGGCTATGGCACTTAGCCATGTCACATAGCCGCTTCCTAAATCCCTGCTCGTGGAACTCACCCTATTACGAATGGCAGCCCATTTTACATGCGTCATCAGTGCTGGACCACGAACTGAGCTTTTGACGAAATTCTCAGGCCTGCTTCGCTCGGGACCCTTCATTTACATATACAAGCCAAGCTCAAGCCCATCTCTAGGCTTGTTATTAACTCCTTTAAGCTCATGAGTCAGTCTTTTTTAGTGTAAGAGGCTATGTTGTGTTATCCTTAGTTTGGTGAAGGTTCCTCGTCATAAAAAAAAGTTGGATTGGCAAGCTGGGGATACTCCATAAATCAAAAAGCTTTTATCAGAAGGAAACTTATCTGGTGGTTTATCCTTCCAAACTTGACTAATAACCAGAATTCCCAGCTTAGCTAGGCTTTTAATTTGGTACGTGATTGCACTCCTTAGGAATCCAACTACAATGAATACAACCCCAAATCATGAAAAACTCAACTATAAGACTATTCCCTTTCACTTTCTGAGTTCGACCCTGCAGAGTCTGGTTATATATACCTGAACAGGGTTCTTTAGATAGGATCTTTATGATTCGCGCCCTAGGAAAATGATCAATCCTAAACATTGAGATCAGCCAAATTGCTTCTCAATTCAAAGTTGGCTGCAGTCACATGCATGGCCTGACTCAATTTCCGTCTAGGAGTAAGTTTAGATTTAGCCGATTTAGATTTTTGACTACCAAACACTTTAATCTCTGCACCTCCATTAGTGCCATGCTGGGACTGGGTCCTTCCAAGGACCCACTCCTGCCCGGTTTGGACCTAGATGAGGACAATCCATCCGTAATTGTAAGGGTCGCTTCAGTTTGGAAATTTACTGCAGGTTCTTTATTTTCAATACTATCTTTTCCAAGGTGGAAACTACCTATAACGTTTCTATTGGAAACATTATCTTTTCTCGAGTTTACCTTCAAATGTGGCACCCCATTGGTGATGCTGCCACTTGGTATATCTTTTTCCTTCTTTGGCTCATTTTGGCAGATCCCTTGATCAACGAGATTTCTTAAGTTCCTTCATTTATTCACTGCCCATCATTCATGCATGCATTATCCCCTCCATTTATGATAGCATTCATGGAAATAGGCAACTTGCCTCTACTTTTGTTACTCCATATTTTAACCAAGTTACCTGCCTGGGAACCCTTGAGGGAATCCGGTGGGTGACCCACTATCTCTAGGCCCTCGATCTGAATTTCCATCTCTCTCACCGGGAGAAAGCCAATCCGAACTTCAATACAAATGCAAGCGTACAATGATCTTCCCAATGACTTGGTTGGCCTATTTATATCCAGCAACTTGCCACCCCATCCATCATCTCTCATGACAAGCAAGCAACAAGTGGTGGTGGGTTCATATATTTCTTGAGAAGATAAGCAACTTAACATGATAGTAAATATAAATATAAAAACACATTTAATTTAGCATATTTTAGCATGGACCCATTACTCTCTCTCTCTCTCTCTCTCTCTATATATATATATATATATATATATATATATATATATATATATATATATATATATATATATATATGAGGAAATTGAGCATACCAAAATAGTGGAGAGATCTAGGATGAGGGTTCGGTCTGAGTGATGTCACTATATTCAGCATATCCTCTTTGAATTTCTTATTTTCTTCAATTTTTCGCTCCAATTGTTGTTCGAGTCATTCGAACTCCAACTGTGTTGCCTCCAACTGAGAAGATAGTTTTGAAACACGAGTTTTGCTTTTGGATGTAATGACAAATGCACCCATCCCTCTCACATGTCCAGACTGCTCCCCGAAGACCTTCGCAAAGACTTCTCGCTGCGACATCGATGCACCTCCTTGTGAAGTACATGTTTCATCATCTTCAATTTTTAAAGATCGTAATTTGTTTTGCACGTCGATGATATATAATTGGTTATCAATAACTAATGATAATATACAAAATAGAATGAATGAATATTGCACTACAAAGTGTGAGTTACTTACATAGTTTTCTTATGCTTCGTTGCATATGAATGTCTTGTAATCTAAATGAGTATGCATTTATAAGTAAAACTCAAGAAGAATGTCTTGCGATCTGAATGAGTATGCATTGAGAATGAGAGAGATCCCCTTGTATTAAGCAGTGGCTGGAATCCACATGATCCTTTCCCCTTCCAATTGAAAACATGCAAAAGATTTATTCAGTTTAATTTCAATTAATTAGGTACATTAAATTAATTTTCTTTTATAATTTTTGCATGTCAGTTTCATTGCATGAGAGGTGGGGTGACCTCATGTGTTCAGGGTTCTAGACCGTTGAGATGATCCCTCTCAATGATCGTAAATCCTCATGAAGGAGAAAATCCTCCATCCTAATGGATGGACCAGTTTCCTAAATGGCCATATGACAAAAAAATCCTTACATGCCATTGCACCAAGCACCAACCCTCAATCAAATACATCTATAAGCTTCACAAAATTGAGGCATGTTCCTGTTATCGGGCCGAAGATCTTGAAGGAAGGGCATCCAGTGGATTGGGCCGAACACGTTACATGTGTTCGGCCCCTAACACTGGATCGGCTATTGTGATCAAGTGTTGATATTTTAGAACTACCATAGTTGTGGTAAGACTAAATAAAAAGGAAAAGTTGGCCAAAAATCAGTGTTTGTTTCATATTGGTGGGTGGTACTTAGCCCAAATGAGCTAGAGAGCTATCAGAATCACAGGATCAGACTGAGAAATTTGACGTATACTAAGTCGAAGCATGACTAGAATATGGTAAAAAGATTTGAATAGATTTTAAAAATTGAATGGATTAGATGTGCGGGCAATTTGTTTTTTGTCACACATTTTTGCTTCTCCATCACAAGGGTACCAAGTATTCTTTCAATAAAAAAATACATTATTAACATTAAAATATGAAAAAAATACTTATTTTTTTAACTAAAAACTTCATGTCTTTTCAAAAGATTTTGGAACAAACGTGTCAAACCAGCGTCAGCATCCTCGTGTGCACTTGTCTTTGATGAAGATTGAACATAAATTGGTTCTATATAATATTGCTCGATCTACCTTACACCCAGTGGATCCTTTTCGTTGCTTGTTATGTCAATTATTAGGTTGCTTTGTTCTTTTAATATTATATACACAGAGAAACAGCCCCCAAAGACTGTCTTAATGGGGGTTGGTGATTTTTCAATATCCACCACACAAGGCATACCAGTTCCACCAAAATGCCTTGGTGGTACAAAAAATGAGAGTGGATATTGGGAAAATCACCATTGGTGGTAATTTTCAATATCACTTGATCCCAACCGGTTTTAGTAGCGCTGGCTTTGTCTGTACGTCGCTTGTTATATCAATTATTGGTAGCTATGGGCCGGCTGCCCTCTCTGAGATTTAAGGCCACAGTCTAGGGCCTCAAATGAAAAGAAAAAATATAACCCTTATATTTCATATGGGTCTCCAATGAAACATAGCCAATGCTGAGGGGGCAAAACATTCAAACCAGTGTTTTCCACTATGAATCTGAAATCTGAAATCCAAGAGATCTAATGGATGGGGGCCAAACTATGCCCAAGCTCTTTAAAAATTGGGCATGGTCGATTTACCTGCAGGAATCCACACCTGAAACATTAGGCAAAGCTGCACTGACCTATTGCACTCTTTGGAAGCCATTATGCGCATTTAACTGATAATAAAACGAGCGGATCTAGTCCAAGGAGCCCTGGACGGGTTGAGATCAGATGTCAATGAAAATCACCACCAATGGTGATTTTTTCAATATCCGTAGTACGATCCCCACATGGAGAGTCTTGTAATCTCATTTTCAAGGGCAGTTTTATACCTCTTAAGGTCATTTTTGTACCACCAATAAAATATATGTAGTCGATATTGAAATACCACCTGATCCAAACCCGCTCTAAACAAAAACACCATTCGAGGCACCTGTCCATATTCATCATTAAAATGAAGAAACCTACTCAGTGCCCCCTGATTTCTAGTCATCCATTTTTGCCGTGGACACTAACACTGTTCAAGGCACCTGTCCATTCATCATTAAAATGAATGGCACCTAGCGACCTACTCAATGCCCCCCTGATTTCAAGTTGTCCGTTTTTGCGCCATTGACATCGATTATCCACAAAGTGAACCACATCAGTAATCTTAGACAGTTTACTGACAATAAAATTATCATTATTTCTCTTTAGGCCTTGTCATGGATCATTGAATATAAAGTGATGAATGGGTACCGACTGACCTGTTGTAGGTGTGGAACATTAGCCCATGCGGTGTAGGTGAGGAACATTAGTCAATGATGCACTGCCCTGTTGTACTCTTCAATTTGGCAGCAATTATGTGCATTTAACTCATAAGAAGAAGGCCTTGCTTTCTCACATGACCTTGTCGACATTCCGCAGTTAACTACTACTGTAGGTAGGGGTGGCAAAATCTGACCCGACCTGCCAACCAACTTCTTAGCCGGGTTCGGGTTTGGCTTAAACGGGTTCATTTCCTAAACGGGTCAACCCACCTAACCCATTTATTAAACAGGTTGACCCGAACCCGTTTATTAAACGGGTCGGGTTCGTGTTAGGGGTATGCCAACCCGCCAACCCGGCTGACCCGTTTAATAAACGGGTTAGGCAGGCGAGTCAACCCGTTTACCCGAACCCGACCCGCCAACCCACCCACCAACCCGTTTACCCGACCCCGACCTGCCCGCCAACCCGTTTACCCGTTTACTCGTACCTGACCCGCCAACCCCTTTACCCGTTTACCCGAACTGCCAACCCGCTAACCCGCCAACCCGTTTACCCGACCCGACCTGACCTGTTTATTAAACGTGTTAACCGTGTCGTGTCGGGTTACCCGTTTAATAAATGGGTCAGGTTCGTGTTTGCCTTAGCCGACCCGTTTAATAAACGGGTTGGGTTCGTGTTGAGGTATGCTGACCCACCAACCCGCCAACCCGACCCGATTGCCACCCCTAACTGTAGGGTCGCCGGCATGGCCAACTAGTGGTTGTGAGGGTGCCGACTGCTAAGACGAAGATATTGGATCAAATTCCATTGGTGCACATGTGTGTTCGTAGCTTTCAGATGTGGCCCACTTAAGGCACGATGATCTTGGGGTTTCACCTGAGGTTTTTCTTGCTTCGGCGAGGGTTTTTTGTCGTAAAAAAAACAAAACTGTAGTTAACACACAATAAAATGACCATTGATTCTCATTAGGGGGCAAGTTATATGTTCCCCTCCAGAACACGCATTGTAGCTACAGTGCATGTTTCGGAATCCCGACTGAGCGCCACATGGTACTCAGTCGGGTGTACGGGTGCACCATACACCGTCGTACATCCCGCAACACGCTCTTTTCTCATTAGGCCTTATCTTGGATCCCTTGAATACAAAGTGATGAATGATTCTTCAACAATTTTTTCTTCCAAACTCTTTTAAAGAGCTTCAAAGAGCATAGTTTTGAATGTCTGATGTAGACACTCATTTGTTTTGGGGTCCCACCTAGGACGACACTCTAGTGTTGCGGACCCTACTGCGACCCGACTTAGCCTTGATGAGGATTCGGGTATTGCACAACAAAAAGGCAACAGGCCAGGTAGTCGGTCTAGCAGGAAACAAGGGAAATAAGGTAAGTTTCAGTTGGGCAGTGTATCACGGTTATAGGGACAACATATAGGTGGGACAGGTCAGGGTGAGAGCAGCACGACATTCAGCCATAGGGACACCAGCGGCAACAATGGACAGAAGGACAAAATGGTTTCACTTGCAGGACGTTTAAGTTTGGGAGGGTTGTGTATGTTCGCCCCCGATGATTCACTGAATCCCACGTCCGTGTTCGGGGGATCGAATGAGCGCCACGTATTCATGCACATGAGGCTCGTATTCCCGTGTATGTTGACATAACTTTGCATCGGACTCTGGTGCTGTTGCAAAGACTTAATCACCCTTACTTGCTTTTCTTGCCCTGAAATGACGGTTCGAGGAAATGACAAAAATATCCTCCATTCAAAAGTTGTGAAACGACGGGTGGGGAAAAGGACAAAAAAGTCCTTCATCCAGAAAGTTTGATGTTAACCATTTAAAGTGGAGACGTTCGCCTGCGCCATCTACTGTAACAGTTGCTCCCATTATCAACGCAAACTTTGCCTTCGTCTCCAGTCGAGCTTTCCGCCTTGTTTTTTATCCTGTTGTACAACACACTGTCGCCTTCTCGTGCCTGCCTTGTGTTACAAAACATTCCAGTGTCTTCTCTTTATTTCTGCTGTCATTAGGTATCATGGAAGAAAGCAATGATTCACAAACATTCCAACCAGTGCCATTAAGGCACCGTGAGTAGCTTTTCATCTCATCATGCTATCGATGAAGAAGGCATGTCGTCTTGTGTGCCATTAAGGCATTGTTTGGTTATTGCAGGTAGATCGTGTTATTACGAAGGTTGGAAACTTATCGATATTTGTAAGACGCTGGGACCTGTTGACAAGAACGCTTGTTTGCAGATGCTAGGAAGGGCCTCTACCCCATCAGGTATCCTACAGTCACTCATCATATGCATTGTATCTCAAACCGCTGTATTAGTAACAGACTCTCGTTTTTGTGAGATACATTTTTGTTAGTTAATATCGATTTGTTTGCTATTATGTTCAAGTTCTTCCTTATCGATTTGTAATTTATTGTGCGATATATTTATCGACCTTTTAGATAGTATGTTTTTGTATCGTCGAGTTATAAGTTATAAATACTGAACTGCCGTATCATTTTGTAAGATATTATATGTTTTGTAATATGTATTTGTAAGATATTTGTACACAGACTTTGAAAACGTTTGGGTGCAGAAACACATCTTGACACAAATGGCGGGGCGATTTTCGCATGCATATCGTTGCTCTCTCAGCGACTTCTATTGAACTCGCTTTAGAGCCTCGTGGATATTATGAGAGCGTTATCATCAACACACATGTACGACATGTTTATTTTATTGGCATGGTAAGCGACACGTCGATGCTCAGTATAAGCAAACATCAAATCGCACTTGCTTTGATACTTTCATTCATTAAATCGTTGCTTTGACTTGCGTAACCCTAGTGGTATCCGTTCTTATATGCATCCTGATTAAATCGTAGTAAACCTATGCCGCTTGCTAACGGAAATTGATATATTGCTTACAAAACATTCCACTGTCTTCTTTTATTTGTCGTTGTTGTTAGGCATTAAGGAAGAAAGCAATGATGTACAAACATTCCAACCAGTTCCATCAAGGCGGCGTGAGTAGCTTCCCAGCATCATGCTATCGATGAAGAAGGCATGTCGTCTTGTGTGTCATTAAGGTTTTTTTTTTGTTATTGCAGGTAGATCTTGTTCTTACGAAGGTTGGAAACTTATCGATATTTGTAAGACGCTAGGACCTGTTGACAGGAATGCTTGTTTGCAGATGCTAGGAAGGGCCTCTACCCCATCAGGTATCCTACATTCACTCATCATATGCATTGTATCTCAAACCGCTGTATTAGTAACAGACTCTCGTTTTTGTGAGATATAATCGACTTGTTTGCCATGTTACTGCAAACACAAATTGATATATTGCTTAAAACATTATTGAGCTTATCATCAGGTTGTAATAAAGATGATGTAGCTCAATCAATAGAAGGATCTGGAGAATTGAATATCTATACTTATGACCCAACTGAAGAATTGAACATCTGCACTAACGATGCACATGAAAAGAAGAGTGCAGGCATTAGACCTACTATTGACTTGAATGTTCCAGTGGAAGAAATGCAATTCAATGATGAGGTAGACTACCATGACAACGCACATAATAAAAGTGTATGCACCGGGAATGTACACGGAAGTACACCTGACTTCAATGTTCCAGGAGAAGAAATGCAATTCAATAATGATCCTGATTTTGATGTCAGTACACTTAATAAAACCGTAGGAACTGGGAATGTACATGGAATTGCACTTGACTATGTTCCTGTAGAAGGAATGCATTTTAATAACGAAGAATATGCATATAAATTTTATAATGATTATGCCTTAAAAGTTGGCTTCAGTGTGAGAAGGTTTTCTTGGTCAAAAAATGCACAGGGTGTCTTGGTTAGAAAGACATATGTCTGTTCCAAGCAAGGTTGGATGAAATCAATGGGAAATCCAACTAGGAGCACGCCAGAATCAAGATGTGGATGTCAGGCGAGATTGGTTTTGAGAAGACATCCGAATGAGAAATTTGTCATGCGTACTTTAATCAGTGATCATAATCATGATTTATCTGCATCATTTATGACTCCTATGCTAAGGTCACACCGTAAAGTAACTGTAGCTCATGCTGCAATGGCTGAAATAGCCGATAGCGCCGGCATTGCACCAAGGAAGACATACAATTTGTTTACCCGCATTGATGGTGGTCGCGAAAATGTGCCATTCACACCTTTGGATCTTAGAAACCACTTGAGCAGGAAGAGGACAGATAACATGAAGAACGGAGAAATATGTTGTTTGGTTCGTTACTTACATAATAAATCAAGCAATGAACATGGTTTCTTTAGTGCAATGCAAGTGGACGCAGATGGATATGCCGTGAATATGTTTTGGTCAGATTCAAGGTCTAGATTAGATTATGAATGCTTCAATGATGTGCTTGTGTTTGATACTACAGTAAAGATTAACACTGAACAGTGGCCATTTGCGCAGTTTGTGGGAGTGAACCATCACGCACAGAGTTGTATATTAGGCGGTGCTTTTGTGTATGACCAGACCAAGGAAACCTTTGAGTGGTTGTTCAGAGTATTTACACAGGCAATGAACGGGAAGCATCCTGAAATTGTACTTACAGATGGTGATCACGCAATTGCGGCTGCAGTGCTTCATGTGTGGCCAGATGCACATCATCGCCTGTGTTTGTGGCATATCTTTCAAAATGCAGCAAAGAACATAGGACACATATTTAATCAGAATACAGGGTTTGACAAATATTTTACAAGGTGTGTACTTCATAGCGTAGACGAGGTCACCTTTAAGTCAGATTGGGACAAAATGATTAAGACATACGACCTTGCTGACTATCTGTGGTTACAAAATTTACATGCAGAAAAAGAGAAGTGGGCATTGGCATATGGAAGACAATACTTTTGTGCAGGTATGATAAGTACACAAAGAGCCGAATCTATGCATGCTACGCTGAAGAAAACCCTGTATTCATGTTTAACAATGTTTTATTTCATGGAACAATATGAATTATTTGTAGACGGTTTAAGACAGAATAACTTGAACAAGACGTGAAATGCTTCAATACACGACCTCTAACTTTTGGCATGAAAATATTGATGCGACTTGCAGCTCTGTATACACTAACTGTATTTGAATGGATCAAGAAAGAGGTGTTGCATGTCATGAATTGCAAAATAGAAGAACTGGTGCAAACCGAGAATATGCACAAATACCATATTTTTTGTCTGGGCGAAAAGCATCAGGAAAGGCAAGAAGCGCATGTCACGTACAATGTCGACAACGAAAGGGTAGAATGTTCGTGCAAAATGTATGAATTCAAATGTATCTTATGCTGTCATGCATTAAAGGCACTCAATCAAGAGAAGATACAAGAAATACCCGAGTCTTACGTAATGCGAAGATGGACGAGACGCGCGAAGATTGAAATGCTCGTTATGGACAATGCGAGTAAATCTGGTGTTGACGAGAAGTGCCACATAGCCTGCCGTTACCAACAACTGTGTAGGTCATTCATGCATGTTGCTGATTTGGCATCGAGAAGCGAAGAAGGCTATGCATGTGTGAGAAAAGCTACAACGGAGTTACTTGAAAACGTGGAGTTAATTCACATTAAGTCTGTTGCAGCAAATGAATACCAGCCGAAGATAATGGGATCGAACAACGTAGGTCAAAATCATGTCTCGCTTGACACTCCCAAGAAGTTGCGCCGAAGCGTAAACATTATCTTCAATAAGTCAGTAGTGAACATTGTTGATTATGATGGACATATTCATGAAGCGCAGGGTATCAAAAGAAAACCTGCCTCTGATCGCAGTCGTCGGAGGGCAAAGGGTGCACTAGAATTGGTTGGCAAGAAAAGGACTAAGAAAAAACCAACCTGTAATAAAAAACAACAAAGCCCTTCGAATGAACAGGTATGTAAAACCAATATATTGCTTCCCATTGCGTGAAGCTTGTCAAATAGCTAACTCGTGTAATGTCCATCATGCAGCAATACCCTGCAGAAGTACCGACAAACGTTCAAACCTACATTCCTCCCGACCAGATTTCCGGCAACGATCGCTACAGTTTTACAAGGCTTTTGGTATGTAATCGATGTTGCGAGGAGGTATGCATTTCTTGTGAAACTTAATTCAGTGTCTAATATTTTCTCTTTCATGACAGACTATGATGCAGTCGACAGATAGGTTTGGGACACAGGAATCTCGTGTGGGCTATTAGCTTAGTTGTCATGCCTCTTTGCATGACCCGATCTCCACAATGCCGGATTTTTTGAGAGTTTATAGTCGTTTGTCATTGACGACTTGCGGTTCGTGGTTGAATTTGTTCAAATCGATAGATAGCGGGTTTTTGCTTCTGCAGGAAGGTGAATGATGACATCACTGTATGGCGATTTGTGGTTATCGTTGAATAGCGATATGTGGCATCGCAGCGTAGAACGTTGTTGATTATTGTTGGACTGTCAATCTTAGCGTGATGCGAAGGATTGTTCAAGTGTGCTGCGATGTGTGGCATCGCAACGTAGGACTGTCAATCACTGTGCTGCGATGCCACAGATCGCTATTCATCGATAACCACAAATCGCCATACACCTCCAGTCAACTTCTTCTCCAGCAAATCTTCCGCGTTCCCGACACCTCCACTTGCCTTTTGAAATCATTATTGTTATCTTGTGAAAAGTTGTATCCATATATTATAAATAAAAGGCTACTCAATGTGTATTTTCCAACGGATACCCATAAATGTTTGAGTTGTCGTACAGTATTCATTGATCATGTTGGTTGAGCAGTACATCTTTTAGGTCATAAGTAGTCGCACAAGCACTGGAAGGTGTGTTTGTCTTCTACTTCGTGAACCAGCAACAACCAAACCGACGGTTCCTTCATGAACCTGGAGATCCGCCCTCGAACATAGAAAATTATAGTCGGTGAGGCAGACGAAGACAGCTACACGACCAACAATGGCAAATCATGGGTATATTGTCTATACATAGTCTACATGTTCAGCAAAATCCGTCTCTTTCATGCATTTTTTGCGATTTGTTTTTGTGTACTATATAATGTAATTTAAATATCGGTCGTTGCAATGTCCGCATTCATTTCAGTCGAACATCCACCGACGAAGTTGGGCGAAAACTTAGTCAATCACTTCTGGAGGACATCAACCGAATGCGCAGTGAATTCGCACAATGCAACATGATCAGTAATTTTGTTAGTATGAAACTAGTAGTAGTTGTCTATAAACGTAAGCCATGTGTACGTATGATCAATACAACACCATATTTGCTGCAAACAGACTATATCCGATTTCGTAAATTATATTAAAAGCAACGCACCAAGCCAGACTGTGAGCGTCGTCAGCCCATATTTCATGGTATATCGGTTGTATTTTATGTTGCTTTTCATTATTGATTTAGTCGAATTGATTCGTATGTTAACGTTGGTGTTAGCAATGTTTCTTTCGGTTTGCAGACTATATTACGCCGTTTGCCATACTCCAGTGGATTTCAAGACGGCAAACCTTATTGGGTTAACGGTAATCACTGCAGAGACCTTATGACAAGTGAAAAGGTAAGCAAACAAACCGACAGTGCAATATTACAGCGTGACAGTGGTAACAATATTTTTTCGATCTATTTGCAGATACTGATTCCTACACTTTGGCAGTCTGAAAAGCATTGGGTCTTATACGTGATGGATTTAAGCGAAAAACAACTATGGTGTTACAATTCGTTGGAAGTTGACAGTGGTTTACGGCTAGACATTTCCCATCTCGTAAGATTCCATCTATATGAGTATCGTGTAGTGTACTGGGGTCATGAATTTACTTTCGGTCGCATTATTCTCAGATCGGTTTCCTCATAGCCATTTTGGGAGTCAATGTCAGCGAGTGGATCTATCGCACAGCATACCATGCTCCTTTACAAGATAATGGCGTTGATTGCGGCGTATTTGTAATGAAGTACATTAAAGAGATATACAATGGTGCATAACCCTGTTTCGACGCTATATGTCATTCCTTGGCCTCTGGTATTGGGAATTAAGGGCATGTCTATTGCTTCTAGTTTACAATCTGTTTTTGCATGTTGATATACTCGGATTCCGCGAAGAACTCTGCAAAAAGTTGACGTCCTTTCTAATTTCGGAGGAGAAACTGATGGAGGCGAGGATCTAAAAGGCTTGTAATTGATAAAAGATGTGCGCTCAACCCGCGTGATTGACAGTCGCAGGGTGAGACTGCGATGTGTGCAATGAACAAAGACTTCTAATGTTCGAAATGATAATATTCAACATCGCTATGAAATGTTGTATGCTTAAACATCGCTTTAATGTCGCATTCGTATTTTACGAATAGTACAAAGCGATACGCTTGGTGGTCTAACGTCAAACTACACTGCTACGACCATGAAAACCTGTGCCAGCATTTGAAAATTGTTTGAATTTTAAACGACGGTTTCTTCAATTATGATCTTACAGACCTATGAAAAAGGTATAGACGGATACGACAACTGCGTCGAAGCCGCCTATGCACTCGATTCAAGAATAAGTCGTTTATGCAGAAATTATCGATTATGTCGGTTCCTTATTCGCGAAGCAAAGTGGAACTGTGTGTTGTGTCATTCAAATATTAATGAAACGTCCTATCACCCTCCGTCAGTTTTCGAGTATATACGTCAGTTTCATTAAACCAAAAGCAAATCTTAAATAAAAAAACACTTTGTATTAATGAAAACAATGTCATGTCAGAAGGCTATTCTGAATCGTAGTCAATGCGATTGGACCGAATCTTTGGGTCTCAAATAAATCCACAAGTACGTCTCAAGAAATCGCCTTAGGTGTACATTACCGTCGGTTCATCAATACAGCGATTTCTAAGAACAAACCTTTCTTATTGATAAGTTCACGTAATGCGATATTTAGAAATATCTTTTGCCGTACAGTATTCTTCATTGTTTAAGAACAAATTTACCAGCATTGGTTATGCGTATACAACACAAAACTATTTCTGAATACAATTTACTTTTCATAGAACACCCGTCAACGGAACGAGATGAACACCCGTCACTGGAACGACAAATCCGCTTAGACCTCGCTAGGGAGAGGAAGAGGACTTGGCGGAGCTCCTGCTGGCCACCCTCAGCGCGACTGCACCGACTGGGTTGCTGTCGAGGAGGACGGCGAGAACGGTGATGGAGGGGCTCGTTAGGTTGTACAGACAGAGCAATCGATAGGTTTCACTTTATACTATTCTGTCTGCCGTTCGTTTTAAACTCAATCAATTTTCCGCATATTTCGTCGCGTATTACCGGCATATGTTCCTACAACAAAACAGGTAATGTGAAACCAATATATAACAGGAATACCCAATAACATCGGATACGAAGCTCATACAGCGTGGAAACAAGGTTCTTCTCCATTGTATATTGCTTCAATATGCTTCATTACGAATATGCCACAATCGACCCCATTACTTTGTAACGGAACATCGTCAGCACAGAGCAACATCCACTCACCAATGTCGACACCCATTTGCCTGTTAAGGAATCCCGCCTGTGAAAAAGGGATAATATATTACAGTCCGGTCCACCTCGAATAGCTACTTCACCTTTGGGTACAAGCTTACCAAATGCATAGCATCGCGTTCTACGCCACTGTGGCAGTCCAATGAGTTGTAGCACCATAGTTGTTTTAGCTGAAAATTCATCTTGTATAGGACCCAATGGTCTGGATGTTGCCAGAGTGTAGGAAGTAAAATCTGCGAATCGATAAAATCATTTTTCGTTCCAGAGACTTATCGTGATGGAGATGTTACGAATAAACCTTAGATAAGAGATTTGTTCACTTACCTTTAGAAATTTCGAAATGTCTATGCACTCATCATCATTGTTCCAACAAGGTAGTGCATCTTCGAATCCTATGCCGTATGGCTTTCGCCGGACGTACATCTGTTGCACGAAATAGCAAGGTTTAACCACCAAGAAACGTGAGTACGTCATGAAAGCAAACAGAACAACAGCGGCCCAGACATACCATGAAATACGGGCTGATGATGCGTATTGTATTGCTCGTTGGGTTGCTCTGAATGTAATTGACAAAATCATACATTGTCTGGTTGCACAAAGTTACGAACTTCAGAACATGCAAACCGATGACCTAGAAATTGATAGTGGACAAATACTTACAAAATTACTGATAGTGTTCCCATCTGCAAATTCATCTTGCATCTGCTAGATGTCATCTACGAACTCGTCAGGGCGTTGCCGCCCACCCGAGACTGTGGATGTTGCACTGAGTGCACCATGAGCGTGGTATTCAGGATTGGACATTGAAATTATTGTCTACAGTAAACAACACTAGTCCAAATACGACATGAAAAGCCAAATGTTCACTAAACCGCTCAGGCGTTTCAAAAAATATACCTCTTAAGCGCTAGTCCTGGTACTGTGGATGTGGTTGTCTTCTTCTTTAGAGCCGTGCGTGGCCGTTTTGCTCCCATCGTCCACTCCATTGGCAACGTGCCTGGTCGTTTAGCTCCCATCCTCCTATCCGTTTGCTCCGTGCCTGGTCGTTTTTCTTCCCTCGTCCACTTCTCTGGCGCCGTGCCTGGTCGTTTTGCTACCATCGTCCTCTTCGTTGCCGTCGTGCCGGGTCGTATTGCTCCACTCGTCCTCTTCTTGTCCGCCATGGCTGGTCGTACTGCTCTGATTGTCCCCTTCTTCGGCGCCATGCCTGGACGGAGATATCGATGGCACCTTTGCAACGGAGATACTGAAACGCCGTCCTCACCTACAAAGGTAAAGTCCTTTAACGTGCAGCCATTTTTTGAAAACAGTCCGCTAATTAATTGATTGCGTTTAAAAAAAATATAAATACGGCTTTTCGCATGCCGCCTTTTTTTGATAACCGCCGCCAAATTAAATGCTTGCGTTCAAAGTATTCAAAAATACGTCTTTCCATGCCGCTCATTAAGTTTTAAATATTCAAAAATACGTTTTCCACGTGTGATTAGACATTCGAACAATACCCACAAATCACTATGCTGCGATACCACAGATCGCTCTCCGACTCAAAGCACGAAGTATCCAGCGATGACAACAAATCCTTTCCTTATCTATTTACTATTTAACACAAATACCTTTTCACGATTATCGTATATGCATACAAACCTTTGTGCCGTCAGAACTCGTTAAATTATTGTTCATGGCTTAGATCGCCAATACTTTGTGCGCTATTCTTTCGAGGCGAAGACAAATACAGCGATTGCTAAACAGAAATGCTATATCTTAGCGATGCCATGGATGTTATGTTTCTCATCCATAACTTTGTGCCGTCAGAACTTGCTTTCAGTTTCTCAACTCTCGGACCATGGATGTTATGTTAAGTTCTCATCAAATAAATGTTGGGTACAGGATCGTCGATCCGACAAGTTGATTAGGAAAGGCTCTAGAAAAGGAGATCTCTACTATATAAAGTTTCTACAAATTCTAAAACATTCTTTTTGTAATATTACCCAACATAAAGATATAAATGTTTGGCATAAAAGACTTGGACATCCCAATGTCGTCAAGCTTTCTTATTTGCATTTTGTTAAAGATCTCTGTAAAAGTAATTTCAACTGTAATCATTGCATTTTTGGAAAAATGCGAAGCTTGACTTTTGAACAAAGATCTACGTTTACAAACAAATCTTTTGAACTTGTGCACTCGGATTTATGGGGACCGACACCCGTAGTATCTAAGGGAGGATTTGCTTACTATGTTATTTTTTTATGATTATTCAAGATTTTGTTGGATATACTTCCTTAAACATAAGCATGAAGTCTTTGCATCGTTTAAGACATATCATATGATGATTAAAAATCAATTTAATGATAATTTAAAAATCTTTAGAGCTGATTCCGGAGGAGAGTATCTTTCAAATGATTTTAAAAACTATCTTGAAAACCATGGAATAGTTCATCATAGATCTTGTCCAAAAACACCACAACAAAACAGTCTAGCTGAAAGAAAACATAGGTATATTATTGAAACAACTAAAACTTTACTCATTTCTCAAAACATTCCAAAAAGTTTTTGGGCAGAGGCGGATCTTACATCCGTTTATCTTATAAATCATTTTTCTTCAAAAAATCTAAACAAAACTTCAGCTTTTAAAATTTTATACCAAAAGGAACCCGACTAAAATAGGTTAAGAATCTTTGGATGTAAATGTTTTGTCCTTACCGACAAAAATGACAAACTCTCACCAAAAGTCATTCCTTATGCATTTCTTGGATATTCTGAAACTCAAAAAAGATTTAGATGCTATGATGTTAAGAACGACAAACTATATGTTTCTAGGAATGTGACTTTCTTAGGAAACGTTAGTGGTTTTGACAAGGATGAATCCCATAAAGAGAATATGGATTACTCTTTCTTGTTTAAGTTACTATCTAGAAATGATGATATTTTTAGTGATGATGAACTCAATTAGTTTAGTAAAAAAGAAAATATAGATGAAGACAATCATCCTTCTTATCAACCTACTAATCCTCCCATAGAGGAAAGTTTATTTATTACCGAGACCCAAAGTCGGAAAGATGTAATAATAAAGAATTAAACAGTAAAAGAATTTCACGTTACCGCAACTCATTATACAATTACAACAAATGTATAGCGTGATAAAAATGAAAATCTAGGATTTATTCCGAGTCACTGGACGAATCTGATGAAATTTCATAGACTTGTCTCTCACTTTTTATTGGTGGACTGTCTATCCTCGGTGGCCTCCTCGTTGCGAAACCTTGCCTAAGAAGACTGGTCATCATGTCCACCACTGCATTCAATTGGGTCCCCATAGTGCTTACTTCTGTCCTTAATTTCTTATTCTCCCTCTCAATAAGTTCGAACCTTGCGGCAGAGACAGTCTTCTCTTTTGGAGAAAGTGTTCGGTCTTCCTCGTGATTTATTATTGATGGATTAGTCGTATTAACCAGAGCGAGACGACGTTTTGGTTGTAGAAACTGGGCTACAACATGAGAAGGGACAGTTGGGAGGCATGGGTTGACAATTTTCTCAATCTTCCGATTTCGCCGCATTGGTTCCCAATAGCTTTCGAAATAGAAGGGATCAAATTGTCGTCCTTCATGATCATACGGTACGGCAGGGAAACCACCTGAGTTCCAATTTAATAATCCGTCTCTGTAGCGATCGCTCCAATTCACGTGCCTGCCCCCACCAATATTCATCTTCCTTCTCACCTCCAAAGGCTTATTTGGGATAGACTGCCCCAAGCCAGATTGTAGGAGAACTCGACTACCTTGCTGCAACTCGGCTTCAAAATTGCAGAATAGCCACAAATCGCGGTCAGTCAATCTGGCAGCCTCCGCAACGTCTTCATCATCGCCCCCATCTCCATAAGGTCTCCACAAAACCTGTACATTGGTAATTCTTTTTAATAACGAATGACAAATATATTAAAATTTATTTACGCATGATATGGCAACAACGGCATGCACTACGGAAGACAATCCTGCAGCGATGTATACTTAAGAATGCTGAACATTACAACGACTTATAATACTCAATGGTAAATGCTGACGCGATTGTAAACAATTTTAGAACGTTTACCTCGTTTAATTGCAGCCCATCTAAAATGGACTTAGCATTATAAACTGCGACGTTTATTCTGGCCGAGCGACCGATCTTTGGAAAACCACAAATCGGAGGGCCACACCGTGGACGCAATGGGATAATATGTTCCAACGCCTAGGCCTAACAAAAAAAATATTATTAGCAACGCCACAGACTGCAATGAGATTTGTCTGCAAATACTAAGTATGTAATCAACAAATACCTGAACAAATGGCCAAAATCCGCCAACTGTTTTCGTACCATTACTCGCACGGTGGAGTTGACTGTACAGGTGTGCGAGCATAGCGGCACCCCAGGCATAGTTGTCGACTTCGTCTAAGTCTGCCAGGTACTGCAGCCACATGGAACTTATTCTCGAACCAGAACAATCGGAAAATAATGTAAGAGCAAAAAAATATAGAAGGAAGCCGCGCGCGCAACTCTTGGTCAGCTGTTTCAGATGCACAAGTAGCGGAGTGGCCTTCCCATTTATTACGAAAAACTGAGACCTTCATTGATGTGAAATTGCTTCCACCAGAAATACATTGACTTCATTCGTCCATCGACATTTCTAGAAGGGCAGTGCAGTTTTCCCTTGCGTTATAGTTTGAATGCCGTAATAGGACAGCACTGCCATCGCACTTAAGGCCAGTGATCCTCGCCACATCTTCTAGAGTCATGGTGATCTCAAAAGAATCAAACTGGAATGTGTTAGTCTTATTATTCCACTTATTTACCAGGTGAGTCATGGTATTCCAGCAAGTTTCAAAATATTGCTGGTCCAAAAGGCCACCGAAGTGCATATTTCGTAGTCGGTCCTTCTGATATGCACTCAATTGACCATACCAAGACAGAACTACAGGCCATTGACAGCGACCTCCGAGCTTTTCACCTGGTGCTCTACTTCTCCTGTGACCTCCCTGTAACACAAAATAACATATTATTCCTACAAATTATAAATTACTTCCATTTGTACTTATAAATACTATTCTACTAACCGCTATAAATAATATCGGTTGCAGACATATTATCGCAGTAATCACTATAAATATCAATACCTAACACAGTAATCGCTATACCAAAATCGCTAAACATATTATTAAATCTTCGCAGACAGGACGGATATATTTACCTTGGTCGCTATTTTCTGCTGTTCTCCCTCCAACCTGGGACTTTCTGGTGGGTCCACTGCCTCCAACTGCCTTTCAATCTCCATCTCTACCGGCTCCACCGTCGCCTTCCTTTCTCTCGCCTTCCTTTCTCTCGCCTTCCTTTTCCCATCCTCCTTCAACTTCCTTTCTCTGTCCCTATTCTCCTCCTCCTCCTTCTGCTTCCTTTCTCTCTCCTTTTCCGCCTGCTCCTTCTGATTCCTTTCTCTCTCGCGTTTCTCCTCCTCCTTCTCCTTCCTTTCTCTCTCCCTTTTCTCCTCCTCCTCCTTCTCCTTCCTTTCTCTCTCCCTTTTCTCCTCCTCCTTCTGCTTCCTTTCTCTCTCCCTTTTCTCCTCCTCCTCCTTCTCCTTTCTTTCTCTCTCCCTTTTCTCCTCCTCCTCCTTCTGCTTCCTTTCTCTCTGCCTTTTCTCCTCCTCCTTCTCCTTCCTTTCTCTCTCCCTTTTCTCCTCCTTCTCCTTCTGCTTCCTTTCTCTCTGCCTTTTCTCCTCCTCCTTCTCCTTCTTTTCTCTCTCCCTTTTCTCCTCCTGCATCCTTTCTCTCTCCTTTTTCGCATCCTCCTCCTCCTTCCTTTTTCTCTCCTTTATCTCCTCCTCCTTTTGCTTCCTTTGTCTCTCCCTTTTCGCCTCTTCCTTCTGCTTCTTCCTTTCCCTTTCCCTTTCCTTTTCTTCCTCCTCCTTCTCCTTCAGCCACCTTTCTTTCTCTTTGATTTCTTGTTTCCTTCTTTGCCGCAGTTCTTCCACCTGCTTCTTCCTTTCCCTTTCCTTTTCTTCCTCCTTCTCCTTCTGCCGCCTTTATTTCTCTTGCAGTTGTTGTTTCCTTCTTTCCTGCAATTCTTCCTCCTGCTTCTTCCTTTCTCTTTCATTCTCTACCTCCTCCTCCTTCTCCTTCCGTTGCCTTTCCTTCTTTTCCTCATTCTCCTTTTGCTGCCTTTGCATTTCCTTAGCTTCCTCGAACTCCAACTCCCTCCTTCGCCTTTCCTTTTCTTCCTCAAAGTGAGGAATATTCTGTTCCTTCTCTTCCTCCTCCTTATTCATTTGCCTTTGCCTCTCCTCCGCCTCCTTCAGTAGCCTTGCCTTGTGTCGCATTGCTCTACTCTCCAAGTTTCTCCTATGAGCCTCCGCCATCATATTGCTAACATCCCTTTCCCACTCCTCCGCCTTCTTCTTCCTCTTTTCCATCTGCTGTGCGTTAATCCTCCGTCTTCTATTTATATTCTCATCAATATTTCTGGCCTTTGCCTTCTCTTCGTCATCCTTGTCCTGCATCTTTCGTTCTTCAGAGTTCTTCCTTTGGTCCGCAGCCTCGATATCTGATAGATAATCCTCCGCAAAATATGATTCCAAGGCTTTTTCCCTGTCTTCATCGTTCTTAATCTTAAGTATATTTTGGTATCTTTCAAAAACTTTAGATAGATGGGACTGGCGGATCACTTCTCTAATAGACAACCCATAGAACGACGGGGTATCTCTAATCTGATGAGGCGCAGACATTGCTAACCTGCACAACACAATACACGATCATCATCATTAGAAATCGTCGGAATATTTGGATTCATAATACAAATCCTTGTATAAGAACCAATCTTCAGATTGAAGAAAGAAAACTTACACGAAACTCACCGAAACGATGGAAATTTGGATATTCCAACTGTAGAGTAAGCAACAGTAACAACTAATACGCAATAGAAGGTGGCAACGATGCTGCGACTGTGCGTAAGACGGAAACAGATGCTCTGGTAAAAAGGAAAGGATGCTCCGGCAACTCGAGATGAAAGCAAAGAATCTCCAGTAGAGTGCTTAGAGCGAGAAAGGATTTTTTTGAACTATTTGTATCATACAACATAACGCTTGCTACATACGCAAACTCTGCGGAACGTTTTCCCACGATATCGATGGAGGGCAGTTTTGTTATTTTCACGAACCGACGATTCAGTTTTCTAGAAGGAGGGCATTTATTTCTGTAATTTTTCAGCGATTTCTATTATCATTTCATTCCCCATTTTAACTTCAACGATACATTACAACCACCTGCGGAACGTTTTCCCGCGATATCGATGGAGGGCAGTTTTGTCATTTTCACGAACCGACGATTCAATTTTCTAGAAGGAGGGCATTTATGTCCGTCCGAGGAAGAGGAACCGACGATTCAGTTTTCTAGAAGGAGGGCATTTATTTCTGTAAATTTTCAGCGATTTCTATCGTCATTTCATTACCCATTTTAACTTCAACGATATATTACAACCACCTGCGGAACGTTTTCCCGCGATATCGATGGAGGGTAGTTTTGTCATTTTCACGAATCGACGATTCAATTTTCTAGAAGGAGGGCATTTATGTCCGTCCGAGGAAGAGGAACCGACGATTCAGTTTTCTAGAAGGAGGGCATTTATTTCTGTAAATTTTCAGCGATTTCTATTGTCATTTCATTCCCCATTTTAACTTCAACGATACATTACAACCACAATCATCAAAAGAAAGATTGCCCAAGCTAAGAGTCTTGAGAGAGTAGAGGAGGGCCTCACCACCCACCGAATAACAAAAAATACAACGACTCAACTTCAAGTGCAGTAAGGACCCATAGTTGAATAAATTTAGAGGCAGCTCATCAGTAAGGACCCACAACAGTCAATGTGCAGGTCAGTCGGTGCTTGATGGAGCAATATAGGATCTTGTGATGGATGTGCACAGAAGCAGAAATAGAAGGGAGAGAGAGTGAGAGATGGTTGATGAGCCCGAACGGGTAGCATCCTGTAAGGGCAAAAGGCCATGAACACGCTGGGAGAAGCCTTCAGACCCCCCTTCTGTAAGGGTAAAAGCTCTGAATCAGACTCCATAACTCTTCAAGTTGAATGATGCTACCCACACTGAGAGGAGCCCCCAGACCCTCCTCCTGTAAGGGTAAAAACTCTGAATCAGGCTCCACAACAGTAAATGTGCAGGTCAGTCGGTGCTTGATGGAGCAATGTAAGATCTTCTGTTGGATGTGCATAGAAGCAGAAATAGAAGGGAGAGAGAGTGTGAAAGGGTTGATGTTCATGGCCTCCTCCAGGGGAGATATCTTTCTCGGATAATCCTGTAGTGCAGAGACTGGGTCTTAAATAATCATCTTCGGGGCACTTAAGTCTTTACAACCACTCCTTTTCAAGAACCGTCATTTTTTTTTGCACCAATGGAGGAGAGGGTACTTAAGTCTTTGCAATCGCATCAAACTCCAACGCTAATTAATGCTGACAAACATGGGGATACGAGACGCACATGCTTACATACGTGGTGCTCTTTGGGACCCCCGATCATGAGATGTAGCTAACTGCCCTGTTCGGGGGGGAACATATAACCTGCTTCCGTTTAAGTTTAACAACAAGGAGACTTGATGCGTGGGCCACCCATGGCTTGGCGCCAAATGAGAAGTCAACACTATAAATAAGAGTTGCTTTGTAATGATTTGATTATGTAAAATTTAAATCAAATGAAATAAAATTGTTTTCCCTTTTGGTTCCAATTGGAGACGGCCTCATTTGAGGATTGGCTCTCTAGTCCAGACCTTGACTAGAAGAGATTTTTCTTCTACACTTCTTCTCATAATCTCCTATTTCCGATATCAGACATTCTCAAGTGAACAAATTATCAGATTAGCGATCAGATCACTAATCGAAAATCAAAGCAGAAAATCAGCTTCTTTACTCTAGCAGTCTGTTCATGTGGACCGAATGTTGCACAGGCTAGCCTGCACACTGCTTAAGATGAATCCATGAGCAATCTAGTTCATGCTCGTCTAAATCGATTGACGGTTGAAGATCAAGACATTGAGTCTTAGCGATCTGCTTCAGCATGTTTAAGATCAAGCGCATAAAGCATCTGGCGTCTATGAGTGCAAACTCTTAGCGTCAAAATCACTTGAACAACTAAGTGGATTCACAATTGCTTAAAGTAGATTATTCAATTGGATTTACATGCATTTCTTGACTGTGGGATTATCACAATAAGATCACGTGGAAAGCTGCAACACACTTGCATTCCTGTGTGCGCAAACTAGACTGTGCCTGCGTGCGCTGAGCAAGTTGTCATCAACAGTGAGTGTTGGAAGACCTTAGTGCCTGCGTGCACTAGAAAAGAATTTCTCGACGGTGAACGGTCCTAGCCGCTTTGCAACACTAGTGTGCCCTCAGGCGACACCCTATCTGTCATCCTACCCTGGGCTGTCCAGCTTTGGGTCATTCTACCATGTGTCGTCTTGCTCTAAGATGATACCCTAGGGTGTCGTCCTGCCCTATGCCATCCTGTCATGGGCCGTCAAACTCTAGGACTTGAGTTTTAGCCATGATGGGCTTTCCCATCGTAGATGCTTGTTACACTAGTCTTGTGATTCGTGTTGAGTGTTGGATCATGTTGAGACATATTGTTATCTCACCCCACTACTTGAATTGTTTTTCAGAAGATGTCTTGACAGAACGGATTGACGAGGAGCACTGAGCTTCATGGACTTTTGGATGATGTACCTGGGACTACTTCTGTGTGTTGTTTAGAATTTTTAACTCTGTTGTGTACATATATAATGAATTTTGTAAACTCATACATTGCAAAATGAATGGTCGTCATGTTTTTGTATAAGTATGCAAATTGTTCTGTGAATTTGGATTCTAGTTTGGAACCCATGTTTAGAAAGAAAAAGGGTTTTAAAGGTAAAGCTTTTTATTTTGTTTGCCTTCAAAATAGAAAATTTTAAAATAAGTTTTTGAAAAAGGAAAAAAATGGGTTTTACACATGCAAGTACCAAGCACAATGATGTTCGGTATCACAATCTTAGGGAGCTCATTCGAAGTGGTTGTATTCAATTTTATCAAGATTCTTTCTCAAAATAATGAGTAGACATGATGACTAAGCCTTTGTCATAGGCTAAGTTCAAGCACTGTCTTGATTAAGGAGTGAAGACCCTGGGAAGAGGGGGTAATGCTTTAAAGAAATAAGGTTGTTGTTGAAGAAGATTGACTATACAAGAGTGTTAGAATTATGGGACCTTAGTGTGCATGGTGAGGGAGAATAAATTGTTTTGGCCTACTTCACGAGGATTTTCTCGATGCACTTATCGAACATTCTTATGCAAAGGCCGGGGCTGAAAATACTTAACCTCCCCGGCCATAACTGTCTTATTGGATTCCTAAAGCTTTTGGGAATCTAATGAGTTGTGGGCTCATCACTATCTCAGTGGCTTATAACTTAAGGGCCCATTATGTAAGTGGGTAATTAAGATTCCTAGCACTACTGTGGATCACTGGATTCTCTTATGAGATCTAATGATACACTCTGAATCCAATACCTGAGTTCATATTTTAGATTAAATACTTGGATCTAATACCTGGATCCAATATATGAGCTATGGGTTCCATGTGTGAGACCCAATGGCCACACTGTATCCGTACTAGGATCCAACACGGAGCAGTGGTTTGACTGCGTCAAGGTGGAGATTGTTATATGAATGACCCAGTCAAACTGGGTTATTGTTCTTATATTGGAAATGTGAAGGAAGAGTCTTTGTTAGGACTCATCTACCGGACATGGATGAGAGTTCTATTAAGATTCCTCTATCCCATGTGAAGGATAGTTTTCTAAGAGAAAACTATCTCTCTCTCTCTTTCCCTCTACACAGTGCTTATCTTTTGGCCTTCTATAAATAGAGGTGAGATGTAGGGTATGAGAGGTATGCGTGTGAGTGACCCATAAGAGGTTAGCAAGCATGTTTGAAAGAGAGAGAGGGAGATCTCAGAGCTGTTATAAGCATTTATATGTTGTGATGAAGAAGATCGGAATGTCTGGTGTAAGGTTTGTCTTTTTCTTTTGTATTTTCTCCTCATCTATAGTGAAGTCCTTCTCTATGCTCTTGCTGTGAGAGTTCATCTCTAAACCACACAAATATTGAGTTATTTGTGGTTTGTTGCTTCTGTTTGTTTCATTTGTGTGTGATTATTGTTTGGCCGTGGGAGGGAGCAAAGTTTCTGTTGTTTTTGTAGTTTCTGTGTGTGACGACACTGTTTCCACAACAATGTTGGTCTTAGTATGCTGTACCTATGGTAGCTTTTCCAACAGTGTAAAACTTTGTAAGTCTCATGCTTTGCTTTGCGAAAAAGGGCACTTACACGTAGACTCATACTGGGGGTTAGGGAATCCACGAGCTTGACACCATGTGGCCAACCCCTTGGGGTCCCCAACCACAAAGCTTATGGCAAAAGAAAAAAATACGGAAAAACTGCACACAATATTGATGTAGTTTAACAATTTGCATGCATCGAAACCACGAAGACTGCTCGATTTTTGCACTCTTGAAATATTAATAAGAGCAAAAAATATGACAATTTTGGCCTTCTAATTTAGCTTGGCTCGTTGTCCTCGATTGAGCAACCAGATCCTTTGCGTAAATGATTGGGAATTTTATACATGATCCATTAATGCAAGGAGGGTAGGGCCTGTTACTTCACGCTCATCATCATCAAAATCATCAAGCCTTATCTCAACTACATAAGGTAGTATTACCGCCTGTGCTGCTGACAAAAACTAGCGCTATCAATGGGTTAGGTTTGTCTTATGTATTTCTTTCCAAGCTATATATTCTAAACCTCTAAATTATGTGATTGTGATTCATGAAAAAAGAAAAAATTCATAAAAAAGGTTTTTCGCAAAATAGTCCCCGGCCTTATTGGTGATTTGCAAAATAGTTCCTGTCTTATGAGATTTTGCAAATGGGTCCCCACTTTTCATTAACTGTCGCAAATTAGTCCTTGAGGTTAACACCCATTTAATGACAGGCAAATTGATGATTCTACCCTCATGGGAGGATCATTTTGCAAAAACTGAATAAGACAGACTATACCATGAACCTTTTTCTTTTTCTTTTTTTGTGAGATAGTAGTCCATCATGCTCCATTTCATGTATGCCATCTATTTTTTTTTTTGACTAAGAAAGTTGGGGTTAGGGAGACCCCCAGCAGTTATACAACTCATACCATTGTGTTTTGAGCTTGCAACGTCCCAACACAAGGTGACGTGTACTAACTGCTCCTACCAAACAAGTGAAGCCCCTCATTGGGAATCCAGATAGGGTGCAATATAATTGTACAAAAATTTGTGCATTAAGCACCCCATCACCCTCCATCAGGTCTTGGGTCCCACATCTGACAGGCCCTGTCCCCAAGATGGAGTGTGATCAGGTGCTTAATGCACAAATATTTGTGCAATTATATAACACCTGATCCTTTCACCCTCGTTGGTTTCAAAAAAGTGTGCCATGGACTTTAACATAACGAAACTGCACTTGAAATCATGCGCTCATAAAGTAGTAAACAAACTTTCAGATATAATCTTCTCAAATGGGAGGGAATTGATCAAAATTATTATCGATAATTCATTAGCATGTAATGTTTAACACAAACAACACCACCCTTAACAAACTGCATCCTCAGCGATCACGAGCTAGCGAAGTTTCCTTCTCTTGTTCCTCTGAGGAAACTTGAAACCTTTCAACAACCTAACCGTGCTTACGAGAATATGGCGACCCTCTAGCACTGGAACTCTACAAGCCATTCAGTCCTCCCTTCTTTCAGTTGCTTGTGGGGAAGATGAGGGCCTTTTGGACAAGTGAGAGTTCCATTGATTCCTTAGCTGATCACCGCCTCACCTGCAATTATGTGAACAAGGGAAAGTTATGAGAACAATAACAGTTTAGTCCATTTGGGTGTGTTTGATTACCTCGGCTCTAAGATCCGAGGTATTTTAAATAAAGAACCTCGGGATTAGAGATCTGACTAGTTCCCCCCCCCCCATCGGATTTAAAATCCATGGATTTGGATTTGTGGGATTTTGCCCTAAAATGAGGAGATCCTTGGTTTTCACGGTGGTTGGATCAAGGCACATGGGGCCCATGCCTCAATCCAGGAAGCCGTCAGAGATCTAAGGCAATCAAACCCACCCTTGTAGTCATAATATGGCTTATATATATATATATATATATATATATATATATATATATATATATATATATATATATATATATATATATATATATATATATATATATATATATATATATATATGTAGAGAGAGAGAGAGAGCCTCTTCAATGAAAAACCATCCCAAACCTTCTCTCAATGGACATTTTATTGGATTTTTGGTATTTTTTTTCTTTTTGACAATACATATGCGATCTATATGCTTGTTTTTATAAAAATCAGTTCTTAAAGCATTTGATTCCGATACATAAATAGATTTTTATAGGTTTCAAAATCAACAGCCTACAATATTCATAAATTTTTTAGGCTCCAAATACCATTTTTTCTATCCAAAATTTATGATCCTTATAGTAAATTAATCATGCTGAACATATTTGTATGGTCATATTTTAAGAAAAAACACAAAAAAAAAATCATTGAGAAGGTTTGGGAGGGTTCCAATTGGGGAGGTATATCTATAGGCAATGGTCGGGTGCTCCAGAGTACCTACTCCCACTTAATTGAAGTTTTAGATTTTCAATTTTTTTGAACTTTTTTTTTGTCAGACCGTGTAGATATGATCTAAAAGCATTATTTAGTAGAAAAAAAGTTTTGGATCATGTGATTATAGCATACATGTATGTTTTTTAAGACCTTTTAAAATCAACGGCTTACAATGTATCAAAATTTCATGACTTAAAAATTCTATTTTTATGTTAAAAAACATTATCCAAAGCATTATTCCTATCAAATAAACTATGTTGAATACATCCATAAGGTTTGATTGAAAAGATACAACCTACAACTGTGATTTCTAGTATGTGGGAGTAGGTACTCCAACATCGGAGCATTACTCTCTCTCTCTCTCTCTCTCTCTCTCTCTCTCTCTATATCTCTCTCTCTATATATATATATATATATATATATATATATATATATATATATGATCTCAGACTCATTTATATTTATTGGTTTCTAGCTGTCTTCAAATCAATAGAATGACCAATAATATACCCCTAATTTAGGGGCCCCACACAAAGGAATATGGCCCCCACCCCAAATGCTGCTCTATGTTACATTCGTACGGGTGCATACACAGTGGCGTAGCTAGGATTCATGTGGTGGGGGGGGGTAAACAGGGGTGTAGCAAAAAAAAAAAATTTGGTGTGATAGTCCGGGGCAGTGCCCCAAAATTTTTTTTTGAGATAAAATAAAAAATGGCTGCAATTATTAATAAAAATCTATTTCATATGGACAAATCAAACTATTTGCTGCAGTCAGGGCTGGGCTGGGCTACAAAAAATGGATAAAAATCTATTTCATATGGAATCAGGGCTGGGCTAGGACTGGGCTTTTAAAAAAAAAAAAAATTAACTGTTTCGGGAGGCTGGGCTACAGCCCAGTCCTGCACCCCCCTAGCTACGCCTCTGTGCATACAGGTTCGAGAGTCCGATTACAAAAATATAGGTGTGGGGGTATGGTTATATATATATATATATATATATATATATATATATATATATATATATAGAGAGAGAGAGAGAGAGAGAGAGAGAGAGAGAGATTAAATTTTACAAAATGGGCACAGTGCTAAATGAAACATGATATTGAATTTTCATTGTTTTTTTCAAATTCCAACTTCATAGATATGTTCAACATGATTGATTTATTAGAAATCAACACTTGGATCATGCATTTTGGATGGAGAAAATGGTATTTGGAGCCTCAAAAGTTTATGAAAATTGTAGGTTGATTTTTTAAACCTCATAAAAACCAAATGCTTTAAGAAGTTATTCCTATTAAAACAAGCATATAGATCACATCTATACTCTCAGAATTTTGAAAAAATAGTAAAAATCCAATAGTGTGCTTCATTTAGCACTATATATATTTATTTGAATTTAATTAAAATCCAAACCCATGTATTTTGTGTTTTTGGAGAATAAAAGAAGGGAAGAGGTGAGAGGGCAGTCAAAAGGGCTCTCTCTCATGGCCCTATTTTGTCCTCCTTTCTCCACCTCATTTTCCGCTTCTCTCTTCCTCCCAAAAAAGTTTAAAAAACATATGCATTTCTGGTCAGTGGGATGCTTCCGGATCTCACCCGGCCCACCTGGTGTGGGTAGTGTCAACGGGTCGGGTTTGGTTTGAACTCAGGTGGAACCAGTCCCAGACCTTATTTGAAATGATAGTATGGGGTTAGACTCGGGTCTAATGGTCCCACCATAAGAGAAATCATACACACAGATCATATAAGGATTATATGAACCAAACTCAGACCATACCCAGTAAAATAATACTTTTTTGCGTCTTTTATATTAAAAAAATTACAAATCTTAGTCAAAACTTAGGTCCGGACAGAGTATGGTATAAAATTTCACAAACCATACCTAGCTTTATATATTAATCGGACCCTTGGGTCTAGCCCAAATTCTAATCGGACCATCTTATTTATCACCAAGGCCTGACCCTATAGTGTTTGGTACGGGTCGTGTCCAGGTCAAACCCAACCTATTGACACCCCTAGGTGTGCAGGGTGGTACCTGCTCCTGTACCCACCGCACCTGACACGGGTGCATCAGCCTCCCTGACACACCCGTGTGACATAGATGCTGCAATGTTATTGCAGCCCCTATGTCTCACCCATCCTGGAGCCCCCTCTTAAATCTTATGATGCAAGTTGCTTTGATCAAATCAGACCTTATAGACTAACCAGTATGGTTGATACCCTTGGATCGTTTTTTTTAATAAAAAATATGAATTTTTAAATCACAAAATTTGAATTTTGTCAACCATTGATTTTTAAATCACCCAAAAATCTAGCACGCAAGTTGGATTACAGCAATTCTCAAATGTCAATCTTCATTAAATGAATGATGTATATCACATCTATGGAGTCTGATTTTGATCAAAAAACTTGTATCAATGAAATCTTATGGACGGGGCATGAAGATAGGGATGACATAGGGGATGAGTAACCCATTTGATGTTATTGTCCCTGACAACATATGAGATGATTTAAGAGATCATTTGATACTGTTTGGCATCACAAGTGTTTTATTAACTCAAGTAATTGGTGTAGAATTTGTTTCTTTATTGAATGCCTAAAGTGGTATAGAAGCTTACATTCATACCCGGAGTGCATGCAGCTCGATGATGGAATTCACGTACTATCATGTGATTTCTCAAAAGCTTCACTATTCAAAAGCAAGTTGGCTGAACCATCTCACTTTCATCTCTCTGGAACTGTGGAGGCCTGCATAAATTCCACAAGAAAGATTGGTTTATTTAGTATTAGCTGCGCTAGAATTTGTCTCGCTCATATCTTAGGTCCTCGTAACCAATCACATGGTGCCATTGTGTGTACAGGTGAGTATCAAATCAAGCAACTCGAGTTTGACTCTTTAGTAGGGGTGAAACTGGGTATGGTATACCTGATCCGACTTGATGTTCTCTGAACCAATTATATCCAACCCAAACCGATATTGGTGGACCCGTGGGTTTGTGTCGGGTCCAAAATTTAGACCCATAGTGAAAATGGGTTGGATCTTGGGTATTGTAAATGAAGGCCCGAACTTGAATGGACTCGACCCGATTATGTACCTAAACCCTCTTTGTACCCAAACTGATTATACACCTGAACCCGAACAAACCTGTACCCGACCTGACTGTATACTAGAACCGACTACGGGTGTCAACGGGTTGGGTTTAGTTCGGACCCAGGTAGAACCAGACTTAGACCAGATTTTCGGATATGCTATCGGGTCTGGACAGGGTCTAATCGGGTCTACTATTAGAGAAACCATACCCGAACCCAATAAGAACTACATGAACCAGACCCGGATCATACCTGATAAAATAATATTTTTTATCATTTTTACATTGAAAATTTGTGGGTCTTAATCAGAACTCGGGTCAGACCCGGGTCTGGTATGAAATTTCACAAACTATACCCGGGTCCATGTATTAATCGGACCTTCGGGTTTGGACCGGGCTCTTAATCGGGTCTTCTTATTTATCACCATACACAAACCCTATAGGGTTTGGTCTGGGTAAAACCGACCCGTTGACACCCCTAGAATTGAATATGAAGGAGTACAAGGAAATATATTTTTATGAGCCAGGAAAAACTGGTACCTTCATAGCCATTGATTTTGGATCACCAGAAAAACCTCTATACATGTCAGATTCCGGCGATCCAAAAGCCAGTTCCCACTAAAAAACCTATAGATCACATCTAAGGTGTTAGACATGAAAAAAAAAAACTTAAAACTATGATTTTTGAAGGGGCATAACGAGACCTAACCTAACGTAAAAGGAGGCCTAATATATATATATATATATATATATATATATATATATATATATATATATATATATATATATATATATATATATATATATATATATATATATATATATATATATAAACTGCTAATGAAGTATCTTACGGGCAAAAATTCTGCCTTATAACTGTTAGGCCTGTGTAACTTGTGTGTGTGTGTGGGTGTGTGGGGGGTTGTGCACACACACCTTTATAATATTGTTTTACACGACATTAACATGCTAAATATGAAACTCGAATTAAAATTAAAAGAAAAGAAATCTCAAAATTGTTGCAAAACGAGTTTGAGCTTAAGCTCATATTTTTCTAGCAAACCAATTTGAAGAACCCAATGTTGCTCACGCACACACTCGCAAACCAATTTGGAGCAACCCAAAGTTGCACACACACACACACACACACACACACACACACACACAAGCTTAATCTTACCTACCTTTGTTCTTGATTGCTGACACACACAAGAACGTGAACCCCATCTACAGCTTGCACTCCATCGTAGCATCGGTTGTTGGGCTCATCTCCCACCCTTAACAAACTGCACCCACAAGCCTGCCTTTTGGGCAGCCACCACTTGTATGGTTGCAATGTTCGTAGGGCCGGTGGGCATCGAGAAGCCGCACGTCCCCGAGTCAACTTCTACTCGGTGCACATGCGTGAGCCCATGCTTCCCGAACCATGTAGCTTACCCATGCCGGTCAATGGCACAGACAGCTACATTCCTTGCTCAAATGAATATTCCACTCATAATATACACCGCTTAATCGCCAAACCTGGCATGTACCTGATCATTAATCAATCAAATTTCAAAAACCAAGGGCTAAAAGATAAATATGCATTGCCCTCAGAGTTTTTCGCCAACATGGACAGAGACTGTGGTAAGGCAGGCTGAACCACGGCTAGGTCTCTGCGCCTGGTGTGGTTTCTCCGAGTAAAATTCTAAAAAGAAGATACATATGCATTTTACATATGTATGATTAACCACAATTTCTTTGTTGGTCAGAGATCTAACAAGCACTACTAAACTAGAACATTGAAAGAAAAAAAAAAACCTTGCATTCTAAGAAGTTGACTGTATGCCCATTGAAACACATATAGTCGTGCAATTACTGTCAGCAACAGGAGGAGGGATTTTGATGTTATGGTTAACTGATGCCAGAATATGGCACAGTTTCTTTCCACCCACATCGATGCTTTTGTGTTGGTATGGTTATATAGAGGGGTGGTGCCCTATTTATAGATGCAAGTGGAGGCGGATTTCAATGGGACATAATTGTTGGTGGTAGATAGAACATGTAGCAGCTACCGGTCACAGGCCGAACCCACCAGATCGTGATTTTCTCTCTCTTTGCATGAGAGCCCAAAGGGGGTTGGTTGGGGGTTTTGATATGGATAGTGATTGTCTAGGGGCCATGTATGTCTTAACCAGTTTACCTGTTTTAGAAAAGCATAGTTTTAGTTAGGTGCGTTTTGCTTGATCTGAGTCTGCACGTTTATTTTGTGAAAAGCATGCGTAGGATTAAAAAAATTCTTGTCTAGATGGGGTTTTCAAGGGGATTTAAAAATCAATGGCCCATATTATACCAAAACTTTACAATAAAAAAAATTTTGAGCCTTTCAATAATCTAATTCAATCCAAACATTTTTCATGTAATTAAGCAATGATAAAATGCTTCAGCAGGTTTAGAATCTTTAGATTAATATGCCTTTTGAGGTGGTTAGGACTGTTTGGAAGGTAAACTGGTTAGGAACATACCAAGTCTTCTTTTATATATATATATATATATATATATATATATATATATATATATATATATATATATATATATATATATATATAAGAAGAAGTGGGTAATGTAAAACCCAAGATTTTTCTTTAGCAATTAAAATAAATAAATAATAAACTTTATTTACAAATATGACATAAGTATAATTTTTTAATTTTCTTGAAATTATTGAATTTCTTGATTTTGAAATATTATGAAATTAAGTCTCAAGTTATGAAGAATATTGCAAGAATAATTGTAAAATTTAAAATATGAACTAAACAAGAAAGTAAATGATTTATATATTTTTAGATTATGGATCTTAAATAGATCATATTTAGATCCAAACTTTAGTATTGGATCCAATTTAGATTTTGACCTTAAATTAGGTAGTTAATTTAACTAGTGATATTTGGATCCAACCCAATTAGGTTGGATATAACCTGTGACATTTGAATCTAATTAATGATGTATTGGGTTATATATAACTCAGGATATTTAGATCTAATCCCATTGGATTGGACCCATAGGGTCAGACGCTCTAAACAACATTATTATTGTTTTGATAAAAAATTTAGTTGATCAGTGACTCAACTATTAAATCAGAGTCAACTTTGATGTTACTCATTTCGAGGGTATTGAAATCGACTATCTACACTCTCAAATTGGTGTTGATTTGGGTGTTTTATCATCAATCGAAATTCATGTCTAATTATAGGTCAAAAATCAATATTTTTCGATATCGATTAAATTTTTTTGTTGATCCGTGTAATTTTGATTAAATATAAGACCACCACGATGATCTACATTTCAAGGGATATCAAATTGATTAATTAAATATCAAATTTTGTTGAGTCTTTGGGTCTATAGGCTTCTCGAAATGTTACCATGTCACTAGTGCCCAAGCCAGGGTAAGAAGTCTCCACTTTTCTTTTATGGCATAATTAATTTCAAAATCTAATCAATCAAGACCCATAATTTATTTATTTATTTTATTAATAAATAAAATTCATAAATATTAACTTCTTATATTAAAGATGAGATTCTTGCCTAAGCTCATTTATAAATAGAGGTCCTCATGAGGACAATTAATAATGTTAGTTCTTTTTTCCTCTCCTATATATTCTCATTAGAGTTCTCTAATATCTTTCTCTCTTCCATCTTCTTCTTTCTTTTTTTGTCTTTTTCGAGCTTTTTCAGCAGCCATTGAAGATCCTTTAAGGTTTTAAGATAACAGACGAAAGCCTATCTACGTTTGAAAACCTGATTAAGGTAGGTACATCAATCGCGTAGACATAGATTTTTCTAAATGCATGTAATATGTATGAGACAATTTTTAAATTTAAACCAATGATGGATCAGACCTTGAAACACCTCTCTAAGCTTGATTTTTAGTCTAGAGAATATGTTTTTTATGGATCGTTGTTACAATAAAATAAAATAAAAAGATTTTCGAAACAGGACGATTTTTGGGTTTCTTTTGTGAAAAAAGATTTGAAAAAAACTTTTTTCTTGTTATTTGATAGATCTTATTTTTTTCAGCATATTTAATATGTTAGTCATAGGTTATATTGATGAAATATAAGTTTTATAAGTTCTTAAAATTTGTTATATACTTGAGTCTATGTTTTTGTTTGCAAAAAATCGTTTTAAAGAAGGTTTTGACAAAAATGTTTTTAGGGTTTTGATGTTTTTAATAAAGAAAGTTGATATGAGCATGTATGTTGAATTATTTCATGTTTATCATGATTAAACAACTTGTTGTTGCATAAAAAAATCATGTTTTTATTATTGTTTAGGGTTTCTTATGCATCATATTTTAGATATTTCTTGAAGCTTTTGTGATTTTTGGATAATGTATGTTATTGTTTTAGCAAGATTAACATGAATCTGCGTAAATATATGTTGTATGATGATGTAAATATGTTTAGATCATAAAAAATTGTGATTGTATAGATTTTTACCTTGAATCTTGTTCTTGCTTTATGGATCTTGCATAAGTTTGAATCTTAGCTTTTCTGTTCTTATTTTTTTACTCTAAGCTATTTCTGAAAAAATTTAATATCGCCATGAAAATGAAGTCAATAAATTTAAATAAAAATATTGAAGTGTTCTACATATCCAGGGCTTCAAATTAAAATTTTGTTTCGCTTTGTTCGGATCAGTATTGAGGCCAAAATGTTCACTGCAATAGAACATATGTTTTTTGCTTTATCTTCAAGACTATTTCGACCAATGATTTTGATGGTTCTAAAGACACAACCAAGACTGATCAAAATAAATTGGAAAAAATCTAAGTGAAAGGTAACATGTATAATAAGATCCTGTAAAAAGAGTTTTGTCAAAAGAATTTTTTGTGGGTTTGGATAAATTTTTTAAAGCGGAATAAATTTCTACAGTTGACAGGATTTGTCTTATATTTTTTCTTAATAGGGTTTAGTCATAGAATTTTTTTGATTTTATTATAATGAATTTTTCAGTTTTGTTTCTTGGATTGTAATTCTGAGATATGGGAGCAGTCCTAGTAAACTTGAAAGAGTTAAATTCGGTTCCCGTGATTTTGGTGGGTTTTCCAAAATTGGTTTAATAGGGATCCAAATTTGTACATTATGACATGTATAGATGCCTAATTGTATTTTACATTATGCAACATGGTTATAGACATTTATCTTAAAATTTGAGCTGATATGCTTGCAAACTAAATATATTCCATGTTATTCTTGATTTTTAACCATTCATATGACATGCACGTTAATGAACATTGTATATCATAAGGCACGATCAGTGTAAAGTAAATTGTTACACATGTTTTCTTATTTAATCATGATCATGATTGCATGTGAGTGCAACTCTATGTATGCATGTGAGCATATGATATGAGATGTAAATCATATATATTATGATCTGAATTTTTTCATAAATATGTTGTATTCAAGCATATTGATTATTTATGCATGATGACATATGAGACTGCATGCTAAAATATGAGATTTAAGTATGATGATTGACCCATAATGTAACACTCCGGATTTCCAAAACAAAGCTAAGTAAAAAATTTCATGAATTTCTTTTTTTTTCTTTGCAGCGGAACTTAGAAAAGCTTTTTGTAACAGAATCAGACGATAATGAGTCGTCAGTTTTAGAAAACTCCGAGCACGTTGCAGGTATGTGGCCAAGCAACTCATCGACCACCGAAGTGTTCCATTTTATCGAAAACCCCATGTTTATTACAACATCACTGCCTGAAAAAGCAGTATAGGTTCAAGAAAAGGAAGCAGTACAACTCTGCCTAGAGAAACCCTGGAACTCGATGCCGCCTTGCTCCGCATATCGCCATGCAGGTCCAACACCTGAAATCCCCATTAAACGGGGTCAGAACTACTGATGGTCTGGTAAGTAAGCAATCATGCATCCATTCAACTCAAGTACATACGATGACCACTCAGGGTCGCAGTTCGTAATAATGATGCTTAAGCCTCCAAGACCTAACGTATATTGCAAGAGCCTCCGCAGGGCTATGAGTTGAACATCCGCTTAAGTCTTCATGACTTAGAGCAAGCCTTTTCAGGGCTGTGATTTGGATAACCGCTTAAGTCTCTAGGACTTAGCCATGACCTCTTTCTGGTATCAAAGAGATGTCTAGCTCAAGTCTTCATACTTGACACATCTGTATCCCACGCATCTAAGGACAGCTCCTCGAGCTTCGCTTAGTCGTGTGGATACAACACGGGTCTTTGCCCAGTCGTATATCGAACATGACACCTTCACAAAGGTTATGCAGAACTGACTCAACAACGTCATTCACTCATACATTCAAGCATCGCTGAACCTAAGCTAATGCATTGTTTCAATAATTAACCTCTTTCACCCTTGGTAGGCGGGCAAAGCAATTGTCCGGGCATCAACTCGACGTTCTGGGGGTTGATTATTCTATGTATTTTAGATACCCCAGAGGCCTGTTGACCCTATCCATAGTAGGGCAGTGTGTTTCAACTAGGAGAACCCTACTAGACCCATATTTGGATGCATCCTCTACTTGCAGTAGTTGGGTTCAATCCTTAGATCTTAAGGATAACCACGACCCCAAAACCCATGAGTGACTGAGGCCATCGTGGACTCTATCAGGTCCAAAGTAAAATACGTGTCACTCAAGGTTGTACAATCACTGTCATTCCACAGTGAGCATAATTCCTGAAGGGGTCTGCCAGTCTTACAATTACTTGGACAGATATAAGCATGACATTCAAGTAGCCTGTGCTTTAGCACTACAAGAGTATGTACCTGACCTCATTCAGTCTGCCCCAACACAGTCTTTACTGAGGGGGTACCCCTAACACGATTTTTAATCGCGGGGTAATTGCGACCTTAAGTCTTATTCATATGCATACAGAACACCGCTCTTGGCACTGCGGCTACCACGAGCATCACACCTCTTTTGGGTGGAAACAACACACTCTGGCTCATCAGCCCTTACGAGTCTGGTTGTACAACCGTTCTCAATGAGCATGCATATGACTCGATCTAAATAGATTGGCTACTCGGCGTATTCTTACGCAACGAGTTCAAACCTAGTCAAGGCGCAACCTCTACTCCGGCTCAGCGGCCCTTACGAGCAAGGTGCCCTTGCAGGCACAAGGATACGAGTCGTTCTGCCATTGTTCCATCAACGAACATCATTATGTCGTTCAACTGGTTTCGGCAGCTCTTCTGCTAACCATTTCGTTAACACCTTCCCTGCTCTACCGGCAGCGGTGCGACGAACCCTTCTACGATGTAGAAATCATTCCATGAACTGGGTAACACTCTGATATGTGTCAGAGTATCCTGCTACGTTCTTTCTGAGCTATTCTTAGCTTCTCCAGAATTTTCAGCAGCACTTCCTCTCTTTTACGGAGAAAGCGTGCGTTTCTTTTATCCATTTCAGCGGCATCTCCCCTCTTTGGCGGAAAATCGCTACGCTTAACTCGGGAAATGGACGTGCACCGTTGTGCGTACTTTGCATCCATCAAGGTTGCAGGAACCTTGGGCCATAGCCAGGCCATACGTAATTGACTTAGTTTTTACGTAAAGAGCATTTTGCCAAAAAGCGAAGCCTTTCCAATAGGGGCTTCATTTGTCAAGCATAATCTTGAACGAGGAGCGGTCAGAGAATCACATTGGCGATTTAGAGTTGATCTCCATTTGAACGCTCATTTATGCGCCATATATTTAGTATAAGCAGAAGCCTTGGTGTCATTTAACACGACGACGTAAGTAAATACATTGCAGAAAGCAGGAGCCTTGGCATCATACGACTCGACGACGTAAGTAAATGCATAATCGAAAGTGCAGAAATTATAAATTGCAGAAAACATGAGCCTTGACATCATACGACGTGACAACAAAGGTAAATTACATAGCCTGTACGATATAGGACGCGTCGGCAGAATCAGCAGATATACACCTAGATCTGCATCCAACGATAGTTACGAGGCGAGCGGGTGAACACTGAAGTGTTCTGAAGGGCTCAACAAAGAACTAAGGCGAGATAACATTTTTTAAACGCATATACTGCGTATTTGAACATAAATATATCCGACGATAGTTACGAGATGAGCGGGTGAACACCGAAGTGTCCAAAAAGGGCTCAATCAAGAACTAAAGCAAAATACTACTTTAGAAAGTATATGCTATATACAAACAATCAAATACTTGAGAGAGATGGATTAATGAAGCGAACTTACTTTAAATTGCGAAGGAAACGACTCCGGAATGCTTTGATGCTTCGAACGAGGCTCGACTTCGAAAAGGATCAACTCTGGACTTCAGACGAAAAAGGACTTGGACTTTGAACCAAACCAGGTTCAAGTCAAGTCAACTGGGTTTGGACTTAGGTCAGGTGGGTTAGGACAAGGTTAGGCAGACTCAGGCTAAGTCAGGCAGGCTTAGACCAGGTCAGGTGGGCTCAGGTGGGCTAGGCTAGGTAGGGGAGGTTTTTTCTAGAGAGAGAAGCTAGAGAGAGAAGGGGGGTTGGCGATTTTTAGAGAGAGAGGGCACCCCTATTTATAGGTTCTGAAACTTGATCCCCAAGTTTCAGAATTTCCATTTTAGTCCATAGCTTTTTCAGAAATTACTTTTGATCTTATCCATCTGACTATTTGATCTTATCCAGAAGGAATATTCCATGGAATATTTCCTAGAAGGTCCTGGAATATTCTAGAATATTTTCTGAGGAATATTTCTGTGGGTCCCACCAATATTTTTGCGGGTCTCGCAAAAAAGTTGAGTTTCCGACTTTTTTTTTTCGAAAAATTCTAAGTAGGCCATTATCTTCGTATTGATGTAACTAAGAAAGTTGGCTCGTAGAAATCTTTTGATTTCGATCAGGTAGGAAGTTATGGTTCTCAGAGTGTTTGAGCATATATTCGCGAATATACGAATATCCTAATTATATTTGGGTCGCAGGAATCAGTTTGATTCGCTTTACGGTAAAAATGCTATTTTTCACTGAAAAATGCCTCCAGAATTTATTCAGAGTTTGAACTGAAAAATTACGGGTCTTACATCTCATAAAGTGTGCATAGACATACATGTATAAATTACATATGTATGACTTGAATAACGTACATAGGAAATGTGTATGTTTGAGGTTTAGATATTTTATATTATGAAATACACATGTTTTGAATTATGTAATATAATTGATTTAATTAATTGAATATACATGCTTCCATGTTCAATTTATGAATGTATTGATTTTAAATAATATAAAATGTGATGTTATATGTGGCTGTATTGCGATGTCACATGAGATGAGGTTATGAATGCATGCGATAAAAGTTTAAGCTCAATGATGGAGTTATTGGGTTGCAGAACCCTGTTGATATGCTAAGATGTGATTACATATTGAATTGTCATGTGATTGTAACCTATGATGTGATCATGTTGAATGCATACTTGTTTGTGCCCGAATTAATGGCTATTGACCCTATGAGCGATTAATTGTGTTTATACATGTATGGCAATAGATCCATTAAGGAATTGTTTCAAAAAAAATATCTGTAAGGGTATGTATGACCAAGATCAGGTGATTTGGCTATGGTGATAAATCTATGTGAGGAGGTGAATTGTCTAAGATCAGGTAACCCATGAAGATGGTAAATTTCTGTGAGGAAGTGCATTGTCCAAGACCAAGTAATCTGACTAAGGCGAAAACTACCTGTGAGGTTATACATTCTCAAGACTAGGTGATCCAGAGTGAAACTTGTTTTCAAAATATGGTGAATTTCTGAGGATGAACAATGAAAGTAAATTCTAACATACCAGATTAAGGATGTATGTTTGTAATTATCTATGTTGATTATGATATATTGTTTAGTATGAAATACTGTAAAGTAGGAATCGATTTCACGCAGGACCATTGGGAGTTTTTCTCGATTACAGACTGGTCTAGTAGAAACCTCATTGTGAGGTTACAGATTCTACAGTTCAATGAGATTAATAAAATACATGACATAATATACCCCTCATTGGATTGGTTGAATCGAAGTTAAGAACCCCAGAGTATACCTTCAAGCAGGAGGAAAAGTGAAACATAAGAAATCAAAATATAATCATTGCAATATTTCAGTTTGTACATAAATTATTATGTTATTGGCATGATTCATTATTGCAAGTTTATCCTGAAATATGAATGCAAATATGATTAGTTATGTAGATGTGAATTTTGCTTAATTCTGATATTGTGATGTATGGTTTAATTGATATTTGAAAATGTGTCAATGTTTATTTCTGTGATTAGAATATTTATGTTCATGTGTTTGGTGATTATTTATTGAGGTTGTGGACTTATGCATCCACTTATAATATTTCAGGTAATGAGTAGGCTGGAGGATGATAACATTTGGCTCGAGGTGGCGCCAAGAGGGTCACAGTTCTTTTCGGCTTTGAGAGGACTTAATATTTTATTATTTATTTATTTGATTAAGTCATGTTAACTCTGATAATATTTAGACTAAAATTTGATTTATTTAAATGCAAAAAAGTGGCTTGATTTAGTTATTCTAGTCTTATTGGTATGTGCATTGTATCTGTAATCCGCCCAAGATTTGAACCGTATTTAAAAAGAGTTTCTATTATGTTTTTTAAAAATCGTGTAAAGAAGTTTTAAAAAATAATTCCCTAAACTTTTGATTTCAAAAATTGAGGCGTTACAGGCAATGGGCCAAGCTCGGCTAAAACCGGGTTGGACTGCAGTGTTCATATGTGTATAACATAAAATATATACATTAAAACATAAAAAAAAGTTTGATCTATAGGTCTAATCATATATTTTTTTACCATATAGATCACATCTACGAGGTTAGATTTGCCAAAAAAAAAACATCTCTAATGTACAGATTTTGAAGAAAAAACAAAGGGGTGGATCATGCCCCCTCTCTCTCTCTTTATATATATATATATATATATATATATATATATATATATATATATATATATATATATATATATATATATATATATATATATAAAGCTAGGAAATGGTTCCCGAGGATTTTTTTTAACTCTACTATTTCTATAATTTGTTGTTCTTTGTCTTTTTTTAGCGGTTAAAGTGACACCTTGTCAACGTCTCATATATATTTTCTTCATCTTCGTCTAATGTATAGATCGTGATTTTCTCAAAACAACAATCCGTAAAGAACGACATCATATGATGGTTTTGCTTCCCAAAAAATAATAAAAATAATTTCCCTGTGGGTGCCCAATGTATGCAACATTTATGTTTCGCCACCTCAGTTTTTAAATATTTTAAATAAACTCCTTTTTAAAGAAATTGCTCAGATAGGCTCAACTACCTGTGCACATTGAAATTACTTATTTGTTTGCCCTTAAAAATGTAGCTAAAAGCGGAACTGCAAAAGTAACGTTCAACCAATTGAAAGAAAGGAACAGGTTGAAAGTGTTATTTTCAAGAGTTAACTAGAGTTTGGTGATGCAAAAGTAACTTAATAAGTCATTCCAGTAATTTCTTTAAATTATGAATAGTTTTTTAGAAGCTTGGGTGGGACCCGTATGAAATTTCACAAACCATACCCTGCTCCATATATTAATCGGACCCTTTGAGGCAGTCTCAAAATCTAATCAGACTTCTTTGTTCATCACCAAACCCTAACGGTTTGATATGGGTCGGGTCTGGGTCAAACCTAATCCATTCACACCCCTAACCATGACCCAGCTCCAAATCTTACCAAACCATTTTCCTTTAATGTCAAAAGCAGCATTGCTAACTTAGGCGCCAAACTGATTATCGGTTGATTATCATAATAAAATCAACTTCTAGCCTATGTCAGTGTCCATGGTCACACGCTCTGACATGTGGACACGGACACTAACATGTACTTTTTCATATTTTAATATTTTGTATTGATTTAAGTATTATTTATTAAAAATATATTTTATATTAAAATATCAAAAAATTAGTTTTTTATTGATTAAAATTTTATAAAATCTTGTCCCGTGTCCTATTTTCCCAAAAAAAAAAACTTGCACGTCCAACCCACGTCAGGCATCCTCGTGTGACGTGTATTTTTTATGACAAAAAATATGATTTTTGAATGTTTGAATATTTATGAAAAATATGAGCTATTGATTTTAAAGTCCTAAAAAAATCTCATTTATGCATCAAAATCTGATGATTCAAGAGTGTTTTCTCATAAAACCAAGCATGCATCCGTATGGTTAGATTCAAGAGAAAAGAATAAAAAATTTATGAAAATTGCTGTTCACACATTAATTCTCATATATATATATATATATATATATATATATATATATATATATATATATATATATATATATATATATATATCAATGAAACCTATAAACCGGTTGACCCACTTAGGAATATATATATATATATACATCTATCATACGTGTGTGGCAAATCTAAGTTTGGACACCTCAATTTTCAAATTTTTACTTTTTAGAGAAATTGCTCGCTTGAATTATTTTTTGTTACTGACTCTAATTAACTCTTTCAAACGAATTTTCAACCTTTTTATCACTTAAATAATTGAATGTCACTTTTGTAACGTCTCATTTTTAAGTGACAGAGAAGGGTAAATAAGTAATTTCAGAGCGTCAAAAAAGTAACGATGCGGTCATCGGGGCAATTTCTTGAAAGGGCAAGCATTTGTCTTAAATAATTGAAAAAAAAAAAGAACGGTGGATTATATGGCACTTGCCACGTTTCACCTACCCCGAGCATCTCTGCATCCATCCATCCTCCACTCCATGGTTTTCCATATCAACAACTCCCAGGCTACGACCTATGACATCACGTGTGTGCTTACCTTTCCTGGTCAATATTGATTTTTTCAATATCTACCATACATACGGAGCACCATGGGGGTGTCCTTTACCCTCCGTACATAATGTGTGGTGAATTTTGAAAATTACCTGATCCCAACCCCTAAATTGTGAAGTGAACGTTCCAAAACTTAAGATTCGAGTGTGTATCGGATCAGACAAGAACTGACGATACTGCTGAAAAAATTAGTTCCTCCATGGTATTTGGGATGTCGTTGGTAGGATGGATGAACGACATCAGTCACTGCCTGACCTGATTCACACTCTTAAGATTTATTTTTCGCATTAGAGTAGATCAAATCTTACTTCTCTAGACGAACACCTTTAGACAACATTTTTTGTTTATTTTGAGCTATCTATTTTGTATACTCTAGATAATTGACAATAAGGTATCGCTTGAATATATAGATGATATTGACAGTTTTATTGAATTTGCAACAGCAAGTGTCAGTACAGTGGATCTCACAGGTCGGATCAGGTATCCCTGCATGATGTGTAAAAACAATCGATTTGCAGAACCTCATGGCGTTAGACATCACCTATACAGGTTGTGAGTGATTATCAGAATTGAACATTTTATAGTGAAAAATTTTGAAATAATTTTGACGCACGGTTGAATGTGGTGCACGATAATCCATATGTAGATTTGATATTTGATGTCGCAGGACTAGAACTAGGTTCTGCTATGGGTCCTAGTGATGTACCAACTGGAGTAGATGAATAAGCAACAAATGATGCAACTAGTAGATTTTATGATTTACTTAGAGATGCTGATGAACCACTTTAGAATGGTTGTGAGAGTCACACTATCTTATCTGCAGTTCTTCAACTAATGAATTTGAAGTCCGAGTATAATTTGAACCAATCATGTTTTGAACGTCAGTGCTCTATTGTGAAGAGTTTGTTGCCCAAAGATGAGAAATTGCCACAAAATTTCTATCGTGCGAAGGTTATGGTCAATGCTTTAGGTATGGGGTATCAAAAGATAGATGTTTGTCTAAATCACTGCATGTTGTATTTTAAAGATCAAGAAAATAGCAGATCATGTCTGTCATATAGGCATCCTCAGTTCAAGCCAAAGACAAAGGACAATGGTAGCACGAGGTCAAAAAAACTACCATACAAGTAGCTCTGCTACTTTCATCTCACCCCTAGATTACAACGATTGTATATGCCTTCGAGGACAACTACACACATGATATGACATGCAAATAAAGTTCGACATGATGAATACAAGATCACACATCCTGTTGACGTAGAAGCTTGGAAGCACTTTGATTGTACTCATCAGACCTTCACAATGGAAGCGAGAAATGTTAGGCTCAATTTACTTACAGATAAATTTAATCCATTTGGGGGTAGATCAACCCCATACTCGTGTTGGCCAGTATTTGTCATCCCATACAACATTTCTCCAAGCTTGTGTATAAAGCATCAAAATCTTTTCTTGTCTCTATTGATCCCTGGCCCGACGTCTCCGAGCTAAAATCTTGATATATATTTAAGGCTATTGATTGATGAACATAAAATATTATGGGATGACGGTATTCTCACGTATGATGCCCACAAAAAATAAAACTTCAATATGAAGGTTGTTGTTCTATGAACAATTAGTGACTTCCCTGCATATGGTATGTTATCTAGTTGGAGTACACATGGAAGGTTGACATGTCTGTACTGCATGGAGGATACAAAATCTTTTAGATTGACTCATGAAAGAAAGTCGTGTTGGTTTGATTGTCACCGTTGATTTCTACCCAGCGACCATCCATTCCGACGACAAAGGAATGTGTTCAAAGCAGATACAACTGAAATAGAAGGTCCACCTACATGATTGTCTGACATAGAGATTTTAAGACGATTATGATACTTTCCATATGGACTGACAGATGCCCGCAGTAAGAGGCCCTTTCTTGAATTTGAGAAGGATCATAATTGGGCAAAGAAATCTATATTTTGGGAACTACCATATTGGTCGACCTTATTAATACGACATAATTTGGATGTGATGCATGTGAAGAAAAATGTGTTTGATAATGTGTTCAATACGATAATGAATGTCAAAGAAAAAACAAAGGATAATCTGAAGGCTCGTATGAATTTAAAAGTAATATATAAAAGACGAAAATTGAAACTCAAATAGTATAATGGCAAACTACTGAAACCAAAGGCAATGTACGTGCTTGGACCAGATCAAGTAAATCAGGTATGCCAGTAGTTGAGACAGTTGCGATTTTCAGATGGATACGTCTCTAACATTGCTCGGGTTGTGAAGATAGATGATGAACAATTATATGGGTTAAAGAGCCATGGCTGTCATGTTATCATGCAATGATTGATTCTCCTAACATTCCATGATATGTTAAACAAACCTATATGGGGGGTATTATCCGAGTTGAGTCGATTTTTTAGAACATTGTGTGCATCGGAAGTTGTAGTAACTGAAGTAAAGAATTTAGAGGATTCTGTCGTCACTACTATTTGTCAGCTAGAGAAGATATTTCCTCCAGCATTTTTTGACATTATGGAACATGTGATCATACACTTGCCATATAAACTTAGAGTTGGTGGTCTTGTGCAATATCCACTACAAGAAAAATGCTAATTAGTGACGAAAATTTATGACGAATTAGTGAGAGAAAACTATCTGTCGCTAACATTCAAAATATTTATAAAATTAGCGACAGAAATATCTTCCTCGCTAAATCCATCGCTAATTAGCGATGGATTAGCGACAATATTTTTCCATCGCTAAAACTCTACAAAAAAATGCTAATTAGCGACAGAATTTTTTTGTTGCTAATTAGTGACGAAAAAATTCTCTCGCTAATTTCCTCGCTAATTTTCGATTTAAACCGTCCCACCTGAGGCGCAAAATCCCCCCCCCCCCACCTTCGAAATTTAAACCAACTGAGATTTAAACCGTTCCACTTACCGAATCGGAAGGCCTCTTTGACTTCTCGAACGATGATGACTTCGTGGCGGAGGAACGTGAGGAAGAAGAGGAGTCGGAGTCGCCCGCCGGCGCTGGAGGACAAGGCCGGTCCGACCTCTTCGGTCCGGTAACTGGGTTTTTTTTCGAGCATGGTTTTTCGTTTTCGGCCTAACGATTTTGTTGGGGGTTATGGTTTCAGGTCAACGGACAAGCATTGTGGGCGTTGCAGAAGACCCTGCAATGGCGTGTTGAGTCGAAAAAGCAGAGAACCAAGTCGAGAAAGCGCTGGAGAGAGCGCTAGAGAACGTGTCAGTTTTATGCAAAAGACCACGCCAAAGAATGTGTCGGTTCTGTGCAAAAGACCACATTGGAGAACACAACAGTTCTGTGCAAAAGAACGCACCAGAGAATGCACCGGAGACCGCACCGGAGACCACGTCGGTTCTGTGCAAAAAAACTGCTCATTGCCGGAGAACGCGCCGGTAGGGAGCAAATTTTTTTTTTTAAATTTAGCGACGGATATTATCCATCGCTAATTTAAAATAGCGAAGGACTCGTGACGGATCATGTTCGTCGCTAATCCATCGCAAATTAGTGACAAAAGTAGCAACAGATAAGTTTTGTCAGTACTTAGCATCGAAAATTCTATGATGAAATCTATCCGTCTCTAATCCGATGCTAATCCGTCGCTAAACAGTTTAGCGACGGTTAGTGACGAATTTAGGTCGTCGCTAATCCACATGTTTCTTGTAGTGATCAGTGAATGTACCTATTTGAAAGGTATATATATTTTTATATTTTTCTCTTCAATGCTATTGAGAAATTTATTATAATCCGAGATGTATATTATTGACAGATGCATGTTTGACCTCAAAAAAATGGTTCAGAAAAAAACAAAAGTGGAGGGTTTAATTTGTGAGGCGTACACTTTAGAAAACATTTCAAATTTCTCATCTATGTACTTTGAGCCTCACATTCCAACACGTTACACTTGCCCACCTCGTAATAATGATGAAGAACAAGTTATTGTGGCTGACAAACCATCGATATTTAAATCACTTGGAAATGCCTTTGGTAGTTGTGAGTCAAGACTTTGGAAGATCGAGAGCAAGACGAAATACAAATATATATCCTTTTTAATTGCTCAGAGATCGACCCCTATATCGAGTAAGTATACATAATATGTTACACTAAGTTCTCTACGTACATGGTTCAGTAATATAATTATTTGTTAAGTGCAGACGATTTGATCTAGAGTTGCAAAGAGAACTTCCACATCTCACTGATTCAGAATTACAAAAAAAAAACGTGAAAATAGGTTTGTGGCATGGTTGAAAGAGTTGGTAAGGATGATGACATGCATTCTTTTTGTGTAAACAACAATATGTTACTTAATTGGTTGTGTTAACAGTCATTGTTTATGCTTGTAGGTCCGTCATGGTGATGTTAATGACCAAGAAATATGTGATTTACAAAATGGTGCGACCAAAGTTGTGCAATGTTATAACGGATACATCGTAAATGGTTATCGATTCTATATAGAAGACTACGATGTATCAGAAAAAGCGAGAGCGACATCAGTATGTATTTATTATATTAGTAAACATTACAATATATAAGTTACTCTGAATTACATTATCATAAACATTGTAATTCTTAATTATTAATTCATATTGTAATCATTACTTTGTAGGACTCATACAAGCAGCAGATGATAGAGCGATATGGCGATGACTCCACTCAGCATCCGCCTTTTGATCCTACAGCATGGGTGACTACAACCGATGAACCAAAAAAAGGTTGTGTGTTCGGGTTTGAGAGTAACATGAACACCATACCAGTCGTTGTCTCCTGCAGCCAGGGCTCTCAGAGTTCTCCCACCAGCATCAACTCCCACCGTTCGATTGACCATGCTATGTCTTGGGATGGTGTCTGTCAGCGTCTTGATGACAAAATATGTGACTTTTTACATGAAGTCATTCCCGACCTTGTCCATAATGAGTTGTGCAACTTTTTTAGGGATAAAGGAACTTCGTCTGCATTCAACATGAGCTCCAGTGCCCATATGAGCATGGTAGAACACATATGAGCATGGTAGAATCACATATAGAATTTTTTTAACTGCCTTAGAACATATATGAGCATGATAGAATCACATATTTAGTTTTTTTAACTGCCTTAGAACATATATGAGCATGATAGAATCACATATATAGTTTTTTGTCTGCCTTATAACACATATGAGCATGATAGAATCATATATACAGTTTTTTTACTGCCTTAGAATCACATATAGATTATAATTTATTTCAATATATTTTGTTTATCAATACTAACATTTCTTTTCTTGTATAGGTTGCTGGCGATAATCAGCGTAGTGGAGCTGAAGGGACAGATCAAGACATTGAACAAGAGGATGCAGAAAATCTTGGCGATGATTAACTTAATGTGTTGAATTTGTTCTACCTTCTTTTTGTTTCAAAAATGTAAATGTTGAATTGTAAATAATTCAAACTTGCGAATTTTACAGTGGATCGATTAATTGTTTTAGTTTCCTTTTATATGTATTTTGATTTGTACTTTGTTTTTTATTCACAGGAAATATAAATTGTACAGAAAATATAAATTGTATCACGAGACATTTTTTCTTTATATTTAATTTTCAAATATTTTTTTAAATTTTTTTCCTTGTTTGCGATGGATATATCTGTCGCTAATTACTATTACTGTTGAATGTATCGACGGATTAATGACGACTATAAACTGTCGTAAAACCAAAGTCACTGTATAGTAACGATGACCTTGCGACGAATGTTGGCATTCGTTATTCTATCGCAACTTAGCGACGAAACTGGCAACAAGTACATTCTGTCGCTACTTAGCGATGGAATGGGCGACAAATATATTCCGTCGTGAATTAGCATCGAAAAATTTGCGATAAAAGTTATCTGTCTCTAATCTGACGCTAATCCGTCGCTAAGCTGTTTAGCGACGGATTAGCGACGAATTAGAGACGGATTTAGGTCGTCGCTAATCCACGGGTTTCTTGTAGTGCTTGGTGCGATGATAGATGAAGCAGATCAGGTCATGCTAAACATGAGCTTTTTTGCTCTTGCCAACATCGTGGCCCTCCGTTTTTGTATTTTGAAAAGTTAAATGTCAACGGAATAGTTATATGCTAAGTGGCATTCATCCAAAATGAAAACAGACGGCCACAATGTTGGCATGAACAAAAAGCTCACGTTCAGCCTGACCTGATCTGCTTCCGATGATAGCGGGACAAGTTCAGCCAATGCTACAGCAATGGCTCAGCTAGAACCTCTGAACACAAGTTTTGGGAGGTCTTGGGACCTCTAAGACCTTGGTGTAACCGGTACCTTGAAGAAGATCTCCAGAGGTGGCGCAGTGGCTGGAGTAGCCTCTGGTCACCGGAAGGATCGCCAAAAGTACTGGTGGTGCCAGAGATAAAGCCAGGTCCAAGGAGCGGCGAGGCTCACTAGCTTTAGTGCGGAAGAGCTTCAAACTCCTTCGTGTTGCAGGGGTTGGGAAGTCTCTGCAACGCAATGGAGGAAGATTAAGAGGGAAGAGATGAGGTGAAGTGAAGGAGAAGAGATGAAAGAATACTACAATTCACGTGCAATGGGGCTTTTATAGCACCCAAAAACCCATTTTCCCCTTACACCCTCATAAAATAAGAAAAACGTCAGTCTTTTCCAAGAATTTTGTACATTCCATCTTCTCCCAAACTGGGGCAACCTTGGCATCTTGGACTAGGGACACTACAAGAAAAATGTCAATTAGCGACGGATAGTAGCGACGGCATTTTTCCGTCGCCAATTAGCGACGGCTTAGCGAGCGTCACTAATCCATCGCTAAGTTTCGTGATATTCACAGATGTAGCGATGGAAAATGGTCCGTACCTAAGCCGTCGCAACGTAGCGACGGACCGTTTTTGTCGCAAAAACACGCTACGGTTAGCGACGGATTGGGCGACGGCATTTTTCCGTCGCTACTTAGCGACGCCGTTAGCGACGGACATATGTTCGTCGCTAAGGAGTTGTATACATTTACGCCGGCTTAGCGACAAAATAATTCCGTCGCCAATCCGTCGCTAATTTTCGCGTAAATCTGATCAGAACCCTTTTCCCTCTTTTCCTGTTTCCTCTCTCCCGCCCTCCCTACGCAGCCCGACACCTTCCTCCGCCGCCCGCCGCCCGCCGCCCCGCCGTCTGTCGCCCCGCGTTCCGCCCGAGCCGTCGCCCCGCTGACCGACGCATTCCCCGCCGGAGACAGGTTCGCCTGCCCTCCCTACGCGTTTCAAGCAGGGGTTAAACCCCCTGCCTTTCCGGCATGGGGGGTCGACCCCCTGCCGTGCCAGAAACGCATTCCCCGCCGGAGACAGGTTCGCTTGCCCTCCCTACGCGTTTCAAGCAGGGGTTAAACCCTCTGCGTTTCCGGCATGGGGGGTTGACCCCCTGCCGGAAAGGCAGGGGGTTAAACCCCCTGTCGTGCCGGAAAGGCAGGGGGTTAAACCCCCTGTTGTAAAGGCAGGGGGTCGACCCCCCCTGACCCCCTGCCTTTACGGCAGGGGGCGTTTTCGGCTTGGGGGGTTGACCCCCTGCCGTGCCAGAAACGCAGGGATTTAACCCCCTGCCGTAAAGGCAGGGGGTTTAACCCTCTGCCATGCCGGAAACGCAGGGGGTTAAACCACCTGCGTTTCCGGCATGGGGGGTCGACCCCCTGCCTTTCCAGCAGGGGGTTAACCCCATGCCGGAACAGGCAGGAGGTTAACCTCATGCCGGAATAGGCAGGGGGTTAACCCCTTGCATTTCCGGCAGGGGGTCGACCCCCCCTGCCTTTCCGGCAGGGGGTCGACCCCCTCTGTCTTTCCGGCAGGGGGTTAACCCCATGTCGGAATAGGCAGGGGGTTAACCCCTTGCATTTCCGAGAGGGGGTCGACCCCCTTGCCTTTCCGGCAGGTCGACCCCGGCAGGGGGTCGACTCGCTGGCGGAAAGGATGGGGGTCAGTTAACCCCCTATGTTCTGTAAGGGGGTCGACCCTCTACCGGAACAGCAGGGGAGTCGACCCTTTGCCGGAACAACTTCCTTTTTTTTGTGGCGATTTTTTTTTAAAACTGCATTTTTTTGTGCAGATTTTTCAACGGAACCAGCTCGTGCTCAGCCACCTGTGGTAAGTAAGTGACAAAAACAATGCAAATCGGGTAAATACCCGTGGTGAGTAAGTGATGCAAGCGTATCACATGTTATTTAATTTATTAGATGTAACACTTTATTGTTCACACACTCACTTAGTTGTTGATATTTAGGGTTGCTTTGTTGGAGTTCGGAGATCATGCTGAGCATGATTTTAATGTATGAATATGGAAGTGTTCTTATTTTTGGAGTACGGAGTCCATGCCAAGCATGGTAGTAGTTAGTGAGATATTGAAGTGTGTTTGCTGCAGGTACATGTTTGCCATTTGTTTGATATGAATGATTACGATGTATTGCAATGTTTGATGTAATTGTATCCATGCTTGCATGTAGTTACTTTCAATTTGATTTTGACTTCCATGTGAAATTTTATAATAAAAGCATGCTTCAAATGATTGTATCGTGTCATTAATAGTTTGCACATGAAAATATTAAGTTATCAATGCATGCATCAAAATTCTTGTTATTGTTTGACATAGTATATTGCATGATAAATTTGATATTTTCTTCATTATAGCATTCTGATTGTTTTCTTTTAATTCGTTAGGATACTATTCGTAACATCATATGACAGAATGACTGCAAACCGTGAATGGATGTACCGTAGGATAGTGGCAGAAGGTGACTGCCAATCGATTTTCAGACATGCTGCACACTATGAAGACCGCAACAAAAAAAGCATCTGGCGTAGTAGATGATCCATTACTGTGGAAGGGCCATGGTCCTATTACTATCAAAAGAGATTACTGGGATGAAATGTGCGATAAGTGGGCGGGAGATGCATTTAGAAATCGTTCTGCGAAGGCTGCACAAAATCGATCGAAGATGCCCGAAGCCCATCTACACACAGGTGGATCTAGGACATTTGGGAGCCACCTGAAGAAAATGGTAACTCATTAATATATAATATTAATTTTATAAGTATTGTTGCAAACTTGTGTACTAAATCTTTTGTTATTTAACTTCGCAGGAAGCAGAAAAAGGAGACAGTGTACCATATAAGGATGTGTTTGTAGAAACACATAAACGGAAGACCACGGGAGTCTTCGTATCAGAAAAGGCGAGAACGACAACGGTATGTATTAATTTTATTAATAATCATTGCAATATATATGCAAGTTATCATAATGTTATCATTAATTATTAATGAATACTTTAAACATTATTTTGTAGGAGGCATATGAGCAACAGATGGTAGAGCGATATGGCAATGACGCTACTCAACATCCATCATTTGATCCTACAGCATGAGTGACTGCAGCAGGTGAACCCAAAAAAGGTCGCGTATTCGGGTTTGGGAGTAATATGAACACTTCACCAGTTATTGGTTCTTCCAGTTATGACTCACCGACTTCTTGCGCCGACATAAGCTCCAAGCAGCCGACTATTCTTTTCGGTGATGATGTACGCCAGATCGTTAATGAATCACTGAATAACTACTTCCGATACACCGTCGCCCCCTTTCTCCGAAATGAGATCAAGGTCGTTGTTCTGGATAGGGGATCTTCGATTCCAGGTCCCTCTCAGGTATAATCACATATTCAGTTTTTTGTCTGCCTTAGAACACATATGAGCATAATCGAATCACATATATAACTTTTTGCCTGCCTAAGAACACATATGAGCATGTTATAATCACATATTCAGTTTTTTGACTGGCTTAGAGCACATATGAGCATGCTATAATAACATATAGAGTTTTTTTATTGCCTTAGAGCACATATGAGCATGCTATAATCACATATAAAGTTTTTTTGCCTGCCTAAGAACACATATGAGCATGATAGAATCACATATAAAGTTTTTTTGACTGCATTAGAACACATATGAGCATGCTATAATCACATATTCAGTTTTTTTACTGCCTAAGAACACATATGAGCATATTATAATCACATATTCAGTTTTTTGACTGCCTTAGCACACATATGAGCATGCTATAATAACATATAGAGTTTTTTTATTGCCTTAGAGCACATATGAGCATGTTATAATAACATATAGAGTTTTTTTATTCCTTAGAGCACATATGAGCATGCTATAATCACATATAAAGTTTTTTTGCCTGCCTTAGAACACACATGAGCATAATTGAATCACATATATAACTTTTTGCCTGCCTTAGAGCACATATGAGCATGATAGACTCACATGTAAAGTTTTTGCCTGCCTTAGAGCACATATGAGCATGCTATAATAACATATAGAGTTTTTTTATTGCCTTAGAGCACATATGAGCATTTTATAATCACATATAAAGTTTTTTTGCCTGCCTTAGAACACATATAAGCATAATCGAATCACATATATAACTTTTTGCCTGCCTTAGAGCACATATGAGCATGATAGAATCACATATAGAGTTTTTTGCCTGCCTTAGAGCACATATGGGCATGCTATAATAACATATAGAGTTTTTTTATTGCCTTAGACCATATATGAGCATGCTATAATCACATATAAATTTTTTTGCCTGCCTTAGAGTACATATGAGCATGTTATAATCACATATTCAGTTTTTTGACTGCCTAAGAACACATATGAGCATGATAGAATCACATATAAAGTTTTTTTGACTGCATTAGAACACATATGAGCATGCTATAATCACATATTCAGTTTTTTGACTGCCTAAGAACACATATGAGCATGTTATAATCACATATTCAGTTTTTTGACTGCCTTAGCACAAATATGAGCATGCACAAATCACATATAGAGTTTTTTTACTGCCTTATAACATATATCATTTATGATAGAATCACATATAAATTTTTTTGCTTTGCCTGCCTTAGAGCACATATGAGCATGCTATAATCACATATTCAATTTTTTGACTGCCTTAGCACACATACAAGCATGATCGAATCACATATATAGTTTTTTGCCTGCCTTAAAGCACATCTGAGCATGGTAGAATCACATATAGAGTTTTTCTAGATGCCTTAGAACACATATGAACATGCTATAATCACATATTCAATTTTTTGACTGACTTAGCACACATATGAGCATGATAGAATCACATATATATATATATATAACTTTTTGTCTGCCTTAGAGCACATATGAGCATGATAGAATCACATATAGAGTTTTTTTATTGCCTTAGATCACACATGAGCACATGATAGAATCACATATAGTGTGTAATTTATTTCATTATATTTTGTTTATCAATACTGACTGTTCTTTTCTTGTGTAGGCTGCCAGCGATAATCAGCGTAGTGGAGCTGAAGGGACAGATAAAGACAATGAACAAGAAGACGCACAAAATCTTGGCGATGATTAGAGAACTGTGTTGAAGAAGTTCTATTTTTTTATGTTTCCTAATTGTAATTGTTGAATTGTAAATAATTAAACTTGTTTATTTTAAGGTGGAACGATTAATTGTTGTAGATTCTTGTTATATGAAATTTTTTGTGTGGTTTGTTTTTTATTTACAGGAAATATAAATTGTACAGGAAATATAAATTGTACAGTTCTCGGTATTTAATTTTCAAATAAATTTTTTAAATTTTTTTTCGTGTTTGCGACGGATTAGCGACGGAACCATCCGTCGCTATTCATATTAATCTAGCGACGGCATAGCGACGGAAGTAAATCCGTCGCCAAGCCGTGGTCGCCGTTTAGTACCGGCGGATTGGTGACGGAATATAGCGCTCGTTATTCCATCGCAATTAGTGACGAACCTGGCGACAGAATAATTTCGTCGCCAGTTAGCGTCGAAATATTCGCGACGTAAGCATACTATCGCCTCTTTGTCGCTAATCCGTCGCTATCCATGTTAGCGACGGATTAGCGACGGAATGTGGTCGTCGCTAATCTATTGCTTTGTTGTAGTGGGAGTCTTTTTTAAAAAATGAGCCTTGGATCAAAATTGCCTGAAGCCCTTAGTTTTTTCTGAAATGAATTAAAATTTATCAATCAAATCCATGATTCTTAGAGCATTCTCATCATGTCTTGAGGGAAGCCTTGTGTAGACCACACTTATAGGAAGTGTATTGCCTCATTATCCCATCATGGTATGGTTGTATAACTGGTAGGGGTCTGCCCAACCCCAGCTTTCTCTATTGAAAATATTGTAAATATTGAATTCCAAAATAAAATAAAAAAGATGAAAATAGCAAAAAAAGAAAATAGAAAAAAATCAAAATCAAGAGAAGAATCACTAAAAATCTTCAAAATCCTCAAAGATCTTGATAAGTCCCATTTTGATCAATCACAAGCATATCAAGAAGCAAAAAAATTAGAAAATCATGAAAATTCCATAAAAAGTCTGATCTTGAAAATTCTCTTAAAAATCAGAAAATCATATAAGAAACAATAAACATCAGAAAACTTACTAAAAGATCACAAACAAGAATAAAATCTCCCCAAAAGCAATTTGTGCTTTCAAAGAACATATCATTGGCCTCTACTCTTCTAAGCAGGCCAACTCATTTTGATGAGCATGTTCAGTTTTCGGGTTGTCCCTTTGGGCAACAACAACTACAATCAACGAGCATTCGTGCTAGTTGGTGTCTTTCTAAAAGTAAGAAGAATCTAAGAACAATAATCAAATATCAACAGTTATCATCTCTAAGGAATTGGCGGCTGGGCTACCAGAAATGGTGGAGAGCTTGACTAGGCTAGAAGCGACTTGCTGTCATGCATGAACTCATACGTTAAGAAAAGAGATGGATCGCCCGACATGCGCAAAGGGAGTGATAGAGAGAGAGACAGCGCATAAGAGAGAGGGATATGTGGGAAACAACCTGTTGTCAAGGGAGATTCGTCTTTTGATGATCCCTTGTGTATGCAGGTGCTGGGGGATTTATACTCTTCTCTTAGGTAGCTGTTCTCTGCCCATAAATTCTCCAAAACCAATTTTCATGTAACTTGATATCCATGTATTAAAAACAAAATGTTTTGATCTCAAAAAGTTGTTTCTCAAATATTTTGAATCTTTTTTTAATATGCCCAATTAAGGGCAACCCATACGTTAAGCAGAGAGGGCTCATCTCTCTTCTTAACTTATGAGTCCATGCATAAGGGGAATATGGCCACTTGAGTTGCCAAATATGTCCAACAGACGGTCTTCACATTCTGTATCTCCTTTTCTGTGGCAAGAGTCTTGAGACTCTAAAGCAGCCATAAACATCAATGGGTTCTGTATGCGACCCCCAGAACATTTCCAATAATGATTGGAGCTCGGTTAAGACGTTCTCACATCCTGGAAGCTCTCAAGCTCCTACCCGACTTTGGCAAACCTTCTCTTGAAGCTGCCATCCTTTGCTTTAGTTGATGATGAACTGAGTTGGACTTAAGCACCTTACATTCAACTTAGAAGGACTGATCTCTAGTGGAAGTACCGATAACGGCTAAGACATCTGTGATTGTTCAACCAGGCTGATGGTAAATCTCACTTAGTTCCAGCTTGTTGGCACCATTTCAGCTAGGTGTTTCACTTTTAAATTTTGTGTGCTGCCACAATTGGAGGACTTGATGTCACAAGCTGATCCTACCTCATTCATAGGGGTGTCAAGGTTTACCCGGACCCGACCCATACCAAACCCTGTAGGGTCTGGGTATGGTGATATAAGAAGATCCGATTAAGACCTGGGTCTGGACCTGAAGTTTCGATTAATACATAGATCTGGGTATAGTTTGTGAAATTTTATACCAGACTCGGGCCTGACCTGAGTTCCGATTAAGACCTGCAATTTTTCAATGTAAAAATGATAAAATATATAGATTATTTTACTGGGTATGATCACCTGGGTCTGGTTCACGTAGTTCTTATCGGGTCTGGGTATGGTTTCTCTTATGATGGGACTGATTAGACTCAGGTCCCAACCCGATACCATACCCGAAAATCGGGATCATGTCTGGTTCCACCTGGGTGTAAACCCGATTCGTTGACACCCCTACTCATTCATGAACCCCATGTAGTGTCTTTTAGCCTTAGAAGGTGAACCATAGGTCTTGCTGAGAACATCTTTAACCTCTTTTAGCACTCCCTCTCGGGTGGGACAACCTCAACTCTCATCTTGAGTCTGATTGGTTGGTTCATTCAGCTTCACTATGGAAATCAAAGCCATGTATGTGGCTTGATTCAACTTGAGGGTCTTTTGGAAACCCTCCTCAAAGTCTGGGGTCGTGGAGGATGCATAAAAACCGAAGGTCAAGCCATCTTTCACACAAATGACAATTGCATTTTTATCAAAGATCCTTCAATCATAGATTTACTCCCCAAAAAGATGCAGGTGGCAAAGGATAGCTAAGCTTGTCTACCCCAAGTAAATTCACAAGATTGACCTACTTTGTTTTTGAAAAACATCAGTCCTCTCCAAGAATTTTTGTGCATTCCATCTTCTCCCAAACTGGGGCAACCTTGTCATCTTGAACTAAGGAGTCTTTTTTAAAAAAGGAACCTTTGCTCAAAATTGCCATAACCCTTCGTTTTTTTTCAGAAATGAAATTTTTTCAATCAAGCCCATGATTTTTAGAGCGTTCCCATCATGTCTTGAGGGAAGCCTTGTGTTGCCCGCACTTGTAGGAAGTGCATTGTCTCATTATCCCATCATGGATAGATGTTCACTTTGTAAATATTGTAAATATCGAATTCCAAAATAAAAAATAGAAAATAAAAATCAAGAGAAAATTCACTAAAATTCTTCAAAATCAGCAAAGATCTTGATAAGTCCTATTCCGATCAATCACAAGCACATCAAGAAGCAAAAAAAATATAAAATCATGAAAATTTCATAAAAAGTACGAAGATCTTGAAAATTATCTTAAAAATAAAAAAATCATGATAAAAATCAATAAACATAAAAAACTTAATTAAAAGATCACAAACAAGAATAAAATCTCCGTGAAAGCAATTTGAGCTTTCAAAGAACATATCCTTGGCCTCTACTCTCTTGAGCAAGCCAACTCATTTTGATGAGAGCATGTTCTTTTTGGGTTGTCCCTTTGGACAAGAACCCCTGCAATCAACGAGCATTCGTGCTAGTCGGTGTGTCTTTGTGAAAGTAAGAAGAATCCAAGAACAATAATCAAATGTCAAAAAAAATTGTCTAATATTTTGTTTTCGCTATTAGAGCTTGTTCAGTTCTGGCAAAGCCTGTGTAGTGCCCTTGTGCTCACTGTGCACTGACTGTCTTCGGCATGACATTTAAACAAGTTTCTAACCTTGTCTTGGCAAAGCCAATATAGCGTTGTGCACTGACCTAAGTTTGGCAAGACCTTGGCTCAATCCTAGCAACACCATCAAATGGCCCATTGTGTACCGACCACGTTTGGCAAGACATCCTAATCTCACTTGGATGAGTGTCAAGGGACCCTTGTGTAAGGTTTAGCATTCCTTCATAGCAAAATTTTAGGATCCACATTCTATTGGAGTACTTTGATCCAATATTTTATCTGTTCAACGTGTCCTAATTAGGCAGCCAATGGGTCAGACGTGAGTACAGGTGCATCTGGACAAAAAACATATTTTGATGTGGTACAAGATCCAGGTATGGGTATGATTGGACCTGGCTTAAGCACCTGATGTGGGGAACCAGGTGACAATAGCATAAACAAGACCTGGTATCATTGTTTATAATGGGATACACACAACTGCACCCTCAAGATATAACTGGGCTTCACTTTCTCACAAAGTTCGGTTTATAGGCTGAACTGGAGGGGACTAATGCCTCGACATGGATCACCCTTGAACTGCTTTTTTTTTACTTCAAAGGATTTCACACAGAGGGGTTAACTTTGACAAGGAGAAAGGGATTGACTTTACATAGACTCAACTCAATCCCAATGGTCGGTCTCATATAACAACTAACAAGGTCAGTTCAGGTCAGGCAGGGGTCACCCCTGACCCATTAACACTCCTAAATTCATAACAAAAGGCTCTCTCGGGTTTGACTCCTATAGGAGGCGTGGTTTGGTGACCGGGGCGAACACTTATAATAAGGGGAGAAGAGAAAAAAATAGTGGAGAAAAGGGAAGAAGGGAATTGGTGGGGTCAGGTATGCAACTTCGTTGTTTGGGATCAATAATCTATTTTTCTATATGCTTCACAATTATAGTTGTTGGGAAAACCAGAAATACTTATCAAGATGGCCTCACCCTTGACTAGGGGTGGCAAAACCTGACACGACCCGCCAACCCGCCTCTTAGGCGGGTTCGGGTTGGGCTTAAGCCAACCCGTTTAATAAACGGGTCGACCCGCCTAACCCGTTTATTAAACGGGTCGGGTTCGGGTTGGGGGTATGTCAACCCGCCAACCCGGCTGACCTGTTTAATAAACGGGTTAGGCGGGAGGGTCAACCCGTCGACCCGCCAACCCGACCCGTCAACCCGACCTGCCAACCTGACACGCGAACCTGAGAACCCGTTTACCCGACCCAACCCATTTATTAAATGGGTTGACGGGTCATGTCGGGTTACCCGTTTATTAAACGGGCCGGGTTCGTGTTTGCCACAGCCGACCCGTTTAATAAATGGGTCGGGTTCGGGTTGAGGTATGCTGACCCGCCAACCCGACACGATTGCCACCCCTACCCTTGACAGTTCAAAGGTTAGCTGGCTCCACTTCTTTATCACAAAAATATGGTGAAGAGTCTCTTTTCTCTTTTCAATGTCACTACTACAAAGTTTACAGGCCTAACCGCCGACCACACTACCCTGTTATGTTTTTAAGCATGCAGTCTGGATACTAATGTTTCTTAAGGCAAACGTATTCAACCATGCCCTCCAATGATGTGGTTCACCTGACCGTTGGTCTCTCACATGTGCATTGTCCTGTTGCTAGAATTTTAATTCTCAGTGGGGTATTTTTTTTTTCAAAATGGTGTCTAAAATTTGCTAATGCAAGAGTAGGGATGTAAACCGGTCCAACTCGTGTCGGTTCTGGGCATTACCGAGTCTGACTTAATCAGGTATGGACTAAGAGGGTTCGTTTTTTAGTCGGTTTTGGATGTAATTAAATAAAACCGTATCTGAATCCGACTAGCTTAAAACCCGATACTTACACTTAATCAGCTCAAGTTTTAATCGGATTTGGGTTTTTTGTCAGATTTGGGTTCAGGTTTGAATGCAAAACTCAATACCGGAACCTCAATCCAATTATTAATTGGATCCAAATCTGGTTACTGAACCCGACTAATCACATTTGAATTTGGGTTGGATGTCGGGGTACATTCAACCCGTTGACATCCCTATGCAAGAGAGAGATCCAAAATTAGATGCAGGTAATATATGTAGAGGGTAAATTCAAGGGTGAGTTGGAATGCCTTGGATCTAAGGTTCGTGTATTGAACTGGAGTGGACCCCACACCATCAACCAATGCAAACAAACATCTAAGAGTAATGTGCTCCTTCTGCCCACCTTTTCGTTCTTTTCCCTCAAAAATAAATTTTATTTTTTTTTTGCATTTTTTTCTCACATCTAACACCATAGATGTGATCTATAAGTTTTGTTTAGTGAGAACCGGCTTTTGTATCACGGGAATTATACAGGTTTTTCTGGTGATCCAAAATCAATGGCTATGAAGGTAATAGTTTGTTTTTTTGCTCATAAAAACATGTTTTTTCGTCCAAAAAATATGATCCAAGAGTCGATTATCACTGAATCAAGCATGCTAAACACATCTAACGATTCAGATATATCATAAAACACTTTAAAACTATGGAGCAGAATGAGAAATGAGACTTAATATATGTTCAGTTCTCAACATCTAATCCTCCATAAAAAAAAAAAGGATTGAGATTCCCGTACAAGGCTCGAGATATAAGTATCTCTGATCCTCGGATCTCCAATCGAGTTTGAGATCGTGCATTTGAACACACCCTAGTTTAAAATTATGGGCATTCCACTAATTTAAATTACCATAACACTTATGGCCGCACTTGGAAAATTTCTTTGTTAACTTTTTACAGTCACAATTAAGTCGTTTTAGAAATTAAAATGACCAATTAAACTAGAGCATTCTACTCTGTGACAATCTTGTTTGACCTTTTTCTTTTCGAATAAGAACCTACCTTACCCTTAAAAAATATAATTTTTAAAAATATCACTTAATAGGCAATTAAATTTAGCTATACTTACACATGCATAAACACTCACAACTTGGGTGAATAATGAAGGAATACGTTTTAGTATTATTTGGCACCACCTAGTATCATCCATAAATGGAGCCCACAGGGATGCTTCATGTGGCAGAGGGATTCGATCTTGGGCCTTCAGCTTGACACAGGACCCCACGTACCACATGGGATACTAAGGCTTATATACATATATATGAGATTAGATGATGTTGAACAGATTCATATTCACATATTTTTCTTAATTAAAATGTATTGTTATTTGACCCCCAATAAATAAATATTATGAACTATCCCATAACAAAGGCAACTGCTGTTGATCAACTTGATACTCTTTTTTTGCTCCAAAATCAAGACCTTTTGTAACTGACTTTACTACAAAAGCAACCCCAGTTTGGCCATTGAAAGGGAAAAGGTTAATTTAAAAACAAAGGAAAGAAAAAAAAAGAAGGTGAAGAAAGATAAAGACTGTTTATTCAATTGCAGTACGTTCACATTTCCAGCCTCTTTGCTTGAGTGCCCCCAATTCTGGCTTTGAAAATTGTAAAAGTTACAGCTCATTGCACACATCAAAAGATTCAGCGGAAAAAAAAGGGCCATCTTCAGTCACGTTATCTTGAGAAAAGCTAGCCAGTAGCCACCCTTGATTCCTAAGACTATGGTCAAGATTCCTAGGTCAATGTGTGGGTCTAGCCTTGCTTGGTGTTAAACCAAGGGCCCATATATCGCCTAGGGATCGCTAAGTTAGGTCAAGTTGAATTGATATCCGTGATTTTTGGATGCTTTGCATTGATTATAAGGTTCCAAGATCGTTTATCAAAACTTATTTGGTTTGATGTGCACTATTTCTGTTTTTTTAGTCGGTACCCACGAGACAAGAACAATTTGTTCAATTCTTTATTTTGTTTGAATATGTAGTTCCATTTGTTGGTAGCTGTGCCTTCGACTATATACGGAATGGAGGAACATTTCTTTCAAAATTTTCTGCAGCCATAGGGCTCGCCTTCAATTAGTGTCCCCTACGCAAGTTGTTACTTGGAATTCCCAAGATGAACTTGATTAGAACAAAGAAAAATCCAAGCAAATGTTAGGGAGCTATCCTTCAACCTATCAGTAGATCGAAGAAACACGTACAGAATAAGTAAAAGGAGAAAACAAGAATTTTACATGGTTCAACAAAAACTGCTTACATTCATGATCGCACTGACCCTTTTTTTTTTTTTATTGAGATGAGGCTACCTCTTTGAATAGGAGAAGTGTGAAATTTAAATAGATCGGTCGGCTAGTGTTGCTAGATACAACAAGGAATTTAGAGTAAAATTATAAAACAAACCTAAAAATAAATACAAATTTATATTAAGATAAAAAACAGGCTCTACACTCCTTTAACAGTAAAGCAAGGTGGTCCTTCAAGAAAGGGCAAGACAAGTCTCTTGTGTGGAAAATGCAATTAAAAACCCTGGAGCACCTAGGGAGAAAACAAGGAGCTCAGGCCAACAACTAATTAAAGAAAGGCCACTACACCTTGTCATTTATAATACAACCACTACACAGATTTTGAGTTTGCCCCTTTTTCCTTTCTAAATGCTATATAATAGGAAAAGACTTGTGGAAAGGTTCACAGTTTTGAGATGGGAGTTGGGAGTGTATCTACTTTCACATGGCTAGCACTCAAATCCTTCCATTCACAAAGAGAAGCCTTTTGTTTTCAGAAAGGCCCACCTGTCTCCCTAGAGTCATGTGTTGGTCTATTATTTCATATATCTTATTAGATCCATTGGCCACCACCATAGTGACAAATATTGGATTTTTTTAATATCAGGAAAATGCGATATTTAAGTCACCATTTTAAATTGTCAAAATATCATGATGTTTCTTCTTTAAATGCATATGTCGTGATTTTATTGCCACATATATATATAATCAATATTTCAGGAAAAAATGCACATTTTATTTCTATGTATCGTGTTCTTTTTTTACATGGTTTTGTCTAATTTTTTTAGTTAATTTATTTTTTTCAATATTTTGCAGATAAAAATGCGAAAAAAAATAATAATTTCCTGCAATAATTTAACTCTGGTTATTTCATCGTTTTAAAACTTTTTATCACTAGGACACCACAAAGCTGAGGGGAGATTAGATCATCATAGGATGTATTCGAACCCCACCGGCCCCACTCTCACAGTTCCCAAGTGAAATGTGTGGTAGGGATTCAATGTGACCTGATATGCTCATTCACAAGAGCTTGACTTGGATTTCTGTGCCTCTCCTTGAGTCAAGGAGGATCCCGGCCTCAAAGACGGGAGCAGTAATGGTATATATAATCAATCAGCTGTTATATATATACGATCCACCAGACATCTAACTTGGGACCCGCGGTATGTTGAGTATGGGGGCACACATACACCTGCACTCTGTTTGGAAGAAGTCACTTGGAGGGATTTTCAAGTTGGAAAAAGTACGGATTTCAATGAAAATGGTTTTCAAGGAAGTTTTAAATTACTCTATTGTTTGAAAACACTATTAAATCCTTGAAGGGTTCAGGCTTTTAACTCCTAATTTTTTAACATGTTTCAAGAGCAATTTAATGTAAAATGGGATTTGATTAGAGTTCCATCAGATTTAATGCATAGAAAAATTAGTATTTGTTTAAAATCTACGAGGTTTTATTGAAGCATTCACCTTCAATAAAATCTAAAATGCCCAAAAAATGAGTACTAGGTGCATTAGTGCAATTAAAAGTTGAATTGAAAATTTAATTAAATCCATTGAAATATAAAAATTAAGCATCCTAAAATAATCAAGCAAAAAATAAAAATATAGTAGAAGTTAATTAATGAAAGACTACTAATGGTGTGTGTAAAAACTCGTCGGGTTGACCCGGTGACTCGGCCCGAATTGCCCAGCCACCGGGTCAAAAAACAGGTGTTACCCAGCATTAACAAAACTCGGTCGAGTCATACGTATATATACATATATAATATATTTCATATATAATTACATATATTATATGAAATATAATATAAATACTATGTATATCACATATAAAATTATGATTATACATGTATTAATAAAATTATATATTAAATATATTATAAAAAAATCATATAATGTATATTATATATAATATATTGGTAAAATACTATAAAATATAGATAATATATACATATATTTATATATTTTATATAAAGTATAAAGTTAACATGACCCTGGTGTGACCACCTATTTAAACATGAGACAAAGCTCATCTAAGGTATTGAAGAAAAAGGAGTCAAAATATCAATATGTTTTTGTAGTTCAAAATATTCTAAAAAATATTGCTACATTTCAAGTGTAATACCTCCACTTGAACAATTACGTTTAATTAGATAGGGCTGATATATATGGAAAATTAAAAAGGCAAAGTGCAAAACGTGGCAAAGTTGTTATTCAGTTTTACACTCACCAGAATGCACCCACCGGACTTCCTTATTCAGGGAGTCGTAGATACCTCCTCCCAATAGAAGGAGCTGAAATTGAGGTTTTACTGGATTTGGGTTTGGCGGATTCTTAGCCCAACTTCATGTCTCCTTTCATTTCCTTCTCTCAAACATCCTTCAAATTTTCTTGGAGTGGTCCAACTCAGATAACTGTCTCGCTGACACCATCTCATCAACTCTGACACCCTCGTCCCAAACACAGCCTAACTTGTCCTGGATGTAACTCGTATACAATATGACCCTGACTGACTTTTTTTTTTTTTAATTTATAACTTGAAGAAGCTGCACGCGGAACGAATACCTGGTCACGCTGGTTCAGCCTGCCATACCTACGGTCGTTGTGCCAGTAGCGTAAAAAACTCTAAAGCTAGGTCCTCTGCCCCGGGGCCTGTGCATAGGTTTCATGCATGATTCATCATCCAAATCGGCTATGAACTGAGAGTAGCTGGCTGGTAAACAAGTCCAATGAAACGAACAAGACATGTTTGGTTGTGGCTTATTCACCAATGGATTGAGCTCATGATTCGGGTCACATTCGTGTTTAGCGGAACCGAACTTGTGCTCAACTTGTCTCTGAAATGAGAAGCTGAACATGAGCTAGCTCGTGAAAAAAAGATTTTATGTTATTTATACATGCAATATATATAGTTTTTATATATTACAGTTAAAATACTTATTAGGATTTATATTTAATTACAGTGTTGTTTAGAAAGTCATTTAATCAAAGGAACATATTAGCATATTCTACTCATTGGCTTATGCAGAAGGGTGATGCCCATGAGAATCGAACCTGGACTACCCGTCTAGCAGCCAAGGCCCCAAAGTGTCAAGAGTAACGGATCATATTCGTTTGACTCTCTTATCTTGGCTTGCTCTTTGACATATAATTCCAACATTTTCAGGAAAAAATCCCTCAAAAGAACATTTTCAAGAAAAAATAGTTTTGTTCGTTTTAAAAAATCAATGAACATTTAAAAATAAATAAATGCCCTACCACTTGTTCAATCGTCAACTCAATCCCTACGTTACATGTGTACGAACATGTCTCGAGATACATATATAAATGTAGAACCAAAATATTGGATAAGAAGATACAAGAGGGAGGAAAGGAAGAGGCAATAAGCCACCCTTTCTCCTCTCTCATGACTCACGAGGGCTGTATTCATCCTGACACTACCTCTCCTTTCAACTTTGATGAGATGCCCATTTCGGACCAACCTTTTAGTTAGAGGGAGAGAGTGAGATCTTTTTCTCTTTGTAGCCATCTAATCAAAATTTACGTGAAAAGGGAAAGGAGGGCCCCTGGAAAAGAAACAATGAGGGCCCATGAAAAACTCACCACCTGCACATTCTTTTTGCTAATTTATGTGCAGCGTGTCTCCTGAGCTCGATGGTGCCTTCACCCTCCCCTTCCTTTTCGCGACAGCCGACCACTGCATCATCTCATTAAGCGCGCGGGCGCGCGCGCGAGAGAGAGAGAGAGAGAGAAAGTAAACAAGGACAATACGATAAAAGGCCAGCTATGTGCGTAACCTCATTAGGGAGGAGAGAAAGGCGAGGACCAAGAAGTAGAAGAAGAGAGGAGATGGGAAATACACTGAGGTGCTGGATCGCATGCATGCTTCCATGCGGAGCACTCGATGTGGTGAGGGTGTTGCATGCTGATGGCCGCGTCGACGTCTACAGTGGGGGTGTGAAGGCCAGTGAGATCATGAAAGCCTACCCCAAGCACGTACTCGGCCTCCCCACTTGCCAAAACCTCGTCCAGAAGCCCACCATACTGAACCCAGACACAGAGCTCCAGAAAGGGAAGATCTATTTCCTCATACCAACCTATAACCTGAAGAAAAGAAGCAACAAGTCCACTGACATCAACAAAAATACACCGTCTGGAGAAAGGAAGGCAGAAGCAAAACCAGAAAGGAGGCAGCAACCACCACCACCACTAGTGTCGAAACTGCAGCCGACGCCGGAAGCAAAGCGGCAGATGGCAAAGCAGCCTGTTTCCCAGGCACCAACAGTTCAGAGAAGGAGCCGCAGGAGGGTGGAGAGCAGGAGAGCTAGCGTGTGGAGGCCCGCATTGCAAAGCATCTTGGAGGTAGATTTCTTGTAAGGATTATGGACAATTTGAGCCTTGTTCGTAGGGGAGAGGGAAAAGTCTCTTCTTCTTGAGGCTTATGGGATATTATTCTCCACTTTGATGACTCGGTTTACAGAATTTCCCTTCTTTCCTTCTCTTCTGTAATTGTCTTCATCTATCTTTGTAAAATCTTAATATGGAAGGAAGAAGTCATGCAGTAATAACTGTCATGTGAAATACTTTATGGGAATAAATGAAATACTCAGGAATTAAGGTTCCAGACATATCATCAGTGTAATGGGAGATTGCAGTCTGAATTTTTTCTTTTTCTTTGGGATAAGCAAGTTGGGTTTAGGTTGACCAGCACCGTGTATTAATGCAAAAAAATTATACACAGATTATATATTATTTACAGTAGGAATCCAATCAGGGGGTTGATTAACCATTGACGTTCCTCATTCACTATGGTCAATCTAGCAAGTAGATGTGCTATAGTTCTAACAAAAATGGGTCAGTTTCAATTTTTTTCATCACATGAACTTTGCACCTTCCTTCTCTGAACCCTTCACACAAGGTTGTTGTTTAGAATACGTGGACCAACTCGGGACTTGTTTAACATTAGTGGGGATTTATTGCCTAGTCACCTAAAGGGCAGGCCAACTTGGGTTCAGGTCTTATTCAAACTTCCTTTGGGGCTTGCAAGGGTCTTCGTCCCTCGAGCAACTTGCCTAAGGTCATTAATAAGCCACATAATGAGCTGGGACCATGATTGAGGTCAAGTTGACCTAGTAATCGGCCAGGTTTGGAAGTTGGTTATTGTCTAAGACATTGTTAATTAACTCACTTATGTCAAAACCAATACATTCGATTCAAGAACTTGGTACACTAGAAATGGATACGTGAGTACCGTATTTTTGGTGTAAACAATGTGTTTCTATGATGACTGAATTGATTCTTCTTTGGTGAAAAGTTTTATGGTTGGGGTATCTTTAAACATGATGTCAATAGGATATGAGGCATATGAGCCCCAAGGGGTCCCCCACTCGATAAAACAAGCAGCAGTCTCGCCACTAGGAGTGAGTTCTGCTCTTTAATTAAATATGTCGAGCCAGTTGTACTTGAGGCGACCAGCATGAGCTTAACAAAATGGGGCCGCATCATTATTCTGTTTTTTCTATATCATTCTTGAGGCAAATGCGTGATGATTCCATGACAACTTTTCCCAAACATGTAGGGACTACCTTGGCGACATTGTCATCATACTTTACACTACTGAACTTGTGGGATATAGTGAACGCACTGTCATTAGTTGAACATGCTTAGAGTGACAGGACACAAGAGAAAAGTCCTTGCAAAGCGTACCAGGTCCAAGAAGGGTCGCTGTGGTGTGATTCCAAAAGAACATCGAAGAACAATCATCTATGTAAAATATCACAAATCGTTTCTCCATACAAGCTAAACATTTTATAGACATATTCTACTTAGAGATGGCAGTGGAACGGGGGAAACGGGGCCCCGCCCCACCTCACTCCATTTGGATCGGGGATGGAGGGCACGAAACAAGGATGGAGACAGGTATGAAGGTTAAAATCAAAACCCGTGTGGGGATGGAGGCGGAGATCGACTTACGCTTTCCCCCGCCTCGCCCCACCCCTTCCCCTATCCCCGTTAGTAAAATAACTAAAATACCTTTAGGGATGGCAGTGGATCGGGGAGAAATGGGGCCTCGTCTTGACTCGCCCTGTTTGGATCAGGGATGAAGGACATGAGATGGGGACGGAGGTTAAGATCAAAACCCGTGAGGAGATGAAGGCGGGGATGGATGCCAGAATTTTGAGATGGAGCAAGGGTGGGGACCTTGTTCCCCACCTTCACCCCGATCCATTGCCATCCCTAATTTTACTTTTTTTTTTTTTTGGGTGTGTGTGTGTGTGGTGGGTGGGGGGGGGGGGGGAATGGCGTAATGAACATGTATGCATCTTAAATAATCCTCCTAGATATAGTAGATCAACACACATATATTATCTACAAACGAGATATGGTGTGTGGCTTTAATTTGCCACATGGGACCCACTTAGAGTCTCTTTCTTTTGGCTCAAGGAAACCCCAATGTATTAGGGGGTTTCCCTCTTTATTTTGGAAACCACCCATGCAAGGGTATTTTGGGAGGAACCCACTAAAGTGGGCGGTAATTGGAAACCCATATGAGAGGGTGGTTCCAACATGAGATCTTTTCATGAGAGAAAAACCAAAAAGAAAAAGACGGAAAATAAGGATTAAAAAAATGAAGAAGAAAGGCTTTGTGGTATGTTGAGTCCTTATACTAGGGGTGGCAAAACTTGACACGACAGCCAACCCGCCTCTTAGGCAGGTTCGGGTTTGGCTTAAACCAACCCGTTTAATAAACGGGTCGACCCGCCTTACCCGTTTATTAAACGGGTCGGGTTCGTGTTAGGGGTATGCCAACCCGCCAACCCGGCTGACCCATTTAATAAATAGGTTAGGCAGGCGGGTCAACCCGTCCGCCAACCCGACCTGACAACCCGCTAACCCGCCAACCCGTTTATTAAACGGGTTGGCGGGTCGTGTCGGGTTACCCGTTTAATAAACGGGTCGGGTTCGTGTTTACCACAGCCGACCCGTTTAATAAACGGGTCGGGTTCGGATTGAGGTATGCTGACCCGCCAACCTGACCCGATTGCCACCCCTACCTTATACATGGTAATTTGGGTTTTTGTGCACAAATAGCCAAGGACAACTTGTTTAGATTGCAACAAAAGAGAAGAAAAAGTCGGGCCCACTTTGGTTTGCTTTTTTATTAAGGTAATCAATATGGACTGCACATTAGAGTATTTCTTCTTGTTTTGACAACCATGTAGTATTTTTTTGGGCCTTCCAACAACGATTTGTAGTATTATCGGGCTTTTCTACAGCAATTTGTAGTATTTTCGGGTCTCCAACGAAACGCTATAGTGATTTGCGGAAGACACTACAAATCGCAAATCGCTATAGCGATTTGTAGTGTCTTCCATAAATCGCTATAGCGATTTGTAGTGTCTTTCGCAAATCGCTATAGCGATTTGTAAATTCTTCCGCAAATTGCTATAGCGATTTGTAGTGTCTTCCGCAAATCACTATATCGATTTGTAGTATTATTCAGTAAGCAAATCACTGTAAATCGCTACCCAAATTAGGTCAAACTTGTCAGGGTCATATCTCCCTAACCGGAGGTCATATTCCAAATCCGTAAAAAATGGTGACTATGTTATTGAGTCTAGTTTATTTCTGTAAATTTTCAGCAATTTCTATTGTCATTTCATTCCTCGTTTTAACTAAAAACCAGACCCCTATTATTTTGTGTTATTTGAGTTGCACAACACCATTCTCGCTTGACATCCACATCTTGATTCTGGCATGCTCCTTGTTGGATTTTTCATTGATTTCTTTCAATCAGGCTCCACAATAGTCAATGTGCAGGTCAACCGATGCTTGATGGAGCAATGTAAGATCTTCTATTAGATGTGCATAGAAGTAGAAAGAGAAGGGAGAGAGAGTGAGAGGGTTGATGTTCATGGCCTCCTCCAGAGGAGATTTCTTTCTCAGATAATCCTGCTCCATAATGAATCAAGTTGAACGATGCTATTCACGCTGGGAGGAGCCCCCAAACCCTCCTCCTATAAGGGCAAAAACTCTGAATCAGACTCCACAACTCATCAAGTTGAATAATGCTACCCACGCTGGGAGGAGCCCTCAGACCCCCCTTTCTGTAAGGGTAAAAACTTTGAATCAGACTCCACAACTCTTCAAGTTGAATGATGCTACCCACGTTGGGAGGAGCCCCCAGACCCCTCTTCTGTAAGGGCAAAAACTCTGAATCAGGCTCCACAACGAATCAAGTTGAATGATGCTACCCACGCTGGGAGGAGCCCCCAAACCCTCCTCCTGTAAGGGTAAAAACTCTGAATCAGGATCTACAACTCATTTAGTTGAATGATGCTACCCACGCTGAGAGAAGCCCCCCAAACCCTCCTCCTGTAAGGGTAAAAACTTTAAATCAGGCTCCACAACAGTCAATGTGCAGGTCAGTCGGTGCTTGATGAAGCAATGTAAGATCTTCTGTTGGATGTGCACAGAAGCAGAAAGAGAAGGGAGAGAGAGTGAGTGAGAGGGTTGATGTTCATGGCCTCCTCCAGGGGAGATTTCTTTCTCAGATAATCCTGTAGTGCAGAGACTGGGTCTTAAATAATCATCTTCGGGGCACTTAAGTCTTTACAACCACTCCTTTTCAAGAATCGTCATTTTTTTTTGCACCAATGGAGAAGAGGGTACTTAAGTCTTTGCAATCGCATCAAACTTCAATGCTAATTAATGCTGACAAACATGGGGATACGAGATGCACATGCTTACATACGTGGTGCTCTTTGGGACCCCCGAACATGAGATGTAGCTAACTGCCTTGTTCGGGGGGGGAGACATATAACCTGCTTTGATTTTTTATGTGATGGGTGGGGATCCCCAACCCCCTTATCAATCGGCCTTGCCATATGAGACAAGTGACTTGGGCAATCTTAGAATGCAGAATCTCCTCATCATAGAAAGCCCCAACATGCCTCTCAATCTTAGCAGGGATCCCATAAACTAACATAAAGTGGGAGAAAATAACTAATAACTTATTTAATGAGAGTGAGTTAAACTGCTTGGAAGAGATATTTGCCTCACGATGGTTGCAATCAGAACTCAGTTTTATCTAGGACGAGTGACCAATTATAGGCACGTATCATCCGGCCATCGATAGAGAGCACAAGGTAGGAAGTAGGCAGCTTTCCCACATAACAAAAAATGTGAGATGCAACAACGATGGCGATGGGGTCTGTGTTGAAGACAAAGACCACTTTTCTATTAATTTGCTTATAGACCTGACAACATCTCGAATAACCTTAGGATGCATAAGATTCTCGTCATCTTCTCACTGGAGGCTTTGCCAAAAATCATGAAATCATTAGCAAATTGCGAGTTAAATCAAAACAAAAAAATATGTGAGATTGATAATCAATCATTGTATCCTACATAAATAGCATTGTGAGACCTTCTGCTGCGATGACATCAAAAACTAAAAGGGATACTAGACAGTCATGTCAAACTCCCCTATCCAGGTTGGTGCGAGTTTTGTAAAACAATTTTTAAAACAATATTTTTAATGAAAATCAAGTAAAAGCCAAACACCAAAAATATAAAAACCGGCTCGCACGAGCGGTGAAGTTCGGGTCGATCTCAGAGAACAGAAAATACTTTGTATTCGACAAACAATCTAAACTACGCTTTATTGCTAAAAATAAAAAGAATTAATTAAATAAATAACTAAGAGAGTGTTGCCCCTGCAGAGGGCTTAAACAAATAATTAAATAGCCTTATTACAAATCCAATTGAATTAAATAAATAAAATCCTAATCTAAAAAGAAAAGAAAAGGCTTCAGTGCTAAAGTCTTTTGGTCCCTTCTTGAGTTGATTTGATTTCCTTTGTCCTTCCCACTTTGTTCTCTCAATGGAACAGGTAATGCATATTTTTTTTCTCTAAGAGCTCCCTGAGGGCACTTCTGAAGGCTTGAGGAGACCTCGAAGGGTACTTCAAGGGCACAAAAAGGGACTCACCACACGTTTCAATGCTTTCCTGCAAAACACAAAAACAAAACACAAAGCAAACAAAGAAATCTATAAGAAAATCAAAGGTAAATATGAAGAAAAATCATAAAAACATTAACTAAACTAATAATATGAACTAAACTAATAACATGAACTAACTTGTAACAACCTACACTAAAAGACAAAATAGCAAAACTACCTAACTAACAATCAAAAAATTAAATTACAACAAACTAATGACCAATTAATTCAAGAAATCAAGAATTCATGAAACTAAAGATCAAGAACATAATTAGCTGAACCTACCAACTAATTAATTAAACTAAGATTAACAAGTTAATAACATGAACAAGAACTAAAAATCAGTTAAAGGTACACTACCCTAATCGGCTAACCTGAAAAATATAACTAGATTTAATTTAAATAATTTCAAAAATTTAATCTAAACTAACCTAAACTAAATCTAACATGGACTGAATTAAAAATCAGTAAAATATCAAAAAACTCTATGCTAAGCCTATCGATTAGAATAAAATAATATTATCTTGCATGCAAATCAAGAAAAATGACTAAACTAGATTAAAATCTATATATTTTTTATATTTTTAGATGATAAAAATAAATTAATTTAATCTAAATACGATGAATACACAATTGTCAAATGAAACTACATGTGATGTTATGCTTTATGCTATGTAAAACTAAAACTACAATGAAACGGAAAAGAAAGAAGATCACCTCGCGAATCGCTTCCGATGGATTGGATGAGAAGAGAAGATGGTTATCCCAATTGAACACTCACCTCTTCGACAAAGAAGAAGAAGTTGTCGACGATGATAAGAGTTTGAAGCAAGATGAAAAATGAAGAGAAAAAGAGGTAGACAAAGAAATTGACAAAATGAGAGAGAGAGCAAGGGGTGTGTTTTTCAATGCTGGAAAAATGTCTTCTACTTCTTAACATGTACTATTTGTAATAAAATATTAGGTTAAAATAAGTTTTTCAAAACAAGTCCAAATAATTTTCAATAATTTCTAAAAAAATGTCTTTTGAAAAACGTGTTTCATAAAACAAAACTTTCTAAACTAATTAAAATTCTACTTAAACTCTTCTAAACTAATTAAGACACTACAAAATTTCTAAACTAAATAAAACACTGAAAAAAATGCAGGGCAAGCTTTGAAATACAAGATTTTCTGATAATTTTTATTTCAATGCGGTTTCTTAAAACTAATGATAAAAATGAGTTTTTAAAATGATTTTTCACTGGATCATGCATAAATTAAGATATAAAGTGCAAATATTATGCATGATCATAGGTCAAAAGGCCGACCCAATTCTCCATTTGGGCTAACTACAGCTGATGCCAACTTGACTAGCTCCTATCCATTTGCACCATCAATCACCAAATCCCATATTTTTAGAGAGGCTAAAAGTCTCATCAGAAGCTTTTTTTTGTTCTGTTTTGGGGATTTATTTTGCTGTTTGAGTTGCTTAAGCAGCAACAGAAGAAAATATTGCATTGACTAAACAATGCAGCCTCTACAAGGGGAGCGCGTGTTTAGCACAGTCTCCTGTTAGGTTCGCATCTTGTGCTTGGCTTCCAGTTCTCTAGAGCCGATATTGCACTCGATAAGTCTATTGGCTCCCTCCCTGTGATTCTATTCATGTGTTTTTGTCTCAGCCACATGTTTTGGGGTTATTAATGTTGTCACAGAACTGAAAATATGATAACTAATGTGAACCGTGATTTTCATGGATTTTTTGTCCATGAATGTGATCTACATGATTGGTTTAATAATAACCCGCACTTGAATCATTCAATTTTGATGCATAAACGAGTTTTTTTTAAGACTTTAAAATCAATGTCTCATAATCTTCATAAATATTCAAGCATTCAAAAATTGCATTTTTCATAAAACATCCAATGGTTGATTCACCATGCCAAGCACATCCACACGGTTAGAATTTAATAAAAAATACTGAAAATGCCAAATCTCAACATTGTTACTGGTTTTACCATGCCAAGCACTTCATATTCTAGTTCTCATAATTTGGTTCTCATATTCTAGCGTCTTAATGTAACTGGTTTTATAATTTTGTAGGGTCTTGATGGTGATGTTGGTGAGCCTAATCTCAAAATTGGCCATGTAAGCACAATCAAGCTGCTACCAAGGGGTGTCTGGTTCATGTCCACGGTGGCATCTACAAGTTAGTGTTAGCAATGAAAATAACCCTAATGTTTCCATCACAATAGGCCCCCCTTTCTAAATGTATTAGCAATAGCATGGTTTTACATGCTTCATGCTTTGTGCTTAAGCCACAACACACCCGGTTTGTCTAGTAACTGTAAGAAAAGAATCGATATCGTTTTACACAATCCCCAATTATTCAATCTTCGCTAGTTGACTTTCACAAATACTGACAGGACTCGAGGCTGCAACTATCACGAGTGCAGGACGGTTGGAAGGAAACGTAGGATTGTGTATTGAAAGGCAGGGTCAACTTGTTTGTGGGCAGATACATATTTTTCTCGCATAATTTTGTACCATGCATCTACCACATGCATCTCAAGGAATACTTTACAATGATACGACATGCGACTAATTAGAGAGGATCACAAATTAAAACTAAAAAATCGACAATAATGAAATGGATTACTGGGAAGAACCAAAAAATCATAACATGACACCTTTACCCATTTCATGAGCCATCACATTCATTTGAAGTCTATATCTGCTCCATAGTCTCATTCTCCCCATCTTCCTTTCATGGCTTCCTATCGATCACCATTCTGATCCCGTTTACAATTCTAGCCGTACAAGCTTCAGAACTAGTGCTGTATCCAATCTGTGAACGCAATCATAACAAAAGATTCCTTCCCCTGCCTGTATGTGCAAAACTAATCTCCTGCACCGCTTCACGATCCCTTGATGGCTCCATCTTAGTCACTCCCCGTAATCATTCATCATGTGCAATTTTATTATTATTACAAACCATACAAGCTCAAAACAGATGAATGGAGTTATCAAACAGCCATAACAAGGAAACTCTTCATCCTCCCATTTTTAACAAAGTAAGCAACGGCATCTACCACATTGCCATTTGCTGCCACACTATCTTCAGGTTGCGTTCCTCACTGCTTCCGATCAATCACATGAATGGATTTTACCATTCCAACTATAGAAGATTTCATTCAGATTCTCAACTCAATCTAGATAACGTGCCTGTTTCATCCCCTCACTAAGTCAAATATTATCTCCTTCACCACCTTTAGCTGCTGGTTTACCCTCGGTCTTTTCCCCACTGCTCGATGATTCCGATTCAAGCACCTCTGATGTCATACCAAAAGGTTGGGGATCAGAAAAGTCTTGAAAATCATCCTCAACCGAACTCGATTGCTCATCATTCCCTTGGTCTCTGATATTACTCTTGCCATCACCAACCTCTTCACCATCTTCATGTGTATCATCCACTGTAATTGATTCTACAGCAGGTTCAGGATTCATGATCCTGTGAGAGATGTTCTCTGCATAATTATTGCTCTCCGAGACAGAAGAATCACCAATAGAAGTAGGCTGGACATGGATTTCCTCATGAGCAAGTGATGCAGCTGCAGGAAATGACTGAAATGTATCCCAGTCATCTTCCTCCTCTATGCCATTGTCAGCACTGGCAGTTTGAACAACTGTGGTGGAAGTTGCTTGGAAATCTTCATGCGAGTTCGTTTTGGATTGAACTGGTAGTTTGATTGTTGAAAGTGGAGCAACTGATTTTGTCTGGACAGAAGCTTGGTCCTGCATTACTGATGCCCTGATTATGTCCTGGGTTATCGAGAAGACGGATCAGATTAGTATGATGATTGTCTCTCAGAGTAGTTCCTTTCACTACTGATATTTGGGATGTTACCTCGGACTAGGTGAATAATGCATAAAAAACAGGCAATGAGATGAACAAGAAAACAATGATGGGATACGCTTGCTGAAACAACACGAGTTCTCATGGACCAACGAAGCATGATCCATTAAGAACTTGAATATATAACTTTGGTGACGACTTGCATATTAACTTCATGGTACGTGGTGACCAATGCCAAAAAAAAATTGATATAGAGCAGTTTGCTGGCCTTTCTCATTGTGCACAAAAATGCAAAAAAAGTTCAAGCAAAAATTTACTTATATCACAAAAAAGAAGGCTTTCAAACTCCTAAACCACAGGTCATCTGGCTGTGTTGGGAGCGGTGGATATTGTGCTGCACTGGGGCCAAATGACCTGGGCCAGGACCTACCCCACAATTAACAAGGTCAAAGGTCAGACTTAGGCCTGGTGTAACATTTCCCAATAAGGCTTCCATTGCCCAACATCAATATGTACATAATTGAGCATTCTTTTGGTTATCAGGCAGAATGAGAAGCAGAGGCCAGGCCTGGCCTTCTCCTCAGACCTGACAGGCACTTGGGACCCAATTCAAGATTGGACCAACTTAGTGCCAACTCCAAGTTGAGATCTAATGTGCCAATATGTAGGGCATGTTTGCTTTGATCACAGGTTTCACAAGCTGTGAAAGTTTGTCCCTGAAAATGTTGATTATGTGACACATTCTCAAGGATAAACTTTCTTATGTTTGCTTGTGTGAAAAAAGCACAGCCCCTTTCTAGGATAAACTTTCTTGTGTTTGCTTGTGTGAAAAAAGCACAGCCCCTTTCTACGAAAAAAATCAATGATTTTATGAAGGCTACAAAGATGTCAATCATTGCTTTTTCTGAATCTCACTTGAAAATCAACGGCTTGTGGGTTACAGGGTCACACTTGTGACCAACTTTGACAATCTACAAGGCTTTTAAAATCGCAAGGGAAATCAAAATCAACGGAAAACTTTCTAATGTTTGCAGTGCCCTGAATCACAAAAAGCTGTGAAATTTTCAGAATCGCAGGGTGTTCCCGTAACTTCACATTTAAATCCAAGCTTGTATTTAGAGTTCAAATAAGCAATCACATGTTCATAGTCACCTGTATCGTTATAGGTAATTTCTCTCAGAGATTTTCAGAAGTTGATAATGTTAAAATGTATCACTCAATCTTTGTAATCTTATATATATTTTATATATATAAAGGATGATACATATACATATATGGTATATATGCATATGTATCTTCCTAATTATATATATAAAATATATATTTCTCTATTATTAGGCATAGGGGTAGTTTAGTCATTTCCCCCTTTTACGCATATTCCATTTGGAATATGTTTGTAATTTTATTTTCCTTTTTGTTTTTTTATTTTTTCATTTTTGTGGTTTGCGCCACCTAGGGAAACTCCTCAAAGAGTCGTTGGGGAGCCCCCAACGGTCACAAATGTGACCGTTGGGGGCTCCCAACGACTCCTTTGGGAGCTCCCTATGTGGCTCGGTCTCCCCCTTGTAATTTATTCACTCTTTTGGAGGAGCTTTTGCTCCATGTAATGGGTGTTACACCCTTCCTCTCTTCAATAATATCAACTTATGCCTTATAGGCATTTTTGCCCCTTTGTGGGTTTATGTGTTAGCACATTATGTGCTTGTGTTTTCCCCTTTAGTGGGTATATTCGCACTTTATGTGCATGTGTATTGGTTCATTATCGAACCTAATATATTCAAAGTTGTTTCCTTACATGGTATCAAAGCGAGGTTGAGATCGAGTTGCTCTTTGTTGCATTGGGAAACGTGCTTTTCAAGAAATTTTAAAGAAGAATGGTGAAGTTCTTGTTTCTCTCTTTTGCTTCTTAAAATTATTTGGTATGCATTATATTTCTTTAAGTATTATGCATTATGAAGAATTAGATATGTTTTTGCATATGTGTTTCTCTCTTTTGCTTCTTAAAATATTTGGTATGCATTATATTTCTTTAAATATTGAGCATTATAAAGAATTAGATATGTTTTTGCATGTGTTCTCCATGTCATTATGAGTTTGGATTCTTAACAATTCCATTGAACTTTTTATATTATTCTCTTTCGTATGTCTTTTCTTGAAAAATAAGTTTTTTAAAGAAAGTTATGTTAGAAGTAAAATGTTTGTGAGAGATGTAGCATTGCTCACATACTCTCATCATAATCATTTCATATTAAAGGTATGTGTTCACCCTCTAAAATGTCCTATATGAGTTTTTTTCATAATAACATGTCTTTGAAAAATGATATTTTATTTTCCTACCTAATGAGTTCTTTTTCATACGAGCAATGTTTGATTAAGAAGGCATTTTTATAATATCGGTTGAATTAAGTTTTAAAAATGATCTCATAAAATATGGTTATTCTCTTTTCATTCTTCAATTCAATTTCAAGAATATGTTTTATTATAAGATTTATGGTCTTCATTAATGTTGCATACTTATTACATATGTTTTAAATATTTCATGTTGTGATTTATTTAAAACATATTCATGCCATTGGTTATAATCTATTAAGTCATATAATATTATGAATTTTTGTTTATAGATTTATGCCATAACGCAATACTAGTATTCTCTTTGGGATTTTCTCCACTTTAATAAGTTTTCCCTCTTCCTTTCGTATGTACCCTCATTTGAGAATTTTGTTTGTTGGATCTCTCTTTGAAAGGCCTTTTGATCCTTGTGAATCTTCTTATGAGTATATACTCTTTGAGAAGATTTCATGATTGTTATAAGCTTCTTTTTAATATTGGTTTTTTATGAGATTTTTTAAATATTACCATCTTTGTGAAAGCTTGAGAGTCTCAAGCATTTGCTCCTTTTATAAAATACATGCATTATTGCATGTTTGCTATTATTATGCTTTTTGTGTATTTTGTTCAAGTGTTGTGAGAGTGTCTTCGTACACTTCTTTTATAAAGTATTCATGCTTGTATGCGTATTGTCTATTCATAGACATTTTCACATGGTACTCTTTTTTCAATAAAGAGATGATATATATTGCCTTCCTTAAGGCTTGTTTTGTCCCTTAGTGGACTTGTGAGATTGTTTCTTTTATCATTATAAGTGCTTCCGCAATATCTTGTTACATGTTGCCTTAAATTTGCTCATTTAAGATTATTGTCATTGTACATCTTGGTATGCATATAATTGCAATTTATAAAAGCTTGATTTGATTCTTGAATTATTCCAAATCCGTCCTCACACAAGACATTGCTTAAATATTTCATGTTGTGTTTATTAAGTCTTTTGATAATGATCATGATTAAACATAATTTCGTATTTATGCAAAATTATTATAATGCATATTGTTGTGATTAATTATGTTGGACCTTTGAATCGACCCTCTTTGTAAAATCACATATTTGGAAAATGATTTCCCTAAGTGTTCATTGCCTTTTTATGACATTTATTTTTATCCATCACAAGTTATATGATGCATCAATCCTTTTTGTATGGCCTTATTGTTATATTAGAGATGATTGTTGAGGTGAGTTAAGGGCACCTTATGTTATGTCATTTTAGATTGTCCAATTACCATATTAAAGATGGTTGTTGAGGTGAGTTATGGGCACCCTGGGACTCTAAAATGATTTGTTATATGATCTCTAATTATGAGTGTGTCACTCGTTTTCTTTTGGCCATTAATCTTATGGATGCTCTTATTTATATATAAATGTGATGGATATATGGTGTTTTGGAACCTTAAATGTTTTAAGGTATATTTAATTCAAGGGTGTTGGGGATTATTGCCCAACCTTTTATTGCTTATGAATCTTATGAGTGCATTTGCACATTTGTGATTTAGTGTTTTGTGCTTATGTGCACAAGTGTTCCAAGTGTTCTTGTTGTGCGTATGTGCACATATTTATTTTCAAAATATTGTCCAAGGTTTTATTTATATGTTTGTCATTACAAGTTTTATTGCCTCAAAAGTCTTCTCCTCTTATGCCTCTTATCTAAGTGTCATCATATGTAGACAAGACATATTATTACACCATCGTGTGTTGGTAGCCCTTTGTTGGCTTTGTTCTCTTGGTCTAGTAGCTGAACACACTTGTCTTGAGTGTTATTATATGTAGACAAGGCACGTTGATTCACACCATGGTGTATGATCTTTAGTCCATGTTGGCATTTGTGTCCTTGTTCTAATCGCTGAGACGTATACTCATGGTTAGCTTCTTTCACTCATTTCAAGTGTCATTTTATGTAGACAAGAGATGTATTGTGTTTTAGCCCATGGTTGGTTTGATACTCTTGTTCTAGTAGCTGAACATATTTGGTCTTGAGTCTATTTTTATGTAGACAAGAGATGCTTTTGGTCCATGTTGGCGTGTATTCTCTTGGTCTTATCGTTGATGCACTCATTTCAAGTATTATTAGATGTAGACAAGAGGTTCTTTTTTACACCTTTGTATGTGTTCTTGGCCTTTAATGGCATTATATTCTTGATCTAGTAGCTTATACACTTGATTTATAGGTTTTGGAAGACTAATGAGGTAGTTGCTTGTAATGGATGAATTATTGTTGAAATATGTGAAATTTCATTCATATTTTGTCTTTTAAAGATACAAGTGAATCATATCATTAATATGCATATTTTAAAATCAAATTGATTTTTTGGTCACCTTTTATATTTGATATGCAAAATGAGTTTTTGTAATTGCAATCATTTGAGTGAGATGTTCCTAAATGTGTAAGGTTCTCTACTCAAATAACTCTTATTATTTTGCCTCTTAAGTGGACTTAAAACCTTTTGAACTCTTGTGTTTTATACACTCTTTTTTTATGCTCTTAGCATTTCCCTCTTGAAATCGTTTTCAAAGGACTTGCTAAAATCAATAACACTTGTCTTTCTATCTTATCGGTTCATGTAATATTACTCGACTTAAGTATGATTGGAGCATGCTCATTAATGACTCTTTTAGGTGTTGATTCATTTCATGATATTGTATGCATATGCTCATTATGGCCTTTTGGCCCTTATTCAATAAATTATGTGCAACTTATGACTCTTCGTAGGCTTCTTGTGGTGTCCCTTGTGGACCATTATGTTATTCCTCGTTATGAGGTTATGTTTGTCCAATGTTGAACTTTATGAATGCATTATGCATTCTTGTAATTCGTTTTCGCTCCCTCTTCAACATGGTATATGATTATGAAAAATTGGTTTTCTAAAATCATTTTGCATACATAAATAATTATCTTGTTCCATCAAATCCTGTGATGAATTATGCATAGAATATCTTTTTGCACCATTACTTTTGGATGAATTATATAAACAACAAACAACAACAACTACGCCTTCATCCCAAAACAATTGGGTTGGCGATATGAACCAACAAAGAAAATCATTCTGGGTCTTCCACATGAATCCTTCTCCTCCAATCATTACTATCCAATGCCATGTCCTCGGTGAGGTTCAAAGCATTCATATCCTTTCCTATCATCTCCATACAAGTCTTCCTAGGCCTACCCCGACCTCTTTTAACTAATATATTTTTCCATTTCTCCATCCTTCTAACTGGAGCATCATTAGGCCTTCGCCGAATATGTCCAAACCACCATAAACGATTCTCTTTCATCTTATTTTCAATGGGTGCAACGCCTACCTTCTTACGTATCTCCTCGTTCCGAATCTTATCTTTTATTGTATTTCCATACATCCATCTAAGCATACGCATCTCAGCTACACTCATTTTTTGAATATGATGTCTCTTGACAGCCCAACATTCCGTACCATATAGTAAAGCAGGCCTAATAGTCGTCCTATAAAACTTTTCCTTCAACCGCAATGGCATTCTACGATCGCACAACACTCCAGTTGCACTTTTCCATTTCATTCACCCAACCTTTATCCTATGATTTACATCTCCATCAATTTTTCCATACTTTTGAATGATAGATCCCAAATATTTGAAACAATCATCCACTGATATTTCTTGCTCACCAAGCTTCACTACACTCCCATCACTACTTCGTTGCTTACTAAACCGACATTCCATATATTCTGTCTTACTCTTACTCAACTTAAAACCTCTTGTTTCCAATGTCTGTCTCCATAATTCAAACTTAACATTAACCCCAACTCTAGACTCATCAATCAAAACAATATCATCAGCAAACAACATACACCACGACACATTTTCTTGAATTGATCTCGTAAGCTCATCCATCACTATAGCAAATAGGAAAGGGCTTAAAGTAGATCCTTGATGTAACCCAACCGTTATAGGAAAATTGGTTGTCACCCCTCCACAAGTGCGGACATTGGTTACTACTCCTTCATACATATCTTTAATTATACTAATGTACTTGAGAGAAACACCTTTCTTCATCATTGTCCACCAGAGAACGTCCCTAGGTACTCTGGTATGAATTATATGATATGATTTTTTGGTTAATTCATCTTATTTGGAATATTTCACTTAATTAAAGTGCAAAGATATCTTTTACTTGGACCGCTTCTTGATTTGTTCCACAGGATCTTGAAGATGAGAGGAAAAGAAGTACCTTGGATAGATCATGAAAGGTGTTCATCGTTAAAGACTTTGAAGGAAGACATTTGCAAATTTCAATGGCTTTTGGACTGAAGGCTCTTGAAGCCTTGAGATTCTTCCTCTTGCATTCTTCAATCTTTTCGTTCCCCCACACAAAGTTTGAGGGGGGTGTTAAAATGTATCATTCAATCTTTGTAATCTTATATATATTTTATATATATAAAAGATGATACATATACATATATGGTATATATGCATATGTATCTTCCTAATTATATATATATATAATATATATTTCTCTATTATTAGGCATAGGGGTAGTTTAGTTATTTCCCCTTTTTACGCATATTCCATTTGGAATATGTTTGTAATTTTATTTTTATTTTTATTTTTTTATTTTTTTATTTTTTTATTTTTTCATTTTTGTGGTTTGCGCCACCTAGGGAAGCTCCCCAAAGAGTCGTTGGAGAGCCCCCAACGGTCACAAATGTGACCGTTGGGGGCTCCCAACGACTCCTTTGGGAGCCCCCTATGTGGCTCCTCTCTTGTTATATATAGGGGTCTCCCCCTTGTAATTTATTCACTCCTTTGGAGGAGCTTTTGCTCCATGTAATGGGTGTTACACCCTTCCTCTCTTCAATAATATCAACTTATGCCTTATAGGCATTTTTGCCCCTTTGTGGGTTTATGTGTTAGCATATTATGTGCTTGTGTTTTCCCCTTTAGTGGGTATATTCACACTTTATGTGCATGTGTATTGGTTCATTATTGAACCTAATATATTCAAAGTCGTTTCCTTACAGATAATTCTCGAGAATATTTCAGGAGTTTAAAAAATTGAAAAAAAATATAAATAACAAAAAAGCTAAGAAAATAATAAGTTGCATTGTTTTTCTTCCAAAAATACAAAGAAAACATGTTTTAAAGGTTTTAAAATATAAAATAAACAAAAAAAATAGGAAATGCAAACTTAGAAAAAAAAAGTGTTTTCTAAAAAATATCACGACATTATCGCGATATTTTGTCTTCTGGGGATATTTTGAAAATATCACAAGATTTTGAAAACATGTTTGTAGAGCAAGTAGTTAAGGAAGCTGATTGGTGTCACGAGGAGGATTCAGACTCAATGTGGAATAAGATAGCGGGTGGTATGAGAAAGGTGGCTAAGGAGCTATTGGGTGAGTCTAAAGACGGTGCACCGCTAGGTAAGGATACATCGTGGTGGAATGAGGATGTCAAATTAGCTATTAAGGTTAAAAGAGAGTGTTATAGAAATCTAAGTAAGAGTCGTGATAATGAGAATTTGAAGAAGTATATGATAGCAAAGAAGGAAGCTAAAAAAGTAGCTCGAAACGCGAGGGATAAGGTATATAAGGAGGTTTATGACAAGTTGGATACCAAAGACGGCGAGAAGGATATTTATAGGCTTGCAAAGATGAGAGATAGGAAATCGAGGGATCTGTGTATGGTTAGATGTATCAAAGATGAAACACAAAGGGTTTTAGTCAAAGATGAGGAGATTAAGGAGAGATGGAAAGATTATTTTGATAAGCTATTTAATGGAAGTCATGCTTAGGATCTTGGAGACTTGTCCATTCCTTTTCATGAGATGAATCGTGACTTTATGCGCAAGATTCAAAAGAAAGAAATTGCAGAGGCTTTGAATAAAATGAAATCAATGAGGGCAGTTGGCCCAGATGGTATACCTATCGAGGCTTGGAAATGCTTGGGAGAGAAAGGTTTAGAATGGTTGACAAATCTTTTTAACAAGATTTGGCGGACAAATAAGATGCCTAATTAATGGAGAAAGAGTATTTTGGTGTCTCTATATAAGAATAAAGGTGATATACAAGATTGCACAAACTATCGTGGTATAAAACTCATGAGTCATACTATGAAACTTTGGAATAGGGTGATTGAGTCGAGGTTGAGGAAGGTTGTCATGATATCAGAGAATCAATTTGGTTTTATGCCTGGAAAATCAACTATGAAAGCTATACATCTTCTTAGACAACTTATTGAGAGAAATAGAGAGAGGAACAAAGATTTGCATATGGTTTTTATTGATTTGAAGAAGGCATACGATAGAGTACCTAGGGGCGTTCTCTAGTGGACAATGATAAAGAAAGGTGTTTCTCTCAAGTACATTAGTATAATTAAGGATATGTATGAAGGAGTAGTAACCAATGTCCGCACTTGTGGAGGGGTGACAACCAATTTTCCTATAACGGTTGGGTTACATCAAGGATCTACTTTAAGCCCTTTCCTATTTGCTATAGTGATGGATGAGCTTACGAGATCAATTCAAGAAAATGTGTCGTGGTGTATGTTGTTTGCTGATGATATTGTTTTGATTGATGAGTCTAGAGTTGGGGTTAATGTTAAGTTAGAATTATGGAGACAGACATTGGAAACAAGAGGTTTTAAGTTGAGTAAGAGTAAGACAGAATATATGGAATGTCGGTTTAGTAAGCAACGAAGTAGTGATGGGAGTGTAGTGAAGCTTGGTGAGCAAGAAATATCAGTGGATGATTGTTTCAAATATTTGGGATCTATCATTCAAAAGTATGGAAAAATTGATGGAGATGTAAATCATAGGATAAAGGTTGGGTGAATGAAATGGAAAAGTGCAACTGGAGTATTGTGCGATCGTAGAATGCCATTGCGGTTGAAGGAAAAGTTTTATAGGACGACTATTAGGCCTGCTTTACTATATGGTACGGAATGTTGGGCTGTCAAGAGACATCATATTCAAAAAATGAGTGTAGCTGAGATGCGTATGCTTAGATGGATGTATGGAAATACAATAAAAGATAAGATTCGGAACGAGGAGATACGTAAGAAGGTAGGCGTTGCACCCATTGAAAATAAGATGAAAGAGAATCGTTTATGGTGGTTTGGACATATTCGGCGAAGGCCTAATGATGCTCCAGTTAGAAGGATGGAGAAATGGAAAAATATATTAGTTAAAAGAGGTCGGGGTAGGCCTAGGAAGACTTGTATGGAGATGATAGGAAAGGATATGAATGCTTTGAACCTCACCGAGGACATGGCATTGGATAGTAATGATTGGAGGAGAAGGATTCATGTGGAAGACCCAGAATGATTTTCTTTGTTGGTTCATATCACCGACCCCAATTGTTTTGGGATGAAGGCGTAGTTGTTGTTGTTGTTGTTGTTGTTGTTGTTGTTGTTGTTGTTGTTGTTGTATCACAAGATATTACCTTTAATATCGGTATTTCTCGCGATATTTTCAAAATATCACCCATATCGCTGACAATGGTTCAAACTCAACCTACTTGGTCCTGGCACTCTTAAGAAATTCGGAGAACTTCAAACTATCCAGATTTTATAAATTTATGAACTCAGACAACTGCTGTCATTTCTCAATTGAGAAATACCGAGAATAAGTTGCACCAATGGCAAATAAAAAAAGCAGCTTTCTAGTTACCTGCAGCTGCTGTCTTTGAGTTTCTGGCATTTCCACCAAAACCTCTTTAAATTGCATGGCAGACGATTGAGAATGTGCAAGATGGGAAATCAGTTTCATTGCAAAACTTTTGACCTCACGAAATTCCTGAATCAAATAAATCAGGAAAAAAAAATATTAGCAAAAACATTAAAAAGGAGCAAAAATTCTCAGCACACCACACAAATTGAGACACAATTAGACTTACCAGAGAATGATCGTCAGTCGGATTATATGAAACCATGATTATGGCTTCCAAGGTCAAGTTCAGAATATCCTTGTGACATTCACTCGTTCGTGACAAACTATGTAGGAACACTAACAATTTCAAGCAATCACACGTTGTTGCCACTGCTTTTGGAGACACCGGCTTCTGCCAGAAGCAGAAGATTATGTGAAAAAAGAATAAAAAAGAAGGCACAACATGAAATTTACTTTTCTTTTGTCAACATAGTGAATAAACACCTTTAAAAGCTTTTGAGCCAGAAGCAGGATGTCTTCAAAGAGCTCTCCTATGAAAAACAGAATGAATGAATAGTTCTTAGTTTGTGAGCCTTCACCAAGTTCTTTTTGCATGATGTTTTTCAACGTTTGCAATCCGATGGCCTGAACCTGTTGAAGCAACGAACTCTCAGACACTTGCAATTTGTGGACAATGTATAGGAATCAATAACATCTTACCTCTATATCACAGTCAGTAATAGAGCGCTGTATGCATTTGATGCAGCATTGATAAATGGAAAAATAAAATAAGTGGTCATCACTTGGATAAAGATATTGAATTTCATGAATAAGTCTGGCAAGCACCACAGATTCTGCCAGGCAGAAAGAGAGCTTCTCCAGATATAGTTTTGACGAGTCCCTCTTGTTCCCCACCATGTGGACTCTTTCAGTATAATGCAAACAAAGATGAGCAATGGAACTTGCCCAAGCACGGATTACTGTGTTGACTTCTGCAGCTTCATCACTATTATTGTCGGCTTTATCTGCAAGACAAATCATTGATTTTAAGATGAGAAATAAAACACTAAATGACAAACTTTCTCAAACGTTAGTTTATATTACCAATGACATACAACCCCTCTCCTTCCCCTTCGTCATACTACTGGCTAACATAAAACCCCATCTTTTAGGACAAAGACCAGAACAGATTAGGTGTAACCCAGTTGACCAACAATAACATCACCATTTGTGCACATCTGAGGTTTGAGTCATAGCAGCGATCTCATGGCCTCCCTTTTTGCCTATCACTTCAAGTACCCGTGTTTTGATATAAGATTCATCAACCACTAAAAAGTACATGTCTTAACTAGGCCAAGCCGGGCCACAACCCAACTGCGCCCTTCTTGTGGAACCAAACATGACATGCAGCATGTACCAGCACCTGAACTTGTGATACTAACCTCTCTCTCTCTCTCTCTCTCTCTCTCTCTCTATTAATATATATATATATTGTATCTTCCAGACCATTTATCTCCCAGACTGTCCTAGACCTCTTTAAAAAAACATATTTGTGCAAGTGTTTTGCTTAATCCAAACCTATAGATGTGTTTATCATTGCTCATTTACTAAAGCCATGTTTTGGAGCAAATCAATTTAACAAAAAATCTTGATTTTTAGCTAATCAAGTTTTTGGTGCAATATATACCATTGATTTTTTCACGGCCCTAAAAACACATGTAAACATCAAAATGCTTAAACTAATACTTTTTTTTTACTAAACAAAGCATAGAGGTCACATCTACAGGTTTAGATTAAAAAAAACACATGGAAGTATGTTTTTTAAAGGGGTCGGGGACAGTTTGGGAGATACACCTCTCTCTCTCTCTCTCTCTCTCTCTCTCTCTCTCTCTCTCTCTCTCTCTCTCTCTCTCTCTCTCTCTCTCTGCGGAGAAGCGCCTGATAGATCCTCTAGATCTTCCGGATTTTTCGGACCATATTCTTATTTATGCTGATGATATGATTATTTTTGGGCGAGCAAACGTGCAACAAATGCTTAGATTCAAGCTTATTCTCCAGTTCTTTCTTTCTCTTTCTGGGCTTTCCCTAAATGATAGCAAATGCTCTATTACTATGTTCAATGTTCAGTATCCTATGCTTGCAGCGGGTCAACGGATTTTCAATTGTGCAATCTCTGAGTTGCCGATGACGTATTTGGGCCTGCCGTTACAAGTGAAGCACCTCTCTTCAGCTGCTTGGGCTCCAACTATTCAAAAAGTGAAAAACAAGCTTTTTTCGTGGCAGGCGTCTTATCTCACCATTGCTGGCCGTCTGACTTTAATCAGACATGTTCTTTCTTCTATCCCTGAATTCTTCATGTCAATGTTCGTGATGCCTGTGGGCGTGGAGAAGCAGATTTGTCGTTTAATGACAGATTTTCTTTGGTCTGGGTGTCAGCTTAAGAGTAAGTGCCATTTGGTTGGTTGGCGAACGTTGGTGTTACCTAAGCGTATGGCTGGCTTAGGTGTTTTTGCTCCAAGACAGAGGAGTATTGCTCTTGTGGCCAAGCAATGTTGGATGGCCCATCAACCAGGTTCTCATTGTGCTTGTTTGCTTCATGCTAAATATGGTGCTCCTGATTTATCTAACTTTCGTCATGGAACCCGGGGGCTGGCGATCTCGCACTTGCGAAGCATGTGGCTGAGAGCCTTATCGTCCTTCAGAGATCAAATTGGGGATGCAGGTAATTATGATCAATGGTTGCATTGGGCTATTGCACCAAATGGTGCGTTCCACACCCATAAAGTGTATAGATCGTTGCTCCCCCCAGGGGCAGATTGGTTCCCTGAGTGTGCGTTATGGGGTAAGGGCCCTACCCCAAGATCTCAGGTCTTGGCTTGGTTAATTTTGCATGATAGGGTTTAGACTCACAGTTATTTAAAGAAGTTGGGCTTTCAGTTCCCAAGTTGGTGTGTGTTGTGTCAAGCTGCTGAAGAAACTACTTTTCATTTATTCTGGTCCTGCCCAATCTTCGTGGCCCTATTTAATAGCACGTGGAGATCTCCGAACGTAATTGTTAAAGAGGAGTCTTTTGCGCTTGATCTGCTCCTAGGCCCTATTGAAATTAGACGTTACAAGCGGTGGAGACTGATCTGGAAGACATGGTTGCTTACTACTTGGTGGTTTGTTTGGATGGCACGCAATGATGCTACTTTCCGTCAAATTCCGGTCATCCTTAACAATCTTGTCCATAAAATCTTGGTTGATGTATACGTGATTCTATGTATGCATCTTAGAGACCTCTCCTTCCGTCTGAACAACGTTCACTCATCGGTGGTTCCTTCTTATCCAGAGGATCCTGGCTGAGCTTGGCTTTGTTGTTTGTTGCTAGCTGGCTGTAGTTTCTTTTTCTTTTCCTTTTGCTTTTGTTTTTCTATATTTTAGTTTTGTTTTCTATTTTGTTGGGTTCATGGGTTCAACATTTTGTTGATCTTCATGAGTGATAATGTTGATCCTCTTTCGGCTCTCTCTCTCTCTATATATATATATATATATAGTAACCTGTAACTGTGGATGAACATTTCATCCACTGTTATCGGACTCGTGCCCGCCGATGATCACGCGCGCGAACAGCGACGGGCGTCGTTTTTTCGCCGAGACAATTAGCCGTGGTCATGACTGCTGCTAATACTCTCTTTTTTTGCGCAAAATTAACGTGCAGGGGCGAGTCCAATGTCGTTCAACATTATGGGTCTTCCTCTATATATACATATATATAGTAGAGAGTAGCTGCCTACACCGATCTGTGTCTACCGCTGCCTATGGGGCTTTTGAAGGTTTCTTTTTCATGTTTTTCTCGAATCTGACCATACAGATGTGTTCTACGTGTTTGATTTTATAGGAATGAACTCTTGCATCATTCGATTCTGACTTGTAAATAGGTTTTTATAAGGTTTGAAAATCGCCGGTGTAAAATTTTTATAAATATCATAAATACTCAAGGCTTAAAAATCATGTTTTTTTTTATCAAAAAATAAGATCCAAGTGTCGTTAACGCATCTGTGCGGTCAGACCTGGGAAAAACAACTCGGAAACCCATTCTTATATATATATATATATATATATATATATATATATATATACAACAACAACAACTACGCCTTCATCCCAAAACAATTGGGGTCAGCGATATGAACCAAAAAAGAAATTCATTTTGGGTCTTCCACATGAATCCTTTTCCTCCAATCATTTCTATCCAACGCCATGTCCTCGGTGAGGTTCAAAGCATTCATATCCTTTCCTATGATCTCCATCCAAGTCTTCCTAGGCCTACCCCGACCTCTTTTAACTAATATATTTTCCCATTTCTCCAACCTTCTAACTGGAGCATCATTAGGCCTTCGCCGAATATGTCCAAACCACCGTAAACGATTCTCTCGCATCTTATTTTCAATGGGTGCAACACCTACCTTCTTACGTATCTCTTCGTTCCGAATCTTATCTTTTATTGTATTTCCACACATCCATCTAAGCATCCGCATCTCAGCTACACTCATTTTTTGAATATGATGTCTCTTGGCAGCCCAACATTCCGTACCATATAGTAAAGCGGGTCTAATAGTCGTCCTATAAAACTTTCCCTTCAACCGCAATGGCATTCTACGATCGCACAGCACTCCAGTAGCACTTTTCCATTTCATCCACCCAACCTTTATCCTATGATTTACATCTCCATCAATTTCTCCATACTTTTGAATGATAGATCCCAAATATTTGAAATAATCATTCACCGGTATATCTTGCTCACCAAGCTTCACTACACTCCCATCACTACTTCGTTGCTTACTAAACCGACATTCCATATATTCAGTCTTACTCTTACTCAACTTAAAACCTCTAGCTTCCAATGTCTGTCTCCATAATTCTAACTTAGCATTAACCCCAGCTCTAGACTCATCAATCAAAACAATATCATCAGCAAACAACATACACCACGGTACATTTTCTTGAATTGATCTCGTAAGCTCATCCATCACTATCGCAAATAGGAAAGGGCTTAAAGCAGATCCTTGATGTAACCCAACCGTTATCGGAAAATTGGTTGTCACCCCTCCACAAGTGCGGACATTGGTTACTACTCCTTCATACATATCTTTAATTATACTAATGTACTTGAGAGAAACACCTTTCTTCATCATTGTCCACCAGAGAACGTCCCTAGGTACTCTATCGTATGCCTTCTCTAAATCAATAAAAACTATATGCAAATCTTTGTTCCTCTCTCTATATCTTTCAATAAGTTGTCTAAGAAGATGTATAGCTTCCATAGTTGATCTTCCAGGCATAAAACCAAATTGATTCTCCGATATCATGACAACCTTCCTCAACCTAGACTCAATCACCCTCTCCCAAAGTTTCATAGTATGACTCATGAGTTTTATACCACGATAGTTTGTGCAATCTTGTATATCACCCTTATTCTTATATAAAGGCACCAAAGTACTCTTCCTCCACTCATTAGGCATCTTATTTGTTCGCCAAATCAAGTTAAAAAGATTTGTCAACCATTCTAAACCTTTCTCTCCCAAGCATTTCCAAGCCTCGATAGGTATACCATCTGGGCCAACTGCCCTCATTGATTTCATTTTATTCAAAGCCTCTGCAATTTCTTTCTTTTGAATCTTGCGCATAAAGTCACGATTCATCTCATGAAAAGGAATGGACAAGTCTCCAAGATCCTAAGCATGACTTCCATTAAATAGCTTATCAAAATAATCTTTCCATCTCTCCTTAATCTCCTCATCTTTGACTAAAACCCTTTGCGTTTCATCTTTGATACATCTAACCATACCCAAATCCTTCGATTTCCTATCTCTCATCTTTGCAAGCCTATAAATATCCTTCTCGCCTTCTTTGGTATCCAACTTGTCATAAACCTCCTTATATACCTTAGCCCTCGCGTTTCGAACAACTTTTTTAGCTTCCTTCTTTGCTATCATATACTTCTCCAAATTCTCATTATCACGACTCTTACTTATATATATATAGGGATCATCTGCAAACAATATGAATCACAAAATCTATTCTTGTATAAATGAATGCATTTTGCCTAATGAGTGCAAACAAAAATGTGCTTAGTGCAAATCCATGATGTAAGCCAACCTTGAAATAAATGTCTCACCATTCATTGTTTCACAATAATTTCAACCCCATCCTGTAGTTACAGATCTGTTTTGCCGACTTCCCTTGCCTACATTGTTCCATTGGCCAGAGTTTGTTGACCTTGGAGACCCGGTGCTCTTACAGCCGCTGGACCGTACCTCCGGCTGAGCCGTTTCTAGGGTGGGCAGGCTGTTAAACAGAAACGATAACTCTTCTCGAGGCCCCTGCCAACGTGTCCGGACTCCTAAACGTTGCCGCCAACCGCCATGTTCGAGTTCGAGAATTTTAAAATATTCTCTTTCGAGGTTCGTGTGATCCACGCTATCCAACGGGCTTCCCCTGCCTCTTAGGATCGACTAACCCATGTGCAAGTGTCGTTCACATGGAACCTTTCCCCTCTTCGGCCCTCAAAGTTCTCATTTGAATATTTGCCACTACCACCAAGATCTGCACCGACGGCCGTTTCACCCAGCCTCACGGCCTGGGTTTCGCAACGACCGTCGTGCCCTCCTACTCATTGAGGCATGGCAATCGCCCCAACGGCCGGGTGTGGGTCACACACTTAAGCATCATCCATTTTCGGGGCTAGTTGATTCAGCAGGTGAATTGTTACACACTCCTTAGGGGATTTCAACTTCCATGACCATTGTCCTGCTGTCTTAATCGACCAACACCCTTTGTGGGATCTAGGTTAGAGCAAAGTTACGCACCGTAACCTGGCTTCCAGTTCATCCTGCATCACCAGTTCAATGTAATCGGTTGCCCAAGTAGCAAAATAGATTATGTTATCAAACTTTTTAACATGAATCGAAATTGGTTCTCAAATACATTTGATTATCTAAGGTGTCACTCCAACTCCCCAAAGTTTCATGGTAAGACTAATGACTTTAATAACTCAATAGTTGTCATAATTCTGGGTCTCGCATTTGTTCTTGTAGATATGATATGTATTAAGATTCGTATCCTCCACTTATTTGGCATTTTCAATATAAATAAAATCTTGTTAAACAGTCCAAACAGCCATATTAGTGATCCACTCTAGCCATGGCACGTTCATCAAGCACTCAGATTTCAAGTCTTCTTATCCACTTGTTACTTCAAAAAATTAATCTGGATATATACATTGTGCCACAAAAAAAAAACACTATGGTAATATTAAAAAAAAAACTTAAAATCAGGACAACCAATGAAGCCATTCAAATACAAATGATTGAATTCTGCAGTGAGTAGAACAGTAAGCTTTCCACAAATGGGCATTCAAACAAAAATTTGTATTTGTGTGAAAATCGCCTATCATTATGAGAAATCTGTACCTCCAAATTGTTGCTTCAGCAAAGGCAGAACTTTCTGGGTAAAAGCAATTACTGGTGACAATATTGTGTAACTTGTAGCACCTTGGAAACAAGTACGGCTTGCACATAGCAAAGCTAGCAACAGCTTCCTTTGTTTCTGCAATTATCAGATTTATCAGATATAATAGAAAGAATGAAAGTCCAACAGAAAGGCACCAATATATGATGGCAAATGAGGAGAGGAAATAGAAAACACAAGAGGTTCCATGCAGGTACTGCAAATACATTTAAGAGCTCTATTTTTAGAAAAGAAAACAAAATGATCCAAGAAAGAAGAAGAAGAAACCAATGGCCTAAAACAAGCATTGAATTGTAAGAAAAAGAAAGGATAAAGAATACAAACCTCAACACACAGACGGCAAGCAAGGGTCTCAGTTACGTTTAGTGATGTGCAAAATGTTTTAGCAAAACTGGGGTCAATATCTGTTCTCTCAACACTGTACAATTTTAAACATGAAAGGTTCAAAACAATGTTATGAACAAAGTGTTAAGCAAAACATAAAGCAACTGTATGTTATGAATCGGGTCCAAGAATTGAGTTTAAAAATCAGGTTAAGACCAGGTCTTTACTTGCCTAGATTGGGGCTCTCTCTCTCTCTACAGATGAGTATTTATTAATTAATGAAATAAGTTGTAATAGGAGGGCATCGCACACCACATGGAACATAAAAAAAAGTAATGAGGACCAAGACAAGATCTCCAAACCTTCGAAAAGCTCTATAAAGATACTTGATACAAAGCTCTGTTGTGAAGGCTGCAAATTCTTCATTCTCAAAATAATCAATGGGGCAAAACTCCACAATCTGTTTCAAAATCAAAACGCTTATCTATAAGATTCAGATAATACTGACAAGTAATGATGCAAGTATGAAAATCAAGGACTCCTGATGATACTATAATTCTCCTTCCAAATTTAAAAACATGATAATGACAGAGAGGTGGTCAAGGCTTTCTCTGGTGCGCACTGGTTTGTGTGCACCCACTTCAAACATAAACTGGATTCTCTTATAAAAGAGACATGTAACATACATAACCCTCTTCAAATAAATATTATCAAATATAGAAAGTAGAAACCTGTAATCATATTTTCATTAGATGTTAGCCATAGAAAATAACCAAAGAAGAGGGATGGCAGGACTCCCTCCCTTTCATGTTCACTGGAGCTAGCTCAATGATTCAAAATCAATCTTTAGCAGGTAAAACTTGTTCACGATTTAGATCATTTCAGGGTTTAATTGCTGGTTAATATGAGAGTCCATATGTTCATGGTTCGGCAAGTTCTGCTTCATGTGTGTCATCTTCCTCCTATTCATCTTTACTACCAAGCAGTGCTGCATCTGCAAGATCAAGTTGCCTACAATCTTCGTCAGCAAGATATCCTTCCCCAGTTTCCAGTAATTTTTGTGCTCTACTTTCCTGATATTTCATGCTTTTGGCTTTCCCTCTTTTCTGTGTTTTGGCTCGAGTCTTTTTTTTGTGATATGAGGCCTGCTATTTTATTATCTGCCACCAAAATCTCTGCCATTTTATAATTCCATTTTAGCATTATAATGAATTGACTTGAATCTCCTTTGCAAAACCAAGAGAAGTTATAAGGTTCCTTATGCTAATTGAAGAAGAGGTTGGTTAGATTTTTTTACTCACCGACAAAGGAAAGACAATTTCATATATGAATCGCATGTGTCCCATGAAAAGGTTCAAAAAAATCAGAAAAAAAAAATGAAGGGGTCGAGTTTGTCTCTTTTGTCATCAATATTGTTTTTACATGTCTTTGTGAATAGGGCTGTCAACTGGTCGGGTTTGTACTGGGTACCCGAACCAGAATTCTTGGGTATGGCCATGCAAAATGCTGACCTGAATAATATTCGAGTCAACCCGAACACGACCCGAGCAATATGCAGCTGGTTTTGGGTCATGATTTTTGCCAGGTACCTGACCTGACCCGAGTAAATTATATGTATTTTTCATAGTATAAAAACTCGTTGGGTCAACCTAGTGACTCAAATGACTCGGCCCGGATTGCCCAGTCATTGGATAAAAAATGAGTACAAACTCGTTTTGTACAAAACTCGACCGAGTTACCGACTTGACCCAGCCGAGTCATGGAAGAGTCAACCGAGTCATGGGAGAGTCGTGCATATATATACATATATAATATATTTTATATATAATTACCTATGTCACATGGGTGCGGGTGCGGGTGCGGGTGCGGGTGCGACACGGGTGCGGCACAATTTTAAAATTTTTGGACACGGGGACTCGGCAAAAAAAAAAATATATATATATATATATATATATATATATATATATATATATATATATATATATATAATTTTATTTTATTTTATTTTTTAAATGCCACAGGTGTCTGTGCACAGTCACAGACTGTGACTGTGCACAGGCACAGCACTGTGCACTGTGCACAGGCACAGCACTGTGCACAGTCACAGACTGTGCACAGTGCACACTGCAAAGACTGTGCACACTGCAAAGACTGCACAGTCACAGTGCCTTTTTTATATATATTTTTTTAAATAAAAAATATAAAAAAATAGTTTTTTAGGGACATTTTTGGACTCGGTCAAAGTTGACCGAGTCCAAAATGTGGACGGACTCGGCCTGGACTCGTTGACCGAGTCCGACTCGGCGTTGACCGAGTCCGGGCCGAGTCCGAAGCCGCACCCGAGTCCGCACCCGTGTCGGGGCGTGTCGACTCGGGTGCGGCACCTCCTTAGCCGAGTCCGTGTGACATAGATAATTACGTATATTATATATAAAACTATAGTTATACATATATTAATAAAATTATACATTAAATATAATATAAAAATATCATATAATGCATAATATATAATATATTGATAAAATACTATAAAATATACATAGTATATACATATATTTATACATTTTTAGATAAAATATAAAGTTAACATAACCTGGCCGAGTCGCCGAGTGACAAGCCACTGGGTTTTAAAACCATGGCATTTTTAATAAAAAAAATTCTGAAATTATGCGGGTCTGGGTTCGGGATTCCATTTTCGTGACCTGACAAAAGCTGAACCCAATAATTAATTATACGAGCAGGTCCGGGTCGTCCCTGGCTGAGCTTTGACCCGACCAGTTGACAACCCTAGTTGTGAAAATCACGAAACCCAATGACTAAGGGAAACAAGCAAGGAAAAGAGAGAGCTAGGGAGAACGAGAACTTCATTCCCTAAAGAAAGAGAAGATACAACAATAAAAGGGAGGGGTCAACACCCATACCCTGCAAATACAAAAGCTAAAAAGCTCTTATAACATAAGTATAATACTAGAAGGGAAAAATTGCAGATTTACCCTCATAAAGAATCATATATACAATAAAGAGGGTCTTCATATTTTAATACTCCCCCTCAAAATTGAGATGATGCAAACAAAATCATCCCAAGTTTGGATAGTAATGTTTGAAAATGCAAAGGAGCCAAACTCTTGGTAAAAATATAAGTTATTTGCTCTTTTAAGCTCACATGATCCAAGAATATAACTCCATCCTCATATGCCCTCCTAGTAAAGTGAAAATCTATCTCAATATATTTTTTTCATTCATAAAACTTTGGATTCTTTGCAATGTAGAATGCACTCATATTGTCACAGTATAAGGATGTTCCTTCACCTACTGCAACACCAAATTCTTCTAAAAAGCATCTTATCCAAATGATCTCAGCAATCACTTGTTATAACTCTATACTCTGCCTGTACAGTAGATAATGCAAACCTTTGTTGCCTTTTGCTTTTCCAGGAAATCAAAGATCACCCAATGAAGAAACAAAATCCAACAGTCGAAAGACAATCTATAGTAGATCCCTCAAGATCTGAGACAAAAGGCTCCAAGTCATGGTTATCAGTCGAGGAAGCGGGAGCGGGAGCGGGAAGCGATACGGGAAGCGAAAGCAGGAAGCGTGGCACTTTCAAATTTTTAGGAAGCGAGAAGCATGGGACAATTTAAAAGTGAATGAAGAATCGTCTCGGAAGCGACCTGGGAAGCGAGGGGGAAGCGAAAAAAATTAAAAATAAAAATAAAAATACAAAAAAAATGAAAAAATGGAGGAAGTGTGGGGGAAGCGCACTTCCCATAAATGGGAAGCGTGTTTCCTATAAATGGGAAATGCATTTCCCATAAAAGGGAAACATGCTTCCCGCTTCCCAAAAAAATCAGCGCTTCCCAACATGTTTCAAAAGTGCGACGTTTTGCGCTTCCCCACTAAGCTAGGTGCTTCCGGTAACTCTGCTCCAAGTTTTGTAGAAGATGATGATGAAAAAAACATTCTTAAGTGTATGGTGTCATGGTGTCTCACATATACCGGATGATTCTAAGCACTGCAGCAAGATGGACTGAAGTAGGAGAACTCATAAAGTGATTAACAACGTGAACTACATAAGTCATGGCAGGCATGGTAATGGTCAAATAAACCAAACTTCCCATAAGTTTATGTAAATCATTGGATTCACAAGTTTTTCACCATCAGTGGTTCTTAGTTTACCATTTTCTTCCATTGTACTTGAGACCTTGAAATCATTTGCAAGTCTAGCAGTTACCACAAGATCAGTTGCATACTTATGTTGTGACAATGGAAGCCCTCTCTTTGAATATGCAACCTCTAAACCAAGAAAATACTTTAGATGCCCCAAGATGGTGTCAACTATTTTTTGCATATCATCTCATGTGATGATCATATGATCAACATACAAATGCAAGATACACTTTCCATGAACAGAAGAGGATACAAAAAAAGCAGGATCATGATAACTTTGCTAAAAACCAAGCGATTTCACAGTTGACCTGAAATTTTCAAACTAATCTTTGGGTGCTTGCCTAAGCCCATACAAGGCTCTCCTTAACCTACAAACTCTTCCCTAAGCATCTGCATGTCTCTGTGGCAACTCCATATACACCTCATCTAAGTCTTCATTTAGGAATGCATTTTTCACATCCAACTGCCAGAGATTCCATTGCCTTATCGCAACAACTGTAAACAAGGTCCTAATGGCAATCATATTAGCAAGTCATATTAGCAACAGAAGCAAAAGTCTCTTCAAAGTCAATTATGAATTGTTGATTGGTTGTACTCTTTTGCAAACAATCTGGCCTTATACCGTTCGATTGACCCATGTGATTTAGTCTTTATCTTGTATACCCACTTGCAACCAACTACGTCTTTGCCTGATAAGAGATACACAAGATCCCAAGTATGCATTCTTTCCTCTTTAGAAGCAGCTTTTGTAATAAGAACTAGGCTCAACATAAGGAGTAAAGGACTCACAAGATACAAATTGAGTAGGAGGGACTGAGACTCTAGTACTACGATGTACCTGAGGAGGAGTAGAAGATGTGGAAAGAGACTCCAAGCTCACGTGCTCAGGATCAGCTTGAAGAGGATCTGAATTGGCCTATATATTTCCTACTTCTACTTCAACCTGATCACCACATATTTTTGCCTCCTAAAATAAGTTTGACCAAATTTACCATTTGCCCCTTGAGTTTCCTCCCTTTGAGCCCCTATATATCTCTCAACTTTGTTTTCTACAGAGAATGAAATCGAGAAGGAGAAATCAACTGAGCTCTTTTCTTTGGTCTCATCCTGACTAAAGGCATGTCTTCATGAAAAACACATCTAGATATCCAAACTTGCTTCTCCACTAGGTCATAATACTTATACCCCTTTTAATCATCAGGAAAGCCCACGAAACAACATTTTGCTGAGCGAGGTGAATGTTTATCCATGTATCTACTAAGTAACAATACAAAGCAAGTGCACCCAAATATTATCATCAAGTTGTAATTAGGAACGGACCCATATAGTTTTTAGAACAGGGATATACCCTCCAGAGTTGTTGATGGTATGCGATTGATATGATAAATTGTCATGCAAACTGCATCTGCCTAGTAATTTCCAAGAACGTTGTCACCAAAAAAAGCAGGACTCTAGTAGTCTCCAAGATATGCATGTTCTTTCTCTTATCTATGTGAGAATGGCCCTATGAGAGAGAGAGAGAGAGCTGCAGCAGTAAAAGGGGAGACTTCACAACCGAAGTTGTGCCCTACTTCATGTGTGTGTGTGTGTGTGTGTGTATATATATATATATATATATATATATATATATATATATATATATATATATATATACAAAGTAGTAACTGGGTTGGACCAAATGTTTAGATCCATACCCAAACATAAAGTTATATGTTACATTAACAGTTTATAATACAATCTTAATAATCTATACCATTCTGCTCAATAGTGTAAGGACATGTCTTCTGATGTTTAATTCTCTTATCTTACAAAAAACTCCCAAAAAAATTTATTCTCTTATTCTCCTCCAAAGTCGGTATGCAGACTTTTGGTTTTAGCAGAAAACTGATTTTCAACCATTGCACAAAATTTCTTGAATATCTGAAAAAGTTCAGTTTTATTTCTCATGAAATAAATTCATGTAAGCCTTATACAATCATCTATGAATGTGACAAAGTAAGATGAACCCTCATTAGATAAAGTAGGAGATGGACCCCATACATCAGAATGTACAAACTGAAATGGACTTTGAGTTTCTAGGCATAACCCTTAGCTAACCTACAAATCTCACAATCTTGCACATGACTCGAAACTACAAGCTTTGAGCCTCCTAGACTACCAGAAGTGACTAAGTATTGCAACCTAAAACTAGATATATGTCAGAGTCTTTGGTGCCACAAAAAAGGCTCATCCAAACTAGCGACACTCACACCAACTTCACATCTCCTCTGCTTACTCATGTCCAACCACTCCAGATAATACAAATCACTCTTTTTGTGGCTAAGTTCAATCCTCCTCCGCGATAGTTGATCTTACACAACACTGTCAATAGGAGAAAAGAAGACATTACAATTGAGCTTAGTTATTTTCCCGACAAAAATGAGATTCATGGCCAAAGATCATAATAAACTTGTGAGATATTAAGCTTAACCCCCAAGAAAAGTGGAAGACACAGTACCAACTTTAGAAATTGACATCGAAGATCCATCTATAGTGCGAAAAACACCATTGAAAGGATGACAATTGGATAGGATAGACCCATGAGTTGTCAGAAGATAAAATGCTCCTGAGTCTATCAACTAACCATCGAAACTACCAAGAATACCTGCATAAGCAATACCAGAAAAAGAAAGACCAGAAGTAGAGGAGGCAGTGGCAGATTGAGCAAGAAGTTAAAGTCGTTAAATATGTTGTTGCATCTGCTCCAATAACTGATGGTGGATGATGCTCACAATATCAGGTGATTTCGATGTAGAAGAAGTACCAGCTTGAGAACCAACACTGCTCACATCAGATATACTAGGCTTAGCTTTGGAACCATCTTCCTCTACAGATAAAGCTACAACTCCACTCTTCTTCTTGAGCACTGGAAATGAATTTTTTCATGTCCATAGTTCTTAGAGTAATGACACTAGATAGAGCTCATATCATCATGGCTTCCACTGAACCGACCTCCCGCCCTACCTCCACCTCTACCCCTAAACTAACGGATTATTGCAAGCACACTATTGGAGGCTAACCACCAAGAGACTTGAGCTTGGTCTCTTCTATAAGAAACTCACCCAAAGCTTGCACTAGGGTAGGGAGAAAGGAGCGATGTAAAATATTGTTTCAAACATCATCAAATTCAGAACACAGAGCCATAAGGAAATCTATCACCTGCTTCTGATCCCTGGCCTCCACATCTCAATTCTGACACTCAATACATTCATTACACTTATTACACTTTGAGATGGACATCGTCAAGGTCAGAGCATATGATGCCTAGTGAAAACGAACATAAAAGTCCTGAACGGGCTCACTTCCCTACCTTAGAGACTTTAACTCTTGTTGCAATTGATATCACTTTGCTCAATTGGCTTGCTCATAGATCTGTCTCAAATATGCCCATGCATCCTTGGCATTTTCATATTTCATAATATTTACTGAAATATTATGTTCCACGAAACCCAAGACCAAGATTTTACTTTGGCATTGTCTCTCTCCCATTCAACAAGATTTGTCTCATGGTTGTTATCACATTACTTGGGCTTGACCTTAGAGCCATCTAATAACCCAACGTTGTAATGAAATAGCGAAAAATATAAGCCACTAAGGACTTTACAAGATTACGATCACAAAAGTGCATAAGCACAAACCAATGTCACTAAGGGCTTACAAGATCACAATCACAATGTGCACAAGCACAAGTCCACTATAGGACAAAACAATAGCCAACAAGGGACAACATAAGAACTAAGTGCATATAAAACACTAAGAAATTAAATAGAAAAACACAAAATGTAAAAATATTCATCTTTATTGAGCATAAATGCTTAAGAGAAGCATTGGTTACAAGAGAGAGGGGTTCAACCCCTATAAATACACAAAGGGAGAGCATGGAGCTCTATTGGGGAGCTCCTAATAGAGTCGTTGGAAGCTCCCAACAGTTACAAATGTGACCGTTGAGGAGCATCCCATGCTCTTTACAAAAAAAACACTAAATAAAAAGATTAAAAATAAATAAAAGAAAAATTGTTCCTAATGAACAGTACTATTACATGAGTAAAATGATGAAAATACCCTTAGAGGGTATTTACTTATTATATCATTATATACGTATATATGAATATATATGTATATATGTACAAAATAAAACAAATATGTATGAATGACAATATATATATATATGTACAACTTAACACTCCCCCTCAAACTTACGGTGAGATATACCGAAAGTTTGAAAATACAACAAAGATTCAATGGGAAGGATCCAAGTCTTCAAATGGCTTCAATAGGAATCTCCATCTTTATGACATATTAGAGAGTTTTGCAAATACAAGTCTTCAAATGTCTTTTATTGGTGATCATCCCCAATCGCCTTCAACAGCTATCTCCATCTTCATGATGCATCGAAGATATTCCTTTCTCAGTCCATCACATCTTTAAGAACCTGTAGAAAAAACAAAACATAGGTCCCAACTACAAAAAAAAAGGTATTCTAACCAAATAGTTATTAAGTTTTAAAACAAATATATATATATTGATCAAAAATAACATTTAAGGAAAAAAAATTTAAGCAAAGTGGTGATAATTTTTAGAAATATTAGATAACCATTAAAAAAGATAGGAAGAGCATACCTCAAAAGAGAAATCTTTATGAAATCAAATTTAGACAATCATAAACTCAAAATCAACATATTTTTCAAGAAAACATAAATATTGATGATAAGGGAACTTAATCACTAAAAAACATATCAATTATCAAGAAGATATAAACAATTATGCATAAATAATACCCTAAGCATTTCAATCATGCATACAATAAAAAAAGAAGCTAATTAAATGCATGAATACAATTATGTGAACCAAGCTAATTAATATGAAATACACACACATATGCATCATACAATTAAAGCATATTTAATGCACATAAAACAACAATAAAAAGATAATTATTTTTATTAATAAAATGCACATAACCTGCATAAATTTAATATAAAGAATCAAGTACCTTCAATTATGAACGAAAGTGCCCATCAAGTGTTTATTTAAGGAACACATTAGAAAACTCACAAAGGAGCACACACAAAAGGACTCACAACAACAACAACTACGCCTTCATCCCAAAACAATTGGGGTCGGCGATATGAACCAGCAAAGAAAATCATTCTGGGTCTTCCACATGAATCCTTCTCCAATCATTTCTATCCAATGCCATGTCCTCGGTGACGTTCAAAGCATTCATATCCTTTCCTATCACCTCCATCTATGTCTTCCTAGGCCTACCCCGATCTCTTTTAACTAATATATTTTCCCATTTCTCCATCCTTCTAACTGGAGCATCATTAGGCCTTCGTCGAATATGTCCAAACCACCGTAAACGATTCTCTCTCATCTTATTTTCAATGGGTGCAACGCCTACCTTCTTACGTATCTCCTCGTTCTGAATCTTATCTTTTATTGTATTTCCACACATCCATCTCAGCATATGCATCTCAGCTACACTCATTTTTTGAATATGATGTCTCTTGGCAGCCCAACATTCTGTACCATATAGTAAAGCGGGCCTAATAGTCGTCCTATAAAACTTTCCCTTCAACCGCAATGGCATTCTACGATCGCACAACACTCCAGTTGCACTCTTCTATTTCATCCACCCAACCTTTATCCTATGATTTACATCTCCATCAATTTCTCCATACTTTTGAATGATAGATCCCAAATATTTGAAACAATCATCCACCGGTATTTCTTGCTCACCAAGCTTCACTACACTCCCATCACTACTTCGTTGCTTACTAAATCGACATTCCATGTATTCTGTCTTACTCTTACTCAACTTAAAACCTCTTGCTTCAAATGTCTGTCTCCATAATTCTAACTTAGCATTAACCCCAGCTCTAGACTCATCAATCAAAACAATATCATCAGCAAACAACATACACCACGGCACATTTTCTTGAATTGATCTCGTAAGCTCATCCATTACTATAGCAAATAGGAAAGGGCTTAAAGCAGATCCTTGATATAACCCAACCGTTATAGGAAAATTGGTTGTCACCCCTCCACAAGTGCGGACATTGGTTACTACTCCTTCATACATATCCTTAATTATACTAATGTACTTGAGAGAAACACCTTTCTTTATCATTGTCCACCAGAGAACGCCCCTAGGTACTCTATCGTATGCCTTCTCCAAATCAATAAAAACCTTATGCAAATCTTTGTTCCTCTCTCTATTTCTCTCAATAAGTTGTCTAAGAAGATGTATAGCTTCCATAGTTGATCTTTCAGGCATAAAACCAAATTGATTCTCTGATATCATTACAACCTTCCTCAACCTAGACTCAATCACCCTATTCCAAAGTTTCATAGTATGACTCATGAGTTTTATACCACGATAGTTTGTGCAATCTTGTATATCACCTTTATTCTTATATAGAGACACCAAAGTACTCTTCCTCCACTCATTAGGCATCTTATTTGTCTGCCAAATCTTGTTAAAAAGATTTGTCAACCATTCTAAACCTTTCTCTCCCAAGCATTTCCAAGCCTCGATAGGTATACCATCTGGGCCAACTGCCCTCATTGATTTCATTTTATTCAAAGCCTCTGCAATTTCTTTCTTTTGAATCTTGCGCATAAAGTCACGATTCATCTCATGAAAAGGAATGGACAAGTCTCCAAGATCCTAAGCATGACTTCCATTAAATAGCTTATCAAAATAATCTTTCCATCTCTCCTTAATCTCCTCATCTTTGACTAAAACCCTTTGTGTTTCATCTTTGATACATCTAACCATACACAGATCCCTCGATTTCCTATCTCTCATCTTTGCAAGCCTATAAATATCCTTCTCGCTGTCTTTGGTATCCAACTTGTCATAAACCTCCTTATATACCTTATCCCTCGCGTTTCGAGCTACTTTTTTAGCTTCCTTCTTTGCTATCATATACTTCTTCAAATTCTCATTATCACGACTCTTACTTAGATTTCTATAACACTCTCTTTTAACCTTAATAGCTAATTTGACATCCTCATTCCACCACGATGTATCCTTACCTAGCGGTGCACCGCCTTTAGACTCACTCAATACCTCCTTAGCCACCTTTCTCATGCCACTCACTATCTTATTCCACATTGATTTTGAATCCTCCTCGAGACACCAATCAGCTTCCTTAACTACTTTCTCTACAAACATTCCTTGTTTAGCTCCTTTCAGTGCCCACCACTTAATTCTAGGATCTATCCTATGTTTATCCCTTTTGTGGCATTGTCTAATTCTAAGATCTAAAATTAAGACTCTATGTTGTATAGCTACACTTTCTCCCGGTATAACCTTACAATCGATGCAACAACCCCTATCTCTCTTTCTAAGTAGGAAAAAAATTGACTCGTATTAACCCCACTTTTAAATGTTACTAGGTGAGACTCTCTCTTCCTAAACCAAGTGTTTGCTAAGATCATATCATAGGACAAACAAAAATCTAAAATCCTTTCTCCACTTTTGTTTCTTTCTCCTATACCATAGCCTCCATGGATACTCTCAAATCCATCCCTACTAATGCCTACATGATCATTAAGGTCACCGCCGATGAAAAGTCTTTCTCCATAAAATATCCCTTGTACTACTCCATCTAAATCTTCCCAAAATTGACGCTTAATGGAATCATCTAAACCTACTTGAGGTGCATAAACACTAATAATATTAATAATCTCTGAACCTAATACTAATTTAATAAGTAAAATCCTATCACCCTTCCTACGGACCTCAACTACATTATCTATAAACTCACGACTCATAACAATCCCTACTCCATTCATATTCCTATTTATTCCTGTATACCAAATCTTATATCCCCAAGGTTCTATCACTTTTGCTTTCTCACCTACTCATTTTGTCTCTTGTAAACATAAAATATCAATCTTTCTCCTACACATAACATCTACTAACTCTACCAACTTACCAGTTAAAGATCCTATGTTCCAAGTGGCTAACCTAATTTTATGGTCTTGGACTAACTTTTTTACCCCCACCCGTCCAACAAAGTCAGGGAACCCTTGCCTATTTGACACCACAGCCGGGCGCCGGTGTGACGCGTCGCTTCAGAGCGACGACCTAGCTTTTATCAATATAAAAAATAAGATTATCATAAGTACACAAAAATGCTTAGAGATTTTATCAATAAACATTTTTCATAAAAAAAACTAGTAGTAAAAGTTTAAAATTTTCAAAGAGAGATTTTAAAAATCTCACGTATCAAAGAGTGATATTTGCAAATCAACACCAATTTGCAAAAAATATAAAGAAATTTAAATTTTCACAAATATCAAGAAGTGATTTTGCAAACTTCAACAATAGTTCGACCACCACAAACAATTACCTCACTAGGCCTCCAAACCTCAAAAATCAAGTACATCAGCAACTAGAACAAGAGCATAAACATAATGCCAGGGCCAAACACACACGAAGGTGTTTATAAACATCTCTTGTCTACATATGACACTTAAAAACAAGTGTATCAGCAACTAGAATAAGAGCATAATGTCAACAATGAGCTAAAATCGCACACGAAGGTGTGAATAAACAACTCGTGTTTACATATAATGACACTAAAAAATAAAGTGTATCAGCGACTACTGATTCAAGAATATAATGTCAACGATAGGTTAAAATCACACATGAAGGTGTGAATAAACATCTCTTGTCTACATACAAAGACACTAAAAAATCAAGTGTATCAGCGACTAGATCAAGAGTATAATGTCAATAATGGGCTAAAAACACACACAAAGGTGTGAATAAACATCTCTTGTTTACATATAATGACTCTAAAAAGTCAAGTGTATCTATGACTAGATCAAGAGTATAATTATAATGTCAACAATGGACTAAAAACACACACGAATGTGGGAATAAACATCTATTATCTACATATAATGACACTTAGATAGGAGGCATAATAGGAGAAAACACAAAAGGTAAGAGAGCTTGTAATGAAGGCACACTAATGTTATAAAAAAATATCAATTTTAATTATCTTTCGAAACACCATGGTTTTAAAAATAGATAGTCATCACGTATAAACAAAGTTACAAACACCCATAATAACAGTGTCCATTTAATAAATAAGTGATACAACACACTCAGATCCAGAGATTAATCATTTGTTACTTAGAGCTAAACCATAAGCTGACAATCTAAACTGATATAAAACGAGGTGCACACAACTCACCCCAACAATCTCTCTGAATAAAAAATAACAAGGCCAAGAGACATGATACATCATATAAAATTTTGTGATGGATATGACAAATGACATAAGTAGTCAATAAATACTCACAGAAATCATTTTTCAAACAAGTGGGTTCAAATATAAGAACTGATTAGAAAAAACAAAGTTTCAAATCAAATCCAATAACAGTAGATGAAAAACTTGGACTGAATATAGTACAATCATATGCACAAACAATTATAACCCAATCTAGATTACAAGTTTACTATGAGACAATTAATGCCATTAAAGAGGACCAAAACATATATAGAGATTCTCAAAGAACCATACAAAAAAACAAGTGTATACACAAATAAAACTAATCATGGATTCTCATAAAGAGAACAAAAGAACTCATGTATATGCAAAAATCTAAGTAACTTAAAACAACATATCTTATAAAAAAAACCATGCATAGAAAAAAATTTAAACATATATGCAAGTAATAGATTTAAGGCACTGAGGGCACAATATAAAAATTTATATTTTATGAATAACAAGTATCCAATGAATCAAGAGTCTTTAATCAAGAACACACATATCCACCAAAGATCTAAGTGGACAAACACGTCCATCAATAATGGACAAGTACTAAAATGAACTATGAGAGAAACAAATATAACTTCCAAAAGAATTTTCTCATGATTCTCATCTTAATATTTTATTAAAAACTAAGTATGCAACACAATATTTTAAATCATATACAAGGCATGTAAAATAATGTCATGAGACTAATAACATAATCATAAGTACCACAAAAAGGATCAACAACATAAACACCTAATATCATAACTATTGTCCCACAAAAGACCCATAAAAAGCATTTATTAAAGTGAATGACTACCCATAAGAAATTATACTCAATACCTTATGCACAAACAAACAATCTTATTCATCATGTAAGGCAATCATAAGGAAATAAGGATCAAATATTAATAATAAAAATTATTTTATAAGCTAGATCATAATTTTTAACACTTCATATATTACTTTTAATACACCAAGAGTAAAGAGAAATATTAAACACAAGTTCAAGCAAAATTTCATAAAATTATACTTGTGAAATACACACATCATTATTTTGAAATATCTCCAATTATTTTAAAATATATAACAATTTATCAAAAAAAAAACAAAATCAAGTTCAACAATACGAACATGATTTGACATTTATAATCATGACGTGTTCAAAAGAAGCATGTTTTAAAAAATTAATATTCAAACATGACTTCAAAACAAATATATATCTAATTTCTCAAAAATAAACAAATAAATCTTATAAGATATTTAATAAAAAATAAGTCCAACAATGATTAAAAAAACATTTAAAGAGATTTTTTTCCTTATAATATATATACATATATATATATGATAAAAAAAATAAGTGTTTTCTCATGCATAATGTATGGAATAGATAACACAAGAAATACTTAAAGATATAAGATACATATCAGGTCTATATTTCCCTTGAATCCAAGCCACACAACGATCATGAATCCTTCATGAAGCACGAACATGAACCAAAGAATCCCAAGACCCAAAAGAGGCAAAATGCCAAGAAGAATTTCTTGGCTCTGATACCATGTAATGAAATAGCAAAAAATACAATAACAATGTCACAAGGGCTTTACAAGATTACGATCACGAAAGTGCATAAGCACAAACCAATGCCACTAAGGGCTTACAAGATCGTAATCATAATGTGCACAAGCACAAGTCCACTATAGGACAAAACAATAGCCAACAAGGGACACCAATACTAGCACTAAGTGCATATAAAACATTAAGAAATTAAATAGAAAATTACAAAATGTAAAAAATATTCATCTTTATTTAGCATAAATGCATAAAAGAAGCATTGGTTACAAGAAAGGGGTTCAACCCCTATATATACACAAAGGGAGAGCATGGGGCCCTATTGGGGAGCTCTCAATAGAGTCGTTGGGAGCTCTAAACGGTCACAAATGTGACTGTTGGGGGGGGGGGGGGGGGGGGGGGGGGGCAATGACTCTATGGACTTTTGACCATAGAGCCCATGCTCTTTACAAAAAAAACACTAAATAAAAAGATTAAAAATAAATAAGAGAAAAAATGTTCCTAATGAGCAGTACTATTACATGAGTAAAATGATGAAAATACCGCTAGAGGGTATTTACCTATTACATCATTATATACATATATATAAATATATATGTGTATATATGTACAAAATAAAACAAATATGTATGTATGACAATACATACATATATATATATATATATATATATATATATATATATATATATATATATATATATATACATGTACAACTTGACAAATGTACCCAACAGTTCGCATAAACTCTGCCCAATAAGTAAAGTCTGTCAGGTCGAATTTAAGTGAATATTCTCCTTGTCCATCGTCACACCAAACCCCCAACTACAAAATTAGACAGACCTGCATACAAAGAAAACAAGCAACACACACTCCCAAGTAGAACAATATAGTTGTGCTACACCACTTTGCACAACTAAAGCCAAGAAGACCACCACACCAATAATGGAAGCCACCAACACTATATGCAAGGGTAAACCAGCCTCACACGGAAAAGGCATCACAATCACATATAGCAAGTGTCTGCACCCTCATGCCATCATCCACAAGACTGCTGCAACCCAACACATGCAGTCAATCACAAGACTGCCACAGCCCAGCACCAAGATATGCCAAACTACTTCCCACTCTTCAACAACAAGAGGTGAGAACATAGAGACAAAAAATCATAAAATTCCAACCCAATGCAGGCCCAGCTATACACAGGTGGAAATACACCAAAAACAGCAAAAACACTGTTACCGTCAACAGTAACTACTCATACATGACTATAAAACTCATCATCTTCCTCAAATATTAAAACCAACCACATTGCACAGCACTCTTATATAAAAAACAACCTTATTACATGGGTTTGCAGTCACCCAAAACCACTCACCAGATAAGAACAAGCAAAAGATTTAAGACTGGTCCAGTTTATCACCACTTCCAGAAATTCCAAAGAAAACCACAAAAAATAAAAAAACTGAACCAATCGATCCACTTCTTGATTCAATAAGTCTCTAAAATCAAGAGTTATTGAATCTACCAATCAATCTGACAAAATCTCCACCAAAATGATGCTTCCCTTCTCCATCTTCCTATCAGACATGGTTCTGATACCATATCACGAAACCCTAGGGCAAACAAGCAAAGAAGAAAAAGAGAGGGCTAGGGAGAATGAGAACTTCATTCCATAAAGAAAGAGAAGATACAACAATAAAAAGGAAGGGTCGACACCAAGGTTGTCAGACTAGGAAGCGGAAGCGGGAAACAATACGGGAAGCAGAAGCGAGAAGCGATGCATTTTTAAATGTATAGAAAGCGGGAAGCGAGGAATAAAAAAAAAGAAATATAAGAATTGAATGGGAATCAAAATGAAACACAAATAAAACTAAAATAAAAGTGACTAATATTAAATTTCATGATTTTTTTTAGTGTAAGAATTAAATTTTTAACAAAATCTACAAATGATGACTACCAATTTAGAGAAAGCACATGAAAGTGAGTGAGAAGAGTGAGAGAAAACACAAAAAAAACATGAAAAGTTGAGTAAAAGAACATATAAGAAGAATAGATGAAGCATGTGGAAAGCATAGGAAAAGTGAGGGAATCGAGCTTCGCATCAAGTTTCGGATGCGAAGAGTATCACGCTTCCGAAGCGAGTTTCCAGGAAGTGAGCTTCCCACCTATCTAAGAAGCTTCTGGCACTCGACACCCATACCCTACAAATACAAAGGCTAAAAAACCCTTACAACATAAGTATAATACAAGAAAGGGAAAATTTACAGATTTACCCTCATAAAGAATCATATGTACAATAAAGAGGGTCTTCATATTTTAATAGTGAAAAGGTAAATGCTAGGATATAATCTTCAGGAACTTGTATTAATTTCTTCAGCAACCCGTACCAATCTTCAAGCAAGACCGTATTAGAACCTTGTATCCATGTTTATGAAAATCAGTACTAAGTTTTTTAGATGTACCAATGTGTTTCAATTAAAGTGTGCCTAAAACTTTTGAGGCCCTTACATATTCAAGCCAGTACCTTGCACCCATATCTAGCAACTATGGTTCTTAGCATCCATGGGTGAAAGCTTACAAGCTTAAGCACATATATTCATGCAAAGAAGAGATATAGACACAAATAGTAGGTTACTCAAACTTTCAAGTTTGCACATCGTATAATTATTATATACTTTACATAAATAAGGTTGCAATGTGGGAGCTGTAAAACCAGAGATTTTTTCTTGATAATTAAAATAAATAAATGATGAATTATCGGTGCATTCATGACTATAATCGTGAATTCTTGATTTTCTTGATCTTCTTGATCTTCTTGATCTTCTTGATTTTCTTGATTTCAATTAATTATGAATCTTTGTCTCAAGTTATGAAGATTATTTCAAGAATAATTGAAAAATCTAAAATATGCGGACCAAACACGAAAGTAAATGATTTGTATATTATTAGATTATAGATTTTGGATTTATATTTAATCTCATTAAATTGGACCCATAGTGTTGGACGCTCCGAACAACATCATTATTGTTTCAACAAAAATTTTGGTGGATCAGTGGCTCACCTATTTAATCAGATTCAACCTTGACGTTCCTCGTTTCGAGGGCATCAAAATCGACTATCTGCATGCCCAAATTGGTGTTGATTTGAGCATTTTATCATCGATTGAAATTCATGCCTAATTATAAGTCGAAAATTAACATTTTTCGACATCAACTAAACTTTATTGTTGATCCGTATGCATATGATTAAATCTAAGACCACTACGACGATTTATGTTTCAAGGGTTATCAAATCGACTATTTAAACGTCGAATTCTAATGATTCTTTGGGTCTGTAGGCCTCCTAGAATGTTACCATATCACTAAAGCTCAAGCCAGAGTAAAAAGTCTTCACTTTTCTTTTATAGCTTAAGTAATTTCGAAATTTAATGAATTAGGTCTCATAATTTATTTTTTATTTTATTAATATAAAAAATTAAAAATATTAACTTCTTATATTAGAGATGAGACTCTTGTCTAAGCCCATCTATAAATAGAGACCCTCATAAGAAGGATTAACAAGGATTAACAAGGTTAGTTCTCTCTCTCTCTCTTCTTTTTTCCCTTTTGTTTTTTGTTTCTTCTCTCCTGCAAAACATCTAGGAGGTTTGAAGAACCCCTGTGCAGCCATTAGACCTGCACTTATTCGATTTTTGGTGATGGAATAGGAGCCAGATCACTCGTTTTCCTCGTTCTACCTTAAAAATCTATCGTTTGACAGATAAGATTTACGTAGCCGATGTTTTGTATGCACTTGGAGCATGATTTTATTATTTTGATTTCCAACAACTTTGAATATATTCTTGATCTGTTCTTTACGTTTTTATGGTTGAAAAAGTCGTTTCTTTGATCGAAAAACTCAAATAATGAATTTTTCCTAAAAACGATTTTGAGAAATATGCGAAATTAAGGCTTTGTTATTATTTTGTATTAGATCTAATCTTAATATAATTCTTTATGGTGTTATTCATGTATTAACCTGTATTAAGTCAGATCAAACAAAAAAATAATCAGATTCTAAAGGTTTTATAATCTTAAAAAGGGTGTGATGTCTGATAAATTTTTCCCGACCAGTTTCGAAAAAAACTCAATAACTCTATGAATATTAGCCCAAAAAATCTAAATAAAATCACCATGATCATGTACACATCTTGATCTTGAATTTAGAATCTTGTTTCGCTCGTTTTGAATATATATTGATGCAGATATGCCTATTTTAAAAGAGCCCCAATTTCTGACTCTTTTTACAGGATGATTTTGACTCATCTTTGATAAACGTTGTAAACCCCTATGAAAAACGACTCCAAATATTTTATAAAAATTTTGGGTGAATCTTAATACCTAAAATCAGATTGTGTAAAAAGGGTTTTGTCAAAAACGTTCTGCAAAAATTTCAATAAATACCTTAATCTGATTAAAATCCTGCAGATTACAGATTCTGGACCGAAACTCTGTCAGGAGAGGGTTTCGTAAAATATTTTTAATTATTTGTGTATTTATTGTTTTTGCAAACGGTTTGTTGAATTGTATTCTTGAGAGGTACAAGTAACCACGGTAAAAATACCATGAATTTATATAAACTCAGTTATTCTTGACAGAATTTATAAAAACGGGTCAAGAGAGATCCAAATTTTTCTTGAAAACCTATGCTTGTAACATGTTAGAAATTTAAAAGTTTAATATGTTTCTGACTTGTATTGCATATTGTTATTGTTTATTAATCATATTGCATAAAAAATAATGTATTTGACATGTGAGAAGATCTGAACAAAGGTTTATGTAAATTGTATGCGTAAGATATGACTCAATTCGCATTGTCTTGCAAATAAATTATCTTAATTGATTCTAAAAGCATACTTAAATGAGATATAAATTGTTTAGACCAGAGTTACCGGAAGTGCCTAGGTAAAAGGGGAAGCGCGCTTCTCCGAAGCGCACTTCAGAAGCGTGAAACGTCGCGCTTCCGAAGCGTGAGGGGAAGCTTCCCCCTTTTTTAGGAAGCGTGCTTCCCTTTTATGGGAAACGCGCTTCCCCCACGCTTCCCCATTTTTTCTATTTTTTTGCTTCCTAGGTCGTTTCCGAGACGGTTCAGAATTTTCTTCTAAGTAGTCCCACGCTTCCCCGCTTCCTAAATTTTTGAAAGGGCCTCGCTTCCCACTCCCGCTTCACGTATCGCTTCCCGCTCCCGCTTCCTCGACTAATAACTCTGGTTTAGACTCGTATGTCTTGTTTGCTTGAGAAACATGTGTGTATAATGTGCGCTGAGATGGTCAATAAGATTTTGACATACTTTTCTTTTGTAATTATAGTTAAGGTGATATATTGATTTATGTGGTGAAATAATGTATATATGACTTTTATCCTGTGTGAATAACTCAAACTACGTAGGAGTTACGTATGTTGAGGTTTAGTTGCTTTGTATTATGAAATGTGTATGTTCACGTATGCATGCATAGAACTCGTGCTTTGTTTACGCATAATTCGAGGTTCAATTTACGAAAATACAATATTTTTTGTGACAATGATTGATGTGTAGGATAATATTCTTCTGTATGATATGATTTAAATGTCACATGATATGAAATTATGAATACATGCGATAAATGTTTAAGTTCAATAGTGAACTATGGTTTATGAAACCTTATTTGGTTAAATGTATGATTTTAATACTATATGAAGTGATGTATGATGTGATGCTTATTTATTGTATACATGTTTGTGCCCGTATTAGTGGCTATAGACCCTGAGAGTGGTCAATTATAATGATGCATGTATGACCAAATCAAGTAATCCGGCTAGAGCAGTAAGTTCTTATAAGTAAGTGCATTGTCCAAGAGCGGGTAGCCCGCGAAGACGGTATATTCCTGTGAGGAAGTGTATTGTTCAAAACCAGACATGTTATTCGCCTGTGGCGGTAACTCATTGTGAGGTCGTACATTTCCTAGACAAGGCGATCTAGTGTAGATCTTATAAATATTTATATGATTAAATAAAATGTTATGATGATCTTCTGAGTTGGTGGAGATCGCCAATTAGGAATCTATAGATTTAGCTTTTCTATTGTAGTATGATTATATGTTAAACTTAGATGTGAGAATCAGATCCTTATTGATTTTAGATCTTGATATGAGGTTATGATTGTGACACTTATGTTAGCGTATAGGTGAATGACATATCACGCCTACAAATGACTAGATTGACTTATTAGGTGAATGACGCATCACACCTAAATAGTTTTGTTGCAAATGATTGCATTATGATTGTCTGATTCGAATATATCACACCTATGTATCATGATTAATGTGTAGCATGAATATCTAACCGATTTACTTAGAAAGTATGTGCATGTGTTTCACGATTGAATGACTAAATATGATTTTACATATTGTTTATAAGAATTATGAATGCATAGAGTTCTCTCGGAGTGGTCGTTTCTTCACGGTTTTGTACTTCGTCCTTAGGGAACACGACTCAGGAGGCTACTCGAGCATAATAAAATACATAGCATAATAAACACCCGAGCTAGTTAGCCTATTTCGGGTTGGTCTACGTCATGCCCAGGTAAATCGGAAAATCAATATGAAACATAAATTACTTGCTTACATTACTTTACTGCACTTTGCTTTACTTTACCTTATATTAATGCAAACTATTTTTGGTCATGAAATTGCATGTTCTGATTTCAAACAGCAATTCTTTATACCTAATAACAAAAGTCAACTGTTTAGCATGAGATACGAGCTTACTGTAACAAAGTGATACACTGAACTAATGGCCAAATTAAAAGGGGGCAAGATGAGGAATCTTTATACAATAAAAACATGTTAAATTGATCTCAGAAATTATATAGAATTGGGCCAAATAGAAAATTGTGTAAATGCCTTACCTGTGCTAGTAAATTTATTAGAAGATCATTCCATGAAACATCCACATAGTCGAGGTATAGCAGAGCCTATGGGAATAAAAAGGGAAGGATGTCAAGATGCCAATTTTGAACTTAATGATTTAGTCTCAGTAGAAATACTTCCTTCTACCAACCTAAAGAATGTGGATAGAAACGGGGATTTGCTAATTCCATAACACATGCAAAATCATATAGCACATACAGTTCGAAAGAAAAACAAAGTAAAAGAAAAGTAAAGCAGAAAATGATAAAGTTTAACCAACAGAAAACATGTATGAAAATGACATTTTAAAGAAATACCTGCACAAGTTCTCTGCAAAGGTCCAAAGAAATCATTTCTGAATAATAAAACTGTTTAGTTGAGAGAGAAATAATGGCAACTAGTGCAACCTCATTGAGTTTCAAATCCAGATGGCTTGACTCTTTATCTCCTGTATTGCTGCTAACAAGATATTTGGCAGAACAAAAAAGCTTTGAGTTGTGCTTGGAATCATCTGATTGTCCCTGAAAGAGAGAAAGTAATGCAAAACCCCAAAGGAAACTGAATTCTCCAAGTGACAATCTGACCATGCTGTACCCAGACAAACAACTAGTTGGCAATGATAACTCTCCTGCTTCTGATTTGGATGTTCCATCTATTTCTGTCTGTAAAGGAATAGAATCTAATGTGACTGCTTGCAGAATTGCTGCCCAGGCTTCATCAAGACAGGGCCTCACCATTGATGAAACCAGTGAAGATCGAATTCCAGCAAGGAAAGGCTTAAACTGCGATGAATGGAGCAGTGAAAAACATGCAAGAGGAGAAAAAAGAGAGAAAATCATATCAAAGACAGCTTACGTTAGTCAGGAACTGCAAACCAAAACATATATGGATGAAGTCATTGAGCATTGAAATCCAGTATGCTCCTAAGATGCTTGAGGTCTTTGAGAAAGCAGGAATTAGTGATGCATATTCATCAGATAGGCTTTCTGGATGTCTTCTCAAGTACGTATAGGCATAAGATTTGACAGAAGCATGTGCGGCTAGAAGTCGTATCTTGATCTTAACCACACACCGGAAAAAGAAAACCAGAATAGTAAGCATAAACAGACCATTAAAAAAATGAACCAAGCATAACTTCATCACACCCAGTATGAAAAGTTATTTGAGAAAAGGAAATTCAAATTCACAATCTAACACAAAGTTACACCTTGCATGCTACCCATTCTGCAAAAGATGGATAATAGATGTCCTCAATTTCATCTAGCGGACATGAAATTAATTGAAATATGCGCTGAAGTGCAGCTTGATCCCCCCTAGTAATGCCACTTGTAAAAATCTGAAATGTTTATCATGACTTACTGTTATTCCATACAAAAGTGAAATGGGAAGCATAAAATATGTTCAAAGATATGAAATGCACACCTTTGTAGCTAGTTGAAGACCAGATTCCAAAAGAAGAGGACTGGAAGTAACATCCAAAGCAGTTCGAACAGCAGAAACAAGTTGTGCCTGACATCCAACAAACCAGAATAACTAGAATCAGCAGACAGAGATACTTCAAATAAACTATCATTGCGACCTTGACAAAGATCTGACCAAAAAAGTATTTGGGAGATAAGTGATGATGCTAACAAACTTAAAATCTGATTGGAAAATTTTTGCATAACATTTAGTACAACAGCAAGTCAGCCAATAACCTGATATTGTTCCATTAGAAGATGACCGGGAACTTCTGGATCAGGAGTCTTCTCAAACTGACAAATGAAAAAATGGATTAAAAATATATAACATTTTAGAACAATAGCATATAAATTTCACCTATACAATGTTGGTATGCTAGTAAATGGTGAATAACCAGGACATAAGAAAACACATTCCAAATGCATCGCCACACAAATTAATACATATACAGATTCTGCCCAGTCTTTATGCGCCAATTGCCACCTAAATGAAACAACAGTATAAGCATATCCATAAACGGTGAAGAATTAAGCTTTTGGTCTTCTTGTTTTCTAATTTCATTTGGAAAAATTACTCTGATTCATTATTTGTGGACTAGATAAACATAAATCTTAAGATTCAATGTCAGGGCTCTTGAGATAGCAGCTGCCTTACAAATTACAGGATGCTAGTTGAGTAAAACACATTAGGTTTACCGTGCCTAGAAAAGTAAATACGAGTGGTGAAACTGTCTGTAATGTAAGGACATTTTCTTTAATTAGTAAGGAACTGAACTTTATGTTTTACTTTTGATGTCTTAACATATACCAAGGTAGACTTGTGAAAAAAAGAGCACTCTAAGGTGCTTTTTACAATATTACCTTGTCCAGAATTGTACATAGAAGTGAGACACCCATTGGTTGCATGTTCTCAAACTGACTGGTGCTTATCTATCAAAGCCATCAATAAAAATACAAGTTAATGCTCTGGCATGACGAATATTCAAGGAGGCTCACCTAAGTCAAGCAGCTAAAACATCCCATGCACATCTTGCACATAAACCTGAAAAGCAAGTGCGATTAGCTCCTGAATATGGAACACCAACCAATCACTGGAAGCGGCATCGGAATTCATGGAACGTCTTGCTCTAGCCAAAGTCAGGTCAAAATGTGCAGGATCTAATCCAACAGCAACAGGTATGTGGCTAAGACATCTGCTTTCGATATTTCTGAGTTAGTAATTTGTACAAGTATTGCAGAAACATAAATCACAAATAATGGATAGCATTCAATTACACAGGCTTGAGAATGGTAAAAGGACAGGAAGTTTGCTATTCTGCACTAGCATAGTTAACAATTAGTAAAGACTTTTGGTTGTCATTGAAATGAAGTGGATTGAATCCGATACACATGCAAGAACACACTTTCAATCAAGTAGAATACTTGATTGAATCAACGAAACCGCCCACACAAGGGTCATAACAAATTGTTATTACATAAAAGGCACTCAAAAGAGTAGTAAAGAATACATGGCCCATTGGGGCTATTTATAATACAATGGGGGAATAAGGGGCTGAACATGTGACTGTTGAGGCTGCACCCAACGGTCACATTTGTGACCATTGGGGCAGCTCCAACAGTCATATGAGCTGCTCCTTTTGCATAAAAGACAAAAGGAAAAAAACAAAAAAAAAAAGTAAAAGTACAAAAGACGAAATAAAATGTCAGCCCATTAGGGACTGATGCCTATTTGGTGAAAAGATCGAAATACCCCTAATGGGTATTTCGGTTTTTATATATATATATATTAACTATATCTTAACCCCCCCCCTTCAAACTCATGGTAGAACAACCGAGAGTTTGCCAAGTAGAAAGTGAAATTTGGGTGACGGAAGTGTTTTGGTTAAGAAATCCGCTAGTTGATACTCTGATGGAACATAGGGCAATGTGATAGTCTTTCGCAAAAATTCTTCACGAACATAGTGACAATCCATTTCAATGTGTTTTGTCCTCTCATGGAACGTATGGTTGCTTGCAATATACACAACGCTCTTGTTATCACAGCATAATTTGGAGGGTCCTTTGGTGTGGATTCCCAAGTCCTCCAGTAATTGTCGGAGTCATACTAACTCTGATGTGGTCGTTGCTATGGCGTGATACTCAGCTTCAGTTGAGGAGAGAAACACTTTCTGATGCTTTTTGCATCGTCATGAGATTAGAGAGTCGCCTACAAAAATACATAAACCAATAGTTGAGCGTTTATCATTTGCATCCCCTCACCAGTCAGAATCTGAGTATGCAATGACTTCTAATGAGGAAGAGGATGACAAAAATAGTCTCTGACTTATAGAGTTCTTAATATATCTAATAATTCGTATTACAACACTCATATCTACTGTAGTGGGAGCATGGTAAAATTGACTGACTGAATGAATAGCATGAGAAATATCAGGACGAGTAATAGAAAGATAAGACAAAACTTCAATTATTTGTTTATATGGGGTTAGATCTTGTAGAGGTTCTCCATCATCCTTCCTCATTTTTGCATTTATGACCTCTGAAGTATCAACATGTTTCTCATCTGAGAGTCCTAATCTCTCAATAATCTCTGTTGCATACTTAGTTTGTGACAAAAAATAACTACGAGGTGAGTATGTCACTTCAATACCAAGAAAATATCTTAAAAAACCAAGATCTGTTATATCAAAGTTGTCTTTAAGCACATCTTTGATATGATTTACTCCCTGCTTATCACCTCCTGTGATTATCATATCATCCACGTAGAGTGGCAGTATGACCATCCCTACATTAGAAGACTTAACAAACAATGCAGTGTCGGTAAAACAAGATTTAAAATGAAGTTGAGTCATTAGATTACTGAATCTATCATACCAAACTTTGGGAGTTTGTTTTAATCCATACAAGGCTTTTCGTAACCTAAGAGTTTTTCCATGTGCTAAATTCAAACCTGGTGGAGGATCCATGTAGACCTCCTTCATCTAAATTATCGTTCAAAAAGTCATGTTTACATCCATTTGAAAGATAGGTCATTTTTGAATTGATGCTATAGATATAAAGGTTATGATAGTCGTCATTCGAGCAACTGGAGCAAAGGTCACATCATAGTCAATTCCATATTTTTGACTATATCTCTTAGTTACTAATCGAGCTTTATATCTTTCCAATGTCTCATCTCATTTGGTTTTAATTTTGTAAACTCATCTACACCCTATAGTTTTCTGTACTTTGGGTAATGTTTGAATTTCCAAGTTTTTGCTTTTTCTAAAGCTTTTAATTCATCATTCATTGCTTTAACCCATTCTTGATGGTTTTTGGCTTCATAATAAGATGATGGTTCTATATATGAGTGTATAGCCATTAAACATGCTCGGTATCTTGGTTCAAAGGAATCATAAGATACAAATCTACTAGGGGCCTTGAAAATTTTTATTGATTTTCTAATACTAGCAAAGTCTACATCTTGATTTTGTGAGTATCTTTCTAAGGCATATGGTGGGTGATCTTCGGTCCGCCGAGTGTATGTTTGTATGGTAGTATGAAGTGGGTCGATATTATCAAGACCATTGTCTACAATTTTCACTTATATCATAAGTGTCTTCATTTTCACTTTCATCCTCATTACGAATGTTTTCACACATATTATGTTCATTAATAAGATAAAAAAGAAACGAATAAACATAGTTTTCTTGAATTTTTTTTTTGCTAAAACCATCTTCATTTTTCAGAAATGTAACATTTCATGAAACATATAACTTGTTTCTTTTCATGTCATAGCATCTATATCCCCTTTTGATTTTTCAACATAGCCTAAAAAAACACAAGGGATTGCTTTTGGGAAACGTTTGTCATTTATATGGGTAAGAACAAAACATTTACATCCAAAGACTCAACCTTTTATAATCGGGGGAAATTTTAAGCAATTTTTCAATGAGAGATATATTTTCAATAGTTGGCATTCTATTTATCAAATAAACTGATGTAAGAGCGGCTTCAATCCAAAACATTTTTGAAATATTTCTCGATATAAGAAGTGTTCTAGTGGTTTCAACAATATGTCTATGCTTTCTTTCAGCTAGACCATTTTGTTGAGGAGTGTATGGCAAGATTTTTGATGTATGATCTCATTTAGGTCAAGAAAATTTTTGAATTCTTTTGATACAAATCCCCCCCTGGAATCAGATCTAAAAATTTGAATGTTGGTTTTGAATTAAGTCTTTACATAAAAATAATTTTTTTAAAGCATTCAAATACTTCTGATTTTTGCTTAAGAAAAAAATCCAAGCATGTCTACTATAGTCATCTATAAACACAACATAGTATGATACCCCACCTTTGGATATAACAGGAGTTTGTCCCCACGCATCCGAATGTATTAACTCAAAAGGATTTTTTGGTATAAAATGTCTTTGTTCAAAGAGCAAAGCTTTCATTTTGCCAAGAATGCAATCTTCACAAACCAAATTCTTTTATTTACAACTATTAAGATATGAAAACAAATGTAATTTGGTCACACTAGGATGTCCTAGTCTTTTGTGCTAATTTTTTATATCCTTCTTTTTCACAAAATTACAAAAAAGATTGTTTTGATAACTCAAGACATTCCATTACATAGAGATCTCCTCTTCTATGGCCTTGCCCAATCGGCTTCCTGGACTGGAGATCCTGTATTAAACAATCATTAGAAGAAAATAAAACTTTGCAACCATAATCCGTAATTTGTGAAACTAATAAAAGGTTTAAATTTAGTTTTGACACAACTCTAATACTTGGTATGTGAAAGTTTGGTTGTTTTTGAAAAGTTCCAAAACTTTTGATCTTTAAAGATGTTCCATCGGCGGTTGAAACATAAGAATTATTTGGGTTAGAATGACATTCGGATAATATTGACTCATTTGGAGTCATATGAAATGAAGCACCGGAATCTAAGATCCAAGAAGTCTTACTAGGGTCACCACTTGTGGATACGACCGCCCTCGAAAAGGAAGAAGCATGACCTTTGAACATTGGTTGTAGCACCTCCATTAATTAAGCTAAAGACAGTGAGCCAATGCATTTGGAGTCGTCTACATCATTTCTTTACACCGACGCAACTCTTTTATCATCACGGTGATCTTCTTTCTTTCTTTTGGGACAAAAAAACTTGATGTGTCCCGGTTTATAGCAATGATATCATATGATTTTGCCACCTTTTTTATACTCATGATCTCTTTTTTTATCGTTTTTTTCATAGTTATTGGGATTTCTCCTATTCTCATTCTTCATAAAGTGAGGAGGCTTGTAACTCCTAGTGTGATTACCGGGCTTGGACATAGCAAGAACGGTTTCATCTTTTGAAGCGAATGGCTTCTTTAATCTATTCTCTTCCATAGTCAATTCTTCAAGTTCGACTATGGATGACAAACCTCCTCTATGAAGGAGAGTCGATTTTGTTCCCTCAAATTCGGGCCTAAGCTCATTCACAAATTGGTAGAAATGCTTCATTTTAATTTGATTTTCACGGAGTTCTACATCTTGAGGACACTGTCATTTTGGCTCAAGAAGAGTCAATTCATCCCATAGGAGAGAGAGAGAGAGCATTGTAATATTCTCTAATATTCATCTCTCCTTAAGTCATGGTTCTTACATTATTTTGGACATTGCATATGTGGGCAACTATACATGTCCTTAAGATATTTTCAAGCATCGCTTGCAAAATCAAATTTTGCTAAGCTAGGGCATTTATGAATATCTACACTATTGATGAGCCATCCAATAATTTTGGAATGGCTCATCCTTTACTCTTTTCATTTTTTCTCATAATCGAAAACGGCTTTACACATTTCTTCACCTTGAAGAGCAACCTCCCTCCTGTTCTCAATTTTCGTAAAAATGAGTTTGGGCTCTTTTTCGGTACCATCCACCAAACCCCATAACCCCTTTTCCCATATCTTGTGTTTTATTATGGATGCCCACATCACATAGTTGGTATCGTTTAGGCGTACGGGAATGGAGATTATAACTTTTATCTCATTCTAGATTACTTTACAATGCGAAGAGAAAGGGTAGAGAAAAAATAACGAGAAGGGAGAAAGATAGAGACACAAGACTTGTTTGAGAAATGGCACGTTTCTCGATGCAACAATCCTTGATTTGTTGTATCCGCTAATCCCACGATCATCCTCTTGATAGTGTCACGATCTTTCTTTTAGAAAAATGCGTTTAGATCACCAAGACTTTGATACCATGAAATGAAGTGGATTGAATCTGATACACATGCAAGAACACACTTTCAATCAAGTAGAATACTTGATTGAATCAACGAAACCACCCACACAAGGGTCATAACAAATTGTTATTGCATAAAAGGCACTCAAAAGAGTAGTAAAGAATACATGGCCCATTGGGGCTATTTATAATACACTGGGGGAATAAGGGGATGAACATGTGACTGTTGAGGCTGCACCCAACACTCACATGAGCTGCTCCTTTTGCATAAAAGACAAAAGGAAAAAAACAAAAAAAAAATGCTCCTTTTGCATAAAAGACATAAGGAAAAAAAACAAAAAAAAAGTAAAAGTATAAAAGACAAAATAAAATGTCAGCCCATTAGGGACTGATGCCTATTTGGTGAAATGACCAAAATGCCCCTAATGGGTATTTCGGTTTATATATATATATATATATATATATATATATATATATATATATATATATATATATATATATATATATATATATATATATATATATATCTTAACAGTCATACATGCATGCAAGTCTTTCACTGCATCAAAAATTCCACAATTCAACACAATAAGCTTTTCAATTTTTCAAAGTTTTACATGGCAATGCTAATTTAGTCTAGCACAAAACTTATTTTCTATATATATTATGGAAACGTACATGCTGTTGTGGAAAAGCTGCAAAGCAGTTTGTTCTTATCATTTCCTCTTAGAGTCATGCTTACACCTTTGACAGTATCAGCAGCCCTGTTTGAATACCTAGCGGTTGAGTGAAGCAAGGGCTACACCAGGCAGCACTCACCGCTAGGGAGGAGGTCTCAATCTTTTCTACAATTCCTCCAACTTATTTTTTGTCATGAGAAATGGAGTCGACGGCCCACAAATTTTATCATGATATAGGCAGTTATGTTGTTACATACTACATTATCATTAAACATGAAAAGTTATGGAGCAAGAAACTGAAGATTGGGTGCAATATCATGCAATAACTATGTGCATCAGAACTATCATCCTAGGACCAAATGCAAAGCTACAATATACAATGATATAAACAAGATCTCAACAAGGCCAACTTCCAATACCAGAAAACAAATAAAAAAAGTAGCCCAAAAAGAGGGGAAGAAAACCCAGGGCCTTACACATAAAATTTTCATATTTCACCATTTAATTCAAGATATAAAGAATTTACGAGCAAAACAAGTTTCTCAAACATATCAACAAAGCAAAATGAAATACTCCTTACTCTGCAGCAAAAACACGAGTTCTATAACGCAGATGTTTATCATTTTTTACATCAACGTGACAAATATCACGGATGGATCCTTTTCCTCGCCCTTCATACGAATTTGTTATCATGTCTTCGTCATCATCCCCATAATTCAATGCCACATCACCATCAGAGGTTCCAGCTGAAATATCAAACTCTGAAGAATTATGCACATTCACCCTCTTTACTGAAGTTGCAAGAACCTGAAATCCATTTACATAATTTTAGTACAATGTGGTTTCACATGAAATGAAGGGTACTTCCCAATACCAATAGAAAAATAGATAACGGATTTTTTTCTTTTTTAATCAACCAGACAAGTGAACTTTTCGTTTTTTACAACACTTGCAAATATACCAGATGTTTGCAGTAGCCATAGCATTTTAACTACATAATTTAGTTTCATTGAGCTTGTAACCCTTACAAACTGTAGTTTAGAGTGTAGGGGAGGGGAGAAAAAAACGAAGAAGAAGAAATAGGTCCTATTTTGATGCTTTGAGAGTCCATGTCTGGTTCTGTTGGCTTTGTCTCTTTCCATTATCATAGGCTGCTCTCTGCTAGATAATGCAAATAGGAGCTCTCACTGTCTCACAGAAGGTTGTAAGTATTGTATCGTAACCCGTATTGGTCAGGCCCAAAATAAGATACATATTGTATCATATCGTAAAAAAATCAGAATTTTTTAATAAAAAATTCAAAAAATCATAAAAAATTTAGCAAAAATTCTAAAAAAATCATAACACATGAAACAATGATGAATTATACAAAATACAATGATAAAATCGCATATGAAGCATTTATGTCTCATCTTCGTCATACACATCCTCCCAGGGCTACGCATCTTTGTCATACACATCCTCCCAGGGCTGCGCATACCCCATTTCTACCTCACTCATCTTTTTTTCTTGTTTTTTTCTCATACCAGTGATTAATTGTTGGCATTGTCATTTCACAACATCCGGCAAATTCCTTAACAAGCAAGCTACAACAATGAGATGTGTCCTAGCTAAATGATGTTTCAACTGAGAGATACCACCTGAAAAAATATTATCGCAATAATTGCACTCAATTTTCAATCAGTTTCCACTTACTACTTTAGTATCTCATTGCCATGTCGGATGATCTGATGTTATCTTCCCCGAAAAAAACTCAATAAGAAGCAAAGAATAGGGATTTTTTTACCAACTCCTTGTATTTAAAGAGAGCAATTTGTTTTTTGTAAGGCATGTGTGTATCTCAATCTTAATAGTGGATCTTAATACGCTCGTGGACGTAGGCAACTCTTGTCGAACGATGTAAAATCCTTGTTCTTTGTGTGGTTGATTTATTTCTCTTATTCCCGTTTTTGTTTTTTCGATCTATCGATAGTGTGTTGCGTTGTTCCCCAACACTAGGGTGCATGGATACCTCTGTAATGACCTCTACACAAATGAGGAAGTCAGTCCTCAAGAGGTCTTTAAAACCCAAAAAATAAAAAACAAGTTTCGACCCTTTTTAAAGTGCACCAAAGGCATACACCTTGTATTGTACGATACACCTTGTATCATATGATGTGGTATGATACAAGGGTATATCATATAATACACTTAATACAAATACGATACACACTTGTATCGTGATACAAGTGTATCGTATTGTTGTTGCCCATAGTAACGATATGTATCGTACCACATCGTACGATAAGGTACGATACTTATAACATTGATCCCGCATACCATGTAAGTGATATTATCAGCATAGCAGGTGGGTTTGCATGTAAAAGAGCTCGAGCGTATAAGAGGACACACCCACAACACTATCACTTGAAGTCTCTAGTAATTCCATTTGGAGAAGACTTACAAAAAAAATGCAGATCACTTGCACCCACAACACATGTGAAGCTAATAACTTACCACACTTCGACAAATTTGAATCCAAAGTGATGGATAAGAAGGACAAGATGCATGAAGCAAGCGTATAACGGTTGCACGAACCAACATCCCAATCCTACAAGGAAATCATCAAGAAATTAAAAAAAAATTATTTTAGCATATATATCACAAATTTCCCATATAAGGCAATACAACATTCATTTTAGCATGCACTTTTGAATAATCATGTGTAGATCAGTGGTATCTTTTGACTAATCATGTGTAGTCCACACATGCAACTGCTTTTAATAGGAATTGCTTTCATTCCCGTTCATGGAAATTAAATCTTCATAGAAATTCTCAAACAGCACCTTTAAATATATTTGTCTCAGAGATTAAGACATAATAGTGACAAGAAAGACCACAGAGATTACCTCATAAGAAAAGCAAAACAGGGAACTAGTGACAAACTATAATAGTCAAGGTGCATATGGCCTTACCATCTACCCACTGGTACTCATCTTCATGGAGAATTAAATTTCACAGGGTCCATGATGGAGACAGCGGGGCAGACATTATATCATTCATGGAAACTTATGTAGATGAGGAATTTTGCTACCTAAGACATTAGTGATTGCCGCCAAGGGCTTCCATTCAAAGCTAAAACCTCTCTCTCTCTCTCTCTCTCTCTCTCTCTCTCTCTCTCTCTCTCTCTCTCTCTCTCTCTCTCTCTCTCTCTCTCTCTCTCTCTCTATATATATATATATATATATATATATATATATATACACACACACACACACAGTTAATATATAAACAAAGGTGTCTAAATCATAGCTGTTGAAAAATACACTCCAGATCAAGATTATATGGTCTCATGGGGATCAAAATATAACCGTCTTGAAGTATATGACAAGTTGAAAGAAAACTTCAGAAATCCAGAAAAAAAATTTGTGAGAGCTTATCCATGAAGTTAATGCCATGCCCCTCAAAGGTACCACAATGTGGGATACACCACAAATAAGGATCTTGTCAAAATGAAAAGTTAAAGTATTTCTTAAAGAGAACAATTCTGTACAACCCGCTCATCAAAATCAAAATCTAGATATTTCTTCAATAACTAAAATGATGCAAAGATACAGAAGTCAAGGTGCATACTCAGAGTCTGTTTCCTCATTGAGCATACTGAATAAGTTCCCTTCAATATGCTCATTAATAACTGCAACCTGATCATCACAATAAAGGGTTATTTATGCAAACAATAAAATTATTCAATAAGAATCGCTGTTATTCAACCAAATTTTGGGAGAAGTATAAAAGGTCAAGAATAAGAAACAACTACAGCTTCCAGCAATCTAACAAGTATAATGCGCATAAATAAAGAGAAGCCTCCCATGTCTGATCACGTTTTTCCTTCCCCACCCCCCTCCATAACTCTTTTCTTCTCAATATTATTTATTATTTCAAATTGTATCAAAGCAGCTCTCTGTCTAACATGTCTGATCCTCTTCCGTTGCTGCTCACTGGCTGTGGGTCTAATCTATTCACCTTCCCTTTTCATCTTCTTTTGCTTCTTTTTCAATCTCTCTTTCTTTCTTCCACAACCATTCTCTTTTGCTCAGGATCTTCTTTTTGTACCTCTGGTTTTCTGCTTTGTGCTGTGTATTTTCTTTTTTCTGCCAACCTTTGTGTTCCATCAAACACTAAGTGGGATGTGTTTGACCTAGGGCTGATGTGATCATCTTTTCTTCATATTTTCATGTCTTTCAACTTACCTCTGACATTTTTCATCAAAATCATCCATTTTACCCAGATATGAATTCAAACCAGTCACCTTACATGCAATATTGCAAGTGGTGGCTTTGCCCACCTTCAGATTTCCAGCATCAATGTGTCAATCACGGAGACATTAGAAATGAGCATCCACTAAATCTCACTTACCCATTCAAAAATCAAACTGTTTATAGAATACGATATCAGTATATTAGAAAACATAAAAGGGGATTCACCAGTATACCAATGGTTGGGAAGAAAGATTCTCTTGTTTATGAATTTGAAAACAGAGTAATACACATGTAAATCAGGATACATGATAAAAAGTTAATGTGATGATATAGCATATAAATGGTTTTTAATATTGTGTTGTTTCATTTCATTTCATTAAGGAGCTTTTCCATGGTTATCTAAGCATGTCTAATATGATTTCCCAATGGGAAACAAGGATGAGATATGGAAGTTTTATCTGCTGGATTTCTCTGTACTAAGAGGAAGCAGCTACTAAGGAAGTTCAATTACAATAATAGAATACGGATTCACGATAGCCCACCAATATTCGACTTCAACATGAACCATGTCTCTTTTGATTCCATCAAAGGCTCGGTAGTCGAGATTCATCTTTTTTCAAGTTTCAGATATCCCAGGATTTAGTCTTATTTTCAAATAACCATAAATAATTCACTGCTATCACGAAAGTTCATTGAAGCAAAATAATGATTATTTTCATCATATACACCACAAAATTGATGCTCATTTATGGAAGATACTGAGGTTGAGGATAAATTTCCTGATATGTTAATGGTATTTGCTCTCAAGCATTAATGGTCTGGTGGTATGTTTGTTAAGAGCGAACATTTTACCTGAGAAGAAAAAGCAATTGAACCTGCCTGAGAACAGAAATTTATTGAACTTCAGTATACCATTAGAAACATTATAGGGCTGCTCATGAAGACACAAATTACAGACATCTTTAACACATGAAAAAATGCATCCTAAAAAATTCCAAAAACCTGTTTGCTCATGAACCAACACTTAGTAAAATGGAAAAAACAAAAGTAGGATAATTGGATATAACAATCATCATAACTTAAACAGAAAGGTTAATTTCAAATCTTGGACAATAGAATTACGAGACACATAGAGATGAGAAATCAAAAGAAAAAGAACTCGCCAAGTGTAACGGGCTAGAAGAGGAAATGAATTGAGAGACCCAAAAAAGGAGTAAATCATCCATTTAAGCAAAGCAACAGGAAAAAAAATTGATCTTGGGACTTATGAGGAACTCAGAAAGAAAAGAAAAGGAAACAAAAGGAGATGGTATGTACATTGCATTAAACCAGCAATAAAAAACAGAAAGCATGTTCACTTTAGTATCATAACCATAGGGAATAGGAGAAGAAAAGTTCATGAATAAGAGTAACTCTGCATCTTGAGAGTGCACAACTAATTATCTTATGATTAAAGAAAACATGTATGAAGCAGGCAACTCATTATGCTAACAGCATAGCCTAAAATTAATCAGTGAAAGTACTAGCAATTAAATATCACTAGGCCAACATGACTGAAAAGAGGTAAAACAACCAGATTCTTACAGGATCTTTTTCTATTAGATGCCGCAGAGTGGATACAGCAAGATGCCGAAGGATAGGCTGTAAAAGAAAACAACAAAATTCGATGACATAAGTTTAAAGTAAGTTTAAAGCATGGTTGTCAGTTGAAGAAGCGGGAGCGGGAAGCGATACGGGAAGCGAGGCACTTTCAAAATTTTAGGAAGTGGGAAGCGTGGGACGACTTAGAAGCGAATCAAGAATCGTCTCGGAAGCGAACCGGAAGCGACCTAGGAAGCGAACCGGAAGCGAACCGGAAACGACCTAGGAAGCGAGGGGGAAGCGAAAAAAGAGAAAAAAAATAAAAATAAAAATAAAAATACAAAAAAAATGAAAAAAAGGGGAAAAGCAAGGGGGAAGCGCGCTTCCAAAAAAATTTGGTACTTCCCAACGCATTTCGGAAGCGCGACGTTTCGCGCTTCCCCACTTGGCTAGGCGTTTCCGGTAACTCTAGTTAAAAGCCACATGACGGACATTAAACTTGTTACTATGATAGTTGGATACCTGTCTTGAAGAAAGAGTAGGAAGAAGTGTCTGGATATGGGAATGGACTGATACTGCTTGAGGAGCAAAAAGGACAAGCTGTTGTGTGAACCTAACAGACCTGCAAAATTAGACATTTGTGTGGCCATTTTCCCATACAGAGACAAGATCCAAACGGCAAAAGCAAAGAAAAGATTATTACTCAAGAAGAGTAGATGTCTCCTGTCCAGAGCTTGTCTCTGAAATGACAGACTGGAGAACATGTAAAATTCTCATTAGTACATCATCCATCTAACTACATCAAAGTTCTAAATTTACATCATTATTATGCTCTACCATCATGAAAAAGACCAAAATCACAAACAGTGAACATGACAGCAATAACCTAAAGGGAAACTATGCAAACCTGGCAACGAGAAAAAAATGTGCTCCCAGGGGATAGTTCAGGACCCAGCACTGCTACAATAGCATTTATTAGACGACCTATTCCTTGTCGAAGATCAACATGTCCATTCTCCTCTGATAATAGAACTTCCATTGCTAACATGAGTGTTCCCTATGTGACATCAATACAATAAATACAGCAAATAAGATGAATCGCCCAAACAAAAAAGATATGGCAGGAAGGTAGCATAGAAAGATGACAAAACATACTTTTCCTTGACTAAAACCAATTTAGAAAACAAGGAGACTGCTGCCATTATCATGTAACAAGCAAGCTAACAAGAAAATCATGTGACTAGCAACTCCTTAAGGCCAGCAAGCAATATGGGATTTACTTTAATGACAGACAGATTTACATCTTCGGTAGAATACAGTGATGATAGAAAAATAGACCATTAATAAGATATGAATCATAAAAGACAAAGAAGAGGAATTAAATACAGCCTGATGAAAACCACTCACAAGAAATATTGATGCTGAAAAGAGAAAGGAAGAGGGGAAAACTTGTTGGCATGTAATGAATGGTAATAGCGAGATAACACAGTTTCACAGAAGAATTATTGTGAGAAAACAGGAAGTAACAACAAATAATTATAACATGTTTTACATTTCAGAAAGGAACGTCCAACCATTTAATGGAAAGCACATGTGCTTCTGCACGTGTACATATTCGATTCTTAAAGACACCTTCCTGTCTGCACAGGAAGGAGATGTTGTTGCAACCACACCTTTAAGATACCAAGCTTATCAGCGCAATAGAACAAATGTGAGATTTAGTCGCAAAGACTACAGATTACACTAAGTTACAGATTTAAGACACCAAGCTTATCAGCGCAAATGTAACAAAATGGCATGTAAGAGCAAAGACTACAGATTACACCAAGTTACAGAAATCTTATGGAAATAGTGAGTGATATTTAGAACAGAGGAGGTCATAATTGACAAGATTGAAAACAAGCAATTTAGCAGCATTCCATAAATAAAAAATGAAAATAACCGTAACAATCACAGATATTGTAACACCCCGATCTGGGACCTCAGGAGTCCGAGTTCGGTTGGTATTACTTCCTAGAGGGAAGAGTGCAAAGCTTACACAGTGAAAACGTGGCTAAAAAAACTTTTCATTTTATTTCATAATAAAACTTTTTCTTACATTGATCATCATTCATAACAGAGAAAAGCAATTACAATTTATTCTCAATGACAAGGAAAGTAAAAGTATATCACTGCTCTGCTGAAGACTGAAAAAGAACTGCTCACAAGCGACTGATTTAATACATGGCACCTACAGTTGTAATTAAACACAAATGGGGGTGAGTCTATAACCCAGTAAGAGATAATCATAAGTAAATAAACACAATTTACAATTGTAGTGGGCTCTAAGCCCCTAGTCTTATTTTAATTCTCGATACACCACACATGTTTGTATATTTTAATTTCCCCCATTATCATTCTCAAATACTCTCTTTCAAACAACTATCACTAGGCTGGCTATACCGGTAATAGCCATCTATGGGCGTAGCAACCCTGTAGAACACCCCAATTCTACATGTTGGCCAGACAATGAACGATACACTCCCAGTGGTCCCCAGACCACCAGGCACTGCAGTGAACCACCACGGGGACCCCACCGGTAGCTAGCCGGGAGGTCAAGCTCTCAATCTCGGCATGGTTCATGCTACATCCTAACCATGATGGTTATTAACCATCCATGGTCCTCTAGAGTCTCAACCCAGTGTGAGTGAAATCCTAAGTCATAACTAAGTTCACACATTGAACAATATTCTCAAATTCAAAATTCACTCGTTCACTCACGAGTGGTGTCATGACTAATCACAACAATCTCATTCTCAATCCCATGATGACGTTAGGACTCACACCGCTCTCACTTAGCACGCAATGATGTAGTGTCTCTACATCATTAAATCACCGGCGGCCCACTCTCCATGGTGGCTGCACTCTGGCCGCGAACCAGGTAGCCCTTGCCACAGGTCGCCACTTCCGGGATTTAAGGGGTACTGCATGCTGAACTCTAATTATCCATTCACACCACATGAATGAATTAAATGAGACTCTAATATAACTCAATCTCATCACAATGCATGATATAAATGCTCAATTAACATGCAATCATAAACACACTCTCTTTCTATCATGCATGACATATTAACCCTAACATGCATCTCAGAATAAACATGTATTTAAAGTAACTCACAATTGTCAAGCATGAATTTTATGCATGTCATGGTCTAACTCAAAGCTATCATGCTAATCACATAACCTCTATAGCACTACGATAACAAGCAACGTGTAAAGGGTTTATTCACATCTAAAATTACTTATAACATCTCTTACCTCAAGTGCGAATCTGTACTTTCACCAAGAGTGAGTCTCAAGATGCTCTAACAGTAGGATCTGGTAATTAAAGCAATATATTTGAATTAATCATAAAACCTCTTACTAAAATTACCAAAATACCCTTCCCGAATCTTATTAAAGAAACCACGGTTTCTGTATTACTATTTTGACTGACGTTCATAGACCAATGGATTCCTCTCTTTAATACAAATCCAACGCACCAAACCTCGCTCGATTCCGAGTTCGGAGTGCGAAGATATGTCCATTTTACTGAAATGGATCTCACGGATCCAAATGGATCTCTTGGCACATTTCGGATTTCGGGCCACTTCGAAACTATTTTCAGATCCAATCCTAATCTGGATCCAAACCCTGTCTGTTTGGATTCAGATCCTTCTCATACTGGATCCAAAATTGCTGACTGGATCCAGAAAGTCTGATTGGGTCTGAACCGAATCTGTCCCATTCGACTGGATCCAGACTAGTCTGACTGGATCCAGGACAGATTGACTGGATCTGGGCCTGCTGGACTGGATCCTGGATAGTCTGATTGGATCCATATCTGCCTTAACTGGATCCAGACCTGTCTGACTGGGTCCAGATCCGAGACTGATCCAGTCAAATCTGGACCTGGTTAATCTGGATCTGATACAGGTCCAGATTGAACTGGATCTGATCTGAATACCTGGATCCAGACCCGAACCAGCATAACCAACTCAGTTGCCTTGAACCGGTTCATCCCGAACCGGTTCGGCTTGAACCGGTTCGACCTGAACCTGGTTCGGCTTGAACCGATTCGGTCTGAACCGGTTTGGCTTGAACCGATTCAGCCTGAACCGGTTCAACATGAGTTGGTTCGTTCCGAATCGGTTTGGCTTGAACCGGTTTGATTCGAACCGGTTCACCCAATTCTCACGACCCGGTTCGGTCTGGGTGCGACCCGGACCGACCCGGTTCGGTCTGGGTCGCACCCAGGCCGAACCAGACTCTGTTTTTTTTTTTTTTGAACACTCGGTCTGGGTGCGACCCAGACCGTTGGGCTCGGTCTGGGTCGCACCCAGACCGACCCGGTTCGGTCCGATCACCCGGACCGAACCGGTCCCTCGATAAAAAAAAAAGGCGGAAGGGGCTGTGCCCCTTCCGATAACGGTTGCAGAGGGTCGGCCCCTGCCGACCCTCTCTCTGCATTCCCTGCCTGGGCCGGCCTCCGGGGCCGGCCGATAGTGTCTGCCGGTCGCCGGGGCCGTCGGAGTCGGCCGCCACAGGGGCCGACCGACTCCCCCCCTCTAACTCCATCTCTGTAACTCTTTTTTTTTTTTTTAACTTTATGTTTATCCCCTCCGGCGACTCCGCCGGAGGGGGTCTTACAATTCTACCCCCCTTAAAAGAAGATTCGTCCCGAATCTTACCTGGAAGCAATTGTGGAAATTGCTCGCGGATATCAGATTCACGCTCCCACGTAGCCTCCTTATTGCTGTGATGGCTCCATCTAACCAATACCAGAGATAACTCCTTGTTTCTCAGCTTTTGCACTTTCGTGTCCAGGATTTCGATGGGCTTTTCCCTCATACTCAAATCGTCTTGTAAATCTAATACAGTCTCGACTGTATCCAATATATGGGAGGGATCTGGTACGTACTTCCGTAACATGGAAACATGGAATACGTTGTGAATTCGAGATAAAGAAGGTGGTAGAGCTAACCGGTATGCTGCCTGACCAACCCTCGCAAGTATTTCAAACGGTCCAATATATCTGGGGTTCAACTTTCCTCTTCGACCAAAACGCATTACTCCCTTAAACGGAGATATCCTTAAAAACACGTGATCACCTTGCTCAAATTCTAACTCACGACGTCTTTTATCCGCATAACTCTTCTGACGACTTTGTGCTGTGAGAAGACGCTCTCGAATGAATCTCACTTGATCTGCCATTCGTTGAACCATCTCTGGTCCTAACAGCCTCCTTTCTCCGACTTCATCCCAACACAAAGGAGTTCGACATCGTCGACCATACAATGCCTCAAATGGAGCCATGCCTATACTTGCTTGAAAGCTGTTGTTGTAGGCAAACTCCATTAATGGCAAAATATCATTCCACGAGTCACTATACTCCAAACTACATGCCCGGAGCATGTCCTCGAGGGTCTGAATGGTTCGCTCTGACTGACCATCTGACTGAGGGTGAAAAGCTGTATTCATTTTCAGTTGTCCCCATAGCTTCTTGAAAACTTAGTCAAAATCGCGATGTGAACTTCGAGTCTCTATCTGAAACAATTGAATCTGGTACTCCATGAAGTCTCACAATCTCTCTAATAAACAATCGAGTCAGTTGGTCACACGAGTGAGTTGTCTTACAAACTAAAAAGTGTGCTGACTTAGTTAGCCTGTCGACAATCACCCACACAGAATCCATCCCATTCTTCGTCTTAGGAAGCCCCGAGACGACGTCCATTGATATATCCGCCCACTTCCATTCGGGTATGGGGAGTGGTTGCAAAAGACCACCTGGTCTTTGGTGCTCAATCTTCACCTGCTGACATACTAAACATTTGCTAACAAACTCAGCAATGTCTCTCTTCATACCACTCCACCAAAACGTATCTTTCAGATCTCGATACATTTTAGTGCTACCAGGATGGATGGCATATCTAGAATGATGTGCCTCTTCCATCAACATATTTCTAAGTTGATTATCCTTAGGAATGCACACTCTCTGACGAAATCTAAGAAGTCCTTGATCATCAAATTTGAATTCTGACTCCTCACTTTCTGAAATCTTCTTTCTTACTTGCATAAATTCTGGGTCTAAGAGTTGCTTTTCCTTAATTTGATCCCACAATTCTGACTTCAATGTGGTTTGTACAAATAATAATCGACTTGGTAAGCATTGAGCTTCTGCCTTCTGATGAGCCACCGAAGAAAATAACTCCCAGTCTGCAAGTCTAGCTAGAGCTCCTGCCTTTCTGCTAAGAGCATCAGCGATAACATTCACCTTACCCGGATGATACTTTAACTCGAAATCATAGTCTTTCAGAAATTCCAACCATCTCATTTGCCTCAAATTCAAATCTTTCCGAGAAAACAGATACTTAAGGCTTTGATGGTCGGTAAAGACCTCAAATTGCTCGCCATAGAGGTAGTGTCTCCATATCTTAAGGGCAAAAACTACTGCTGCTAACTCCAGATCATGCGTCGGGTAGTTTACTTCATGTGTTTTGAGCTGACGAGATGCATAAGCTATCACATTTCCGTGTTGCATCAGAACACAACCCAAACCTTTGTGAGAGGCATCACTATAAATAGTGAAACCTCCAGATCCAGAAGGTAAGACCAACACTGGAGCAGTGGTCAAACGCTTCTTTATCTTCTGAAAACTTTGCTCGCATTTCTCATTCCACTCGAACTTTACATCTTTCTTTGTGAGTTTCGTCATAGGAGCCGCCAACAACGAAAATCCTTCAACGAATCTCCGATAGTACCCAGCTAATCCCAAAAAACTGCGAATCTCAGTAGGATTCTTGGGTCTTGACCAATTGGTGACTGCTTCAATCTTTGCAGGGTCTACCATAATCCCATCTTTAGAAACAATGTGTCCAAGGAATGACACTTGTTCTAACCAAAAAGCACACTTAGAGAATTTGGCATAGAGCTTATGTTCTCTGAGTGTCTGCAGGACAATCCTCAGATGCTCCTCATGTTGCTCCTTCGAGGTAGAGTATATGAGGATGTCATCAACGAATACCACAACGAACTTGTCCAAATAGGGTCTGAACACTCTATTCATCATGTCCATGAAGGCAGTTGGCGCGTTGGACAGACCAAACGGCATGACCATAAATTCATAATGGCGATATCTTGATCTGAATGTTGTCTTGGCCACATCTTCTTTCTTAATTCTCAATTGATGATAACCTGATCTCAAATCCAACTTCGAGAAGCATGCCGCTCCTTGCAGTTGATCGAACAAATCGTCAATTCTCGGCAAAGGGTATTTATTCTTTATGGTTACTGCATTCAATTGACGATAGTCTATACACATACGCAGTGATCCGTCCTTCTTCTTCACGAACAAAATTGGAGCACCCCAAGGAGATACTGAAGGTCGAATAAATCCTTTCTCCAATAACTCATGTATTTGCTCCTTGAGTTCCTTGAGTTCCGCAGGGCCCATCCGATAGGGAGCCTTCGAAATGGGTGTTGTTCCCGGAACTAGATCGATTTGGAACTCAGTCTCCCGATCAGGAGGGAGACCAGAAAGATCTTCTGGAAAGACATCATCATATTCACAGACTATGTCTACATCTGATATTGAGAGATCTTCTTTCTCTTCGGTTTTCATGTACGCCAGGAATACCATGCATCCATTTTCAATATATTTATTGGCCTTCAAACACGATATGACAGCTGGCTTATGTAACTTTCTAACACCCTGGTATGTGAAAGTTGGAGTATGTGGTATCTGAAAGCTGACACACTTTCTTCTACAATCGATAGTGGCATGATGGTCCGACAACCAATCCATGCCTAGAACAACATCTAGATCCTTGAAGTCGAGTTGCAACAAATTCACAGGCAACTCTCGATCTTCAATTATCACAATGCAATTTGGATACACAGTATCCACAATAGTGGTTTCTCCTATAGGGGGTCTCTGTTAAATAAGAAACACTCAATGGAGAAGGTGCCACTGGCAACCTTTTCCCAAAAGCTGAAGAAGAAAAACTATGTGTGGCTCCTGAGTCGAATAACACACGAGCAAGAACACCAGAAATAAGAAGTGTACCTTCAACCACATCAGGGTTGGCAAGAGCTTCTTGCAGAGCAGTCGCATAGGCGCGACCTGGTACTGCTGGCTTCGGCTTTGGTGGAGCGTTGTTTCTTCGATCAGGCTGTGGGCAATCATTAGCATAATACCCCATCTGCTGGCAGTTGAAGCATTTGACATTCCTCAATTGGTTGCACTCATGACAGTCACCTAAATGGCTCGAAACATATGTTGTGTCCTTGCACTAGCCATACAAAACCTTCCCTGAAACGCAAAGTTTGCGCTAAGGGATGCTCTCCTTGTAACTCCTCATCAAGCCATCATCTAATCTCTCATCATCTGACCACATACTGACCGAGATCTCTGACGGTGGGATTGGTGAGTCCCACGCCCATAGGGCTATGACTATTGCCCGAAAGTAGTGTCGATGTAGTCATGTCCATACGTATCTCTTCTCCTAAATATGATGTAAATTGGTGACATCGTGGTGTAAGATCTATAACAATTTGAGACATGCTTGCCATGACTTCGGTAGTCATCACCATTGCAGTGATGAACACTTTTCTCTCTCTGACGGAAGGCTCAGCATGGTCTTGATCCCTTGGGTCTTCGTGGTTTCCTCATTCGCTAGCTACTCCTAATCACGCAACAATCTAATCATTAACGTGCCTAATTCGAGGAGAGACTTAGATCTTGTCATTGAGTCTTATTATGAATGATGAACAGTTTTTCTGTGTAAACCTGGCTCTGATACCACTTTGTAACACCCCGATCTGGGACCTCAGGAGTCCGAGTTCGGTTGGTATTACTTCCCAGAGGGAAGAGTGCAAAGCTTACACAGTGAAAACGTGGCTAAAAAAACTTTTCATTTTATTTCATAATAAAACTTTTTCTTACATTGATCATCATTCATAACAGAGAAAAGCAATTACAATTTATTCTCAATGACAAGGAAAGTAAAAGTATATCACTGCTCTGCTGAAGACTGAAAAAGAACTGCTCACAAGCGACTGATTTAATACATGGCACCTACAGTTGTAATTAAACACAAATGGGGGTGAGTCTATAACCCAGTAAGAGATAATCATAAGTAAATAAACACAATTTACAATTGTAGTGGGCTCTAAGCCCCTAGTCTTATTTTAATTCTCGATACACCACACATGTTTGTATATTTTAATTTCCCCCATTATCATTCTCAAATACTCTCTTTCAAACAACTATCACTAGGCTGGCTATACCGGTAATAGCCATCTATGGGCGTAGCAACCCTGTAGAACACCCCAATTCTACATGTTGGCCAGACAATGAACGATACACTCCCAGTGGTCCCCAGACCACCAGGCACTGCAGTGAACCACCACGGGGACCCCACCGGTAGCTAGCCGGGAGGTCAAGCTCTCAATCTCGGCATGGTTCATGCTACATCCTAACCATGATGGTTATTAACCATCCATGGTCCTCTAGAGTCTCAACCCAGTGTGAGTGAAATCCTAAGTCATAACTAAGTTCACACATTGAACAATATTCTCAAATTCAAAATTCACTCGTTCACTCACGAGTGGTGTCATGACTAATCACAACAATCTCATTCTCAATCCCATGATGACGTTAGGACTCACACCGCTCTCACTTAGCACGCAATGATGTAGTGTCTCTACATCATTAAATCACCGGCGGCCCACTCTCCATGGTGGCTGCACTCTGGCCGCGAACCAGGTAGCCCTTGCCACAGGTCGCCACTTCCGGGATTTAAGGGGTACTGCATGCTGAACTCTAATTATCCATTCACACCACATGAATGAATTAAATGAGACTCTAATATAACTCAATCTCATCACAATGCATGATATAAATGCTCAATTAACATGCAATCATAAACACACTCTCTTTCTATCATGCATGACATATTAACCCTAACATGCATCTCAGAATAAACATGTATTTAAAGTAACTCACAATTGTCAAGCATGAATTTTATGCATGTCATGGTCTAACTCAAAGCTATCATGCTAATCACATAACCTCTATAGCACTACGATAACAAGCAACGTGTAAAGGGTTTATTCACATCTAAAATTACTTATAACATCTCTTACCTCAAGTGTGAATCTGTACTTTCACCAAGAGTGAGTTTCAAGATGCTCTAACAGTAGGATCTGGTAATTAAAGCAATATATTTGAATTAATCATAAAACATCTTACTAAAATTACCAAAATACCCTTCCCGAATCTTATTAAAGAAACCACGGTTTCTGTATTACTATTTTGACTGACGTTCATAGACCAATGGATTCCTCTCTTTAATACAAATCCAACGCACCAAACCTCACTCGATTCCGAGTTCGGAGTGCGAAGATATGTCCATTTTACTGAAATGGATCTCACGGATCCAAATGGATCTCTTGGCACATTTCGGATTTCGGGCCACTTCGAAACTATTTTCAGATCCAATCCTAATCTGGATCCAAACCCTGTCTGTTTGGATTCAGATCCTTCTCATACTGGATCCAAAATTGCTGACTGGATCCAGAAAGTCTGATTGGGTCTGAACCGAATCTGTCCCATTCGACTGGATCCAGACTAGTCTAACTGGATCCAGGACAGATTGACTGGATCTGGGCCTGCTGGACTGGATCCTAGATAGTCTGATTGGATCCATATCTGCCTTAACTGGATCCAGACCTGTCTGACTGGGTCCAGATCCGAGACTGATCCAGTCAAATCTGGACCTGGTTAATCTGGATCTGATACAGGTCCAGATTGAACTGGATCTGATCTGAATACCTGGATCCAGACCCGAACCAGCATAACCAACTCAGTTGCCTTGAACCGGTTCATCCCGAACCGGTTCGGCTTGAACCGGTTCGGTCTGAACCGGTTTGGCTTGAACCGATTCAGCCTGAACCGGTTCAACATGAGTTGGTTCATTCCGAATCGGTTTGGCTTGAACCGGTTTGATTCGAACCGGTTCACCCAATTCTCACGACCCGGTTCGGTCTGGGTGCGACCCGGACCGACCCGGTTCGGTCTGGGTCGCACCCAGGCCGAACCAGACTCTGTTTTTTTTTTTTTGAACACTCGGTCTGGGTGCGACCCAGACCGGTGGGCTCGGTCTGGGTCGCACCCAGACCGACCCGGTTCGGTCCGATCACCCGGACCGAACCAGTCCCTCGATAAAAAAAAGGCGGAAGGGGCTGTGCCCCTTCCGATAACGGTTGCAGAGGGTCGGCCCCTGCCGACCCTCTCTCTGCATTCCCTGCCTGGGCCGGCCTCCGGGGCCGGCCGATAGTGTCTGCCGGTCGCCGGGGGCCGTCGGAGTCGGCCGCCACAGGGGCCGACCGACTCCCCCCCTCTAACTCCATCTCTGTGACTCTTTTTTTTTTTTAAACTTTATGTTTATCCCCTCCGGCGACTCCGCCGGAGGGGGTCTTACAGATATCTTAGAAAGTTAAGGCTTTATAAAGCTGAGAAATGTGAACAGAAAGCATAACACAACACATTTGAGTGACTGTACGACAGCCAAAAAAGTATTCCATCATCAGATCAGTTTTAATACAGCAAACATATTTCTACTACCATGACCGGCATTACATACAACAATCTATGGATAGAGTACAATCTACATAAAGCACCCAGTGGCTACAGTTGAGCATGACATCACACATGCCAGAATAAACGACAACTATTTGCAAAGACCAGGAAGAAAACAACTACAACAGCCAGTTTACAAGCATATTAAAATTGCCAAGAGTAATGGTATCTGAAAGCACAATAAAGTGAAAAGCAAGGCCGGAATCCAAATACCTGCACATGGGAGACAAAAGATAAACCGGCAGCTTCAATTGTAAGAAGGAGGCCGTGCAGAGACCAAGCCTGAAGGAAAGCATTTGAACTCTTAGCAAGTGAAGAGATTGAATTAACAGTTGCAGGAACCAAAGAAGATAAGGCCATTCCTCCAGCACTGCAAGTACATAGGACAAATAAAAGAATAACTATTCATAAAAACACTGAACTCAATAGCACAAAGATCAAAACCCATGCAGAAAACAAGGACAGGATTTTATCTCACATGGTGCTAATTAAATATGTTGGATCAGGATATACAAGTACTGAAAATCCAACTACTTGTCCAGTATGAGTTATAACGTGACTCTAAATTTGATATTCTAATATGAAGGTTGTGCAGTAGGACATCAACAACAACCTCGATAAGGAAATTCATAAACATAAGCAAATTTACAGTGGTAACAACATGAACATGAATTCACCTTAAGGAAGAGCTGTTAGTCAGAGTCTATTCCAAACATGAATAAAAAACATAATGATCTACAAGAGTTGAAATGAAGAGAACCATGACAAAAGAGACTGGTAAAAATCATCCTCAGCAAAGAAAGAAATCCAAGAGCAGGGTGCTTTCACCCCCCCCCCCCAAGCACAATGCCTGCTTAGCTATGTCACATGGGTGCGGGTGCGGCACTTTCAAAAAACTTGACCCTGGGTGCGGTCAACGCACCCAGGATCAGGTTGACTGCACCGGGTTCCGCACCCGTGTCGCGTTGACGCGGGTACGGCACCCAGTTGGCTGAGTCCCTGTGACATAGCTGCTTAGCAGTCCATGGTAATAAGGTCATCAAATCAAACAGAAAATAGCTGTTTGAAACCAAACTAATGAACTATGAAAATAAAGTATGATGTATGTGTGTGTGCCTGTGCACATCAGCAAGCCTGGTGTGAAAGAGCAATCAATAATATATTATGCACATTGACGTTGCAACAAAAGAAAAGAATATTCAAGATCAGAGCTGCTGAAGTAACAAATAGAAGTGAAAAAAATGGACGAGGAGAAAGAAAAAGCCAAAAAGGATGCTCTTAGTGCATGCAGGGGTGTTCATGATGGAAAGTATAGATGAAACTAAAAGAAAAAGAAGAAAGTTTACAGAACAATAACATCCGACAACACAGATAAGAGTCAGACTTTTTACATGATTTTGTGACAGGTGGTAAGTGTGCGCTCAAGATGGAAGGGAAGATATCTTGTGTCACAGTAGAAAAATACAAGTTTTTTTATGTGAAATGTCATATATAAACAAATATGTAAATTAAATTTTCCCAGTTTACCAGTAAAAATGGACTTTATTGTCCCTTCTAGTAAATGCAACTAATTCTCATAACTAGCACATAAGTGTAGTAGATACACCTATAACAAACAGCCAATTAAAGAGAGAGCATAGACAAAAAAATGTAAGCAAGCAACCACAAAAGGTAATTTTTAATATATTCCAAGATGGCTGATGAACTTCTTCCAAATCAATATTTGTTACTGCTATTTTCTTTGCTGTCCAAGGGTACTAGAGAGCCCAATCACAACTCCAAACCCAACAAAGATCTAATACGATCATGAGGTTGCTGATCCAGTTCTGACCCGATCCCTATATGGATCAGAACTTTTTCCATGTAGGGATAGAACCGGACCTTAAGCTGACAGATCGACACTTCTAGTGAGAAAAGTAAGCATCATTTATGCAGCCCAATACATCAACTGAAACTGCATTAAGACAATAAAAGAAAAATACCTACGGTGAATGCAACCTAGTGCTAGTGCAAGAGATCCAGCATAACTTGCATCGGACACCCCAGCAAGATCATTTAGAAGCGATCGTGTCTGAAAAACAGAAGAAAACTTTGTCAGACAAATAATCAGAACCATGAATCCTAAACATCAACCAAAAAAATTTAAGATACAATACAACAGTTCATAGCAGTGCATGATGTGACAGGAAACTCAGGCATAGTGGTAAAGGACACTTCAAAGAGGTTTTACACCAAAATTTCGGAGCATAATGCTATAAAACACTTCCTCACACTACAGTTTCCTAAGGACTATAAGCTTCTGGTTATTGGAGAAATGGACAAGAATTACTAATCTGATGAAAATTATAATCTCCAGCGGGTATCAAAATCTTATGAGAAACAGACCATCCTGGCTGTGAAAGTATCACTCCCCAAACGAGACAGCAGACCAAGCCCCTCACATGCAGCTCGCCGCTGTGCTGCACCCATATCTCCATCAGTAAGGATGCCCTACAAAATAACACAAAAATATCTTGAGTGGAAGGAAGAATACATTAAAAGGCAGCTAAAGAATGAAAATGCAACATAATATACTAAGAAGATTCAAAATGTGCTGAAGTCTACAATCACCTGAAATATAGAATGAGCAGAACTTAGTATCTCCAGACCCAATGATTGAGGACGCAGTGCAAGAGAAGCCTGAAATAGAAGGGGCAAAAAGACAATAGAATTTACTTTAAAAAAACACTTACTGGTATCTAGTACAAACAATAGCTCAATGGCAATTTGGCACCTTCAAACCAGAAAGGAGGGCCACACAAGCATTTGTGGTACTAGCTATGTGCCATGACTGCTTCTTGCCAGATTTCAAGGATTGGTCAATGAGGCTGAGAAGCCTGAGTTTTCCACTGGTTTCCTGTCATATATATAAGATTATTGAGATCATCCAAAATGTTCGCACTTGTTGTTAAAGGCCATATCCTGGGAATGGATCAGAAATTACACGCATCTACCTGTGTTGCAAACATGATTCCAAAGCATGAAAGCATCTGGTTGACTAGCATTTTGCTTAATGTCTCCGGCTTCATTGCCATGCCAAAAAATTAATAGCCACAACACAAGGAAAACATGTAGGCAGCAGTCGAATTCAAACAAGTGGAAAATAGTCAGCATCAGACAAAACACAAACACAGTGAGAAAGAACAGCACTGCCTCCTTACAACCCAAGGAACCAATAGCGACTAAAAAAAACTAATATGACAAAAAGTTGCATTTTTTTTCTGAAGACAAGCAATATCACAAACAAGATAAGGCAAAATAGGAAGATAAGAAAACATGCTCGCTAAGATCTGCAAATCTCCCAGTTTAAAACAACTGTCACCTGGGGAAAGCTAGGGAGCTCATCTTCCCATAAGTAAGGCATCATCCCATCAATGCCACCTTCAAACGCATGTAGTTCATCCTCTAACCAATCCCTGCACGTACAGAATGAATTTAAAAGGACAAAAGATTAAATTATACGGTTTAAAAATGACAGCAAAATTGAAATTTTATAAGGTGAAAGGTGGATGATATCAGTGAAAAAGTTACAATAAAAAACATTGGAAGTGATAAGGAGGTGAGATGGCATCACCTGCCAAGTACCCATGGACCCAAGCATGAATCTCTCTTGTCTAGCAATAGCCTCAAACTCGAACTTTCTTCACAAACAGAAGGTTCCCTTTTGATGCAAATATCACAATGAAATACAGAAAACAGGGAAAAAATTTGAAAACAAATGATCAATCATTAAAAGATGACAATGCTGATTCAGCAAATAAAAAAATTGACAGTATGATAGATAAGTTAGGATAACATTAAAGGTTGCAATAAGCGAGGAAACAATTACCTGAAGGGTGTGGTACAGATTTTAATTATCCGTGGATGATCACTTTTGTACAGCGTTGGATCAGTGAGGGATTGGTAAGCAATCAATGTTCTAATAATAAACAGATCCAATGTAGGCTTTATACTTTGGAGCTGGTTAGCACGTATGGAAGATATGCAGGATAAAGCCCTGCAAACCATCACAGGTGATTGATTACTCAATAAGAAACTGAAAGGGGGACTGGAATGCATAAAATTTAAAAGCTATATTTCATTAGCCAAAAAAACTACCTGCTGAGATATACTAGAACTGGCTGAAGCAAGATCCCATTGTTGAGAGTCGTCATATTTGAAGAAACAAAATTTGTTGTAAATGCGATTAGTGCCTCAACTGCTGCAGACCACACGCTATAAACAAAAGGGAACCAAAGTGAAAAAGGCACAAAGGGAAATTTTTAAGACATGGAAACATAAAAAAGCTGTGATGAAGGAAGAGGAAAGTGCATGACACCCCACCAATTCATAAGAGATGAGTAATATAAGGCACATAATCCTTCAGAAGAAAAATGCTTGCAATTTGCAAACTACAACTTGGATCACGTGATGAATTAAAGGCTAAAAACAAAAACAATTAACTGTACACATTTAAATGTAAATAAGGAAAATTTAACATATTAAACAGTAGAAAGTATTCATCGAGCACAGACGTGCCTGCCATACTAATATTGACTGGACTCACACTCAATCTCCAAATAGAACCATCTGATAGATGATGTATTATTCTACACCAGAGTTACCAGAAGCTTCTTAGATAGGTGGGAAGGTCGCTTCCCAAAAAGTCACTTCGGAAGCACGATACTCCTCGCTTCCGAAACTTGATGGGAATCTCGATTCTTCCATGCTTCTCCTATGCTTTCCACACGCTCCATCTATTCTTCTTATATGTTTTCTCACTCTACTTTTCATGTTTTTATGTGTTTTCTCTCACGCTTCTCACTCACTTCAATGTGCTTTCTCTAAATTGGCAATCATCACTTTTAGATTTTCTTAAAAATTACATTCTTACACTAGAAAATCATGAAATTTAAAAATAATCACTTTGATTTTAGTTTTTGTTTGTATTCCATTATGATTCCCATTCAATTCTTATATTGTTTTTTTATATTCCTCGCTTCCCGCTTCCTACACATTTAGAAATGCATCGCTCATCGCTTCTGCTTCCCATATTGTTTCCCGTTTCTGCTTCCTAGTCTGGCAACCTTGTTCTACACCAAGTATCAGAGAAGCAAGGAAAGGAAAAAACATATGCTAATGAATGCATAAACCAGTAGCATTTGAAATATTTTGGAGATAGTTATATTTGAATGTCTTATCAGTGCACCATAGAGCAATATGTAACAATTTCAGCTTACCAAACTTCAGATTTTAGGTCTTCCAGTGGCTTGATTTGAGACTCCAGATTCCCCTGAAATGCCATAGCCCATAAAGCAAGTATATCGAACACCTGATCATTAAGCTCCTATACACGCAAAGAAGGAAGTTTAGTCTTACTTCGATGGTGCTCATAACATAGCAGCAGGATTTGATAATTTGAGAAATCTAAAAACCTCTTTTGGCATGGAGGCCACAGCTGATGCTAAAAGTAACCACCCAGCTTCTTTTTCCACAGCTGCAGTAACAGGGTTTCTACTGTACTCTGTTAGCATGTTCTTCGCAACTTCAAACACTGCTTTAGGCAACCTGCAGAAATAAACAATAGCTGAACAGGCAGATTTCATACTAATAAAAAGAAGCAGAAAAGATAAAGAGGGAATTTACAAGTAGACTTGAAATCAAGTTTCTTAAATTGCAGGAGATTAATTGTGGATATCAGACAGGACAGGTAATGTATGAACTGATCATATGATTCAGACAGATGATGACCAAACATAAGTAAATTTAGTACAAATTGGTGCAAGCAAAGTATGCTTTTAGCTTTTCATACTCCCAAAAAAAAGAACCAGAAGTCCTTATAACATTTGAAAAGAGCTGGAACTATAAAACAAATATATTGTAAGTAATAACTGTAATATAAATGACATGACTCAGACTTATAATGTGGAGTTTGTAAAAGAATAATAAACGTCATCCAGAAGAAACAGAAAAGAAAATGTACTAATAAATAAATTAGCAATGAACTAGTACAAGATTAAGGTGATGAAAGATAGAAACATATGATTGGGTTAAAAATCTACGAAAACATGTAAGTATAGCACTATACTTCAAAATTCAATATGGTATAGTGGCAGCCAAGGGCCAAGAAAAGCACGATAGCAAGTTCCTGTCCATAGATTCAGTATCACTTTGAATGCTTTAAATTGACAAATTTTGCAAGAGATATACAATGATCCAGTTTTTGCTGAAAAAAAGACTATAGATTAGATGCTGTAACTTTAGTTATTCATGTTTTTGATAAAGCTATCACATATTCCATTTCATCCACTTAGAACTGCATGAACAGTCAATTTCATTGTTGGGCAGAATATTTTGCATGTTGAGTTACAGCTTGAGCTGATGTGGCAAACACTGAACCATCAACCCTTCATGTCTATGAACCATGTCTTAGTCTCCTGGTTGACTCCCCGAGTAGATTTCCAAAACTGAGACCTGATTTATCTGATTTCAAGTGGATTATTGCATTCATTTGTTTAGATTATGTTAAGAATGGTTAAGAATTCCTAACCATTCTTAGCATAATCAAAGCAAATGAGTGCAACAATCCATGAGCACAACTCCATAAGTCTTAATTAGCAAATATTATTCACCAACAAAATTCTGGGCATCCCATGTTCACCAACTTGACCATTTGACAAAGGTAACCCAAAACATCCCTGGCTAGACGCCTCATCATTCCATCCAAGTTGTATTGGACCAACAGTCTTCCATAAGTAAAAGCATCCTGAGCCTAGACAAATGCTCCACTTGTGTGTTTATCAAGATAAACATCTAGAATTATCGTGGTAGCTCACACGTTCTTGCACTGTTCAACTGTGGTGTTCATAGATTATTTGGATGTTTATGTATGAATACATCAACTTAGTATAAACTGCCATTTTGGACAACATAAAAGAGTGAGAAACAAACAGCAAATTCCAATTATTGTGCTTATAAGTCAAGTTTGAAACACTTAACATGATGAGATGACCCAAGGATTAAACCCTTTGTATGCTTCTCAATTGCAACAGACATGTAAAACCACAGCATAGCCGTGCACGCAAAGTTGTCAAGCATTCATGTATAATAGCAACACTCTCAAATATGGTTGGAAAACCAATAATGATAGCCATGAAATCAATGAATAATCATGGTTACCGGATTCTCTATGTTGGTCATGAACCACAACATGCCAACCAGATATGTATGTGTGTACAGTGTACACACAATGCCAGAAACCCCCCACAGATCAGAAAGTGTGGTTCTGTTAAAGTTCCAAACGTTACAGTTCATCTGAAACGGTACGGTTCTCGACGAGGGTGTGAACTGGATAGTTGGTTCTTTCAAATAATGTGCCCAGAAGGGACAGCAATGAAATGTAGTGCCTGGAGCATTGCACAGGGAATAATGAGTAAGTAACACTTCAACAGGACAATCACTATTACAGGCCAATCTAAGCCTCTTGCATTGAATGAACACTTCATAATGGTCACCAGACAATTGGCAGAAGTGCAAAAATTAGAAACATATGCACAAGTGCTGGCATGGGATCAAAATGCTACCCTCACTAATGACATTTTTTGCCTTAAAAAGTGTTCGTGCAGTACCTAAGATAAAAAGAATGACATATGGCACCAATTAACAAGAAAATCTGCAAGGATTAGTTCAATAATCCTATCAAGACAGGATGCAAAATCAAAGCATAAATTTGCTAAAATCTTGCCTTGCTGGGCAACCAAGCGGCAGCTTTGGTGAAATGGATAGCAAAGCAGCTAGGACAGCTGCTTGTCCATGCAAGGAATCCAGTTCCACTTTCAACCGATCACCCTGAAACATAAACCAGGTTCAAATGTATCAATTTTCATAAACACCCATGGGGCCAAAAGTTTTCATCCATAAATCAAGAGTTGCACGATACGAGTGAATGAAACATGACAACTATACCAGCATATTCAGAACAATTGCATTGAACTAGCAAGAAGCATTTTTTTCGCATCTAAACAGAAAAACTATTCAAAGAGTTTTTAAAGAGCACTCGGATTTTATGCCCAGTTTTGGCCTAGAAGAATTAATCCCCTAGTTATAAGTTGGAAAGTAATCAGATAAGAAACTACTATAACTTAGGTTGGGCCTGTTTGCTTCATTCCCATGGAAGGGAAGGACCTTTCATGGGAAAGGACTTCTAAAAAATCCTAACAGCTAAGCCTTCCCATGAGAATGCTTTCATATGAGGGGAGGTATGGAAGGATTTGCACATGAAAAGTGGCAGGTGCTGGGAAAAACTGGGACCCACATGTGCCAACGTAGCACTTTCCCACCATGATGATTTGATGTTTGCTTCACTCATGGATGGAAGGGAGGGAAAGGGATGCCAACTCAGCAATTTCCAATGAAAATTGCAAGAAACAAATGGGCCCTTAATGACAAATTTCAACAAATACATATTACAACAACAACAACAACAACTACGCCTTCATCCCAAAACAATTGAGGTCGGCGATATGAACCAAAAAAGAAAATCATTCTATGTCTTCCACACAAATCCTTCTCCTCCAATCATTTCTATCCAATGCCATGTCCTCGGTGAGGTTCAAAGCATTCATATCCTTTCTTATCACCTCCATCCAGGTCTTCCTAGGCCTACCCTGACCTCTTTTAACTAATATATTTTCCCATTTCTCCATCTTTCTAATTGGAGCATCATTAGGCCTTCGCCGAATATGTCCAAACCACCGTAAATGATTCTCTCTCATCTTATTTTCAATGGGTGCAACGCCTACCTTCTTACGTATCTCCTCGTTCAGAATCTTATCTTTTATTGTATTTCCACATATCCATCTCAGCATACGCATCTCAGTTACACTCATTTTCTGAATATGATGTCTCTTGGCAGCCCAACATTCCGTACCATATAGTAAAGCGGGCCTAATAGTCATCCTATAAAACTTTCCCTTCAACCGCAATGGCATTCTACGATCGCACAACACTCCAGTTGCACTCTTCCATTTCATCCACCCAACCTTTATCCTATGATTTACATCTCCATCAATTTCTCCATACTTTTGAATGATAGCTCCCAAATATTTGAAACAATCATCCACCGGTATTTCTTGCTCACCAAGCTTCACTATACTCCCATCACTACGTTGCTTACTAAATCGACATTCCATGTATTCTGTTTTACTCTTACTCAACTTAAAACCTCTTGCTTCCAATGTCTGTCTCCATAATTCTAACTTAGCATTAACCCCAGCTCTAGACTCATCAATCAAAACAATATCATTAGCAAACAACATACACCACGGCAACAAGCGATCCCCAGTCTAATCTTTTGATCCAACCTCTAAATATAAAAAAGGGAAGATGGGTGGACGAACCACGCATGAATGCACAATAAAAAAGGGAAGATAAACACACACACATATGCACATGCACACGTGCAAGCGCCCACACACACACACACACAATGTCAGTGGTTCAGTCGGGACACCTGAAGGGAGTCTGCGCCATTATTTCAACCCAAGAATATGCTAATGGTTAAGCTACTAACCCTGCCCCAACACACACATGGAGACAGAGAGAGGAGACCGTGTTGGAAGAGAGGTGGTTGCCAACGCCAAAAGAAAAATTGTGTAATAAAAAGGGTAAAAGAAAAAAAAATACTTGATGTCTGGACTAGAGGTACCAAAAGTTGCTCATTGAGGAAGGCTCAAACAAGAAAGGGGACAGAGCTTTGACCTTTGACTGGTTTTAATACCTAGGCATAAATTTAAAAAGGACAATTATGGAGTTGCTCAACATTGACTAAGTCCAAGAAATTGACCACACCCCATCCCCCTTGACTGCACCCTGACTGTATTAAATGCCTTGCCCACACACGTGTCAGGCCACGGTTACCAAAAGCTTCTACCTCTCTTGGGAAGCTGCTATGAAGCTAGTAGCTAAGGGCTTCCAAAACACGGTTCCCTTATCATGAGAAGCACGCTTTCAAGGGTTTCAAATTTTCAACATGAGAAGTAATTTTTTACTAAAAAAATGAAGCTACATAATTAGTTACTATTGATTCTTATAATGCTTAACCTACTTTTAGTTAAATTGAATAATAAATTATAAACAATAATTTTTTCTATAATTTCTCAAAAATTTATGCAATTCTAATAAGTTCATTTCTTAAATGGTTTTTATTAACTTCGTGCTTCCCACTTCACATGTATCTATAAACCCTTCATTTCTTATGTTCTGCTTCCTATATCACTTTTTTATTCTGCTTCCCCTTTTGACAACAGTTGGACTGTGCCGATACGGATGCGTCAAGTCGACAGAAGCACCCATGCTACATATATAAACTTATATTATCCTTCTCTCCTCATAAAACAGTAGCATGGAGCATCAGTTGACCTTCTATCCTGATTCATATGCTCCATGAAAAAGCTAGACTCCTTGTCATAAATTCTTTCAAAACAGTACCCGGAAGGTAACTGTCAATTTAATGGGAATCTCACATTCATTTTTCTTCCAAGGAATTTAATGTTGGAAGTTCATTTTATCTAATATTATGAAGTTTCTAGCTGGAATATGTAATGAAATTAAAACAACAAAAATATTAGATGCACATATAAAAGTATTTAAAAGTATGAGAAAACAGAAGCTTTGACTGCAGAAAACATATCAGCATTTAAATTTGCTTAAAAGTAATACTGAACACAGAAGTTTTTGTTTGAAGGCATGAGAAAATGCCAGAAATATAAGACAAATCAAAGAACACATTAGAATGGAAGGGGATCACATTTCAACACAGATTTACTATTGATAGAAGGAATTTTCATCTTATAAGTTAAAGTAGTCTCAATACTGTTCCATTTTGATACTCACTATAATGTTAATCTAATGTAAAGTGAAAGTAGTTTAGTATGTTACGAGCAACAACATGAATTCGTAAACTTTGGGAACACATACATCCAGCCTTAGCAGAAAATGATTTAGATGATAAGCAGTGATTTTCAGTAAACAAGCAGCAAACAAGACACAGTTTGGAAAATATAGAAGACAAACTTATCTCCCAACCAAGCAGGCAATTTGCTAACCTTTTCAAAGGAAGCAATCTCCCTCAAGGCTTGCAGCGATGTCACACCACATGAAATTAAGTTCCCTGCACAAGTAGGATCAACTTCTGCTAGTGCACGCAATGCTAAAGCAGCTTCCACACGTACCTTCATAGAAAAGTGCAAACACCACCACTCTCAATAACAATACATGAACCATAATGTTGAAGTCTGACAAACAGTTGACTTCAAATTAAAAACACCATGTTTGTTCATATGGATTGTAATTTACATTTGCCACTTGAAAAACTATTGGTAACTCAGAGCAATTTTGAGAGACCTTGAGTAAATAGATACAGAAATATGCAAGTTAGCAACTTCGAAAGGACAAGGAATGGTGGATCTTCAATGCTAGTATAGACAACCTCAATGTCATTCAGTAACACCATTCAAGTACCTAAGGTTCACCTAACTAGAAATTCTTGAAAACCCCATAAAAAACAGATATGCACAACATTTTCACCACAGTAGACAAGAGCAGGAATTAGGAACGTTAAGGGAGTGAAAGTGGGAGATAGTGGATGCAGAGATATGATTAAAAAGCAGAATCAACTAGGAAGTCATCAAATACAAACACTATAAGAATCAACGTGAGGATCCATTTAAGGTAAGTTTGGTTGCTCTTTACAAATGTGAAAGTAAATCTCATGAGATTTGAAATCTCATGATAATCAAAATCATGTGAATTGGAGTGTCATGAGATTCCACTTCTCATGTTTGGTTGGTTTGACGAAAGGAATCTCATTTGTATGAGATTCAAATTTTATTTTGGTAAGTTGACGAGAGTGAGAGCCATAGGTAGGGCTAATGGAGCTTGCTGGAATCCATTCCGGCGAGCTCCTCCCCAAGTGGCTAATCGGCAAACTGTCCCCCTGGGCAGCCACATCATCCCTCCCATCTGACTATGGCTAATGGAGCTCGCCGGAATCCATTACAGCGAGCTCCTCCCCCCCCCCCCCCAGACCCGTCAGCAGCCAAGTGGCTAATGGAGCTCATCGGAATTGATTCACCTTCGTCCTTTTTGGCTAATGGAGCTCGTCAGAATCGATTCACCCCGCATAACTGTGATCATCGCAAAATTGTGTTCACAATAACCCAACCCGTGAGATTCAAAATCTCACGAGTTGATGTGATTTTGAATCACGTGAGCCCCAAATCCCATGTTTGGTTGAGCATGAGATTTGGGACCATGTGAGAATCACTCTCTCATTCAAATGAGAGAGTGATTCTCATGTCATCAAACCAAACATTCTCTTAGTGAAGTTTTCTCATGGTGTTCCATGTCAGATGAAAGGGCTCACAACAAGTGGAAGTTCATGAACTTCAGGTGACACAATGGAATAAATCCTAGCAAAAGTATCAAACTTTAGTAAAAGAGACTCTAAGAATCACTACTTTAAATGATATATTTGGTGAGGTTGTGTGCATGTTACAGGTTTCTACAGTTCAATACTTGTCCTTCCAAGAGAAGTTCATGTTACAGAAGAAGGTTTTGTCGAACTTTATTAGCTTCAATAATGTGAATTACACCCAAAGCATATGCTAGAAGAAAAAGAGAACAAAATGACCAAAATAATCTCATATGACTAAAATAGCCTAGCATACAAATATATTAACAAACATGAGTAAAATAAAGACGAACATGATAACTCCTCTTATCACACTTAGGCTGCATCAATTATTTTTGGTTGGTCCCTCAAACAGCTTCCTTTGAAGTTTTTTGGCATGCACCTCATGAAAGGAACTTCTAAGGCTTGTCATTGAGAAAATGAGTATAAAGTGGTGCAGAAAGATCAGTCGCAGAAAGTCAAGCATATATCTTTCACGGATTGAATTACCCTGATCAAACATGTGTTTGGAAGTATCCCGCTTTAATTCATGTCCATTTTCAAGTTGCCCAAACAAGTGGGCAATCATATCTCGCAAAAAATATGCAGATTTCTTTCAGGTGGCTGTTCGAGTAGTTGTGAGAGAAATTTAATACGTGCAAACCAGGTTATGATGACCATCAATATGGGGTTATGGACATACATACATAATGCACCTCATAGCAAGTTACTGGCAGTTTAACAATTTTCCCCACACATAATAGAGCAATTGGCAATAAATGAAGATAGGACCAATTTTGTAAGATGAACAATAAAAAGTTGTCAAATAAAATAGAACAAGATCAAATTACATCACAAATCTTACCAGCAATGATGGATGAGATAGGGCCGCAACAACTGTGCTATCAAGGATGTCCTTCGATTCCATTGGCACCTTTTAAAAGAAGTCAGACAAATTCCCTCATAGAATAGACATCAAAAATTGCAAGAAATTATATGCTACTCTGAATGTCAAAATTATGTTCCCTCTTAGAAAGTATCAATTTTTGTTAAGGAAACCTAGAGAGAGCAAAATTCACGAACTGTTTTTTTAATGGAAAATTAAACAATTTGTTGAAGAATTGACATCTCCATGAGAATATACATATGGATGTTTTTCCATGCACTAATCTTGAGCACAAGCTTGCCTACATAGACTAATTCTTTCTTCTAATCTACTAGTTAACAATAACAAGTCGCTAGGAAAAGATAAGCTTGCATAGATAAGCCTAAAATTCTTTCTTCCAATCTACTAATTGATGAAAATAACATTTTGCAGGGAAAAGATATTATTCAATATTTTGAAAAATAACTGCATTGTAGATACAGGTATAACAGTTAAAAACAAGATCAGAGAGTGATGTTATGATGCCTACTTCTCCCAAAGTCATCAAAAGGAAGGATAAAGTGCGTAATGCAGCCACCTTCATGGAAGGGCTGGTGCCAGGTGACTCCAGCTGCATTATATAAAAAACATAATAATTCATAATCAAAGTATATCCAAATCATTTCAAACTCAATTATTTGGAGTATACCTGTTTTCCAAGGAGGACTAGAAAACTTCTTTGTGTTGGCTCAGTCATCTGCTCAGTAACACCAACTCGGAGGATATACAGAACACATGCCTTAAAAACGCATACAGAAATTGACATCAACTGACAGTTAATAAAAACAAATAAGTAGCCCTTTACACAAGAAGCAGACAGTGACACAGCTACAAGTTTCCAGCTAGGAAGTTGAGTCCAAGTTTTGACAACATGCAATGCATGGGTGCAAGCACGACACAAAATCAACTCCGTCAAAATGATTGCAATATTGAACATCGAAACTTCAGGAAAAGATTTGATACAAGGTAGCAACAAAAGTAAGACCAGAAGGAAAAGTTATTTCAACCAAATTAACACTAAATTCTATAAAGAGCAGTAAAACCAATCATCACAATAACATGATAAAAGAAACATTTTAACTATAAATCAAGCTATATGACACGTACAGTTTACAGAATTGCACTGCACTGTCAATGAGAATCATGCTCTATTTCCATTAGTCACTACAATTTCATGATATATACTCATACAACATATGAATACTCCTTGTCAAAATGTTATTCCACCTTATGTGCTTCATAAACTTGTGCCTAAATGTAAGCATAATTTCTAGATAAATGAGAAGCAAGGTTTCAGCTTCATTGCATAAAGACTTGGCCAAAGACCGAGAACTCTATGACAAGACCTTGGTAGTTAAAGTCACATCTAGTAGGTCAACTAAGCACCTAGTCGAGCAGGGCCCCAGTCAACCAATACTATGTTGACTGACTAAGCATCACCGAGCCGGCCCTCACCTAGGTGTAAGGATGTTTTCTGTCTTTCTTGGTCTAAAACGTACATCAAATCTCTCTCTCCCAAACCCCGACCCCCAGTCACTTTCTTCTTCTTCCTCTTGTTCAGAATTTAAAAATAAAACAAATCATTTAGCATATTTCATTTAGCACGGAAAAATACATGTGCCTTCATGTCCTAATCTTTGTAAAATTCCTGTATCAGTGTCCCATTTTCTGTGCCACATCCTTATGCAAATCTGTGTCTCAGATATCAATGTAAGAGTGGTGCTAGCTTTATTAATGCAATACACTTCAATTTTTTAATATTCATGTCATTATCCATTAAAGCACATCAACAACCTCTTAGACTCCTTTAAAAGAAATGATAAATGATGCCTGATTTCTCCTATTTTATTTTATTAATCTTTTACCTAAGTTTCACTAATTATTTGTTTAGCAAGCTTGGTCATAGATTTTTCAATCTGACTAAATCAAACAAGTTGCATCTCAATCACAACAAATCAAGATAACTGTGACTCAATAAAATGGAATCATCCATCTTTACCTGAGGTTATGCATGATTTGGACCAAGTTGATTATGTTTCAGTTTCACAAAGTGGACCATTGACTTTTAGTTTCGGTGTCTCATCAAAGTTATCACTGACTCAAGCTGTACAATAATCCAGGACAGTGATGAGCCCTTTATGAAATTTATGTCTTAATTTACTAGCCTCCAAGAGGCACCAAAGCAACCTGACAATACATACATACATACATATACATGCTAACAAATTGATTACTATAGTACCTGGGATTTTTCTAGAAAAATATATAAAGGACCAGCACTGCAAATGCTACCAAATAGAGCCAAATAGAGAGACAAAAATATTCAAAAGAGATTTTATTGTTGCCCTACAACACACAGCAAACTACTTATGAAAGAAATACAAAAAATAAAAAAGGCTTGAATAGAACAAAAATACCAATGCATGGGTATCCATCAAAGAATTCCCCTGGAGCATATCCATTGTCTGCAGTGCAAATTGTTGAAGCTCTGTATCTGCAAGGAGGTACTTCAGACGAATTGTCTGCAACACAAAATTTACAATCCATATTACAAGGTTATCACTTGGAGAAAACCAAAATCTGATTCACAAAAACTACTTATCAAAAAGAACAAAAATGACAGTAAAACAACCAGGACATGTACAAAAGGCAAACCAATTTTTTTCTGACATGCAATGATGAGGAAAAACAAGAAATAGAAGTAAATAAAATGTAAAAATAGTAAATAACAAATATAAAAAGGAAAATACAAACATCAGCTGAAGGTCAACACTAAACAAAAAGCACATATGTCAACTGGAGTAAAGCTTTTTTCACCTTCATGTGAAAATATGACATTAGCCGGGAGAGCCATGCAGCACCTAATGTTAACGCTTGAACCATATCAACACAATAAAGACACAAAACACAAGCACCCACACCACAACCTCTCATAGACAAAAGATAAATGTGTATTGACATGGTCAACCCATGTCCATGACTGCAACCATGTTTATGTTAAGCATTTTGAATCTTCTATATATATAATATAAATGTATTGTTAGCCTGTTTTGACTTTTCAGGCCTGAGTTCCTGAACCACCAGATGGAGCCATTGATGGCACATGAAAACAAAAAATAATAATGGTAACATAATGTCCTCCATCAGTTTTCTTTTTTCTAGTGTGCTGGTCCCACTTTGCAGGGTCCAACTCACAGTTTTGCCAATAACCTATGTAGTCAAAAGCCCCAACTACGCACCGACTAGTCCACCTAGTCGGTCTAGGTTAAGTAAAATGCCTAGGCTTTGCAATTCCTAGGTGGGTACCTTAAAAGGTACCAATTTTGCCGACTAGGCACCAACTAAGCTGCCTCAGCCTAGGCACGAGAGCAGTTTAGTTATTTATTATTCATATATACGTATATATATATATATTGTTATTTTTTGTATATATATAATTATATATATTTGTTCTGTGAAATCATGAAAACATGCTTAGTTATTATATTTATATGCGTGTGTGTGTGTGTGCTACTTTGCTTTTGGGATTTTTTCTGTGAAACATTGAAAGCATGCACAGTTAATTTTAATTGATTATGTTTTTTATATATGTGTGTTACTTTGTTTCTAATGAATTTTTCTATAAAAGCCAGAAAGCATGTTTAGCATTATGAATGTTATTTATGTATGTATGTGTTATTGTCCTTCTGCGAAAGGTTGAATGCATATTTTGTTGATTATACTGAATATGTTATGAATAATTGATTTGTGTGTGTACAATTATATATGTATATTCTGGTTATGTATATTAATATATTTTGTGAAAACATGTGTAATTTTGTATTTGTGTAATGAAATCATCTTATTAGTAAAAGAACTAAGCATATTTCTATGTATATTTTGTGTACTTTTTAATATTTAATTGGGGTACCGACTAGTCCGCCTAGTCTTCGACTAGTCTTTTTAGGGGTATACCGACTAGGCACTGCCTAGCGCTTTTGACTACATAGCCAATAACAACAAAGAATATAAAAAGAATACTATGTTTTGTGAAATAACACTTACCATCTGCCATGTAAGTACCAAATTTATTGTGGTTTTAATCAAACATTTTTATTTGAATAACACAGATGAAAGGTAAAAAACCTAAAAACATTGTTTGTTCATCATGTACAGTTGGGCTCTCTCCCTCACCAGTTAAGTTGGTGCGGAGGGTGGGGAAGGTATGTGACAGAGTGCTCTCTCTCTCTCTCTCTCTCTCTCTCTCTCTCTCTCTCTCTCTCTCTGTTGAGAGTAGGTGGGTGTAAACAGACGCATTCAGGCCAGATGATGCTAGATCATAATTAAAAATACGAACAGAAAATGAATCCAGCTTCAAAAGAAATCTGATCTGATACGGTTGGCCTCAGTCCAAATTATATGTGGTAATACTGGATCCATAGGCAAAAAAGCAAGCTATTTATATGTAAAAATGCAAATGGATCATATTTTGATCCGATTTTGAATTAGGTCCAACTTGCAATATTGATGTGAATCCAAAAAACAATCTCACTTAACAAATCCAAATGTCATCTTAATGCACATTTGGATTCTCACTTTAAGGATATGAATCCAGAACTAAAATGTCGGGGACATCGGATCAGATATCAGACCATATAAAAGTCAACAAGGCCGACTACCAGAGAAGCTCGAGTCTTAACTGGATCTCAAACTTCACTGAGAAACCCGATTCAGATTTGAATCCTGATCTGAACTGTTTTTAAGAAACAGATAGAATGCCGGGTCAAGGATCACCAGACATTCCAACCAATTTTCATCCCTACAAGTATCGGCTGGGAGTCCCGGTTTATACCTAAGCCCACTTACTCTTATGGGTCTAAAATCTGGCATATCACACTTGAATGCAAAACTGAACTAAAATGAGTCTGTTCTGGTTTCCAATATAGAACCAATTAACAAACATGTCTATTTAAAGCCCAACCTGTTTTTACATAAACCCACTAAAACCTATATCATATGAGTCTCCATTTTGATCGTACCCAGAACCAAATTCGAGACCAAATTAGTTGTCAGAGTCATAACCAATTTGTAGACTCAAGGATGAGCTGAACGCTTGAACTAATTCAACCAAGTTGCAACCTTCATTGGCAAGTTTAATTTCTTATACCAGTTTAGAATGAGTTGAACACGGAACCTGGTAAAAGACGCAAACTTGGACCTGGTATAGTTTGGTCAAAAACATGTTTTTGCTTCCTCTTTGGTTAAATCTTGGGCTATTGATCTGGTCCCGCTCAAGCTGAAACAATTGAAGCAATTCATATATGGATCCAAGTGCCACATGATTGACTGGTGGTGAATATTTTTCCTCAGAATATGATATTTTCTGGGCATTTCTAATTATATCAAGTGTTATCCCTATTTTGGCATAGCCTGTGCCAAATGGTCTTGATTAGCACTTCTAAAATGGAGAAATAAAGTCAATCAGCATCGTACAATTAAAAATAACGACTTACAAAAATTGGATTCATATGAAGAAAAAGACCAATTAATTCATTCAGAGAGAACCGCATTTTTACATCTCACAGCTTCGGCCGATCGCTTAGCCCCATTCATCTTCAGTGCACGAGCGAGCTATTACACACTCTTTCAAGGGTGGTTGCTTCTAGGCAAACCTCTTGGCTGTCTCTGCACCCCTACCTCCACAATGTGGTAAGGGGAAAAAAATCCCATCTATAGCGGTCGTATGAATTCTACTGAGTTATTCAGTAATTCCCTTTGACCAACACCTTGCTCTAACCAATCTCGGTAAAGGTGTTTCTCTATGGATCATTATCATAAAGGGAAAATCCTTCTAATAATAAAATCAAGCTTTCTATAGAAGACATTAGGAAAACTTAGTGCATTTATAATTCAAAAATATAAAACAAATAATAAAAGCATGTGATATATAAAAAAATTAAGAAAAAATTCATTTTAGTAGGAGCAAAAGGTTGACTCTAAATGAAAATTTGGATTTTTTTAGAAGTATTCCTTTATTGACTTCTCTCTAGCATAGCGAGAAGCATTTAAAGCGCCAAAACAATGGCGGCCAAAATCTGGTGAGAAATATAACTTTTTTTAAACTGTTGCATTTTTTGGCAACAATAAATAAATTAACTTTTATAAAAATAGTTTTATCAAGATATACAAATAAAACTACTTTAAAAATGAAAACACACATTTTTTCATGATAAATGGAAAAATGCAACTGGAGTGTTGTGCGATCGTAGAATGTCATTGCGGTTGAAGGGAAAGTTTTATAGGACAACTATTAGGCCCGCTTTACTATATGGTACGGAATGTTGGGCTGCCAAGAGACATCATATTCAAAAAATGAGTGTAGCTGAGATGTGTATGCTTAGATGGATGTGTGGAAATACAATAAAAGATAAGATTCGGAACGAGGAGATACGTAAGAAAGTAGGCGTTGCACCCATTGAAAATAAGATGAGAGAGAATCGTTTACGGTGGTTTGGACATATTCGGCGAAGGCCTAATGATGCTCCAGTTAGAAGGATGGAGAAATGGGAAAATATATTGGTTAAAAGAGGTCGGGGTAGGCCTAGGAAGACTTGGATGGAGATGATAGGAAAGGATATGAAGGCTTTGAACCTCACCGAGGACATGGCATTGGATAGAAATGATTGGAGGAGAAGGATTCATGTGGAAGACCCAGAATGATTTTCTTTGCTGGTTCATATCGCCGACCCCAATTGTTTTGGGATGAAGGCGTAGTTGTTGTTGTTGTTGTTGTTGTAAATAGCAGTTAAACCATAAGTAAAAATGATAAAAACACATGTTCTCAAAATATTACAAGAGATTTCTGTTTAAAGCGTTTTGGACATTTCTTTCTTTTTTGTTATTTTCTTTTTTTAAATTGCGGACATTTGTCACAGTGCACTTTAGCTTACCCGGGTGTAAGTCTGGGCAACCAAAATAGTGCTTTTACTGGTAATTGATGTTCTTTTATCATTTTTCCTTAGCAATGATTTTATACATATTTCTTTACAATGTTGGTTGGCAATTTATACTTGCACTTCAGAATTTTTTATTATATCCTAAAATATAGTATACAATAACTAAAATAATTATCGATGTAAACATGCCATGTTTTTTTTAAAAATTGCACTATATCCATGTGAAATCCATGCCTCGTGCCTGTGTCTATGAAACACATCGTACAAATTAAACTCATATTCTCCCTGAAAGAGAAATCATAAACTAGCAAATACAACTAATGAGCAGATTGGCATACCTGCAGAAAGTAAACCCATGACAGAGTTATTCCAACGCGAAATTCCCTGGAGCATTGACCACCAGCTGCAATTCAGAAGCCATTAAAATGCAATATCAATTCTCACATTGTTCATATAAATATGAAAGCTCTACAGCCAGATAACTATGGTAATATCTTCCACTAAGACACTCCAACTTAATAGAGAGCAATCATGAAACTAACTTAATGAGTCTACTGCTTCCTACAAGTAATAGTAATTGAAAGATTTTGGCCTCAATTAGTTTTCCAAAATGATGAATGTTGCCAATGATGCAACATGCAGTCATCCATCAAACACTAAGTAGAACTGTAAAAATTGCAGAAATACAAAAAAGAGGTGTATTTATTTAGGAACCCTCACTGAACATCTATTGTCAGATCGATTCGGATATGGATACAAACACAATGTGAATATGGGATATTAATTCAAAAAAAATATAAAAAGTAGGACACAAGAACACGTGTGTGTATGCATCTATCATCATCAAGTCTTGTTCCAACTACATGATCTCAGCTTTATGAGACTTGTTTCTTCATTCCTTCCTATCTAGAGCTACAACTTTGGTCGCTTACAACCCTTAACATCACCTCTCACTGCCTCCTTTCAAGTCTTTATGGCCCTAGTCTTTTTTAAGTTCTTCGACTTGTATCATGCCAACCTTTCTTATTGATGCCAATAATAGGTCTCCGCATAAGTTGCCCAAACCATCTCAAATGACTTAACAGAAATTCTCTTGGAAATATTCAAAGGATATGGCTACAGTATTGCAGCCATTTGCGACTGCTGCCAACCCTCCTTTATGCAGGATTAGGACTGGCATTAGTTGAGTCAAAACCTCTTATGGCAGAGTTATATGATATATGGCCATAGAGGCTCAATTAGTTGCCTGAACAAGCCCACTCTGTAATTGAGTTTCTAATCACTCTTTTGAGTATGAGGAAGTAGACAAGAAGGGCTGTCCATGGGTTGGATTGTCACCCAAGCTTGACTCATGCCTAAAAGAACAAATGGATTTCCTAGTGAATGTTAGTTTGGACCAGGTATACCATGAAAACAACCTGAATCCAAATATAAATTCAGACCCACCTAAATTTAAATTTAGATTTATGTCTATTCTAGTTTACAACTTTACATGCATGTAGCTGAAAGTCAAACAAACCCAATTCACCAAAGTCAACTAAAACTGTATGATCTATGAACCAACAATTAAACCAAGAATAGCAACTTCAGGCAACTATTAATTGCAAAATTTAATGGAAGCATGTTAGCATACAAAAATTGCACCAACACTCACGCACTTACCCTTAACAAAAGGCCATATCAAATGCTTCTGTAAACCACCTTCCATCTTTCTTGCTGCAGCAGGTTGAGTTTTGCCCCTTGTTTGCACCTTATAATCATATAACAGTATGAGCAACAACTGCAAATATATTGGTAAATGCTGCGTATTCTTTTCATGTTACAGAGGAACATACCTGTGCCTCTGGATTCATCCCAAGAGCAAGCAATGCACCCAAGGCTTCAGCAAAGGCATCCCTGACAGAGGAGACTGCATCCTCAAGAGCCTAAAGAAGGCAAGAAAGAATTAGCAGATATAACCAAGAGAACTATGATAAGACTCTCCCAAAATGATGGTAGGCAAAGACTCGAGCAAGAATTTGTTTTACTTTAAGAAAGCACATGCTTGCCTTAACACAACATGTAGCACAGTGTTCGAATTCTGTTACACCTAACCCAGGGCCACCAATGCTGGAAAATGCAGTAAGACACCTAGCTGCAGCTATTCTTACAATAGGTGATTTATCTGTGATGCCTAAACGCATGATAGTGCGGTATGCTTCAGAATATGCAGTTGAAGAACCTGCTCTGCCAGAACCTTCTAAGGCATTCTGAAGCATTTGCAATGCTTCTTGCCTAACAAAGTCCTGCAACATATGTCAAACAGATGTTTAATATAGAAAAAAAGATGAAAAGGAATTGATGTATGGCCAAAATGTAGTCATAATATAAGTACGAAATCATCCCATATGCTCCTATTTGATGATGTAAATTCTCTCAACTGCATTAGTTATGATCAACTATTCTATGGTCCACTGTTGGCAGCACACTAACTTACATTGACAACAAAATATATCTTTTACACTGAACTTATGAGTCATCTGCATTTGCAAGTATTGATACAGTAGCCACGCACAATAGGTGCTAAGTCTTGGGTTCCTAGGTACTTCCTTGGGCAAGCATGAGATTGCAATAAGTGTGCATACCATTATGCAAGAACAAGGGAGGCCGTGGGCTGTGAGTTGTGTGTTGTAATCTAAAGTAGAAACATGCCACAAATCTGGTGTTCGTTCAGTACAATTAAGGATGTAAACAGTTTGGATTTGGATCGGATGTGGCCAATGCCATTTTCAACTAATAAGATGTTGGCTAAAAGGATTTGGATTCAGATGGTCAAAAGCTCATACTAGATCCTCTTTTTTACATGTAAGCGGATTCAGATATCTGTCAAATTCGTTATTTATCAGGATTCAATAGCAAAAAATCAAAACCATATCCGCATCCGATTATATTGGGAATGGTTTTGACATACCAAATGCAACTAAACAGAATTGAATTCAGTCGGATATCGGATAAAATCCGATTCATTGACATCCCTAAGTACAATGGTCAAAGTTTGTGGAAACCATTTCAAAACTGTCACCTAGATTTTCTAGCTTGTTTTTGCATGAAACATAGCAGTAATCTCATCAGTATCAAAATAATTTAGAACACTAACACAAGTTAAGGGATTTGGCTGTTTTTGTATCCTAGGATATATCCTTAGTGACTGTTTTTCTGGATTAAGCATATCATGTTAGTCACTATTTCTATATGAATATCCAGGACTACTTAGAGGGAAAGGAAAAAAGAGAGGGGGTGGGGGGGGGGAGATGTGCTTGCCCATCTTTTATCGAAATCTAGAAAAAGTACAAATATTTGCTTATTTTCTAGGAGAATCCATAAAAAAGGTGAGAACAGGCAGTAACCTGTTTTTGAAGAGACTCACCAGAGATTTGTAATGAAACAAGATGTGAACAAACACAATGCCACTAAATGGCTACAAAAGTGCCCAAACACAAAAGCCACTAATGGGCTAAATACAATAAGCCACAAAGGGTTAAAGTTACAAAACTTACAAAGAGCAAGACACACATAAATTTTATAAAATGCTTAAGAAAAAGCATTAACTAGAGAGTGTAATAACCCCCTCTATTTATACACTTAATAAGGCATGAGAAATGCCCTTGGGAGCATTGTCTCTATGGTCAAAAGACCATAGACCCTTAACCAAATTAAGAAATAAAAATAAAGAAAATAATAAATTTTGTCCCTATTGGGCAGACTTTATTACAAATAAAAAAGACCAAAATACCCCTAATGGGTTTACCTATTACAATAATGAAAAGAAAAGTATAGTATATATACATTTAAATATATATTATATTACATAAACAAGAACAATGAATATATATATATATATATATATATTTAACACCTAAGAGGAAAGAAAACCGAGATGACGATACAGCTTTGGTGAAGAAATTTGCAAGCTGGTATTCTGACGTAACATAAGGAAGTTCAATAGTGCTCTTAGAAATTTGTCTCGAACATGATGACAGTCCATCTCGATGTATAAGCAACTAAACTAAGAGATGAAGAAGAGGATAAGAAGAGTCCTTTTGTCATTGTCCCTTTTAAATATCTGATAATACGCATGATCGTTGCCATAAGAACAAAAGTGGGAGTATGTTGAAATTGACTTGCACTGTGAACTGCATGTGCTATATCTGACCTTGTGATGGATAAGTATATAAGAGGCTTTATCAACTGACGAAAAGGAGTAAAATATTCTAATACAGTTCCAAAATTGGCCATCATCTTAACATTCATCACCTCTAGAGTATCTATCTTCTTTTTGGCAGTTAGACCAGATCTAGTAATAATATTTTATGCAAGTTTCATTTGAGAAAGCACATACCCCTAGGAGAGTAAGCAACTTCAATAACTAAAAAATACCATAAAAACCAAGGTCAAACACATTAAAATTTCTTTTAAAAATATTTTTTATTTCTTTTAATGCCCTTTTTATCATTTTCAATGATCATATCATCAACATATAATAGCAGAATAATTATACTATTCTCTGCATTTCTAACAAAGAAAGCAATATCAGTATAACAGGAGACAAAACCACTATTAATAATAATACTACTAAATCGATCATATTAGACCTATGGCTGCTGGGACAAAAGCAATCGAGCAAGAACCTCACCTGCAGCAGGAGTTGGTGAAGACACTTAAAGAAGAGAAGTTGTATTGGAAACAAAAGTCCAAACTTTTGTGGCTCCTTCAGGGTGACACTAATAGCTCCTACTTCCATTCATGTGTTCGGGGGAGGCGGGCTCATAATACTATCCACTCCATTGACGTTGAGGGATAGAGACTTCGTTCTTTTGAGCGCATGCAAGAAGCGGGGAAGACTCAATTCAGCGATCTTTTAACCAAAGACCCTGCTTGTGGAGGTATGTTCTTTAATCTGGTTCCTGGTCCTAAAGTTTCATATTCTGAAAATTTCTCCCTATGCCAACCTGTAACTAAGGAAGAGATGAAAAATGTTATCTTTCAAATGAATGGTGATAAAGCTCTGGGCCCCGATTTGGGGCCCGTTTAAGATCATAAAGAGTTATTTTAAGTTTAAAAATTTGACCCCTTTTAATGTTATGTCCGGGTGGAAGATCCATAAAAACTTCTTCACAAAGGTCATCATTAAGAAAAGTGTTTTTCATACCTAACTGATAAATAGGTCACCGTTTAATGGATGCTAAGGAAATCAATGTCCTAACACTAGTTATCCTAGCATAGGGGCAAAAGTCTTATCATAGTCAATATCATATTTTTGTGAATACCCCTTAGCCACTAATCTAGCTTTATACTTTTCTAGGGACTCATCACTTTTGGTTTTGACTTTAAAAACCCATCTACAACTAATAATCTTCTTTCCTATGGGTAAATTAACAACTTCTCATGTTTTGGCTTTATGAAGAGCTTCTAATTCTAATTTCATGGCTTCTATCCAATGTAAATGTTGCTTAGCTTCATTGACATCAGAGGGTTCATGGTAGGCATGAATAGTCATCAAGCAAGTCCTATATTTTGGGAAAAAGGATTAGTAAGACACAAACTTGCTTGGAGGCCTAGAAGTTCTTTGAAACTTTCTAGACAAAGGTTCTCCTAATGATTGACCTTGTGAATAATTTTGAAAAGTAATCTAATATTGCATCTCATAATGATCATCATGAAGCCTTGACCCATCCACCTGGCCAATCGACCAATATTCTATGTTGGCATATAAAGATGTATAGAAGTGGATGCTAGGAAAAAACTATGCTATCCAATCATCCATCATGTCTTTGCCTCATTGAATTTCACATTGTTTTTAACTCTTGCCCCATCACCCTGCCCATCAAGGAGCCATCAGTTTCCAGGCATCAAGTAGGATACAACCACCTATTTACATCCATTGTTTATCATCCTGCTTCATTGCTTACATAACTTGAACATGTATGTGTCACACTCTTTTGCATCTTCTTAGAGTCTTTGACTGTAACTCATACAATTTTCTCATCTATACAAACCTTAGCTTTTTCTGATACATCATCGACCCTTTCAGAGGAAAAAAATTAACAGAAAAGAGGACGAAAAGGATTACAAAAACCTATACACAAAAATTTAGATGTTATAAATTTGTCTACCTCATGAAACTTCATTAACTTTGCTGCAATGTTAGCCGTTTCAATTAAGCCTGAAGTAATCCTCCTTCCAAATGAATGATATAACTCCCCTAGGCAATGTGTGGTACCTACCAAATAATTAAAAAAAATAAGACGATATTCATCATGAATAAATTCATTTGAAGCCCGCAAGAAACCTTTGGTGTTCAACAAGCAAGCCACGATTTTGAAAGCAACATTTGCACGTTCGGAGTGCAAGACCAAAGGGTTAGTTGACCAGCATGCATCCATAAAGTTAATTGCCTAGTATGCAACTATGCATTTATAAACACAACTACTTGCATGTTGGGAACATGGGCTGGAACCTAATTCAGAGAGCAAGAATCAAGCGTAAGCATGCCAGCCAAAGAAAATAATCAAGCTATATAGATGTGTCAGAAATGCACCTTAAATTTAAGCATTTAAAAGAAAATGGTAATTTGATATACATATTATCAAAATCTTCAAAGATAATAAAGGAGTTCGAAAAATGTGATTTAAGAGTAACATAACAAAAATGATGATATTTTTATTAATTTCACCAAATTAAAATGTAAATAATCAAAACACTAAGAAAAGGAAACAGTGCATTACATAGGAACCATCAGCATACCAAAAAGAAATACCTGACATTGTTATCCCAAAAACATCCTCAAACTTTTAGCCGCTAGCATCCAGAGGAAACACAGCCATAAACAAACCCAACATTCTAGTTTAGACACCTGTTTTCTTGGGCCTAATTGATATGTATTGTCGCACACAAAACCCCATGATCATGTTGCTCCCTGCAAAAGCTCAACCCAGCTTTCCAAGCCCACCAAATACTCTCAAGTTGTGCTAACTTTAACATCACTTTCAGAAGTATATCAGTGTGTCACTGTAGTTCTCACAATATTCATTTCTTCTTTTGCAGCAAAACTCAATATAATGTTTATAAGTCATATCACAGAACATATATGATCTTGAATGTCATTTAATAATTGGCTATGGTCTGTCAGAGACCAATAATTTAAGATGGAAGCCATGGGTCTCTCTGTTGACCTGTCCAAAATCATTCTTGTTAGTTGTAATAAGGAATTATGCAGCTCAAAAGATATGAAACATGGACTCTTCTAACAGGGCACCGCACCAGCGTCGCACACGCGGGTGCGACACTTGGACACGGTTTCCACACTGAGTGCGACACTTGGACATGGCTTCCACACTGAGGTCCATTTATGTCCAAAAGTATATTCAGTTGCGCCCCACGCTAGATGTACCCCTCAAAACTTAGATCCACAGGATTCAAACATACCCTGGCATACCTATAATGGTGCCAACTAATACACAATTCAAAATGATAATCTAGGAGTCGCTTGGCCAAAAATTCTTGGTGAACTTGTACACACGCAAATGCACTTATACACACAAAAGATTATGAAATACCATGGTGATCTAGTATTAGTTGACACCACAAATGGCAGCTCTTCATAAAAAAACATACCAAACATTTTTAAAGAAAACCTTAATGTCCCAGGGCATATGAAATAAATATGACTTATAGACTATGTCACATGGGTGCGGGTGCGGTTGCGGGTGTGGGTGCGGGTGCGAGTGCGAGTGCGAGTGCGGCACAATTTTAAAAATTTTGGACACGGGGACTCGGCTATATATATATAGATTTTTTTTTAAAATATATATATATATATCCAGTGTGTGCATATATGTGGATATTGTCCTCTAAAGTTTGGCACCAGCATGAGTGTTTTTACAAACTTTGCAAATTGTACTTTTGCCCTTGTAGAAAGGGGGGTCCGGGGGCTCGCCCCGGCGGGCGGGGGTCCAAGGGAGGCCGCCCCTGGCGAGGGGTCGTAGGGGGGCAGCGCCCCCCCGCCCTCCCCGGAATTTTTTTTTTTTGAGGCTTATATTTGAGACTCATGCTATATATATATTCTTTTTAAAAATATATAAAAAGATCATTTTTTTGCCCTAAAAATGAACATTTTTTGACTCAGTCAACGTTGATCGAGTCCAAAACAAGGACAGACTCGGCCTCGACTCGTTGACCGAGTACGACTCGGTGTTGACCGAGTCCGGGCCGTGTCCGAAGCCGCACCCGTGTCGGGGCATGTCGACTCGGGTGCGGCGCCTCCCTAGCCGAGTCCGTGTGACAGCTTATAGAATAAAATTACTTATATGCCATTAGTATACTATATTTGAGGCAACAACATGGAAATTCAAAGTGATTAGGGGTAAAAGAAAATTTTGGGATCTATTCATGCCCATAAAAAACAATGGAGGCATGTGTACATGCCATATTTTGGGAGCACGTCTATCCATCTAGATTTTTTAGGCAAAACTTTATATACATATTCTTTTACTTGTTTATTCATCGATGAGCATCATTAACAAGCTTTATCCCAAGTACACGAGGTTGGCTTGATGAGTCCAATTTCTTTCTACCTTCCTATTTATAGGTACAAGTTCAATCACCATCTATGTAACCGCGACACGGTAGTTTGGCTGCCATACCTGTGTCGACATGCGTCAACACGGGTACGGGTACCGAGCATAGTGTGGGTACGCCACAGGTCGGGTCTCGTACTGCGCCAGGTCGGGTCGGGTCTAATGCAGACCCAAACCTCAATGGAAAAAAAGCAAAAGCAAAATCCCCCCCCCCAACCCCTCAACTCTCTCTCTCTCTCTCTCTCTCTCTCTCTCTCTCTCTCTCTCTCTCTCTACAAGCATGGAATCCTGAGAGAGAGAGAAGGTACCAAACTCGCATGGAGTCCTCCTCCTTCATATCTGGCATCTTGATCGAGAGAGTGAGAGGCGGTGGGAATGGGGTTAAATAACTCATTCCCCTTTATATTTTTTCAAAAACACACACACACACTTTTAAAACACCCTCTCTTTTTAAAAAAAACATTTTACCCCTTCTTCCTTTTCATTTTACCCCTTCTTCCTCTTTTACATTTAAAATGTTATTATTTTTTTATTTCATTTAAAAATGTTATTATATATATAGTTGTGTCCTCATACACACATGTTTCGAACTTGTTGTGTCGTACCCTCCACACCCGCACCAAGGTGACATAGATCACCATTAGTATGTTAAATTAATTACCGAAATCTTGTAATCTTATATATTTTATATATATAAAGGATGATATATATGTATATGTATCTATCCACTTATATATATCAAATATATATATATTTTTCCTTATTTTAGTCATAGGGGTAGTTTAGTCATTTCCTTAGTTTTACGCACATTCATTTTCGTGAATGTGATTGTAATTTCCTTTTTCTTTTCTTTCTTTTTTATTTGTATTTTTTACTTTTTTATTTTTACCAAAAGATACCTTGGGGGGGGCACTCAAATAGACGTTGGGCCCCTCCAACAGTCACATTTGTGACCGTTGGAGGGGCTCCAACGTCTATGAGTGGAGCCCCTCCAAGGCTCTTTTTTGGTGGATTATAAATAGGGGCTCTCCCCTTGTAATTCTTAAGGCTTTGGGTCAAAGCCTATGTATGATCTAATAAAGCCTTCCATTCTTTTATGCATTAGTGCATTTGTGAGATATTGTGGGTTGTGCCCAGAGTTACCAATCGAGGAAGCGGGAGCAGGAAGCGATGCGGGAAGCGGGAGCGGGAAGCGAGGCACTTTAAAAAATTTAGGAAGCGGGGAAGCGTGGGACCACTTAGAAGAAAATTCTGAACCGTCTCGGAAGCGACCTAGGAAGCGAACCGGAAGCAAGGGGGAAGCGAAAAAAAATGAAAAAAATGGGGAAGCGAAGGGGAAGCGTGTTTCCCATAAAAGGGAAACACGCTTCCCATAAAAGGGAAGTGTGCTTCCCAAAAAAGGGAGACGCTTCCCCTCACGCTTCGGAAGCACGACATTTCGCGCTTCAGGGAAGCGCGCTTCCCCTTTTACCTAAGCGCTTCCGGTAACTCCGGTTGTGCCTTTGTGCACAAGTGTTCTAAGTGTTCTCATTGTGCATTAGTGCACTTGTTTTTCGTCAAGAACATCGTGTCTTGATCATAGTATCTTTTTTAAGATACTTTCTCATGGTATCAGAGCAAGGTTGAAGAAAGAAGATCGTGTGGTTTCTCACCTTTTTCGAGTACCTCAAAAAATGTGCCCTCAAATTTTTGGTGATTGAGGTGGACTCTTCTCTTCATCCAATATTTTAGAAGTCTCTTTTACCAAGAAAGATCCTAAATTCCTTTGTGGTACATATCTCTTTCTCTCTTTTCTCCTCTCTAATGGGTGAAAAAGATTCACATTTCTCTCTTTATTTTAAACTCAATGGGTTAAATTATCATGTATGGGCCGGAAAGATGGGGGCCCATATTAAAGAAAAAGGGCTTTGGGGCTATGTCCAAGACTCGATTCAGGAACCGGAGCCCAAAATCACTTTGATGGAACAAGGAGAAATAAAGATCCTTAAAAGAGAAGAAAGAGCCAAGGCTCTTGAAGACTATAGTAAGAAACATGAAGAATGGGAGATGAGGAACTTCAAAATCCTATTATGGATTTTCTCATCCGTTGAAACAATGATTAATGCCAACATCATCAAGTTCAAGAAAGCCTCTCAAGCGTAGAAATACCTTGAAGATGTCCCACAAGTGTTATCTTCAAAAAAGGGGTTTGACCCTTCAACAAAACGAAATGGCTATTAGAGAGTATTTCACGAAATTATCGTCTATTTGGGATGAACTTGCTATACTTGAGCCCAAATGGAGTGGAGAGGCTATTGAACTTAGACATAAACAACTAGAAGAGGATCGCTTTTTAAATTTTTGAATGGGCTTAGGCCCGAATTTGAGCAAATTTGATCCTCCCTTCTTTCCTCTTTCACTTCCCCCTCTCTTGAAGATGTAATTACGAAACTAAGTGAGGAAGAGACACGTATGGTCATAAGCAAAAATAACCCAAGTGTTCTAGCCACATCTTCCAACCATGAAGAAAGTGAAGGTGTTAATGTTGTCTCAAGATCGGGGAATAACTTAAGAACTTATAAACCTCCCCACTTCAAGAATCAAAGTCAAGGTACAAATGGTCAAAGCGGAAAGAAAGATCATAGCAAACTTGTGTGCCACTTTTGTAAGGAACCGGGGCACATCAAGCCTATTTGTCCAAAGTGGAAGAAGTTGTTGGATATGGCTAACACATCCCAACCTCAAAAGGAAGAGTGCTCGTCATCTTCAAATGGAGCTCTCTCATTATAACAAATTGTGGATGCACTTCAACCTCTTCTCAAATGGGCAATTTCCGAAGCCGCCATGTCAACCTCTTCATCTCCCGATAAGACCTCTTGGCTTTTAGATTCGGGTGTCTCTTTTCACATGTCCCCAAGTATTAGTACTTTTTCTGAATACTCAAACAATCTTTTACCATCCTTCGTCTCAACCGCGGATGGAACATCTCTTGAAGTAAAAGGAATTGAAAATTTTGAAAAACAAGGATTCTTTATCCCGAAAATTAGATTTATACCAAAATTAAACTTAAACTTGATTTCGGTTTCTCAACTCTCGGATCATAGGTGTGATATAAAATTTTCATCTAACAAATGTTGGATACAGAATCGCCAGTCAGGGAGGTTGATTGGGGAAGGCTCTAGAAAGGGAGATCTATACTATTTTGATTTCCTTCAAATTCCAAAGAACCCTTTTTGTAATATTGTCCAACAAAAGGATATTAATGTATGACACAAGAGACTTGGACATCCAAATGTTGTAAAAATTTCCTACTTACCTTTTGTTAAACACCTATGTAAAAGTGATTTCACTTGTAACGATTGTATTCTTGGAAAAATGAAAAAGATACCTTTTTGTCAAAGATCTATGTTTACAACAAGACCTTTTGAAATTGTTCATTCAAATGTATGGGGACCGGCACGAGTTTTATCAAAAGGGGGTTTTGCGTATTATGTTATTTTTGTTGACGACTACACAAGATATTGTTGGATATTTTTTCTTAAGCACAAATACGAAGTCTTTTCGACTTTCAAAAACTATCATACGATGATTAAAAATCAATTTAATGAAAACCTAAAAATTTTCATAACCGATTCTGGAGGAGAATATCTTTCAAATGAATTCAAAATTTATCTTGAAAGTCATGGTATTCTTCATCAAAGATCTTGTCCAAAAAATCCTCAGCAAAATGGATTATCCGAAAGAAGGCATAGACATATAATAGAGACAACTCGAACCCTTTTTATTTCTCAAAACATCCCAAAAGGTTTTTGGGCCGAAGCTGCTTTAACATCTGTTTATCTTATAAATCGTTTACCATCTAAAAATTTGAACAAAATCTCGCCTTTCGAAATGTTGTATACCAAAGAACCTAACTATAATCGGTTGAGAATTTTTTGTTGCAAATGCTTTGTTCTTACTAACAAGAACGACAAGCTCTCACCGAAAGCCATTACATGTGCCTTTCTTGGATATTCCGAAACCCAAAAGGGGTTTCGATGTTATGATGTTAAGAATGATAAGTTATATGTTTCCAGAAATGTGAGTTTTTTTAAAAATGTTAATGATTTTAAGAAAAATGAATCTTATGAAGAAAATATGGATTATTCTTTTTTGTTTGAGCTGTCATCGAAAGATGATGATAGTGATGATGAACTCACTCATGATGATGATGATAACAATGAAGATGAGGAAAATATTATTTTCATCCATCTACCTACCAAAAAAGTGATGAAGGAGCATTGAGAGATCCTATAACCTATACCCATAGAAACAGAAACAGTTTTAGAAGGGAAATTGGAAAATACAATGAACCTAGTAGTTTCATTTGAACAAATGAAGAAACCCTACGAAGAACTGAGAGAAACAGAAAGGTGCCTTCTAGGTTCATCTCATGTGATTCTTTTACACCTAAACATAGAGCTTGTCTTAGCGTCATTCACTCCTATGTAGAACCCAGAAACTTCGGAGAAGCCAAAAAGAATGATGAATGGTTAAAAGTGATGGAATGTGAGCTTATAGCTCTCAACATGGCAACAACTTGGGAATTTCAAGATATTCCCAAGGGAAAAAAAGCAATAGGATGTAGATGGGTATTTAAAGTAAAAACTAAGAGCGACGGATCTCTTGAGAGATATAAAGCTCGGCTTATTGCAAAGGGATATAGTCAAGAATACGAGATTGACTATAAAGAAACATTTGCCCCTGTGGCCCGAATGGTCACTGTCAGATGCCTCATTACTGTGGCATCAATCAACAAATGAAACATCTATCAAATGAATGTTAAAAATACCTTTTTAAATGGTGATCTAAATGAAGAAGTATATATGGATGCTCCGCTAGGTACGAAGACTCCCAAAGGAAAAGTGTTTCGTCTTCAAAAAGCATTTTATGGTTTAAAACAAGCCCCTAAGGCTTGGTATGATAGATTTAATTCTGTAATGTTAGAAAATGGTTTCTCATCCTGTTTCACTGACACTGCTCTATTTGTTAGAAAAACCAATACAGGGATAGTTATTTTGCTTTTGTACGTGGATGATATGTTAATAATTGAAAGTGACACTAAAGGAGTTAAAAGCATAAAATCAATTTTAAATGATAGATTTAAAATGTCTGATTTGAGATTTCTAACCTATTTTCTGGGTATTGAAGCGGCATACTCTCATAGAGGGTATTTTTTATCTCAGACTAAGCTTGCCTCTGAGATTCTTAACAGGTCAGGTATTACAGATGATAAAGTTTGTGAGACTCCTGCTATAGTTGGAGCCAAAATGAAGATTGATGATGGCATTCCCCTCACAGATCACACTCCTTACAGACAGCTTGTGGGATCGTTGATGTATCTAAGTATTACTAGACTAGATATCTCGCATGCAGTTCATACTGCAAGCCAGTTTCAGCATGCACCAACATGTGTTCACATGAGTGCCATTTTGCGAATCATGAGATACATAAAAGGTACATTAAATAAAGAAGTATTCTTATCCTCTTCTTCTGAATTGAAATTGATTGTTTATACTGACTCTGACTGGGGAGGTGACCCAAATAAATGTCACTCCACCACTGGTTATTGTGTGTTTTTAGAAGACTCGCTGAGCTCATGGAGATGTAAGAAGCAGCAAAAAGTGTCTTTATCCTCTACCGAAGCTGAATATCGAGTCATGTCAATGACTACCATGGAAATTGTGTGGATTCATCAGCTATTAGAAGATATGGGGATTAATGTAGAAAGGCCCACCAAGTTTTGCTGTGATAACAAGAGTGTAATTTATATTACCAAAAATCACACATTTCATGAGTGTACCAAACACATTGAGATGGACTGTCACTATGTTCGTGAAGCATATCTGAAAGGGATCATTGATCTTCCATATGTAACTTCAGAATATCAGTTGGCAGACTTCTTCACCAAAGCATTGTGTGCTTCGCGTTTCAACTTTCTTCTTGGCAAACTTTCGATCATCTTGGCCTAAGTTTGAGGGGGGTGTTAAATTATATTATCGAAATCTTGTAATCTTATATATTTTATATATATAAAGGCTGATACATATACATATATCATATATGTATCCATCCACTTATATATATAATATATAATTTTTCTTATTTTAGTCATAGGGGTAGTTTAGTCATTTCCTTAGTTTTACGCACATTCATTTTCGTGAATGTGATTGTAATTTCCTTTTTCTTTTCTTTCTTTTTTATTTGTATTTTATTACTTTTTTGTTTTTTATTTTTACCAAAAGATACCTTGGGGGGAGACCGTTGGAGGAGCTCCAACGTCTATGAGTGGAGCCCCTCCAAGGCTCCTTTTTGGTGGATTATAAATAGGGGCTCTCCCCTTGTAATTCTTAAGGCTTTGGGTCAAAGCTTATGTGTGATCTAATAAAGCCTTCCATTCTTTTATGCATTAGTGCATTTGTGAGATATTGTGGGTTGTGCCTTTGTGCACAAGTGTTCTAAGTGTTTTTATTGTGCATTAGTGCGCTTGTTTTTCATCAAGAACATCGTGTCTTGATCGTAGTATGTTTTTGAAGATACTTTCACATAGTATGCCACATCTCCTCTTATGCCCTCCCTCTAAATATTTAATGGTCTTCCTTTTTTTTAATGTCTTCCACTTGCATCATGTCAACCTTTCTTAACAGTGTTGTGATAGGTTATTGAACATGTCCAGACCATCTTAAACAGAATTTTTTTATTTTTTTATTTTGCCGACAGTAATATTAAACATTTTTAATGCATTCACTTTTTTCTTATCATTCTTTGCTACTACATTTATCCAACTTAACAAATGCATCCATGCAACATGTGTGTTTGTTCCTATAGTTAACAGTGTTGATAACTTGATATTATAATAGTCTTGCAGAAATGTCCTTATAATCATAAAGATAGCACTCCATGTCTATCATATTTAGACCCTACTTTTGCTCATTTCATGCCTAGAGGTTTCAAAAAGTCAAACCTGGTTATGGAACCTTGTTTGTCATCCATCTACTTTTTCAACATCTGCCATGTGCAACCCTTTCTACTTGTGTCTAACACCAACACTCGTGTCAGTATCCAATAGCTGGTCAATAATTTACGGAAGCATGAACCAATCTTGTTTGAAGCATGCTTCCATTTAGATTAGAGCACAGGTAGAGCAAAATTAACTCTAGATTTGTAAGAGTAGGTCTGAGAGTGCAATCATCTTCAAAATAGAAGAATTCAGCTAGCACGGAACTCCCTTTTATTTCTCTCTTCACCCTATATGAAACCTGCATCCCCTTCCCTTCACCACTTCCACTCAAAAAGAATCTGATTATTGTTCTTTTTTTGTGACATCTTTCTTTTGGTGTCAGATATGAGACAATCTTCAGACATCAGGGGTCACATTTACAACAAAAAAATGTGAAACACAAACTTGGATGAGAACTTGTTTCCCTGTCCACCAATGGTATATGTTACATACTATGTCACATAGGTGCGGGTGCGGGTGCGGGTGCGGGGAGGGTATATACGGGTGCGGCACTTTAAAAAAACTAGGGTGCGGGGAGGATATATATATATATATATATATATATATATATATATATATATATATATATATATATATATATATATATATATATATATAATAATTGATAAAAATGGACTTGATTAGGGTTAACTGAATCTACTTTTGGATAGAAATGGACCTCAGTATGGTTGATTTCACCTAACACAAAGGAAGCTGTGATTAAGTGTCGCACCCGCCTGGGTGCGACGTGGGTGCAGTGCCCTGTTAGAAGAGTCCGTGTGACATAGGTTACATACAGTTCATACTTGTATAAAGGAACTTACTTGGGTTCATGTGCCATACATGTGGAGGTTCAATGCCCCTAGATCCCATTATTTAATCAAAGCATTCTTCACATTTCCAGACATCCAGTCAGCCCCTCATTGACTCTGACATAAGCTTGGGAAAATTAACTTCCTTTTCCTGTTTTCGAGTGGTTGAGAAAATTACTGATTCTATTCTTTATCAGCTTTGAATCCTTCACTTAAGCAGACATTGCTAAATAATGTGAGTGAATGAAACTCTGAAAACATATCATGGCTTCTACTACTTTCTCGACAACCATTCTTGGTTAATACATGCCCTTCAAGTAGATAAAACTTAACTATCGCCATGCTTTTCAACTGCTTTGTCCACTTGCCATATGGATCTTTTATCTATGTAACATAACTAGTGTTTACATGCATGAGTCAGTGATCTGAATGTTGCAACCAATGCTTGTAAATGAGTTCAAAGTGAAAAATCTCCCAATGGCTGCAAATGTTGAACCCTGTTGAAGGATCAAATGACCCATGGCTGGCAAAACTGAAAGTCCTATTGCGTGAATTTAGAGTTCAGTTGGTGACCAAATACTTTTTGAACAGGATAGAACAATTTGGTTAATCGGTTCTGTAAGGAAGTAGCCCCTCGGTGAGAACCAAAGCATTTGTCTGATTTGGTTTCAAACCAGACCTCATGCCATTGATTATTTGCAGAGGTGGGTCATTGGGTTACTGTGAATGTGGAATGTCGACAGAGGCCCTACGTACAAACAATTATTATCTATATCTAGTCAAGTACTTAATAAGGGCGCTCTCCTCCTTTCTACCTGAAACCGCACCTAAAATGGTTAGTGGATGCCCCAGAATGCGAGACGTTGGCCATATCGGCTATAACATTATTCATGTGTCCCCCTATATCTGTGCAACCACCCAGAAATAATCTTCTAATTGCTTCCTATCTAAAGGTATCCTTCAAAGGGTCAGTGAGTACGTCACATGTGAAGTTCGTCTTGGAAACTGGAATTTACAACCACTTTCTACACGCTAGTTCAAACTTTTCAAGTTCTTCTCTCCAACAAATGGAAAAATAAAGTGGGGGAAGAACAACACTGACCCGCATACGAAAGTGCATCGCTTCTTTTCCAGTCGGCGAGCCACCCCTGGAGGCTACTCGCTCTCGAGTATATAGAAATGTCGTCTCCCTTCGCTATCACCTTCACCATGGCCAGTGATGCCAGACGCCAAACAGGCCGACGAGCTGCCAGTTTGAGCAACGAATAGAGAGCATCCTCGCACTTCCTCTGCCATAAGATGATGGACGCCTGAAACCCAAGAAAAAAACAAAAAATAAAAAATCGTCATGATCTCCCGATTTCATATACACAAACACAAAACAATAGAGCCCTAATTCTCCTAAAACCCAACCCAACCCAACCCAACCACAACCAAATAAGACGCAAAAAAAAAAACGAAAATTCAAGTGCGTGATTCCAGAAACCACATTGTGCCTAGTCTCGTGCAACATGAGCAAAACAAGTAAACTAACCAACCGCATTATGCGAAAAAATATCTACCGGATCAACCAAAACGCATGAAAAACAAAAACTGGTTTCGCGATCGATCTAATCGAACACGATCAGAACGCTAAGATCGAGAAACGATGCAAACTAGAAGCATATATCTAGCAAGATCCAGAAGCAATTCGTCGACAATTCGAGATAGGATCAAAAGGAAGGAGACAGAGAGAGAGAAGGGGTTGGGAGGGGAGGGATGCCTTGGGCTCTTCATCAATGGCGGAGACAAGATCGGAGAGGAGATCGAAGCAGAGGAGGGCGTCGGGTGGCTGCTGCGGTGCGGAGGCGACGATGGACTCGAGCTGCGCCACAAGGATCCCAAATCTGGAGAGCGGGACGCCCTCGCGGACGCTCGCCTGCAACCTCGCCATGGAGAACCGACCCAGAGAGAGAGAGCGAGACTGACGAGAGAGTAGGCTTCTATGCTTGGCGGGGGCGGGTCGAAGGCCGCCAGAGCGGCACCACCAATGGAGTGTGCTGCTTACGCTGAGCTTAAAATAGTTGCGTGAAAAATAAGTGCCTTTCAGAAACAAGTCTCGCTTGAATATGACGTCACGTTGAAGCATAGCCTCGCTATTGTTAGTGTTCGTAGCTTAAGCAGCAACAAAAATGTGGGCTTTATAATTGAGTATCACCGGAGTCACCCTGTAGTTTTAGCAGCAGCTGCGTGTGACTGTTTGGGTGTCAATGGGTCGGACCTGCACTCACTGGTCCTTGTATAGGTGGACCCGAAATTTTTTTTTTTAAAGTGGAAAAAAATAAGCTGGTCTTTAGCAGTGCTGAGGTCAGAGATGGGTCTGGTATGAAATCTCATATATCGTATTTAGGTCGATCTGCTACTCATGTTCTATGAGTCTGAATCAAGGGTGGGCATTGGGCCAGATACCGGATGGGTTTTCAGTACGGAAGCAAACGGTTTGGATTTCTATCAAAAAATACATTGGGGAGTCAGATCAGATCGGATCCAAGACAGCCAAAATTTCCAAAAGCCCCATCCTGAATTCGAGCCGTTTGCAACTCCAGTTTTCATTTAGGGGTGGACATTGGGCCATCCCGGCCCAATTAGGACCCGATAAGGGCCCAAAAGGCCCGAACTCATGTATTAGCCCAAGCCCGGCTCAGTCATAAACTGTCTCAGGCCGGGCCCTTTAGGCCTGCCCCAGTTAATGGGTCAGGCTTGTCAGGTCCTATGTTATTTACACAAGGAACCAGCCCGATTAGAGCTTGATTACCTAATCAGGCAAGGCCCGGCTTGACCGTATTCAGGCTGGGGCTGCAAATTGCAGTCTAAGCCTGAGCCAATTCGGGCTGGGTACTGGAAAGCCTAAGGGCTACCCAGCCCGATAACAACTCTTATTTTCTGGTAGCCGGCCTGACATGGGCCAGGCTTGCGTCGTGGCCCCATTACTTATACAAGTCTGACTCATCCCCTCTCCTTTGTCTTTTTCTCCCCTCTCCTCTACTATCTCTCTCTCAATCTCCCTCACGCAGATACGACCCTTAGGAGGGCGCTACCTTCCTGCCACCGTCGTTTTCGGCTGGCAGGGGGGCGACGCCCCCTGCTCCTTTTTTTCAGTCTTCGGACAAGGCAGGGAGGGGCTGGCACTATAATAACCAAAAGAAAAATGGACATTTAGGCCTAGAACCCGATATTTGGATCCGTAAGTAATCGATAAAATGGGTGTTAAATTATGCTTATAATAATAATTTTAGATTTAATAAATAATTAATATTATTTATAAGATAAAAAGAAAAGAAAAAATTTCATGTACTGGGTCGGACCCGCAGTGGCACCCGCCAGTATCCAACTATGGATCCACTGGTTCAGGGCGACCCTGATCCATGCATATGCTGGATTCAGTGTCGCGGGTTGCGCAGCTTGGACCCGGACCCCTGTACATAACTTAAAATGAAAACAAAAACAAGAAGCGTGCCTTAGGCATGATTCTTGCAACGTGATTTAGAGGAGAAAGGGGAGGGGTTACGCAGAGCGTAACCGACCCCTTCCGACCTTTCTGGAGGAAGAGAAGGGGGTCGGACCTCGAATAAAAGGGGGAGATCACCCCTTCCATTCGATGTTTGGATTTCCTCTCTCTCTCTCTCTCTCTCTCTCTCTCTCTCTCTCTCTCTCTCTGTGTGTGTGTGTGCGCACGCCGAAGGGCAGAACGCCATCGTCAGACAGCGTGGGCTACCGACTGCCATTGAATGCCACGACGAGCAGCTCTGTCACGAGGAGCGTCAACCGCGGCTGTGTACTCATGTCTCCAGCCTCCGATCGTCGAAAAAATCGCCGGATAAGGTACAGTTCTTCTTGGATTTGTGTGAGGGTTCGATCTCGTGTGTGGGGTTTGAGGTGAGCATCCAGAGAACCCTGTTGATGGATGTATTCCCTGTTTTCAAGGGACAAAGGGGGGTTTCAGGTGGTAGTAGCATATGATTTGGGGAAAGCCTTGGGTCTAACCCTAACACGAAAAATCCCCAAATCAGGCCTATTGTGGGGGTTGGCTGAGGTAGGGGATGGTCTCAGCTGTGAAGGTCCCCAGTTTCTTGCATGGATACCCCAGATTTGGGGGTTTCCTAGCTGGAAACCGATTAACACAAGTAGGATGAGAAGCTGTATTTGAATCTGAAGATTCTTAAATTTTTTTTATAACCCTATTAGTAGCAGATTGTAGCATATACCATGAGTCTTTCCTCTGTTTTCTCTGCCAAATGTTATATTCTTGGATATAACATGGTAATGATAATTTAAAATCATGAATCCAGTTGATCTTGCGTGTGGATTTAGGTCTTGATATCGTTACTTACTGGAAATATGTTGCATTTGAATATGAGTACTTGTAATCTTGAAAACCGAGTACATAAAGATTGTTTGGGGACTTGTAGTTGTTGTTGATAATAGGGTAATTAGTCCTCGGAAATTTATTGTAAAATCTTGACTTGCTATTTTCATAATGGATCATTGTATTCTGGACTGAATGTTAGATTTTCAGAATTTGAAGTCATATTTTCGGTTTGCATTTGGTTATTGTGGTATCAAAGGGGATGTCTATGCCTGTAATTTGAAAGGGGAGAAGAAGGGTCTGTGGGATGATCTGCATATAGGCAATTTTTTGTTAATTGATTTCATTTATTTTTGAAATCTTGTTATCCTCAAAATGGAACACTGTTGTGTATACCGAAACAGGGGATAAATGTGTTTGATGATGCAGCACCATACAATGTTTTGAATTAGACTTAAAGTCAGTATGTGTTCCGACTGACTATATATATATATATATACACACATGTCTTGGTTACTATTGTCAGGGCTGATTTCCATACATTTTTGTAGTCAGCTGAATGATGTTAATCTGATATCCTATTTTCATAAATGGATATACACAATCATAAACCGTTAAAGCATGAATAGTGTGATACACTTCTGCTAGGTACATAAATTATTAAGGTCCGATAGGATTTTGCATGTGTTACCTACTGTTTTGCTTTAGGATGTCTATTGACATAAGTTGATGCTTGAGTATGTTTTAAGCTCAAAATTGTAAGATGCAGCGTGGGATCATTGAAACATAACCTGAAATGTTCAGCTGTGTATAATAGTGTTCATTTTACACTGTTTAGGGAGGATAGACACAAAGAACTGAAATTTTATACGTAATGTGTTTTGCTTTGTTGCCTCTAGTTGAACATTATACTCCTGTCTAGAGTTCCATGTGTTATTTAAAATCTTGTGTATTAGATTGCATGGAAACACTTGCACATAAATGGCACATGCATATGGTTGTGATAACTCATGCACATTGTTAAGTGAGCTTAATTGGATATGCATTTGGAGGCATTGATTACCTCATTGTATAAATTATAAGTTGAGAGAATTTTTATAGATTATGCAACGATGGTCTAAATGAACCATCATCGGCCTAGAGAGCCGTGGGATGGTTTTCGTCTCACATATAATTCAACTGCATCACTTAAACCACATAATTTGGTATGACACACTACTACACTGTTCTAGTTGTCCTCATGGGTTGGAGTTCCGTAAGAGTTCTCGCAAGGGAGGATGTGGGTTTTCACTTTACTTTTTCATATGGTGTTGCAAACTTAAAGAATTGAGGTAAATTAAATACATAATAAAAAATAGTGTAACATATGTTCTGGGATCTTCTATCTGGAGAATGGAGATCTTAGAGATACGGTCTTGGGGAGACTGTGAGGATACAAAAACTCTGTGTGCTGTAATTTTGTCCCATGAACCCGATATTGATGTTATTTCTTCTAGCCATAGTTTTAGGGAGAGTCCACCACTTTACCTGAGGGTGGTGTGTTCGTCACAACTGTGATTGTTTTTTGTACCAAGGAAGTGACACTTGTAGGCGTGGGGTGTCCCTTGTGTCTCCGACATTAGATGTGGAGGTCTAATGTTCCGAAGGTGATTCGGTCAAGGGTTAAGTTTGAACCCAGTAATAAAATACAAATTGTGTGTTAAGTTACCCTGGGAACCTATTTGACATCGAGGATTGTACCCGTTTAGTGTATCCACGGGCAACGGTAATTAAGAAGAGGAACTTAAAGTTGTGTGCATTTAATAAGGCATGCATATGAAAAAATATAACTTAAATAAAAAAATAACAAAAGGAATCATACATTGCACATAATCATGCATTTTTCTGTTATGCACTAGATCATGCATAATTGAAATACACATCAATGCATGTATGCATATGCATTTGAAACAAACTTCATATAGTAAGATGCTTAAGCACGTCACATCAAGTCAAAGCATATAAATAATTTCAAATCTTGACATGTCTCGAGAATCAAAATACATGCACACCACACATTCTAAAAATGTATAGGCACATTCAAAAATGCAAACATGTATTATGTGTATGCCACAAAAATATTCATAAGCATGTATTTGTTCAATTTGGATGCATACTCAAGTCAAATGCATACGTTTATTCATGAACTGGTTCAAATTAAAACATGTGAATGTGCACACCATGATATATGTGCCAAAATACATCAATTTCATGTATGCACATGCATATGCAAGCAACCTTGCACTAATGTCTTAATCAAGCATAACATGTTGATTCTAAGCACAAGGAAAATATCATTCTTTCCTTGTTTCACCTCTAGCAAAATATGCATACAAGTATATAAGCATGCGAGTGCAATAACAATAAACTTTCATGATCTATGTTTTCAATACATGCACATGTCCATACATTCACATGCGTAGAAAGAAAAACTAAATCTTTAACACATGTAAACCGGGGGATAACATGAACACTTTTCACATGAGAATCTGTATATAGCCATATGCAATTTGCTGAATCAATGAACTTGAAAACAATTTTGCAAATCTAATCACCACCTAAGCATTGATCTTAACTATGCCTAAACAAAATCAGTTTTATAAGCATCGATTAAGTCATTCAAACTATATCTTGCATGAACCCAATTCAAGAACAGAAAACGCAGATTAAGGTATATATATACAAGCATAAATCTTGATCATAACAAACAGAAATAAATCTCGATCATAACCCAATATGAGTCTGTTTTTGTATAAAAACCCCATACAAAAAATTTTTATGTGTAAAGAACAAAAAACACCCATATAAAAGAGGATCTACATCCATGTAATCTAGAGTGAACACATAGAATCACTCTTTAACCATGGATTTGCACTAAATATTGCATGGAAATCAAATTGGTATTCAATTTCTCACATGATTTAAAAGAAAAAACTCGTATGTCAGAATCGACACTTGGGAAAAGCTCAAGAACGCCGATGGCGAAGAACAACTTAAGCGGGGGTCGTCGGGGGTGTCTGCCGAACATAGGGATGTGAAATTCTTTAGCTCAAAGTTTTTTTTTTAAAGGTAAGCTAGGGTTATTGACCCCAACCAGTTATACAACTATACCATTGGGTTTGGAACTTGCAACGTCCCAACACAAAGTGAGATGACGTGCACTAGCTGCTTCTACTAGACAAGCAGAGCCTCGTTGGTCTCACTGAAAAAGGAGGGAATCAGGCAGAAGCCTACCAAAAATTCATTTTAGGATAAAATATAAGATGTCCTACTGAAAAACAAGTCTTAAATTTCAGAACATTGAAACAAGATGATACACAGGGCTGATAAAAATTATTGAATTTACAGAACTGATAATATACACAGCCTAGATACACTGATTCAAAGCACATACTCAAGTTATTCCCAAAACATTTCACGTATTTCACTGGTTATCAATTCTAAACTCCTTTAATCGAAACCCCCTTTTTAACAACATACCCCCCCCCCCCTCGAGTTTGCCGGTTTGGGGTTTCGGTCTACCTCTCTGACAGTAACCGACCCCCCTTATACTATTGACAGTCGGAACCCCCAAATCGGTGATTTGGGGTTTCCGACCATCTAGCAGGAATCAGACAAATACCCCTCCCTGCTACCTTTTAGAAACCCCTTCAATGCAAAAATCCGAAACAAAATCACCCCTCCATTGCCTTAATCATCAATCTAAAATCCCTAAATCTATCGATTTGGGGTTTTTGGCACACCAGCCCCCAAGTCTCCCTCCTTTTCTTCGAGTATTTTTGGCAACCACACGACAGAAATCATAACCCCTTAGCAGGGTTCAAGAACCCACATAGCATGCTCGACAAATAGTATACCCAAAGCAAAAAGATAGTAGAACCCACTTGTCCAGTGAGATGGAGGAAGAGGCTGCCGCGGTGGGAGGTTGCCGGCACTGTGGACCTGCCGTCACGCGCAAAAATGAGAGAGAGATGAGAGGGAGAGGGAAAGAGAGAGCAAAGGTGGGAGGAAGAGAGGAACAAGAGTAGGAGGAAGAGACTCGAGACCCCCTTTTGAAGAGGGGATAGACTTTCTCTCAGGCGGCTCCGCGCCCCTCCCCTTTGCATCTATCGAGTTAGGGTTCCTTCATAACCCTAACCACAATTTTTTTTCTTATTATCGGCAGGTCCTGCCCTTTTTAACTCGAGGTTCTCTTCTTTTTTTTTTTTCGTTACACGGGGCACAGGTCGGGTCTAAGACCCCGCGAACCAACCATGTCTGAAATGTATATTAGGATTCGTGATTCGTCTGGGTTATGGATCTATAGGTTGGATCCATGTGGATCCAACTGTGGATCCATTCGTTAATTTCCCCCTTTATATTTTTAATATAATTATTATTATATTGTCATTATATATATATATACCTTTTTTTTTCAATAGCTATAATATTTATCACCTATATTGATCCCTTTATGGGTCTTGGATTCGAGATTTGGATCCCAGGCCCAAATCAAACCATTTATGCATTATATCTATAAAAATTCCAATTAATTCCCAAAAAAATGAGGTTATTACACTCTTTGGTGTGCAGTGATAGTGAAGGTGGTTAACTAAGAGTGGGCTAAGATATCCACAATTTGTGGTAAATCCCCTACATTTTCTGGGCTAATGGCAACACCAGAGGGTTAATCTATAAGGGCCTATAGGTCTCGCTATAGATACAAGTTTATAACAACTTGAAAAACCTCCTTGAAACAAGTCATCAAATCGTCTTCCTCTCTCTATTTATCTCCTCTGCCTGTAAGTCCACTGCATCTATACAATCTGGGTCAATAAGGGCTCGTGAAGCTAAGTGGTTGTTTCCTCAATCTAGAGTTTTATCTTGCAGGCAGGCGGGCAATTAAGTGACCCAGTTCTTGGTTGGGTTTTTTACTTCATCATAAAAGCAAACAAAAATGAATAACATTTGGTAATGGTGCCGTCTCTATGCCCTGGGTTGTTTTGGTCCAATCCAACTTCATGGATGGATTCAACATGTTTACAATAGTCGGAATCAACTTTTGAATCATGTTTTTTTATGACCAGGAAAATATCACACATTGTTTTTTGATATAAAAACCTACATGCATCAGATGATCTAAAATCCGTTTCCTACTAACCTAAACATGCAAATAACATCTGTAAGGTTAGTTTCATGAAATACAACAAAAAAAGTTAAAAAAATTAAAAGGAAAACTTATTTGTAGGTAATGGTGACATGATCATATGTAATCCCAAACCAAAAAACATAAAGATTGCAGAATTGCTTCTGCCATGTTAATAACATGATATTTTAAAAATATGTGATGCTATGAAAATATCATTTTTCCCCATATTAATTCAACCTTTGAAAACATCAAAACAAAATCACGATATTTTCAAAACAGTGGCGATATTTGTGACAAAGCTTCCGATTTTAGTTTTAGCCTTATAATAAAGGACCATTAAAATTGTCACTTTTGGAGGATTGGAAAACTGAACCCATGGCTGATGAGGTTGAAATATAACGGTGCACGTACATTTGGTGAGCTAGCATGATTTGAGTGCGTAACTCTTTTGGTCACGAGTCATGCCACTAAGGCCCTGTTTGGAAACTAGTAGCTGGGATAGGAAGTGCCATTTGAGAAAGTCGAAACTGCCTACCACCTCTTGGATGTTGTAACTGAGGATTCCATTCTTTAGTGTAAATACAAAGGTGAGGACCTCACTTCCCATCCCAAATACATAAAAACCCATCCCATGCCAGTTTCCAAACGACCACCACAAGTTAGTTTGACCAAGTTTTTGCCAAATGCATGAACTCCTATCCCAGCTCCTAGTTTCCAAACAAAGCCTAATTTGAGGTCGTCATCTCACTTGAAATAATTCCAATCTGTGTTGGATTGAGCGTAGCATGCTAAACACTCGTTTGCTTCTATAAGACAGGCATAACCACCAGTAAACCTTCCTGTTGCATGTGACGCGTTGGGATTATTTAACTGCAAGTTTTGTAGATTTGTGACAAGAGGTCTGTGTGATTAAACTTATAAATTGGATAATTTTTTTATGGGGTTAATCATATGCTCACAATGAAGCAACAACTAATTAACGTATGTGCATTGTCTTTTTTCTTTTGATAGATAGATTCATTGTCTTTATAATTAGGTTATTAAAATATCAAGCTAGCAATCCTAGATAGCTTAAGTCATGTCATGGTTGGGGATCGATTGGATGCACCAACTTGTTTTCTCCCTTCAATCACCACATACTAGAGTTAATAAATTATTCTTTCTGCAGATGCAACCAGCTATTTCAGAAGTAACCGGAATCTCCTGTTTAATTTCTCTACAGTTGAAGCAATTAACGTAGCTCCTGTTGTTGCCCCGAAAGAAGGCAGTACTGGTCAAACCAAGGCAGATAATTCTTTTTGATTAGGACTCAAAAGCAAAAAAAGTTTGGAAAATTAAAAAATTAATTTGCACAACTCCTTTTCAAGCAATGAAACGAGTAAATCTATCTGTGCCGACAAATTGGCCGACCAAAACAAGGGTATGAGTGCATAAGGTTTTTTTTTTGTCTGAGGGAGAGAGAGTCAATTTAAGACTTCCTCCAAAAGGATTAACCGAGTAAAGAGAGGTATGCTTATGTGACAAATAAAGGAAAAGACAGCCAAATTTAGAAAACAACATGAGGATATGGTTGCATGAAATAGTTCTCGTCCTAATGAGTGATCTGTGGTTCATGTTCAAAGGAAGGATGCGTCCCCAACTTGATTGTATTGAAAAAGAAAAAGGGAAGAAAAGGCAGAAGCCAAGGTATATATTGAGTGATTTATATTCAACCGCATTAGCCTTTAAGTCATAAGCAATCACCAACTCGTGCAAATAGATCACACGATGTAATTAGACCCATAGTTTTGAAGTTATTGTTAAGTGTGATACAGCACCAAACTAGGTTTCTTTTAAATGAATCCATGACTGAGCCACGGATTAATGCTACCAATAGGGCTTCCTGTGGGTTGAGAGAGTTGTAAATCTAGCACACACTTTTTAATATTTTAAGATCCGCGATGGAAGCGGGGTAGTTGTGAAGTGCATATGATGTACAAACTCCAAGGTTCAGTGTACAACTGCTGCTTAATATTCTTTATTGCAGAAAATATCTTCATAGCTATTTGACTTTCTTAAATGCCCAAACAAGCTCCATGAGTCATGACATCCATCAATACTTTCGTACTCTATCAGACTACAACCCAAAATACAGCAGCCTCCTCCACAGAGTTGAGTGGGTTTTGAAGTCATGACATCCCTTGGTGACATTCACTAGTCGTCCCTACAAGATGAGTGGAGCCCTCATTGTCTATAAAATAGTGAAATGAGAAGCAGCTAGCTAGATGCAAACGGTTTGGATAAGGAACAACTAAGTACATGGGGGAGTCAGATGAAGTCGGATACAGAGTAGCCAAAATTTGCAAAACTTCCATCCTGGATCTGACCCATTTGCACTCCTACAAGTGCTCTAATGGCCAAGGAAAAATTCATGCATTTTTCTGAGGTTCTGTCTATACTCTATAGTCATTAAGGCCTAAAGGATTGACTAAATTCATCAATTTGTGTGAATGAATTGATGTGCCTGTGGATTACACAGTTGCAGTTGACTGCATCCTTTGGTGCACGGACTAAATTGATTATCGGCTATCCCTATGAACTATAGCGGAAATCGCCTCTGGTAAAGTAATTTAGCGGGCAGCGCCTTCCTTCGAGAAACATGGACATAAAGGTCATTATGCAAATAAACAAAGAAATGTTTGCCATTTGAATTGAGTAGCCACAAAGATTTTATGTAATTTTGACATGTAAATCTAAGTAAGCAATCGTTACTCACTTTTTTTATTGGATTTAGACTTCCCCAGAGTTGACTTTTAGGATTATAATTATGCATGGATACGTACTTGAGTTTGAGTTTGAGAGATCCCATATCTCTCTCTCTCTCTCTCTCTCTCTCTGAGATAACCATCTTTTTTACTTCAGATTTGCAAATGCCTGAATCTCAAACTCATCCGCAACTCTTCCTCTTGGACATGTCAAAACCCCTAGATCCCTCAAACCTAGCTGCCCTCTCTCACGCTTGCCAAGAGCTGGGTTTCTTCCAGATAACCAACCATGGCATACCAATACATCTCCTTGACAAAGTTCACTCCATTTGCAAGCATCCATTTAACCTCCCTTCCCAGACCAAGAAAAAGATTGGACCTTCCTCCACTCTCAAATCCTACACACCTCCTTTCATTGTCTCCCCATTCTTCGAAAGCATTCGCGTTGATGGCCCAGATTTCGGCATCTCAGCTGCGACCTGGTCCACTGTACTCTTTGGTGAATCCCAACCAGAATTATGGTAATAGCAACTTTATGAACATCTTGACAATGGTCACCATTTTTCTAACAATGGTATGCATTTCATTATTTTCACTCATTGTCATTATTATTTTTGACCAAGCAGTGAAACGTTGAAGGAGTATGGGATCAAGATCATGGAGTTAGCTAACAAGACAATCTTGATGTTGCTGAGAAGTCTGGGTGATGGAATTAAGAGGCGCTATGAGTCTGAATTTAGCAGATGCTGCGGGTATCTCAGGATCAACAATTACATTCCACCTAACAGTGAGTCTGAGGGGATTGAAGGGCTGGGGATGCATACTGACATGAGTTGCATCACCATTCTTTGCCAAGATGAAATTGGTGGCCTGAAAGCAAGAACAAAGTGTGGTAATTGGATTGACATAAAGCCATGCAAAGGTACCCTTGTGGTGAACATTGGAGACATGTTCCAAGCTTGGAGCAATAGGAGGTTTAGGGCATCAGAACACAAGGTGGTCTTGAAAGGTTCCAAGAGCAGGCTGTCTTTGGCCTTCTTCTGGTGCTTTGAGGATGAGAAGGTGGTTTGGGCACCTGACGAAATGATAGGAGAAGGGCATCCTAGGGTTTATGCGCCATTCTTCTGCTCGGATTATGTCAAATTCCGAGAGCAAGGAGGTGACAGTGAAGGTTATGACAGAGTTGGAGTAACTGTAGATGATTATGCAAGGATCTAACATCTGGATAAAGTCTGAAATTATTCAATGTGTAGACACTAACCTGGCCAATGTCTGTACCTCTTGCTTCATGCATCTTAACCGTCCTTTGTTGAAGCCCATGATGGACATCTTCTGGATTCTTGGTGGGCATAGCCTCATAGAACCATTTCCCTTGGTCTATAGGCAAAGCAGTCATGCTATGGTTTGGTTTCTAAATGTCATTAACTTTATTTGCATCATGTATACACATTCAATTACAGGTAATTTCGTTACAGAATTTGTAGACTAATGCCAGCAATGCTTAGAATGTATGTATGGTGTGTGTGCGCGTGCACGCCTGTGTAGTTAGAAGAGAAAAAAAAATGGGAAAAAATTTAAATAGAAAAATAATTAGTAGTTTATTTTCTTTTCTTTTTTGGAAAGAAATTAGTAGTGCATTTTGAGACATTCTTTTAAGTATTTTTATGTAACAGAAGAAGAAAAGAGTATGGTCATCCAAAAGGCACAACTGTGATCCAAACCCCTATTTAAAAACAAATAAAACAAGCATTTAAGGTCTTCATTTGGCCATGCAAGTGGCCGAGCTGTTGAAGGAACCAATAACATGAACTTAAACAATGTTGGGGTTTACATGGGACCCGTTATATATCTTCATAGGTTTCTCGAGATACCTAATTACCAACAAGATCTGTTATAGCGTCTATAATTTCCTTCGGTTTAGGTGGTAGTCTAGCAAATAAACATCAACGTGAATGAATTTATTTCCTCTTCAAATGGTGCTTTAGCACAAAGATAAGAAGCGGGCAGACCAAATCCTCCATTACTTGGCCAAAAAAAAGACGTAAAGGGATTTGATCTGGTTGGTGATGGTTTGCTTGAGTCAATGGCAAAGTTAAGTTGGCAACGAAGAAGGCTGTGTCGGGCAGTTCCATAGTGTTTGTTTCCTTTGCCACCCATGGAATGAGGAACTTTGTCCAACTCGAGAAGGATATACCGCCAAGCCAAGCCTAACCTTTTGCACTAATCGAGAAGGGAGAAAGAGAAGGTTTGCTTAAAAAAGTAGACTTTGCTTTTTGTTTCATTTGATCACTAGAATAGCTTGTTGGTCCTAGCCCTTGCAACTATGAACTAGATGAGCACGTTCTTGCTAGGGATCCAATAAATCCAAAGGAATTCCTCATCTACCTGCTCCCGCCTTTCTGGTTGGGGTTCTTTCTTGCTTTTTTTTTTTTGAAAGTCAAACTGGGGTTAGTCATACCCTTACTAGAACAATAAAACAACAGCCGCCCCATATGGCAGAGGGATTCAATCCTGGGCCTTCAGCTTGACACAGGTGTTAGATCATTTTTCAGATCAAATAGTTTCACAATTAACATCATGCTATAAATCCGAATAGGCATTATCATAATAAACATGATTAACAGTCGATCGAAACGAAAACAGAGAACAGACATGTCGATTTTCATATTATACCAAAATCCAAACAAATACAAAGGACCAAACAGATGCATAGAACATAATAAGAACAACAGTAACATGTTAATACTATGTAACATGCTAAGACGTATGAAAATACTTCCCTTAGAGAAGATTCGTCCTCACATACAGTGCAAAAAGAGTCTGGCGTCCTTCCCCAAGGATACAATAGCCTCAGCGATCCGGATCGGTACACTCCGACGGTAGATCGCCCTTCGAAGACAACCTCTCGAAACCGCTGTTGCAGAAAACCCCTTTCTGGGAAACGCATGAGAGAGAGAGAGAGGAGAAACCTTTCATGTTCTGTGAATATATGTGGTAACCCTCTAACCACGCCCTTTTATAACCCCTGAACAGTTACAAAAGACGTGGAAGAGAAGCGTTACCATCCGATCCAATGGATGTGACGATCCAACAGATCGATCCGTTATCCATTCTGCTTTTTCTCTTTATTTTAATCCAAATAAAAAAATAAAAAAATAAATAATGCAAGACAAAAAGATCATTGGACCTATAAAGGATATGGCCCTAAAGGGCTAATTACCCGAATCCGAATCAGCTCGGCACGACACGACGCGGTGGGCGGGCGCATGCGTGTGTGTGTGGTAGTCATCCCACTCCCTTGTTATTTGAAACAAGTGTTAGAATCTCCATGTAGGTTATAAAGCCCACAACTTTCTTGAGATTCTTCAATATGGGACTATTCTACATCATCAAAGTCCAAACACACTCCATAAAGGAGTGGTCCCCAAAGTTTTCTTTATTTGAATTCCCTCCTCTCCTCTTCCTACATCCAACAACAGAATCCTGCTTCCCACATGGGATACCACCTCAGGGGTGGTTTTTCCTTGCTTTGCTATATTTCTTTCTTCCTGCTATTGAGATAATGAAACATGGAAACCTAAAAACAAATGAATTAAAATTCGAGCAAGGGTTAGAAATAGCACAATGATGATGAGTTTTCACCTTTCATTGGTAGCATATTGTGATCTCGGGGAGGAGAAAACTGATTATTTCACTTGGTTCATGTGGCACAAGAAAGCAAACAAACAAGGCCCAATCTTGGATATCGTAACAAGGCTCAAACTAACAAATACTTCACCTGTTATATGATTGTTTGTGAGCTGGCAGTTGCAAGGAGATGCCAATTGTTGCCAGGATCCTGAAATGTATTCCAAACAACCTTGGGATTTGGCATCTCAACACCAAATATGTCTTCCCAATTAGAGCCCTAGGGTACGTTTGATGGCACGTTGTGTAGGACGCCGCGACTGTCCAGGACGTTGTTGCGATGAAACCTTGGATGCAGAAGAGGCGTCCTATTTTGAGCTTGATTTTTTCTCCATTCCCTGTTATGGTGAGAATGGGGACGTGGGGGTCTGTGTAAAAAAAAAAACACTGGGTAGGGGGTATACCTCCGACCTGCTCTCTCTCTCTCTCTCCTGTTGGCCAGGTGTGGCCGACGAGGCCACCGATGACCGACCACAGTTCTCTCTCTCCCCCCTTTTCTTCTTTCTTCCTCTTCTTCGTTTCTCTTTCTCTCTCTCTTCCCCTACTTAATTTTTTTCTTCCTCGTTCTTCTTCTTCTTTGTTTCTTTGATTTCTATTATTTAGGTTTTTTTCTCATTTATTAAGTTTTTTTTAATTAAAGCTTTGAATCAAACTTCTTCAATTAATGCTTTTTATAGTTAATTTGATTAGGGTTTTTTCTTTGATTCTCATTGATTGAGGCTTTGAATTAAATTTCTAAAATTAGGGCCTTTTGTAGTTAATTTGATTAAGGTTTTTTCTTTGTTTTTTATTGATTAGGGTTAAAAAAATTTTTAATTAAGACTTTTTATTGTTAATTTGATTAGAGATTTTCTTGTATTTGATTTGGTTAGGGTTTAAATTAGGGCTTGTTATTTCATTTTACGGTTTTTTCTTATAGTTTAGAGTTTTTTGATTGATTTATTATTTATTATATTATATTTTCAGATTTTATGATTTAATAGAGTTTGATAATTTGATTTTTTATAGTTAATTTTCTTTTATGGTTTGATATTTTTATGATAAACTTTCATAATTAGATGTAATATGACATTGATTAAATCATTCATATAAAAATATCAATTCTTATTTTTTCTCAAATTACTAAAATTGTAAACATTTTTTAGTCTTTAGATCTAATTTGAGATCTATATTTGGGGCTAAAATTTATAATAAACATGTTAAAACACTTATATGGTGGGGCGAATCGAGTTGTATGATCCAAAATGAAGTTATCCGTGTGTATTCATGTTGTCCACATACAACCTAAAACAAACGTTGGACACAAAGAGCACAATTTCTTGCATAGTCAAAACAAATATTAGACTTGATACAATTATTATAGAACGAGTATTATGTCTGATTTGTTCGTTCATTCCGTCCAATTTTGGACAACCATCAAACAAACTCTTAGGGTGTGTTTGATAGTGGGGAAACTTTCCCACTTTTGAGGTAGGGCCCATGCTCCCATCAAACAAGACATAAAGTTTTCCCATAGGCAAATATTGACTCTCCTTCGCATCGGTCTCTAACATCGACTTTGGGTTTTTTCCTTATAAGTGAAGAAGAGGAAGCGAGAGTGGGAAATAACAACTAAAGAGAAGAAGACGGGGAAGGAGGCAAATGGCAAGAGATGAGAAGAAGATAGAGGAGGCAGAATCAAAGAAGAGAAAGGGAGAGTAGGAAATGACATTGGAGCATAAGAGGGAGGAAGAAGAAGGAGGTGGAGGCAGAGGGACAATGTTGGAGGAAGGGCTTTGGGGCTAGCGTCAGTGGATGGAGATGGTAGAGGATCGATTGTAGAGAAGAATGAAAGTTGAATCGCTGGGAAAGATCCCATTTAGGGAGGTTTCTTTGTTAGGTTTTTTTTTAGATCATCAATTTCTCTCTTTGCAATGGCAGTTCTCCTATTCATTTCCCCACATTTTTTTCTTTTACCTTCCTTTGTTTTGTGTTGTACAAGAGATTAAGGAATAATTATATGAATTTTTTATTTGGACCATTTAGATTTAGATCCAAATTCCAAATCCATTACTTAGGTCCCAACACAATTTAAGCTTTTTTTAGTGAAATAGTCATTGTTTGGAATTAGACATATTCGAATCCAATCCATAAAGTGAAGGGTTAGAGTAAATTCTAACTTTTTCATTTTTTGAAATCAAACAAGATAAATTCTTCCACATGCCATTTCCAAGTCTTCTATGAAACACAAGATAAATTCTTTTCGTGATAAAAACTACATAAAGTTTTTAAAAATCATGAAAGGAGAATTTATTTCCAGCAATCAAACACACTCTTAGTGACTTGGGAGAACTAAGATGGTGGTTTTTCTTGGTCATCCCAAAAGTTGGTAGACAGACCATGAAACTAATGAACCACATTGTATTTTACTATTATAAGGACGTTCAAAAGCGAGAAAATGGTAAGAAAAAAAAAAGTAGGAAAGAAAAATGTTAACTTTTTCAACCATTTTAAATGAGAGAAAATTTTTGAAAAAAAGTTTTTCTAAAAAATGTGATTTTTGATAGCAAAAATTAGTCCACTTGGAGAGTGGAAGAATTTTTCAGATTGAAAATTCTTTTTTATTAAGGTAACCTTTCACCCGCAACACATCTCATCCCATAGGCTGCCATAAGAAGAACCTACTAAAAGAATGGTTAACAGAATAATAAACTCGAGATTTTGCTCTCTTGTACACTGAGAGGTCAAGTATTCAATTTATAATCACATCATATAGTTGTCGATGATACACGATTACAAACAACTTAAGATAACCTAAAACAAAGATAAGCATCAATTATCATTTTTAGTAAAACTATAAAAAATGATAATATCGGATTATCATTTTTGATAGTTCTTATCAAACACAATAATTAACAAGTATTGGGTGGATTCATAAGTGTCCTGATTTGGTTTGAATACGTGAAGTGTCATTTGGGTTATCCAAAGAGAGTCTATGACTTCTTGAGGTCTCATTTGGGTTATCGAGAGAGAGTCCACGATTTCTTGTGGTAGTCATAATCGTATTCTTATCATGACTCTGCGAGCTCAACGTGAGGTCAACGATGTTGAGCTTGTCACGAATAAAAATAAACTGCGAAAATGAAAGAAGCTTAGTGAGCCCATCAGCTAGTTGGCCAGAGAAGGCAATGAATTGAACTTGAAGATGACCTTTTTGCACATAGTTCCGGACAAAATGAAAATCATTTTCTGTAAAAACCATTGAAAAAAAATTCTTTTGGGTCAGACCCAGGATGGGTCCAGACTCGACTCGGATCCGAACCGGGTACACGCCTCCCCCTTGTGCTTATTTAGAGCATGAAGAGGGAAGGGGTTTTCATTCAAAAACCTTCCCTCTCTCCCGCAGCTCCCTCACTCTCTCATTGTTTCTCTCTCAGTCCCCCGCCTCTTCTCTCTCCTTGTGCTCTCACCCTCGCTCGATCCTCTCTCCCGCTCTCACCCTCTTTCCGACGGGCAGACCTTTGGTGAGCTCCTGTCTGACGAACCCCCTCACCCGCAACTCTCTCTCTCGTCTGTCAACGCCAACACCGGTGACCTCAGTCCCTCTCGTCGGTCCCCTTCAGGTAACCCCTAACACCCCTCTTCTTCTTCTTTTTCTTTTACTTCTTCATTTTCTTCTTGTTTCTTCTATACTCACGCAGGGGAGGGCTCGACCCTCCCTGTCCTCATTATCTGCAGGGGAGGGCTCAACCCTCCCTGCCTTCTCTATACACAGGGAAGGGGACAAGCCCCTCCCTATTTTCCCCATTTTGCAGCGGAGGGCTCGGCCCTCCCTGCCTTTGCTGTACGCAGGGAGGGGATGAGCCCTCCCTGTTTTCCCTTGTACGTAAGGGAGGGCTCGACCCTCCCTGCTGCCTCATTTTATCCGACAGGTCGGCATGGGCTTACCCCTGTCGCCTGGCTTTTTATCGACAGGGGCAAGCCACTGCCCCCACCTGTTTTCTCAGGTTACGGGGAAGGGGGCTCGGTCCCCTCCCCATTTTGCTTTTTCGCAGAGAAAGGGGGCTGAGACCTCCCCCTGTCTCCTTGTTTCCCTCTTTCACTAAGGAGCTGTCGAGCCCCCTCTCTGTATCCTTATATGGGTTATGAGGAAGGGGCTCGATCTCCTCCATGTTTCTCCTTTTTCGCAAGGGAGGGGTTGAGCCTTCTCCCTGTCTCTCTACTTCCCTTTTTATGCAAAGGGAGGGGCTAAGCCTCTCCCTACTCTTGTTTGGATCTAGGGTCAGATTCAGCTCATCAATCGAGCCATCCCTTCACCTTTGGCCACTGTAGGCAGGGCTGGGCCCGATTCGATTGTCGAGCCCACCTGCCTCTCATGTTTTACCTTTCAAGCTTGTTATACATATTCATGCTTTGCTATTTTGTAGCTTGCACGATAGATCCCGCTTGCGCAAAATGGCCCGATCCCTTCGTTACTTACACACAAAGGCAAGCGCAACCTCGAGACTGCCTAAGGTAGGAAAAAGTTGCGTAATGGACTTTGGACGAACTGAACTAAGTTAAAACACTAAAAATGCAAATTAAACAATTAAATATATATGTATATATATTTAAAATCAAGGATGCACTTTTGTGATCCTTGTCCTCATTACTTTTTGTCATTTACATTTGCCACCGCGCTTTAGTGCACAAACTGATTTCCTTTACGCATTTATTTGGCTTGATACGCGGTTTCATGTATCAAGCATCGCTTTCTGTCATTTACTTTTGCCATCACGCTTTAGTGCAAGGGCTGATTTTCTTTACGCATTTATTTGGCTTGATATGTGGTTTCACGTATCAAGCATCACTTTCTGTCATTTACTTTTGCAGCCACGCTTTAGTGCACAGGTTGATTTCCTTTACACATTTATTTGGCTTGATATGTGATTTCATGTATCAAGCATAGCTTTCTGTCATTTACCTTTGTCGTCGCGCTTTAGAGGATAGGCTATTTGCTTTTATGTATTTACCTGCTTATGTATTTGTTGAGCCAAAGTACAGTTTCATACCTCGTGCATTGCTTTGTGCATTTACTTATTTATGCCTCTATTATTGGCACATTTATGTGGCCGAGGTACGATTTCGTACCTCACACACCGCTTACGCATTCTTGCGTCCAATGCGTGTCTTCGCAGTTTAAGGATTGTCGGCACCTTGCTGTCACATTGCCTTGTACACGAGCTCACATTTTCATGCTAACTTACACATGTGTAAGTTTAAGACTAGAGCGAAATCTATTTTATTTATTTGTTTCAAAATAACACAAGCGATACTTATGTATTCCGGTTTTTAAAAAGGGATTCCTAAAGCAAATTCGTGTTGCCAAATGTGTAGCCTTGATGAGTTGGATTTTGGAAGTCTCTGTCATTGCGAGTTTGCAACCCAGACTCCCAAATCAACATATTTGGGAGAGAGTTTTTTTACTACCTCTATTTGCGTATCCGATACGACTTGCATAACTCCCAGTTTATTGATACAAACATGTGTTTATGTGGGATTCTTTTGAGAAACCCATGTCCTGTTTATTGAACTAGTATCAAGTTATGCGCTGCATACATATACTATGATAAATGGACAAAACATGAGTGACAATCTCATAGCATGCAAATAGCACAAGTGTTGTACATCAGTTTCGAAAAATAAAACTTGTCAAAGGAGTTTTTGTATTACATTGCATCTTTGCGAAACTTTATGTTGGGGTTTCCTTTTTGTGAAACTTATACCCCTTTCATTGTAGCGTACTCATAAGAATGCGGGCCATGTCAGTACCATGATAATTAGATGAGACAATCATGTAACCTCGAATTATGCTAATGGCACAATGCTGTAATCACATAAATAGTTATAACTCGCCTTCACCGGCAAGACACTTGAGTTGACTCAAACAAACCAGAGCATGCAGAATGAGTCTTCAGCTAGATAAAACCTGAAGCGCTTATTCGACATGTTGTTTCCTCTCAAGAGAGAGGATGAGACAATACATAAACTCCGATGGACAGGTTGTTAACAACCACCCCTCGGGCAATGACTCGACATCCTCAGTCATCGGAGTTAGGAGATGGGACTACTAGAGATTATCCTAGAATGTAGATCCCACTGACTTCTGCAGAAGTAGGATGCATCCGTTGTCTACGTATGCCTTTGGAGAATCCTCTTTTGGTTACCGACCGTCCCCTTAGAAGCAGACTCAACTAGCTATAAGGGGCGTATTTGAAAATATATGGCATAATAGACCCTCGAACTAGTCTATGATTCGTGCCTTGCACGTAGCCGCACGCTAGCTAAGTATCAAAATGAAGTTATCATCTTCACCTCTTGTTTACTTTGCACTATTTGTTAATTGTTGCTTATGCTAGTTGTAGCATTTACTTGTGTTGATAAACTGCTTATAGAGTTTCTCACTTATATAAACTGTTGAACATGATAGAATTAAATGCATACACTTAATTTTGTTCTCTATTGTCCTATTTATGCACCTACCAGTTTTTCGTGAGACCGACCCATTTCATGGGCATAGGTGACGATTAGGTTGTGAGATAGGCGATAGCATGATTGCGAGATGGTTTGAGATCCCACTATTTTGTTGTCAGCTTGCATCCTGTACTTTTAGGTTTTTGGCAAGGGTTTTCCTCAAAAAAAACTAAATTATATACAATCAAATCTTATTTGAATGCAATGGCTAATTAAAATGTTTGCAATTTACTTCTATGTGAAAATGTGGATTTTTACGCTAACGTGCCCAAGGTTGTCAACTTGCCTTTTATCTTTCTTATTCAAAGAAAACCGTTTTCATTGATATGTTAAACAAAACTCTTTAAAAAAAAGCTCTGATAAGAAAAGAATTTTCCAGCCTTACAAACTTTTAAGAAAGGTTTATAAGTTTGAAATTTTGGGGTGTTACAATTTCAAAATTTTTTATGCGAGCATGAAAAAACGGATTTGCTATGAGATATAAAGCACCAATATTGTCTCATCAAAGAGTAGGTGGCGAAGAAGGAACAAAGCCAAGTTTAGTTAGAAGAGACTTGAGCCAAAGAAGATCAGACGCGGTGCAGATGAGAGACTTGTACTCAGCTTCAGTGTTGGATCGAGCTACAGTCTGTTGCTTGGGAGAAGACCAAAACCCAAATTAGAGCCCAGGAAAACAGTAAAGCCACTTGTAGACTTGCGGTCATCAAGGTTACCGACCCAATCAGCATCAGAGAAGGCGCTGAGCTGGAGAGAGGAAGATCGCGAGAAAAATCGTCCATGCTGAATGGTGTCCTTGAGAATTTGAAGGATGTGTTTGACAGCAGACCAATAGGTAACCGTGGGTTGATGCATGAACTGACAAACCTTGTTGACTACAAAGGCAATGTCAGGCCTTGTGATGGTGAGGTATTGAAAACCGCCCACGATACTCTGATATAGAGTAGAGTCATAAAAAGAAAAAGCATCATCCTTAGATAGCCGAGTGGTGGAGCTCAGAGGAGTGGAGATCAGCTTCGTATCAGCCATAGACACACGATGGAGTAGATTGAGTGCGTAAGTGTGCTAACATAGGAAAAGACCTGAGGAGGCACAATGAACTTCAATACCCAAAAAATAATGTAGGTGCCTGAGATCTCTAATGGAAAATGCAAGACTGAGATACTGAATCAACTGCTTGATGGCAAGTTTGGAGCTGTCTGTGATGATGATATCATCAACATAAACTAGTAGATAAATAACCAATTCACGATCCAAAAAAATAAATAACAATACATAAAAAAGAGAGATTTGAAATCTGCAGAATTGAAGATAAGAGCTGAGACGCTGGTACCAGGCACACAGAGCCTGTTTGAGACCATACAAGGCTCGATTCAGCTTGCATACATGATTGGAATGAGAACGGTCTTCAAAACCTAGAGGTTGTGCCATATATACATCTTCAGAAAGGAGACAATTTAGAAAGGCATTATTAAAATCCAATTGATGTATCAGCCAATCAGATGAAACCGCAAGAGCAAAAACCATGCGGATGGTAGTAGGTTTCACAACTGGACTAAATTTCTCGAAAAAATCGATGTCTTCTTATTGGTGAAAGCCCTTAGCAATAATGCAAGTTTTGTAGCAAGCTACAGAGTCATCAATATGTCATTTAATCTAAAACACACATTTGAAGCCAATGATATTGTAGTGAGGAAGAGGAGGAACAAGGTGCCAAGTGTGATGAAGTTGGAGGGGATTAAACTCATCTTGCATGGTTGTGCATCACTTGCGGTCTATATTAGCTTGTTTAAACAACATAGGTTCAGGTATGAGTAAAACAGAGCTAAAACAGGCAAGGGAGAGAGGATAACAGCTAGTGGTGAATGCACAAAGTTTAAGAGAGTGGGTCATAAAGAGAGTGATCATGGGGTGGGTATGATCAGACAAGTGATTTATGATGGAATCAGGAAGAGCAGAGGAATAGGGCGGTGGTGAAGAAGAGTTTGGTGGGACAACATCGGGGATGAGACTTAGGGAAGGTGCATGCAAAGCAGGAGAAATGAGAATATTAGGTGGAGCTGGCAGATTGGAAGGAGGCAGTTAAGGTGGATCCAGGGGGTAAGATGACAGTTGGAGAGAAACCCCATTCAGAAAGATTGGGTGAGGGAGTACAAGCAGACATAGAGATGGTTTCGAGAATAGATTTATCAAAGTAAACATGACGAGAAATATATGTATGGTTGTGAGATGAGTCAAAGCAAAGATAACCCTTGTGGCGAGAGGCATAGCTAAGAAAGGTACAAAGAGTAGTCTTGGGTTGAAATTTAGAGGTATGATAGGGTGTTAAAAGTGGGTAGCAGCGGGCACCAAAGACACGTAGATATTGATGGTCGACCAGATTGTGAAAAAGAAGCTCGTAGGGAGACTTACTGTTAAGGACTAGGGTTGGAAGGCAATTAATGATGTAAATTGCAATACGAAAGGCATCTACCCAGAAATAATATGACAAAGAGGAAGTGTGTAACAGACTAAACTTTGTTTGAACGACATGCTGATGTTTGCGCTCAATAAGCCCGTTATGTTCCGAGTATGCAGGCATGAAAACTGTGAAGTATTCCATGGCCTCGTAAAAAAATTTCAAATTCATGACTGATAAATTTGCCTCCATTATCAGATTTAAAAGTGGGGATAGAGAGTTGCAGTTGTTTTTCAGTGACATGCTTGAAAACTTTAAAACACTCAAACGCTTGAGACTTAGTATGCAATGAAAAGAGCCATATGAAACGAGAAAAATCATCCACTATGAGAAGATGAAAGCGAAATCATTCATGTGAAGAGACTAGAGCAGTCCCCCAGACTTCGGCATGAAAAAGTTCAAGTGAAGATGTTGTAGAGGAAAATGAGTATCCAAAAGGAAGCTTGTAGGCTTTGCCAATAAGACAACTTTCACACACCTTTATTTTGTTATTTTTATTAACAGAAATAGCATGACTAGAGTTTAAGTAAGATGCAATTTTCTTATTTGCATGTCCAAGACGTTTGTGCTAAGTATCAAAAGAAGCCATTTTGTTTGCATATGCCGCCACTTGCATATGGGCATCTGATTTATTTGGGTAGAGTCTTGCACTGGATTTTGATCCCTATAAATGAATCTTGCATGTCTGACGGCCCTTGACAAGAAATTCAAAAGGAGTGAATTAAAAAATACAATCATTATTTTCAGTAAATTTGCCTATAGATAAAAGGTTCTTCGTAATAGCAAGAACATTATTTAAATCAAAGGCAGAGCCTTGAGAATTCAGAATAAGATTACCAGTGTGGGAGATATGAAGTACCATTACCCACCATGACTTGTTCACCCCCATGATATTATAATTTTTGGGAGAACTGTTGGTCATCCATGGTAAGATAATTCGTAGCACCAGTGTCAGGATATCAATAGTCATCAGTGGATTGCTGAAGAGACATGGCAGAGAAGGCTTTAAGGATATCTCAGCATGTTTTAGTAGTATGTTCACATTTTCTGTATTATTGACAAGTAACTGCCCCACGACCACCTTGAGGTTGGTATACAGGATTACTATTAGTTGTGTTTGGAGAGGAATTTCTTCCTTGTCCCCTACCACGACTTCGATTAAAACTGTGGCCACGACCTTGACCCCTGAAGGCAGTTTGCTAGGGTTCTGATATTTCAAGAAGCTTGGCAAGAGTTAAAAGCACACATTTTTCTTGATTAAGAAGCAGATCATATAGATTTGTGCAGTTATATGGTACCAAATTAATGGTGACAGAGGTCACAAAGCTTTCGTATTCGAGAGGAAGATTGTTCAAGGTAATTTGAACTAATTCTTTATCTTCTACTGGGTGATTGGAGGTTGCAAGTAAGTTGGCTAAGAATTTTATGCGGTCAAGATAAGACAACATATTCATACTTTTTCTCTTGATAAAAGTCAAGTCTTTCTTCAAAATCATGAGTCTCAAAGGAGATTGAGACCCATATGATTTTTCTAGAACAAACCAGGCTTCACAGGTTGTTTTTGTTCTTATGATTTGATTGAGAACACTTTTAGATACAGTGGCTTTGATCCAGCTGATCAAAGTGAATCTAAATAGGATAATTTGGATTCTCTATCTTACCTCCATTTATCGTGGTAATGAAAAAATCTGGTTAAGGAGATGAGCCATCGACAAACTTGAAAAGATCATGACCGATTCAAGTTGAGATCTCCATAACAACTAGTTGTTCCGATTTAGTTTTATCGAGACAAGGTTGACAATAGCATTCCACTGAATTATAGAGGAGGAAAGAGACTATGAGAAAGCTATTGCAAACTTGTTGATAGCTAACATAATAATAAACTCAAGATTTTGCTCTATTGTACACCGAGAGGTCGAGTATTCAATTTATAATCACATATGTACAGTTGTTGATGATACACGGTTACAAACAACTTAAGATAACTGAAAGCAAAGATAAACATCAATTATCGTTTTTGGTAGAACTATAAAAAATGATAATATCGGATTATCATTTTTTATAGTTCTTATCAAAAATGATAATTAACAAGTATTCAGTGGATTCATAAGTGACCTTATTTGGTCCGAATACGTGAAGTCTCATTTGGGTTATCGAGAGAGAGTCCGCGACTTCTTAAGGTCTCATTTCTGTTAACCAGAGAGAGTCCACGATTTCTTGTGACAGTCATAACCGTATTCTTATCACTTCATCTCATCTTCCTTCCACCCACTACCATTTTCAGGTCTCTCTAAGAGAGGGCTCAACAACACCCCCCCCCTCTCTCTCTCTCTTTGTCTGAGAGGCAGCTGATCAACTCTCCTTTATCTCTATCTCTCATCTTTCTCACATTTTCTATTTTATTTTTCTCATGCAGTACAAACAAGTGTGAAAATTTTTCATTTAAGATATGTTCAGCCTCTCCTTTGAAAACATGATTCAGAATCGCATGGGTCTCAATCACAAACAAATTAGAAAGTAACTTCCATTTGCAAAGGCAAACGAGCACAACTTACCTTTTATATGTTCGTCTGATTATACAAATGAGATTTACTTTCTCATTCAAAAGAGAAAGTGAATCTCATGTGATCCAAGAGAACATTTAGAAAAGTTATCATATCAAAACTTCTGATAGGCAAAATTTTCTTTTCTTGTGCTTGCTTTCAAACGTGCCTCATCTTTTACACCGGAAAAGAGAGAGAGACTCAAAACTTAAAACCATATCTCAAAATTGAAATTCACCCCCATGTTAGGTCCTTGTATGTAAATTACGATAAAAATGTGATAACAAAGACGTGGCGAATCCGGGAGGTAGGGGTGGCAATCGGGTCGGGTTGGCGGGTCAGCATACCTCAACCCGAACCCGACCCGTTTATTAAACGGGTCGGCTGTGGCAAACACGAACCCGACCTGTTTATTAAACGGGTAACCCGACACGACCCGCTTAATAAACTGGTTGGGTCGGGTAAACGGGTTGGCGGGTTAGCGGGTCAGGTTGGCGGGTTTGCGGGTCAGGTTGGCCCGCCCGCCTAACCCGTTTATTAAACGGGTCATCCGGGTTGGCATACCCCTAACACAAACCCGACCCGTTTAATAAACGGTTTAGACAGGTCGCCCCGTTTATTAAACGGGTTCATTTTTGCCCAACCCGAACCCGCCTAAGAGTCGGGTTGGCGGGTCGTGTCAGGTTTTGCCACCCCCTACCGGGAGGGCGCAATCATTTCAGGCGAACCAGCCCTCCAGAGGGTACCCGATTCCCTTATTCGCCCAGACGCGCCCGTGGGCCGTGGCGTGGCGGCAACCACTACCACAAGGCTTTTTAGGTGAAGCAACCTTGCGCGGGTGACGATGTAGAAGGCGCGTTGGAGATTTTTTGCGCCTGCGGTTGAGTGGGTCGTGTATGGATGGGTATGAGGAGATGTGGTGTCCGTTTGTTTTGAGCACTCAGCGACAATGATTTTCTTCAATCTCTCATACGCAACGCAGTTGGACCATGAATTAAATCAGATGAGCAAATAATCGGATTCTTGATATGCTTTGACTAACGGCTGGAAGTTGTTAGGCACTGTTGGAGTAGGAAGCGCTGATGGCCGCAGCCGCTGCGTCTCTTTGTACACCTTTCTGTTCTCCCTGCCCCTTGCTTTCCCACGATAACAGGCTTGTTAAATCGGTCCGTTTCCGTGGTTCCGGGCGACGTAGACATAAGAGGCAGGCTGCTGCTGCTGCTCTGGTGGAAGCTAGGCCCGCACCGATCGTCCCCAGAGGAGGAGGAGCTTCTTCTTCAGGAAAAAGGGAGGATGGAATTAAGTTTGCAGAAAGAGGGGAAGGTCGCTTGGTCAAGGCCAAAGGCAAGGGCAAGGGCCCTAATGAAGAAGATCTTCAGGCGGAGGCCAGGGCGATGGCTCGTGCCGCGAATGCCACAGTTTACAGCTCCGAGCTCTTAGCTCAGAAGTACGGAAGTCGTCCTATCATGGTATCAGCGTTGTAACTCGTTTTTTTTTTTTTCTGTTTTACTTATAGACGATAAGGAATGGTTGGGTTCTTCCATTGGTAGGTCGTGCAGAGGACGTTACAGATCTTGGTAACACTGGGTTCTTTTGCGCTTAAGCTTGTGCTGGACCAGAGGAGCGGCCGGATCGGCAAGAACAACCGGTTGAGGGCGGCAGAGCTGAGGGAAATCTTCACTGGGTTGGGCCCAACCTTTGTCAAAGTGGGGCAGGGCCTGTCCACCAGGCCGGATTTGTGTCCCCCTGAGTACCTTGAGGAGCTTTCGCAACTGCAGGTCCGTGCGTGTCTCCAAACATCCATTTTTGCCATATTCAGGATCAGAAAACTCGTGCTTGTTTAATTGCCCTTCTTCTCGCTGATTCCCGAATGGTTCAGCTTCGATTGTTAGATTACCAAACACATCGACTAGTTTTTTCTATCCTTATTGTCGTTTTCATCGTCCCGCCACTGTAAAAAATTGGGAGCTTTTACCTGCGAACTCTAGCTTTATCCATGAAGATTGATCACTTGTTCTGAACTGAAAGTTGGGCGATGGAAAATCAAATATATCTTAATGGTGTTAAGTTTTCTCACATAAATCACCCATGAACTTCACAAGGGTGGAGGTTAACATTGTTTCGCCATTTTCTTCCATGCAATTCGTGATGTTCTTTTTGATGATTCTGGTGCATTGCGCTTTGAGTTGAAAAAACAGAGGATCCTAGTTGATTCTTTTGGCCTGATGCATCTTTCTTGCACTAGTAATAGCAATGATTTCTTTGGAGACACTGGTGGTATCATGGTGAAAGCACTGAACCATGTTCTTTGGAGTTATAAGAGCTTTGCATATGCCTAAAATTTCTTTTGATGATTGAGCAGGACGCTTTGCCGACTTTTCCAGATGCTGATGCGTTTGCTTGTATCGAGAGAGAGTTGGGACTCCCGCTCGAGTCCATTTTCTCATCCATCTCGCCGTCCCCAATAGCCGCAGCCAGTTTGGGACAAGTTTACAAAGCTCAACTTAGATACTCGGGACAGACTGTTGCTGTTAAGGTGCAAAGGCCCAATATCGAGGAAGCAGTGGGACTGGACTTTCACCTGCTGAGGAACTTGGGTTTTCTTATAAACAAATACGTGGACATTATCAGTAGTGATGTTGTTGCACTTATTGATGAGTTTGCAAGAAGAGTTTATCAGGAGCTCAACTATGTGCAGGTAGATGTGATCATCAGGCAATAAACTCGACTACCATCTTCAGAATTTCAGTGTTTCATAATTCTTGATCATGCTTTATAGTTCAAATTCTCCTATATGATGCGGCACTTCATATGTGGCTCCAGATTTGTTCTATGGCCTGGGGATGCTATTGCATAGTCTGATAGTCATATCTGTGAAAAATAGGTACTTTGTTTTATTAACAAATACCATCATCTAAGATGAAAGCATCTCTGTTGCGCAGGAAGGACAGAATGCACGTAGATTCAAAAAGCTATATGCAGATAAGGCGGGTATACTTGTCCCAGATATTTTCTGGGATTACACCAGTGCAAAGGTGCTGACGATGGATTGGGTGGATGGTGTGAAGCTAAATGAGCAAGAAGCAATTGAAAGGCAAGGACTGAACCTCTTAGATCTAGTGAACACAGGCTTACAATGCAGTCTCAGGCAGCTGCTTGAATATGGATATTTTCATGCAGATCCTCATCCTGGTAACCTTTTGGCAACACCTGAGGGAAAACTTGCTTTTCTCGATTTTGGGATGATGAGTGAGACCCCAGAAGAAGCGAGGTTTGCTATCATTGGCCATGTTGTCCATATGGTCAATCGGGACTATGAAGCTATGGCTCGTGATTATTATGCTTTGGATTTCTTGTCCCCTGATGTAGATGTTTCACCAATTGTGCCTGCGTTGAAGAACTTCTTTGATGATGCTCTGAATTCAACCGTGAGTGAGCTGAATTTTAAAACAATTGTTGATGGCTTAGGAGCTGTTCTTTACCAATACCCTTTTGATGGTAAGTCTTAATGCCCCTTTACAGATACTTGGAAATCAGAAATCATGGTTGCAATCGGTGATTGTTGATTCCTTTTATCTATAGGAATGACTCATAGTTTTAGTTGTTATTCTCATGCTGTTATTTATTTATCTAATACTCGCAGCAGAGCTTGAACCCAAGGTCCCTCAGTTGAACATTGTAACTTTTCTTGGTCCAGCTTTGTAATTTGGTGATCTCATGCTGTTAACTTCTATCCTGGTGTTTTTCTTGAGCATCCAACAAGGAGGCAACTGTGATGGCTGGATGGACAGTTGCAGATGTCAAGCGATCTTGGTTCAGAAATCAGAAGCCATGCTTTCTGAACAGAAGATGAAAAAAGAAAAGACAAAGAAAATAGCCTGCAAGAACTATAGTTGTATATAATAGGAATATCTTCCATTTACCTATACTAAATTTGAAAATTTTCTTTATTCACATATGATGGTTCTCCAATCCATTTTTAGCTATCTCCTGCTTTAGCTGAGAGGCATTCAAAGTGCATATATGATGCCTTTTTTGTTTTTGATTTGTTCCTTTTTAGCAAATATTTTATCAGTAACCTGTTATCTAACCCAGGAAAAAGGGGAGCAATGCCGTCTTTAATTCCTTTGCTTTTAGGCTTTGAGGTGGATACAGCATGATTTAGTGGCCTCTCAGTGAAGATGTTCTTGTTGATGATTGTTTGCATCCAAAACTCTAAAAGGCAAGATAACATATAAAGACCATGATGACTGTTTCTTCCCATACTCCATGTAATTTGGAGAATAATGTCTGCAAGAAAAAAGATGCCTATCTTTTTTTATAGAAGCAACTACAAATCAGTTTTTCAACATTAGTTTTTAGTTTTCCCATTTTTTTCATCTATAAACTGGCTTTCATCTTAAGCATGTGTATTCTATATTCACGGACCGGTTTAGCTGCAACATCAATAACTAGTTGATGGTCAACTGACCAAGCTATTATCTATACCTTAAGAACAAGCTTGCAAAATTTTTGAATATTAGGCTAATTGAATAGCTAAAAGGTTACATCTAGGTTCATCTTATCTTTATGACCTAGAAGAAGAGGTATACAAAGCCCCACATGAAGGAAAGGTTTGTCAATTGAGGGAAAGCTGATAGTGATATGTCGAATGGCTGAAAGCTAGTTAAGAGCCAATAATTTTGAACAAAAATTTGCAATATTCGAGTAGCCTTTTGTCATTCAGTGCCTCACATTCATCTTTGCAATATTTCATTTGACACTACTTAGATTAATATTTTTAATCATTAAACCTCCTTGGGATATGATTCAATTTTAATTTAGCATAGATAAAATTATTTACTGGTTTCCTTATTAATATCCTTTGTAACTGAATTTTTTTTCTGATGTTAAGTTTATTGTTGTTTGTTTTGTGTGATCATTCACAGTTCCAGCATATTATGCATTGATATTGAGGTCATTTACAGTTCTGGAAGGATTAGCCCTTTATGCTGATCCAAATTTTAAGGTGCTGGCTGCGTCATATCCTTATTTTGCTAAGAGGCTTCTCACTGATCCAAATCCGTACTTGAGAGATGCATTAATTGAGTTGCTATTCAAGGATGGTAGATTCAGGCAAGTGTTTGCTCTTTTATTTATGACAGTTTGATTCCTTATGTTGCATGAGGTCTATAAACCATTAAACAATGCCTTTTAGTAAGTCCACATGTGGGTATAGCTGGTGCAAAAATTGTTTAAATTGGTTTTAGACTTTTTATTGCAGGTGGAATAGGCTTGAGAATCTACTTGTGCAGGGGCGCAAGGACAGAGATTTTACTGCAAAAGATGCTTTGCAACCAGTGTTGAAGCTTTTGTTGGGTCCTGATGGTGAAGAGCTTAGAATTTTAGTCACTAAAGAAGCAACACGAGTTGCTGAATCTATTGCCGTTGGGGCAGCATTTGACACATACAACTCTATTCCTGAAGTTATGAGGGCTCTAATTACTAATGGTAGTACAACCAGCCCTTTCCGGATGAGTGAGAATGAGCTAGAAGTAATGCTGGAACTTCGAAATCGAGTGTTCAGAATATGGAGCCTTCTGAGGTCTTCAGATGATTTTGATCCTTCTCTTCTGCAGCCAATTTTACAGGTGAAAAGTGATTTTCATGTTCACTGTTTTCTGTTTCTTTCTAAATGTATGATAGGTAGATTTACATCGTGCATGCATGAGTGCATGTGTTATATTGTGTGTGTGCATGCATGCATGTGCACTTGCTCTTTAGGCAAACTTAACCATGAACTATGGGGTGAACAGATTCTCCAAGAACCTGAAGCTCGTGACCTTGGTAGTCGTGTTGTTGGCGGTGTAACTCAACGTCTAGCTGCACGTTTGCTGCAACAACTTCTTAGTTCTCCAACTACAGTTCCTGCAACTCCATCATAAGAGATGCAAGGTTGGTTGAGCCACAGACGTCTTTGTACAATGGTGTATAAGAAAGTTCCATTGTTCTGTTGGTAGCTGATTCTTTATTCGATAAGGTGGTTTTAGATTGGCAGCGCAGTTGGTCATTTGGTATTCACATGCAAATCAGGTACAAGGAAACTTGGACAAGTTACCTTCCAAAGAACCTTGGATGCCGTTCATCATTAAAATGAACGTAACAAATATCAGCCTGGATGAATGCCCCTTATGTAATGGGCCCCACAAGTCTTTGAAATACCATTCACACTGATCAACGACTGTTACATCCAAAGGTTTTCTCGTACCTCATGATCCATATAAAGGCTGTAAATGCATCGGTGAATCAACTAGTGGGATCCGGATTCAATATTACCCTGTTTCTTCTGAATCCAAAATATGGGCCAAACAAGGATGACTTTTAGCCCTTCTAGCTAAAGTGAGACAAGCCCAAATATCAAAACCAATAAATTGAAGAAACACAGACTCCCTCTTCCATGTGACATCAATGCACCCACAAGAAAGTTTCCTATCATGGACTTTGGACAGCCACTTGATCTTTTTTCCTTGCTTTTCCAGCTTGGCCTAAGCCGTCCAAAATGCTGGTGTTCGATAGGTCTCGAGTCCACTACGAGTTTGTGCTCCTCTGATAAAGAAAATTACCTATCTGCTAATGAAATTCTTGATTTCTTGGTTTTGGAGCTTCTTAGTAGCATGAATGGCCAATAACCAGGAATCCTATGGTCTCTCACATGATACTGGAGATCCTCAATTCAGTGGCTTTTCAATGTTCCTGGTCTATCAGTAATATGTTTGATTTGCAGACAGGCCTAGTCAAGCTATACCCTGTCCTGTCCTGATGGCAGACACCACTCAAATGTATTTTTTTAAAGTGTCCAGGGTGTTCTATCCTCCTCTGTTCCAGGGGGGAGGGCTGAACTCCCCCGGATATGAAAAAGTGTCCCAGTGGAACGCTTTTTCAAAAATGGACCTGCCTGTCCATGCGTCTTTCATTTGTGGTGGCGTGCAGGGGTACATGGGCCCACTTGCTGCATGGACGGCTGCAACGAATCAGTCATTGGCTGGCATTGAATCGATTTTTAAAAGAATTCAGAGAATCGTCCGATTCAGATTTTGAACCCAATCGAGCTGAGTTGCGAACTTTTAACCAGTAGATGACATGTGAGTAAAATATTAATGAAAAATATTTTAAACATTTCTTTAAAAATATTTTAAAAAATAACCCGAATCAGCTCGTTTTGTATGGATTGGGCCGGTTCCCAACGATATTGACAACAATGGTCACAGGCTCACGGCTCGTGGGGATGTCCACAGATCGGATTTGAGTCAGATTCCAAACCAAACCAAACCAAAGCCCAATCTGACGGATTTCCTTTTTGGTAATTCCCATCTGGATTTGGTATGAGCCTTTTCCAACTGATTTCAAAATCAAAATATGAATACAAGTTAGTTAATGACCGATTAGCTAGTTTGAATTCAGTAATGCCCAAATCCGAACTCAAGTGGACCCGTTTAGACTTAGACGACACTTGTCGTCTGTGACGTGTGATCTCCGTTCATCTTAAATTAAACTTTGAAGTAAAGAGTGGGGCCCACTAGTGAAAAAAGATAAAAGTCACTTGACTTGACTCGTGCTGGCAAAGATTCGATCTTTGTTTAGAGAACATGTTGGGTTTTAGCCAGAAATCCTGTTTTTCGATGGTTTCCGGGGTGGATACCCACAAGCCAAACACCACTCGACACTAGACCAAACGAATGGAACATGAGGTGTGTTTAAAGCTTAGCTGCATTCTTGTGATGAGTCGAACTTGAGATAAATTTCTGAGATTTTAGGCTTTCCCACTGGTAATTATGAACTATGAAAATTTCAGGATTTGCTGTAGGATCCAGAGAGAGAGAGAGAGAGAGAGCCGAATCAAAGATATCAACATTACGACATGTTCAACAGCCGTTGAAACCGACAAACAAGACAAAGAACACATAAGCCAAAAATAGACACAAAATACAGATAAAAACCGAGGCGATCAGTCCGGATCCGGGGGAAGCCTTAGCGGAAAGTGGCGTTGAAGATCCGGAAGGCATATGCGTAACGATGCGTATACATCCGCCAAAATATAATTTACTAACTTGTTGAAATTAACCGGGGTCTGCCTGAAAATAGCATTGTTGCGCGACATCCAAACGACCCACCAGGAAGAGAGCACCCAAGTTCTCCAAATGATCCGCCAACTTTTACATCTACGAACTGGCTGGGGTCCCCACAAGAGGTCTACAGCGAAAGACTTCTGGCGCACGGACACGACCGGTTTATTCCAGGTAACCTTAAAGATATCTTGAAAGACCTGACATTCCCAGAATAGGTGCAACGCAGATTCCTCGGCCCTCTCGCAGAGAACACATTTACTCACAATACAGAAACCTATAGACTTGAGGAAGCTATCCGTCTGCACACGATCATGCAAAATAAGCCAAGCAAGGAAGCGCGCTCTCGGAAAACGACCTTTGCCCCAGATATTTCTCATATGGAACCGATTCACACCTACCAGAAGGAGAGAAAGGTAGGTGTCTTTAGTGCGGACGGAGCCATTCGAGGTGATCGCTCTACAAAGGAACTGGCTCTGAGCGACATCGTCGCCCTCACCACCCCACACAGCAGACCAAGCTTGAATCCACGATCTCCGCAGATGCGAAATGGGCGACCTAATTGCGTGCTGACCCCCAAACAAAGACTCCACTGATCCATATTTAGCCTAAAGGAAATTCGCACAAGGGGACCCCGATTGATGTGCAAGCCAACTTTGCTTAACAACCAGAACAATACTTCTTAACCTAGAGTCCGAAATCCCCAAACCCCCTCTATTCTGCGGTAGCCTTATCGTTTCCCAACCCACAAGGTGACGTTTTTTATTGTTACCTTGCCCAGACCAAAGAAACCTGGTCAATACTCTAGAGAGCTTCTTATTGATCCCCACATGCATAAGGAACATAAACATAATAAATTCTGGCATCACATTTAAAACATGTTTGATGAGAGTAAGTCTGCCGACAATCGAAAGGTAGGAGGCTTGCCAAGTCAAAATTTTAGTCTGAACCTTTTGGAAAGTGGCGTTCCAAGCAACTGATGGAATCCATGAGAGCTGAAGCGGCAGACCAAGGTAGGAGAAAAACTTATCCGAAGTGGCACACTGAAAGATCTTCTGCCCAGTGGCCTACATATGCAGAGGAACATTGATCATGGACATGCAACACTTAGCGAGAGGCCCGACATCGATAGGAAGAAGAGGATGATGAGCCTGACTCTTAACATCTGTTCGATGGATTCAACGCCGAACACAATCATATCATCTGCGTAAGTAAGAATATTGCTCTGGAACTCCTGAACTCCTAGTGGCTTAATAAAACCACACCCCACTGCCCTCTTGAGCAAGACTACAATGCCTTCAGAAACGACGTTAAAAAGCAGAGGGGACAAGGGACATCCTCGCCGAATACCACGCCCAACCTTGAACTGCTTACCACAGGCCCCGTTAATCTGAATTTGGGATTGTGCATTAGTGACCAACTCACGCACCCAGCTAGAGAAGCGCCGACCAAATCCAAAGTTCTCCAACATGTGAAAGAGGAAAGGCCAGTGCACCGAGTCATACGCTTTGTGGAAGTCAAGTTTAAGAGTAAAAAATGGCCTCCCACTGGACTTCATAGAGTGAACCACCTCTGTGGCCAAAATAAATGAATGTTGCAGCCGTCTATGGGGAATGAAGGCAAATTGAGCATCTGAAAAGATCTGATTAGCGACAGATCACATCCTAGTAGCCAATACCTTGGCGATGATCCGATAGATTCCCCCTAAGACCGAGATAGGACGGTACCGCGCTATGTCCATCGACGTAGCGTCTTTCGGAATAAGAGATACAATGGCCAGATGATAGATAGATGGTAACCGACTGTTGCGGTGGAACTCAGCGAACATACTCAGAATATCACCCTTAACACACGTCCAAAAGGTGCAATAGAAGTCCACAGGATAACCATCAAAACCAGAGGCTTTCCACCCTGACAAAGCTGTAACTGCCGCAAATATTTTCTCTTTCGAAAAGGGCACTTGCAAAGACTTGGATAACGCATGGTCGATGCAACGAATGAAGTCTGTACCCATCGACCCACCGGCCGAGGGGTTTCTGGCATAAAGCTTGATGGAGAAATCAGTTACCGCTGGTAGAATCTGATCCCCATAGTGGTAAACACCTTCAATGCATATGGAAGGAATGACATGCCTACGATGCCTATGAGAGGCAACAGAGTGAAAAAAGCGAGTATTTCCGTCACCCGCTTTAAGCCAAATAGCACAAGACCGCTGCCTCCACCGGATCTCCTCTTTCATGCGCCACGACCGTAAAAGCAGAGTCAGCTCTGCAGATCTAGCATTCAGGCAGACAATACCTGAGTTCAACATGGAGGCTGAGTCTGAGAGAGACTGGTGGACCGACGACATCTCACGCTCCCAATCCTCTATATGCTGAAATTTACTGATATGCCTTGAGATAAGCCATGATTTAATTGCTCGAGCCAAGCGGCGACACTTAACCACACAACGAGTAGCCGCCCTAGCCGCGGTGCACGAGCCACACCAAGATAGACGGACTACAGACTCAAAATCTGGCTCCGTGATCCACCATTGCTCAAATCTGAATTTGATGTGGCGGGAAAAACCATGCCCCCATCGGATGACCAACTGACTATGGTCAGAGACAGATGGAGGGAGAAGACAACATGAGAGGTCATGTAGCGAGGCCAGCAGAACAGGAGAGATGAGAACACGGTCAAGCAAGTAGTAGCATGGGCGAGCGCGACGATTGGACCAAGAGAAAGCTTCACCATGATGCGGAACATAATACAGTTGGTTCGATTGAATGAAATTTTGGAACCCAAGCATAGAAGCCGAGCAGGAGATAGGATTACTCGAGTCGGAGGAGGACAACAGACAGTTGAAATCACCCATGATGAGGTGCTGGTCCTCGAAAGACAGAAGGATCCTATTCAGGTCCTCCCAAAACTCCTCTCGACGGCTCGGGCGGTGCGGACCGTACACCATGGTGCCCCCTGCTGGCATCGGCTTAGCTGGAAGGGGAATGTCGACAGATAGAGAAAAACATGCCTTCATCAAGCCGGTAGACTCCAAGGGACGGCCTCCCAAGGACAAGAATACCGCCTGCAAATAGCAACGATGGCTTGAAGAAAGAAACTGCATCACGCCATATCTCAGATACTACTGAGCGACAAACCTAAGAGAGAGAGAGAGAAAGAGAGAGAGAGTCCCTGTATTCTTGGCAGAGGGCATGGGACTGGCAGCAGCAGTCGGTGCAGGGGTGCTCGTGTAAGGCGTATTGCGACCGCAGCTTGGTGCGGTAGAAGCACGTGCAGCCCGTCAAGTACTGGATCAGAAAGTATTAACGCCCCGTTCATCGCGCACGCTGCACATCATAACAATCAATCAAAATCCAGATGATGAAAGCAACCACCACCAAACAAGCATGGGTGCTAACGAGAGAGACTCACGACTCGAGCCACGATCCACAATCTCAGTGATCTGTCCTAAGGTGATGCACGGGAACCAACAAGTGACACAACCTATCATTATTTGACATCATCATCATAATAAAAAAACAGAGAGAGAGAGAGAGACGTCACCTTGTGTTGGGACGTTGCAGGTTCAAAACCGAATGGTATAGGTTGTATAACTGGTAGGGGTCTGCCTAACCTCATCTTGCCTTCCAAAAAAAAGAAGAAGAGAGAGATGGGAAAAAGGTTCACAGTTGGCACAGTCGTCGAAGCAATCGCAAAGGCCGGTGGTCCATGGTCCCGGTGCTTTACCGACCGCTGGCAGCTGAGGCACCGGAAACTGAGACTGGACATACATGGAAGAAGAAGGGCCCGAGCCCACGGGTATCTCCTTAAACTGGTATGGATACGGCCCTCCTTCACTCATCTGCTGCTGCTGCTGCTGCTGCTTTGCCGGATACTTAATGATCAAATTCAAGTGTCTCTCTAACGGGTGTCCTCTCCTCCTCCCTCATTTATAACGCAACGAAGAGGAGTCTACAGAGGCTTAGAGGATCTTTCCTGCCCATTGTCTTTATTTTACTTTTTTTTGTGTTAGAAACTTTGAAATACTTTCATGCTCATTCTCTTTTATGATCTATCGTGTTGCTTTGTGTTGGAGCGAGGAGCCTCCTTATCACCGTTCATCCTCAACACGAACTACACTCGTAATTTACACACCACTTTAACCGTTCATGTTTGGACTCCTCTAAACAGTGAATGGCAGTCAAAACCTTGTTCGGACACATCCATGTCAGTGGGATTCCGACGGCTAAGCTTTGGGTGTTTGGATGTCTTTTTTTCTTGTTTATTTTTCAATAATGATAAACCCTCAAGAACCAGGTCATTTAGGGTGCTTTTATATACTTTGGAAGGGAATTCTCATGTAAAAGTGAATTCTCAATCTAAAGAATCATGAAGAAAGAGAATTATCAATCTCTAGATTTCTAGGGTTTGGATAACTAACACGCTCATTCCTTTTCTTTGAGAATTCATATTCTTTTTTTTAATCATGGAATTGATGCGAGAGTTATTATTCTTTTGGATTAAGGTCGCCAAAAAAGGAAGATACACTAGCATAAACGGATCATACTCAGTCAATTTGGATTTAAACATTATTAAATTTGATTTGATCCAATCTAATTAGATTTGAATTAGTAGTCAAAAGAAAGATATATAATAGCAAATCCAGGTCATATATATGGGGGTGAAAATAGATTGGGTCAAATCTCATGTTTGATCCAAAGTTAGATATTGTGTGAATGGATCCCATCCTGGATCAGATTCAGATCACTAAATCATTCCTTTTGGATTCAAATTGAATCAAAATCTTATTTTTATTGGATCTATGTTTGGTTTCAAATCAAATCTGATTCATTTTCATCTTTATATGTAAAAAGCTTATTTTTTATCATTTGTATGGATTAGGATGCCTCAGGCCTGAGTAAAGGTTGGTCTTGGATGATTGGCTTAGATTCTGGCTGTGATGGTCGGAGTCTACTCTCAGGCAGTTTGAGATGATTTCAGGTCAGTGAAGTTACCAGAAAGGTCAACGGAAACCTGAAAATTGGAACAACTAGGCAACGGTGAATTTGTGCTCAGATTTAGCTAGCTCGGACAATCTTGTGGTCCGATTTACAAAAAGATGAGCTGATTGCTTCCAGGGACACCAGAGGATGCTCAGAACCTGGTCCAAGCTGGAATTCACCAAGCTGCACCAGAATTGTGAAAGATCTCACCAAGGAATGGCTGGATTTTGCTCAATAACTGCCGGTAGTGCTCTAGTTAAGCGATCATTGAAATGTAAGGTTGATCGGCTGAGTGAAGGGTAAACCCGATCAGTGAGATCAGAATGCGTGAGTGACAAAGAGTGAGAAAAGAAGGGTCGATCGGGAGGGAAGGAGAAGGAGAGATGAAGGAGAGAATTAGAGTCCCGGAACTCTAGACAGGGAATTCTAAAATGTTAAAATTCTCTTAAAAAATTTATGGTATCCAAACAATAAAAAAAATCCTACCTTTTAAGAAATGTGAATTCTTCCAGAGAATTCACATGAATCCAAACGCACCTTTAATGAAGCCACCCCTGCGAGGTAAACACCTTTAATGAGCCAACCATCGATCTCTATGTTGTCGAGCCCTTGAATAAATAAATTCTGCTTATGGGCAAATTGGCTGTGTTGGATTGAGTCTCAGCTTGGACCTTAGCCTAGCATGCAAACAGTACAGGTTTTGGATTGAATATCTGTAGATCCAAGGAGTTAGTCGGGTCAGATTTAGTTTTGAGGATTTTACACGAGTCTTAATCCAACACAGGATCCGCCTCTGTTACATTACATCATACATGTAAATTTATGATAGGGTTAGGAAATAAAATTGAACTGATCCAGGTTTGATTTTCTCCATTCTACTTCGAATTGGAATACGCTGCATCCTTTTATATCCAACATGAATCTGACCCATTTACATTCTTACATGCTTTGTTAATTGGGTATAAGAGCCTAGTTGTTTGTGATAGCTTCATTCATTTTATTTTTAATCTTCTTAAAATTTTTAATGCTAATTACCGAATAATCTATACTTTGTTTACCAGAGACGGACCACATGGCCAGACAGATGTACGCCTAGTACCCCACTAAAGGCATCACTCAAGGTGTTAGAATTGTTATAAGCCTCAGCCATGAAGAGTGTTATATAATATATATTTGATTTGGTGCCCACTAAGCTTAGAGAGAGAGAGAGAGAGGGGGGAAAATACTCAGATTATCACCACTCGTTTTCTTAGAAATACTGAAATGCGTGCAGAACTAATTCCGTCCCTTTCACTTCCAAACTGTTTCATTTGTCTCGGTGAAAATGGCACCATGGTGCTCAATTAGGCACTGAATCACCTCGATTACACCAAAGTCAGCTTGCCACTCATCATCCAAAGGAATAGGTGACGATGCATCATCTTCTGCAAGTTACAAACACGAGGAATATCAGTATATATTGATTTCTTTTGGAGCAATTATAGATATAGACCAGTTTATAATAACAAAATACGACATTTTACAAGCAATCAGGGTCCCAGTTGCAAATCGGCATACTTCATGTCGAGTCAAAACTCTGCTTCTGCGCACGTTTGTGTGTGTTTGTGTGTGTGTAAGCTAAACTGTTTGTCCTCAATCAGCTCTTGAGGAAAAAGAAACCAGGGAATTACATTATTTGGTAAATGAACTTTACCAGATAATACCAAGGAAAAAGAACCGTCATGTAGATGAGAGTGATTCACCTGAAAGGTCGTCCCATGTGTCATAATGAGATTGCAAGTTCTCAGACTTGGATGAATCTCTTGAAAAATGCATGAAGGATGCATATGTCCTAAAGCGCATTCTTGTATTTCCCCTCATCTGATCCCCACGACCATAAAAATCAGGTCTTTGATCTCCCTTCTGCCACATAATAGCCGATGCAAGTTCCACAGCAAGGCTACGCGCATCCATCTGCAGACAGTTGTACATTTTAATAAGCATGCCATAGTACAAGCTAATAAATTGTATTAATGAAAAGCCTAAATTTAGAAACCCAGCTGTTGTATTACATTATTTTTTTTTGTCAAAAAAAAAAACCTAAATTTTTACAGTAAGGTGAAACTTTAGTATAAAAAATGCAGGGCATAACAGCAGATTCCATGTTTCTGATCAGCTTTGCTCCATTCAAGCATCAATTGTTGTCAATCAACCACATCAATTTGCAAGACTTTGTGCAGTTTATAGCTAGAATCAAGTCAACTCCATATAGGTGCAGAGATGCGTGTCTGTAACAGTTTATACACATGCAATGCCAAATCAGGTAATCTTAATTAAGCTTCAAGTCAATGAAGGATAATCCCTTGATTGATCTCACATTACGTTATTACCTGCAGTCCTTTCTCACAAGTTTATCCACACTGAAATACAGTCACATAACGTGTGCACATGGAGGCACCAACAGTCGTGCATATTTGCACAGATTGAGCTCCTTGATGCATGAATTGGTGGCTAAACTAACAAAAGAAATAGAACATGCCTTGTTTAGAGATGACTTCTGGCTCACTCGGAGAAGAAGGGCAGTAACATATTCGAGCGTTAAGTAGTTTGCATTTGGTAGCTTCTTCAATACATTCCTCATGTCAATGCTGCTTCTAGCATCTCTAATTTCATGGAAAAGTTCAAATGTGGTGAGTGGCTCAGGAAGGCTCAATAGGAAGCACTTTATGACAGCTGCAACATTAACTGGGTTGGCGCCTTCTGGCAATCCAGCATTCCAATCTGCTTGCTCATGTCGGGACAACAGAAAATTATAACTTTACATTGTAGTCTACAATAGTTTTCCATTGCAGAAATTTGGTTCGAGGTATGACCTTCATTGAACATTGAGATCAACTGCTGAACAACTCTTCTATCTCCATCCAATTTGAAAAGGTATTCGATTTGTAATCCTAAACAACCATGCAGCATGTTCATATTGATATACCTAAATGGTAAATGCATACATGTACTGAAATGGAACTCAACTGTATAACATATGCAAGTAACAGATGATCTATAGAAGATAACATATCTTTTTCTCTTTTCAACAAGTATCTTTGAATCACTTAAAAATTCAGAGCAAAGCTACTGTCACCTGATAATATAAGGTAATCAGCACATCTGACCAGTATCTGAGGAATAGGCCTGCTAGAATGCTGTCGCTGAACAGTCATCTCAAGTGGAACTCCAAATACTGACACATACAAATCAAAATCATCAAAACTAGATTCAAACTAGACCAAGGTTGCCAGACTAGAAAGCGAAAGCAGGAAACAATACGAGAAGCAAAAGCGAGAAGCAATGCATTTTAAAATGTATAGAAAGCGGAAAGCGAGGAATAAAAAAAGAAATATAATAATTGAATGGGAATACAAATGAAACACAAATAAAAACTAAAATAAATGTGACTTTCTTAAATTTCATGATTTTTTAGGGTAAAAATTAAATTTTTAACAAAATCTAAAAATGATAACTACCAATTTAGAGAAAGCATGTGAAGGTGAGTGAGAAGAGTGAGAGAAAACAAATAAAAAACATAAAAGTTGAGTAAGAAAACATATAAGAAGAATAGATGAACCATATGAAAAACATAGGAGAAGTGTGGGGGAATCGAGGTTCTCATCAAGTTTCGGAAGCAAGGAGTATCACACTTTCAAACAACGGGCTTTCCACCTATCTAAGAACCTTCTGGTAACTCTGAACTAGACTATCATGTCACTGCAAGAAGCTGGAGAGAGAAAGTAGTCTCTTGACCTGATGAAAACTGAAAACTTACATGTATGGCAGAGAGTAGTAATAGAACATGATGCACAGGGAAGAGATTGAATAACTTGCAAGAGACTCATTCCAAAAGTCAAACAAATATGCACAAGAAAGATATACCTAATTTCTCATTGAATATTTTAAAACAAATATGTGCGTTTAAAAACATTGAAGATGTTTTGCGAAGTTAGTGACATGATATAACAACACCTTTTAGAGGCATTCAGTCACTAAACTATGTGCAGTACTCATATTGTTTCCTTGGAATCTACTTTGTAGAGTTGTGTCTAGAGTTTGTTTTGCTTTGGTTGAGTCATGATGTAAGTGTCGAGTCACTTAGTAACTTTATGCAGTTTGGTTCAAGTTGATCAATAACCTAAAAGGTTAGCCCGTAGATCTGAACTGTAATAAGCCGGCGGACAAAAATAGTGAATGAATGCAAATGTGTTTAGCTTTCTTTGTTCACACTTGTTGTGATTACCTTCAAGTGATTGCAATTTCTCTCCCTCTCTTCTCTTTCACTCCCTTGCACTCTCTATACATAAAGCTTTCGTAGCGGCAAGCGAGCGATCGAAAATGCTTGCGGCGGTAAGGAAGGACTGTCGTGCCGCACTGGCTTGTTGAAGAAATAGGTCAGTGACAAGTGGTACCAGAGCCCATTCTCGAGCTGGGGAAGGGACTCCAGAGTCGGTGTTGACTGTCGAGAGACGCGCTGACAGGCCTTGTGAGCAAGACATCGTGGCGCTCCAATACAACTTGCGAAGTACCAAAGATAAGGCAATCGCCGAGACTGAGGAGATGGGCTCACCTCGGGGCTATGAGCAGATGGCCGAAACTGTCAATATACTGGTGGATGATGTGACTTCGCATGATGAAGCAATTTCAGGCGTATTGGAGTCGTTCGAAAGACTGAACGACGAGGTAACAAGCTTACGAGAGCAGATGAACTTGCTGATAGGACATGTTACATCATTGACTACGACAATGACCGCTCTGCAGACTGAAGTAGGGGAGCTTCAGTTGAAGAACTGCACGTTGCAGTGGACAATGACCCTAAATAGTAGAAATGATGATAGGCCATCAAAGATAGATGTGTCGAGGCCAGCAAAGTTCAATGGTTCAAAAAACAACAATGCCATTGAGAATGTCTTGTTCTAGATGAAAGACTATCTAGATATTCAGAATGTACTGGCCGATGACCTCAGAGTGAAGGCTGCAGTAGCTCTGCTTAACGGAGATGCCATAGCCTGGTGGAGACGAAAATGTAGCGACATGAAAAGAAGGTATTGTGTAATTGATACTTTTGAGACCTTCAAAACTGAGCTACGAAACTACTTTATGCCACGAAATATACAACGCCAAGCATAGCGAATGGTGTCGAAATTGAAGCACACTGGAGCCTTGATAGATTACATCAGGATGTTCCAAAAGCTCATGTTAGACGTACCCAATATGCCAGATGAAGACAGACTCAACTGGTTTATTGTGAGACTATAACCGTGGGTACAGTCCGAAGTAGAAATGAACAATCCCGAGACTTTGGAAGATGTATATGTGACAGCCGAGCGCCTAGTGGATACTCAACGCAAGACCTTCACTCCATCGACTAAGGCCGGAAAGAAGCTGTACCACGGAGGCAAGAAAGAGGATCGACACCACAACAAGGGTGAGGCGTCGACCCAACACCATTTTGGCAGAAAACAGAACTACAAAAAATACAACAAATGGCAGGTTGTGACTTGTTGGTTCTGTGACGATAGGTATATCGCAAGGCAATATCGAAAGCACCTCGTGAAGGACGATAGACAAGCCAATGCGGTACAAGCAGAGAGTAGTGATACCAAAGTCGTGCAACCCAAGATGGAGGCCATGCAGACCATAAATGCGGTCAGAAGTTGTGCAGTGGAAAGCATACCGATCAACAAAGAACTGATGTACTTGAAAGTCATTTTTAATGGGAAGTCTATGTTAAAATATATGTAATTCATATATATATATATATATTTATATATATATATATATAATACCCGATAGGGGTATTTCTGTCATTTCACATGTACCCGATAGGGGTACTTGTTTTTCTTAGTTTATTTTTCTCTTTATTTTTTGTAAAATGTATTTTTTATTTTTTGCTCACTCAAAAGGGGCCCCACCATGTAGTCGATGGGGCCTCCAACGGTCACATTAGTGACCGTTGGGGGCTCCCAACGACTACATGGGGAGCCCCCTAGGTGGCTCTCCTTTTAAGGCCTCTTGGCCCTCTCCCTCTCCTTCTCTTGTGTATAAATAGGGGTGCTCCCCTCTTGTATTTCTTACTCTTGAGAGCTCTCTCTCTTTCAATAAGAGGCATTTATATTTTTATGTTGTGTTGTCTCTTGTGGGTTTGGGTATTAGCCCCTCTTTGTTTGTTCATTAGTAGATGTTGTAAGTGCTTAGTGCACTCTTTGCTTTTCCGCATATTTCATTACATGGTATCAGAGCCTTGTGTATGCTCTTCTTTTTAATATAGCTAGTGGTGTAGCTATATTTGTTTTTTTTTTTTGTTTCTCTCTCCTTGATATTCTCTTGTAAGTGGTTGTTATGGAAGGAGAACAAAAGATTGATCTCTCCTTCAAGCTCAATGGTTCCAACTACATGATGTGGGCCGCCGCCATGGAAAACAACCTCAAAGGGAAAAAGCTTTGGGGATAGGTTATGGGCACCATTCCGGAACCACAACTCCAACTAACTAAGATGGAAGGCGATCAAGAAAAAGCTCTTGAAGGAGATGCCCGCATAAAGGCCATTGAAGATCACCAATCTAAAATAGAAGATTGGGAGAGTAAGCATGCCAAGATTCTTGCTTGGTTTATGAATAATGTGGAGCTCAAGATTTGCGCCAACATTACCAAATTTAGGATGGCAAATGAAGCATGGTTCTTCATGAAAGGTATGTTTACACAAAAAGACCTTGCTCGTCAATTCTTTCTTCAAGAAAAAATCTGGACTATCAAGCAAGGAGAAATGAGTGTTAGGGATTACTTTAGCACTCTTGGCCCTCTATGGGATGAGCTATCCTTACTAGAACCAAAATGGGTTTCTAGTATAGATGTGGAATTAAGGAGAGAACAAATGGAAAAAGAACACTTCTTCCAATTTTTACATGGGCTTAGGCCCGAATATGAACAAGTTAGATCCTCCCTCCTACATAGATCAAAGCATCTTCCCTTGGAAGATGCCATAGCCGAAATATGCCAAGAAGAAACCCGTCTTGGCATGATTAAAGGAGGAAATGATGTCTTGGCCGTATCCAAACCCGGCAACCATATGAAAACCTACAAACCTCCACATTTTGGAAGACAAAATAACTATAATGGCAACTATAGAAAAGCCATTTGCCATCATTGTCAAGAACCGGGTCATATAAGACCTAATTGCCCTAAGTTGAATGAAGCACCAAAAAATAAAGTTGCTTCCGTTGAAGAAGCTACTCAAAAGAAAGAGGAAGCAATCAAAGGAACGGACTCTTTTTCTCTTGCTCAACTATCGGAGGCACTACAAACTCTACTCAAGATTCCATCAACTTCGGGTGCCACCGTAGCTTCCTCCTCTCCTCCAGGTATGTCGTCTTGGATCCTTGACTCTGTAGCTTCCTTTCATATGACCCCCCTTGAAAATGAGCTTTCCGATTTATGTAATAACTTTAAAAACTCCTATGTTTCAACTGCCGATGGTACACCTTTACAAGTTAAAAGTCTTGGAACCTTAAACTTTTCAAAAGACTTCTTTGTGCCAAACGTGAGAGTTGTACCTCAACTTAATTTAAATCTCCTCTCTGTTGCTCAAATATGCGATCATGGATGTAAAATCTCCTTCTCAACTAAGGATTGCTCTATACAGGATCTCCGGTCCGGGAAGCTGATTGGGCAAGGCCATAGAAGGGGAGATCTCTATTACATGAGCAACTTGAAACTTTCCATTAACTCTTTTTGTAACCATGTCCAAGATAAAAATATTGATATTTGGCATCAAAGACTTGGACATCCAAGTTTCTCAAAAATGTACTCCTTTCCATTTGGAAAGAAATTTTGTAATGAGAAACATTTTGTTTGCAAGAATTGTATTTTTGGCAAAATGAAATCTACTCTTTTTCCAAACCGGACTTTTGTATCCAAAAGACCTTTTGAGTTAGTCCATTCGGACGTTTGGGGTCCTTCCCCCGTCATGTCTAAAAGAGGGTGCTCCTATTATGTCACTTTCATCGATGACTATACTAGGTATGTATGGATCTACTTTCTCAATTTAAAATCCGAAGTCTTTGAGTTTTTTAAAAAATTTCATATGATAGTTAAAAATCAATTTTCAAGTAATATCTCTACTCTTAGATCTGATTCGGGTGGAGAATATTTATCAAATGAATTTCAAAACTATTTAGAAGTAAATGGGATTTGTCATCAAAGATCGTGTCCTAGGACTCCTCAACAAAACGGCTTGGCCGAAAGAAAGCATAGACATATCATGGAAACCACTAGGACACTCCTTATTTCCAAAGAAATTCCAAAGAATTTTTGGGCCGAAGCGGCCTTAACCTCAACTTATTTAATAAATAGAATGATATCTTCATCCTTACAAAATACATCTCCATACGAAAAACTATTTGAAAGAACACCCGACTTCAATAGATTAAGAGTTTTTGGATGTAAATGTTTTGTCCTTACTCATAAACGGGACAAATTATCTCCTAAAGCTATTGAATGCGTTTTCTTGGGTTATGGAGAAAATCAAAAGGGTTTTAGATGTTTTGACTTGAAAAATAACAAACTCTATGTATCCAAAGATGTAACATTTTTGGAAAATGAAAATGGTTTTGTGAAAACTAAAGATATTGACGAAAGTGAATATACTTTTTTATTTGATCTTCTATCTCAAGAAGATGAGACTCCTCAAGAAGAGGAAATCTCTAATGAGTCTTTGAATGACCTAGAGGAAATCCCTCTTGATAATGTTGTAGATGAGAATAATAGACCAATCCAAACATATGTTAGGCGTGGTCAACAAACTCAGATAAGTGCCTTAGAAAAATACTCTCAAGGATCCGACATTGAAGAAACATCTTTAAGGAGATCCAGTCGGATCTCCAATCCTCCAAATAGGTTTGTTTCCTATGAGTCCCTAACTCCTAGATATAGAGCATGTCTAATTGCATTACATTCATTTCATGAACCTTCACACTATAATGAGGCCAAAAATATTCCCCAATGGGTTGAAGCCATGAACTTAGAGCTTAGTGCCCTTGAAAAAGCAAAAACTTGGGAAATAACTTCGTTACCCACTGGAAAGAAATCAATAGGATGTAGATGGGTCTTCAAAATTAAAACCAAGAGTGATGGTTCATTAGAACGTTATAAAGCACGATTAGTAGCTAAAGGATATGCTCAGGAATATGGTATAGATTATGAAGAAACCTTCGCACCTGTTGCTAGAATGACTAGTGTTAGGACTCTTATTGCTATTGCGTCTGTAAAGAAATGGCCTATCTATCAACTTGATGTTAAGAATGCATTTCTAAATGGCGAATTAAATGAAGAAGTTTACATGGATCCCCCACCAGGAGTATGTATTGGTAAAAATAAAATTCTTAAACTTAAAAAGGCATTATATGGTTTAAAACAAGCTCCAAAGGCTTGGCATGATAGATTTAGTAATGTAATGACAAGTTTAAATTTTCGTTCATGTTATACTGACACTGCTTTGTTTGTGAAAAGTGCAGGGTCTTCTGTAGTTATTTTACTACTTTATGTTGATGATATGATCATCACAGGAAGTGATGAGCAAGGCATTAATGATATTAAAAAGGTTTTGAAAGAAAATTTTGATATGTCTGACCTTGGTTTCTTAAGATATTTTTTAGGAATTGAAGTGGCGTACTCTCCTCGAGGGTACATTCTCTCTCAGATGAAACTTGCTGCTGACATCTGTTCCAAATCGGGTATCTCCGATGACAAGAAGACAGAAACCCCAGAAGTCATCAATGCAAAATTAAGGTTGGAAGATGGAACACCTCTCGAGGATCCTACTCCCTACCGGCAACTTGTTGGGTCTCTAACCTACCTATCCATCACACGGCCAGACATTGCTCATGCCGTCCACTCTGTCAGTCAGTTTCAACATGCACCTACAACCGTGCACATGAGTGCAGTCTTAAGGATTGTCAGATATATCAAAAATACCATAACTAAGGGAGTTTTTCTTTCTTCTGCCTCGTCACTTGATTTAATTGCTTATACTGATGCAGATTGGGGAGGAAATCCCAATGACCGTGTCTCAACTACCGGTTTTTGTGTTTTCTTAGGTGACTCTATGATTTCGTGGAGATGCAAGAAGCAACACAAAGTATCATTGTCCTCGACAGAAGCAGAATATCGTGCTATGGCCACTACAACCATGGAACTTGTGTGGCTAAGAAGCCTCCTCAGTGATATGGGCATTGTCATCTCTACTCCTTCGAAGATGTGTTGTGACAACAAAAGCGCAATCTATATTGCAAGCAATCACACCTTCCATGAGCGTACTAAACATATTGAGATGGACTGCCATTACGTTCGGGATGAATACCTAAGAGGAACTATAGCACTACCTTACGTCACATCAGAGTACCAGTTGGCGGACTTCTTCACGAAGGCTCTTGCGGCTCCTCGGTTTTTGTTTCTCCTTAACAAGCTTTCGGTTATATCCCCGTAAAGCTTGAGGGAGGGTGTTAAAATATATGTAATTCATATATATATATATATATTTATATATATATATATATAATACCCGATAGGGGTATTTCTATCATTTCACAAGTACCCGATAGGGGTACTTGTTTTTCTTAGTTTATTTTTCTCTTTATTTTTTGTAAAATGTATTTTTTATTTTTTGTTTTTTGCTCACTCAAAAGGGGCCCCACCATGTAGTCGATGGGGCCTCCAACGGTCACATTAGTGACCGTTGGGGGCTCCCAACGACTACATGGGGAGCCCCCTAGGTGGCTCTCCTTTTAAGGCCTCTTGGCCCTCTCCCTCTCCCTCTCCTTCTCTTGTGTATAAATAGGGGTGCTCCCCTCTTGTATTTCTTACTCTTGAGAGCTCTCTCTCTTTCAATAAGAGGCATTTATATTTTTATGTTGTGTTGTCTCTTGTGGGTTTGGGTATTAGCCCCTCTTTGTTTGTTCATTAGTAGATGTTGTAAGTGCTTAGTGCACTCTTTGCTTTTCCGCATATTTCATTACAGTCTACTATAGCAATAATAGACTCTGGGGCCACACATAACTTCGTCTCACAGAAAGAGGTGAAGCGGCTGGGCTTGAAGCCCGGGCAAAAGCAGAGGACCATCAAGACAGTGAACTCTGAGACCAAGCCCATCCTTGGTGAAGCAAGGGATGCAGTTATCCAAATTAGGACTTGGGCCGACAAAGCCAACTTCCCAATGGTGTCCTTGAACGATTTTTGACTGATTTTGAGCATGGAGTTCCTTTGCAGCCAGAATATAATGATGTTGTCGAAGGTGAATTCATTGACAATAATGGGACTAAAATCTTTACACACGGTGCAGTGCCTCACTCTCGGAGGCAAGACTTCAATGATATCTGTGATGCAACTGAAGAAAGGTGTCAAGCAGAGAGAGTAGACATTCTTAGTTGTTGTGCGCACTGAAGAAGGGAAGGTTAAAGCAACAGTGTTGCCAACCCTTATCCCACTGTTGGCAGAGTTTCGATTAGTGATGCCCCCGAAACTGCCAAAGCGTCTACCGCCGAGATGCGAGGTCGACCACAAGATTGAGTTGACCCTGAGAGCAAAGTCGCCTGCCATGGTCCCTTATTGCATGAGATCAGCTGAATTAAAGGAGCCACACAGGCAACTGAACGAGATGTTAGAAGCAGGTATCGTTTGTCCCTCAAAAGCACCCTTTGACGACCCTGTGCTCTTTCCGGTGAAACATGATGGTTCCAAAAGGTTATGTGTGGATTACCGTGCGTTGAACAAAGTCACAATGAAGAAAAAGTATCCGTTGCTATTGATAGCAGACTTGTTGGATCAGTTAAGCACTGCCCGAGTTTTTTCGAAGCAAGATTTGCGATCGAGTCACTGGTAGGTGAGGATTGCAGATGATAACGAGCCAAAGACAACTTGTGTCACTCGCTATGGTACCTATGAATTTCTGGTGATGTCATTTGGGTTGACTAATTCTCCAGCCACGTTCACGACATTGATGAATCAAATTTTCTACCCTTAGACAAGTTCGTGGTAGTCTATCTAGATGACATCGTGATATACAACAACAACATGGAAGAACATGTCGGGCACTTGCAAACAGTGTTTCAGGTGCTGAAGGACAATGACTTCTGTGTCAAGCGAGGGAAGCGTCTCTTCGGACAGGAGAAGATCAACTTCTTTGGCCATGTTGTGGGGCGTGGTTTGCTACGCATGGACGAGCAGAAGATAAGAGTCATTCAGGAATGGAGTCCGCTAACCAAAGTGTCAGAGTTGTAATCATTCTTTGGTTTAGCAAACTACTATCGATGGTTCATCGAACGTTGCTCCCTCATTGTTGCGCCCCTCACAAATTTGCTGAAGAAAAATCGGGTATGACTTCGGATAGGAGCATGCCAAGATGCCTTCGATGGCTTAAAGAAAGCCTTGGTAAAAGAACTTGTGCTGCGATTGTCGGACCACACAAGACCCTTTGAAGTCCATACAGATGATTCAGACTTCGCCATCGACGAAGTTATCATGCAGGAAGGACATCTGATTGCTTACGAGAGTCGAAAACTAAAGAATGTGGAGAGACACTATACTGTGCACGAGCGTGAGATGACAGCCATCATGCACTGCCTCAAGACATGGCGACACTATTTTCTGGGTGCCCAGTTCATCGTCAAAATGGACAATATCGCCACGAGCTATTTCCAAACACAAAAGAAGCTGACGCCCAAGCAAGCTCGATGGCAAATATTTTTGGCTGAGTTCGATTCCACGTTGGAGTATAAGGTAGGGAAGACCAATGTTGTTGTTGACGTCATAAGTCGCAAGGCAGAACTAGCGATCATGAGTCGCAAGGCAGAATTGGTGGCTGCATGGGCGGAGCCTTCCAAAATTCACTTGGTTGGCGCATTGTTGGACCGCATCCGCGAAGGTATGAAGCAGAACACAACGACGTAAAACATTGTCTCTTTGGAACAAGCGGAAAAGACTTGGCGATTCTGGCTACGGGATGACCTCCTTATGACTAAAGGGAGATGCGTCTTCGTGCCGCGGTGGGAAAGCCTTCGCCGCAAACTGCTTAAGGAGTGTCATGATACACTATGGGTCAATCATCCAGGTCAGGAGCAAACCTTATCACTTCTTGAGCACGGCTACGTGACGATGTGAAGGGGTATGTGCGAACATGCCTCGTCTGCCAGCAAGACAAGGGGACCAACCAGAAGACTACCGACCTCCTTGAGCTTTTGCTTATTCCAGAACGTCCTTGAAAAAGCATTTTCATGGACTTCATTGTTAGTCTGCCAAAAGTATATGGTTTCAGCTCCATCCTGGCGGTGGTGAATCGTTTCTCTAAGTACGCCACTTTTATCCTAGCTTCGAAGGAGTGCTCGGTAGACAAGACTGCAGAGTTATTCGTCAAGCATGTTGTGAAGCACTGGGGTGTACCAAGAAGCATTGTGAGTGATCGCGATGCTCGATTCACGAGCAAATTCTGGTGTGAAGTGTTTCGGCTACTCGGCTTCGATCTTCTGTTTTCAACAAGTTTCCACAAGCAGACGGAGCACATTAACGAACTGCTGGAGCAGTACCTCAGACACTTTGTTAGTGCCAATCAGAAAACCTAGGTAAAGCTCTAGGACGTGGCCAAATTCTGCTATAATCTTCATAAGAGTGAGTTTTCTGACCACAGCCCATTCGAGATAGCCACGACACAGCAACCGCTGACTCTGCATACTAGCTGCACAGGAGAAAGGAAGGCCATCCTTTGCCTATTAGTTTGTTCGAGATTGACACGATTGAACTGACGAAGGCGTTTCTGCACAAGGCGGCTAAAAGAATGAAGAAGTGGGCAGACAAACATCGTCGGCCTGCTGAGTTCCGTGTTGGGGACCAAGTGTTGGTGAAGCTTTATCCTGATCGCACAAGCATCTTCCGTGAACGACACCACAGACTGATTAGGAAGTACGAGAAACCATTCACTATCACCAAGAGAGTGGGCAAGCTGGCGTACAAGCTGGACCTACCCTCGAACTTCAAGGTACACCCGGTGTTTTACATGTGCAACCTAAAACCGTTTTATGTGGACGAGGGGGATCCGAAACGTAGTGTGCCACAACGCGCTCCTATCATGTAGAGGGCTCTGGCAATACAACGGTCCAAGAAGCATCTCAGCAAGATCCTTCGTCACGAGGTCAACTACTTGGGCGAAGCGAAGAAGTATTTTGTGTAGTAGGAGGAGATAGCGGAACCGATGTAGGAGCCAACATTTCAGATAAAGAGCCACTATTCAGATGAAGTCAGGGCTCACCATGAAACAGATGGCGCCGAGGGCGGCACATGATTTGAAAGTGAGAGCATGTTCCCTTGTGACCTACTTTGTACAGTTGTGTCTAGAGTCTGTTTTGCTTTGGTTGAGTCATGATGTAAGTGTTGAGTCACTTGTAACTTTCTCCGGGCCACCCTTGCACTTTGGTTCAGGTTGATCAATACCCTGAAGGGTTAGCCTATAGATCTGAACTGTAATGAGCCTGTGGGTAAAAATAGTGAATGAATGCAAATGTATTGAGCTTTCTTTGTTCACCCTTGTTGTGATTACCTTCAAGTGATTGCAATTTCTCTCTCTTCTCTTTCGCTCCCTTGTACTCTCTATACTCAAAGCTTCTGCAACGGCAAGCCAGCGATCGGAAAGGCTTCAGGCGGTAAGGAAGGACCGTCGCGCCGCACTGGCCTGTTGAAGAAATAGGCCCGTGACACATATGCTCCTTTATCTTATACCTCTTCCTCAGCCAGTTCTCAGAACGTTAAATGCCCTCAATAACTCTTTAGTTAGTTGCTTGATGGGCATAATCCCACAGGAAATTCATGGGCGGTAGGAGTAAATGTGAAGCCCATGTTAGTGACACTATTAAATATATAAGGCTACACCATGAAAAGTGGAAAAAAAAGAATAGAGAAGGAACATTGACAGCATAAATAGGTATCACAATCATCCTATGATTCTTTATTTGTTTAAGACTTATAAAAGAGACTGGGTTCATACCATTATGATGCCCCAAAGGCAACACAATAAAAAAAAGGGGAGGAAAGCCGCATACATGCCGGAGTCATATTTTATACTCTTTGTTGTTTCTTTCATAGGGGCATCATGATCTTCATGCCAATTCTTGAATTATAATATGCAATGTCTATCTTCTTCATGGTTGATCTATGCATCTTTTAGACATTACAAACTTTACTTCAACGACGAAATAGATATAGAGCATCTATCTGGCCATGGTAAAGATTTTCAAGATATGAAAATAAAGAGACAATACACAGGTTAAAATAAGTCTAAGAAGTTAAAGAGATTGAATATTATGACATTTAAATAACTATATAACTATAAGTTTGTATGGGCAACCACAAAATAGTTATTAATCTTATATCTGTTGGAAATTTGGACATTAAGATGTTTTTCAATAAAAGGTTCTAGATGAAAGAGCGGACAGAGTTAAAAGGCTTATTAGAGTAGAAGTTTTGATAGAGAACAATTCACCAGCTCACAAAACAAAATGCCCTTGAGTTGCTAAAAATATCCAAGGTGGGAGATTTTAGGTCTACTTCATCTGGTGTACCATACAGAAACTAAAGAGACAGAGGATATCTATGTAAAAATCCATAACTAATATATGTAAATGTGATTTTTTTGCCATGATTTTTTTTGAGATATCTTCAAAGCATGTGTTTTCTATTTTTTCAGAAAAGTCACGGAAAATATATATAAATAAGATACAAAATCAAACTAAAATCACTAAATTCCTAATAAATCGTTGACAAGAGTATATCACAAAACCTTGCGATCTATTTTTAGCAATAAAATTCCTATATTTCCGTATATGACAATTTTATTGGAGTTTTTAATGCCTACTTAAATTTTATAAACTTTTCAGGAAACTTCAAGAAATATCACAATATTTATGACTGTGATACAAAGTCAGTCTTTTACACCTTCTTCATTTCCCTCCTATGATTTTCTATCCTTTCCTATGCTAGATAGATGTCATATTTTTCATATTAATTAGTATCCTCCATTTCAATATGTCCATCAAGAACTGATATCTAAAGTATACTATTCACATGAGCCATGTGGAATTATCATAATGCCAAGCTAGCTTGCAAGCATTTGTATTTATTGGAAATCTTTTTCACTTCTGCCACTTGACAAAATCAGAAATCATAGTTCATTTGGAATTTATCATGGTATCAAATTCATTTGTAAATCCCTGAGCAACTTAATTAATTTCGTTAAGAGTTGGGTGACCAAGACCAAGTCTTTGTAAGTGACCACAAATTCAGCTTAGAATATAATGATGATTACCAAATTATGATTAATTTGGATGAATAAGTTGACTTTAGGAGCAAATCGAAGAAGCTCTAGAGCTCCAGTGGAGTCACTATTCTGTGTTCATAAAAGGCTTCTGATCAGATGGAAAAGGAAAAAAGGATACCTGCATGATAAGTTTTTGCCTTGAGATATCAGCTTAAAGACTGAACATGTGAAGACAACTCAACAATAAATGCACATTAGACTTTTTCCTCTCAAATCATGTCAACAACATTTCAATTTTTATCTTTGAAGAAGCTATTTGTACTGGAAAAAGAGGACTCACCATCGCTACTAGCTACACCCTGCACAGTACGAGAAACAAGTAAGGACCAGAAAACATGCAGCACCAATCAAGACAATGAATGAGAAAATACACCAATGGGCAATACCTTGTGCCATCGCTCAATGTTTGACAAGATACTCTTGCTTTTATTTGTAGTCTTCTTTGCTACCTGGGAGAACCCATCGAATAAATTTTTAACACAACATAAACCATAAATTATCTGAAACTGAAAAGACACGCATCAAGTGAAACTTGGAAAACATGAATAACAGCAATTGCATTTCAGATTTGATATCACTTGTACGACTAAGTAGAGGAATTGAAAATCCATAACCTTATATATTGAAATTACCTCCTCAACTTTGATCTTGCCAACAGTGACCTTTTCCTTTGTCTCTGATATGCCTCTTTTTAGCATACTACTGGTTGAATTGGCAGCAGAACGTATACGTTCTTGAATGGATTCATTTGATGTTTGCTGCTGCCTGTTTTGCTGAATAAGAGACCACCGCCTCTTGACCAAAGACCCAAACCGCTCTGCCACTTCAGCAACATTTTCACCAGCATCTTTTGCGACTTCGCCCACAGACTGACCAGTTTTTTTCAACTTGACCCCTGCATTAATCAGGTTAACTATTCTAAAAACAGTAAACTACAATGACAGAACAAAAGCTGCACAAAGCTCAGATCCATAAGTAACAGGAGGAGATTTCCCACCTGAGGATGAAAAGAAACTACTCGCCTTCTCTTGCCAGGGAGAAGAGGAATTCGAAGACATTGGGTGTATCAGCAAAAATCAGCCGCTGAACCTAACTCAAAATTGTGATGAAAATTGAAACATTTTAGAGTGCACAGACACCTAGAAGTGGACCAGAACCCAGATGCATTCAGTAGAGTTTTACCCTGTCCATCGAATAAGACAGAATTAGCATATAAAATTGCACGATGTATATGTGATGAACAGTTATGGCATTTCAAAATTTCAATACCAAGCTGACATGGACTAGCACAAGCATTTGATTTTTCAAGTCACTAAGAGTGTAAGTATACCAATTGACTGCCACTAAATTTAACATTACCAAGTGCTTTAATTATGTAGCAAGTGTGGATTTTAGGATGCAGTGAAATACAAAAGTAGGAAGGTCAAGCACAATCAGGCTCTCCATGCTTGTGTAATGAAGTGACCAGGCCAAAGAATATGCTTCATATAGCATCAAATCCTTTATCTTGTCCCTATTAATCTTTAATCCTAACATTCTGTTCATTGAAAACATGCTACAATTGATCTCTTTTAATGTGAGAGCCACAAAAGTTAGGCTGCTCTTGTAGTGGAGAACTTGGCAAACGGGTACGGTTAACTTGCATTGAGAAAGTAACTTGCTGCTTTTAGATAATGTATTCCTCCTGTACGATTGAAATGGCTTGTTGCAAGGATTTTTTTTTCTTTTTTGGGCAATTTCAGCCCTAACGTGACACAAGCCCCCAGCAAGCACTCAGTATGGAACCATTGATCAGCACAATAGTGCAAAACATAGAAATGGCTGTGGTTTTCCTGTGGCATGCTTCCTTCTCCCACTGCCGAAAAAGAACATAGGAATCAAACAGAAGAAGGGCAACTTAACTTCTACCTTTCAAGTTTAGGCAGGAACCAGATGATATGGTTTCCAAACAAAGTGAAACTACAGAACCCAGAATCAATGACATAAATGGGAGAAATTTCTTAGTTGAGGTTCTTTGAGAGAAGAAGTCTCAATAGTTCAATTAAAGTCTGTAAGTTTCATCCTTAAGTACAATGTGGATCTTAATTTTGAATGACAGAAGGCTGTGGTAAAATTACACAAGATTAATGGCTGCAATGAAGACAAGAATTTTTAAAAACACCTGAGAATGATAATTGCAGCTATACAATAGGAGTTTGTAAGACATCAAATCTCTTCAAGAACTATAGTTGTTACCATTGAATTTAAAAGTTTGAAGGCATCCTGTCTTAACATGTTTTTTTTCCTATAAGGCTTAAAGGACACGGCTCAGAGGAACATCCTAAGCTCATGCTGACAACTCTAGGCCCCATGATGATGACCAACCATCTCTTCCTCCCAAATATCTTTGATCAAAACCATGTTTATTGTGCCCCTCTTAATAGATTGAATACGTTGCGACAGATAGAGAAATTAAACAGACACTTTCAACGAACAGCTCAATTCCACCAGAACCAATTTTGCTAGCCAGACTTTTTGAATGGATGTGTTTGCCTATGCTTTGTTACCATTTGTGCAAATTTGCCTTCTACCAAATTTTGCAAACTAGTACTTAGAAAATCTGTAATTTGATGTACACAAGTTATCATAATCGTTTGTGGAGTAGATTTTGATAAAAACAAATTCAAAAGAGTTTCTTGCTTATGACTGTATAACTGTGTTGGTAGCCATGCTATCATTTCTACCATATAATTTTGAAATGCCTAGTTAGCTGGTGCATGCCTTTCAAGACAGGAAAAACAATTTTTCATCCAAACAACAACGAAATTTTGAAAGTCACGCCTACACACTAATTCCTTAGTGATTCAACACCACCTCAGATTTACCTCTCGATCAGTGTTGTTAAAGGCGAACACCACAGTACCTGAAGCGTACGCCTCAGTACCGAAGCACAAGCTCAAGGAACCGAAGCGCTCTAGGGAGGCATTTGCAGGCTCGAAGCACACGCTTCGCATGGGTGAAGCGCATGCCTCGCGTCGAGGCGCGCTTCGCTTCTAAGGCGTACGCATCATGTTTGATGATTTCTGCTTGAGGCATATGTTACATTTCCATTTGGTTAGTCATCTGATTGGCATATTTCTTCTAAATCTCACTCTTTTGCGTCCTTTATAATGTCTTTTCTTTATGGATGCATTATCTTATTCTCTTGTATTTTTTGTAATGGTTTTTCTATCTTTCGCATTCTTTTATTTTATTTTAATTTTTAATTAGATGAAGTTGTGTTTAGTCTCCAGATGGAGCTATTGCTAGATATATTATCAGTGTTACTACTATGAGTAGCAGTGCGTTAATATTCTTATACGAGTTTATTACTTGTTGCTTATTTCCATGGTTGGCCTACATTTAGTTAGTAAATCACACTGTGTACTATCAAATGTCAGCGTAAAGTGTGAATCATAAAATATGCCATTGAATATGCAACTTCACTAAACAAAGAATATGTTACTCTTTACGTTTGTGTTCTGGAGTCTTTGAACACAAAGCTTGTTATATTATTCTATAAAACCATAAGGAATTTCTCAATGTAAATTGTGGTCAGTTCTGATGATGCAAAAGATTGCATTTTTTCTGTACATTTGTATATGCATGCTAGAGGAGCTTGTTTTGAAAAGTGTCATAGCCTCATAGGTTTTCTGTGGCATATTAGTCTTGAGATAGCACTTTTGGTTGGTCCAGAATTACTTCAGCCTATGTAGGATGAAAATGAAATGACATTATCATATTCTATGATTTAACCATCTATTTTTTTTTATTTCTGAATACATCATAGCTTATGTAGTGGCATATTAGTTATGTATAGGCATAGCTGATATGCAGGCTCTCTAGATTGTGTGCTACCATGGTTGATTGTCGTTGATGTCTAGTAGTGTTTTTAGTTGTGGATTAGATGTAAACTGGTCTCATGATGTTATCTGCAAAGCTATTTAGGAGTGTAATTTAATGTTTCAATTTAATTAGCTAAAACTTTGGAAAAATGTGAACCGAAGAATATGCATTTGCCTGGACAATTTTGGAATGAAGGTAAAAGAAAACAAGTAGAAGATTCAGAAAATGAGAGTGCGGATAATGAAGAAACTAAAAATGAAGAAGAAAGTATCCCATATATGGATGATTCAAATGAAGATGAGCTATCTAGTCCTAGTGAAGACAATTTTGTTGAAAATATTTGATATTGTTTAAGGCTTATGACTTGTTAAATATTTGATATTATTTAAGACTTGTGACGTTGAAAAAGATTCGACTTTATGTTATTTACCTTTAAGGAGACATTTAAGACTTATGACTTGTTAAATATTTGATGTTATTTGACTTGAAGATGTATCTTGTTTACATTTTGTTAAATATTTGAAGTGATATTTTTAATTTTATTTATTCATTTGTGATTCTGTGAATGTTAGTTTTGTACAATAGTTGAGGAATTAACTCATTTTATATTAATTGTGCATTTAAACTCTATTATTACAACAAAAATTTTGTGCATAGAAGGTATTTCTAGAACCGGTCAATTTGGAGATGGCCCCACATGTATTCAATATGATTTCATCATTGTATATATAACTTGTTTTATCTTGCACTATGAGTCTAACTTAATTGTGGTTTACATGTGCATGCATATAAGAAAATAAATAATACGAGTTAATTATAGGAAAGTAGTATTTATTTTATATTGTCGTTTATTAGTAGTTCTTATTTAAAATTTTCATTATTTTATTAATATTATATATTTTATTATTTTGATCATGAAGCTTACCCTTCAACGCCTCACTTCCTCACTTTGCCTCATCGCATTTAACAACCTTGCTCTCGATAAATCATGATACTCAATTCAAGAAAAAACAATCAAATTCCCAGAATAGTAAGATCGAATGGATTTCCTTCAATAAAAAATGAAGGAAACAAACAAAAACATCAAAAGCGTGACAAACATATCATACAAGAAACAAAACAAGTCCTCTGTAAATGCACAGCGACGAGGCGTATATCAATCCAAAGGATATTTACATACCCTTAAACAAACAACAAACAAATTCCATTATCTGAATCATGTTGCCCTAAAAACAAGATTCCGAGACCCCCTGATTCACCGCAACCATTCGTTCTCCAACAAAGCGATAAAAAAAATTAAAAAATTCCATCATCTAAACCAACCGATCATGATCTTCTGCGTCACCGTTGACTCTCCGCAAAGACGCCGTAGCCGTTCGATCTCCACAGAGGCGATCGAAGAATTCAACGTCGATGGCAAGAGTAGACGGAGATTGTTGAAAGGATTGTAAAAAGCAAAAGAGGATCGAGGGCAGACCTTGCCGTGGAAATCGTGAAGCGGGAAAAAACGATATGTTGGGTTGGGCGAAGAAGATCGAGATCGTCGGAGAAGAAGACAAGGGGAAGAGGGAGGAAGCCTCGGGATTCTTCTTCTTCTTCTCTTTCGCTCTCTCTCGTCCTGCTACTTCGACCCTTCCATCTTGGTCGTTATGGCCAGGACTCTTCAGAGACCATTTATAGGTGCGCAGCTCTCATCGCGAATGACGGGGCCCCGAGGCGGCTCGTAAAACGTGGTTATTTGAAAAGAGGCGTTTGGTTCCCACAAAGAACGTGACCGGTTTCATGACCTCGTGCGCATCTTGGTTTTTTTTGTCTGTTTTTTCTAGATATTTAGAGTTTTGTTTTTTGAAAGGCAAGCTGGGTTTTGGCAGACCTTACCGGTTTATTAAAATTCAGACCTAATTATCAATGACACTGTACACTATCAAGATTGGGTTGCTTACGGGAGAGCGACGATTTTTTCAGACTTTGGATCATCCCCACTAGAGCTATCCTCAAGGCCCACTATCCATGACCGTCCCACCTCACATTGTTCCATGGTAAGTCTATGTGCCACCTACCTATCGCGTTTGTAAGTGTGCTTGGCCAACTTATGAATACAAGTTGATTTTTTGGAAATTGTGTATTTTCCCTTTTTCGGTTGCCTTACTCAATACCTCACTTCACCGCTTGTGTGCTTGATTGTGTTGCTTGCATGTTGTTTATGCTCTTTAGTGATTGCCCATCGCACCGCTTGTCTTTGTGGCATCTCGTGTGGCTATCTCTCTCAAGTTGTTACTTGCCAACGAGCTTTTAGTTTTGTTGGACCTCCCAAGTGCAAGAGCATTGATTGAGACTCCGCTCTTGCGTGATTGCTTTTGATAGTTGCCTCCCACACTTTGCTTTTGCTCCTAGATGCCTTCTCTCAAAGCACCACCTCACATTGCTCTTGGGTTGCTTCAGTATGCCACTTTCACCCCCACAAGCTTGCTTAGTCTTCATCAAAAGCAGCACACGATCGTCAGAAAAAAGACCATGAGCCATCTTAACTGAAAATTGAAAACCTTCATCTTCAATTCAAGAACCTTATTGAAAGAATGAAAAAATGTTTTTGATATATGATATTAATCACTCATGTAGCTGATACACTTTATACAATACATTGAGAAAAAAAATAAAACTTGTAAGACAATCTTCAGGTTTATTACATTAGCACATGTAACACCCCCAAAATCTCGAACTTGTAACTTTTTAGAAATTTTTTGAAAGCCTTGTAATTATTTTTTTATCAGAGTTTTAAATAGTAATTCAGCAGAAAATGATATTTTTGAAATAACAAGTCAACAGACCTTGGGCGCATTACTTGTGAAACCTTTCCTTTACACAATGAATTTGAAACTTCGTACATTCAAAACCAAATAGATTAAAAATGAGTTTTTTAAATAATTTAAAGTTTATACAAAAGAAAAATTTTCAAGGAAACCCTTATGCAAAATTGCAAAAATGTCTTCAGTAATGAAACGTCAAGGAAAGAGTCTCATCTTGATATCATCACGTCATCGTGCCGTCGCTTGTCGAATCGACCTAATAATCACCTGTATCCATAAGACGAGTTAGTTTCATGAAAAACTAGTAGGTGCACAAGTATAACAATTTAGAACAAAACTAACACATGCTTTATTTCACACATGATATGCAATTTAACATAAGTAAAAATAAGCATGTTAATCTTGTTTTTGTATCATTCCAATATTATCAGATGTCTCCGAAGAGTGAGCAAAATAAGCATAATTCAGAACCCAAATATATATAAATCGTTTATTTCTCGGTGTGCAAGTCAAAATAAGTAAAGTGAAAATGATAACTTTGTTTCGAAAATAGCTGCTCTAAGGGTATGCAAAGGAGAAACAACTAAGACTCTCAGAGGGTTTATTATACTATATATTTTGGATACTCCAGACAACTAGCTGAGTCTACTCCCAAGGAGACAGCCAATAATTGAGAGAAAAATTCCTAGAGGCCACTCATTTAAGGGGTGCTGATCATGCATATATTTTAGGGTTATTTCATATAAAAAATATGCATGATTTCATAAAAAAATGATTTAAAACCCAATTTTATGTTGGTTTTGAGTGAATGAGCTAAAATGAGTTAAAAATAGAAAATGCTTGAAAATTAGTGTTATTTTGCAATTTAATGAATATTTTAATGTTTGTCATTGTGAGTTCCTAAAAATAAAATAAAAATAACAAAAATGAGAATATAGTTAGTTAGTTTTAAAAAAAATAAGTTGAAATGAGGTTTAGTGTAAATATTTTTAAGAAGTAGTCTTTAGATTAAAATAGTCAAATGAGTTTTTTAGCAAATAAAATTCTTTAAAACAGTTTTTAGATTTTTTGAAAATAATAAAACAAACCGGTTTACACGGTTTGGGTCTTTTGAAAAAAAAACTGAAAAAATTGTTACAAACCGGTTCAAGCCGGTTTGGGCTTTTTAAAATCAAGAAAAAACTGAAAACAAACCGGTGAACCAGTTTGCTTTCTTTTAAAAAACCAACCAAAAGAAAAAAAAATCGTGGTCTCCCCCATTCTCGGCTGAAGCCCTTTCCCCTTTCCCCTCTTTCCCTCTCTTCTCACCATTTTCCACCATCGCTGGCCCCTTCCTTGCCCTTCCTTCCCATTCTCCCTATTTCTCTGTCTCTTCCAGCCGGTGGTGGTGGTGGATTCTCAATCCAGCGACGACGTGGACGGTGGAGGCCACCATTTCTCTTCTAACCCTTCCGATTCAAGGTAATTTCTGTAACTTCTACTACTTCTTCTTCTTCTTCTTCAATCATGCTGTGTTAGTTCTGAAAAAAAAAATAGAAAAACGAAAAGGAAAAAAATCGATGTTGTTGTGCTTTGTTATTTCTGAAAAACGAAAGAAAAGAAAAAATGAAAAAATATATGCATCAGATTCGATTTCCTCTTTCTTTGTGTTTTTCTCATCTTTCAGTTTTTGCTTTGTCTTAATTCAGCATATTTTTTATTCTGCAACAAATTTTTTTATATTGTGCATTTTCCTTTCTGCGCTTTTCTGTATGCAATCTGTGTGAGTTTCATTTTTACAGATTCTTTGTTTTTTTTAGTTCTTGTTCTATGCATTATCACTGCATGTGCTTTCCCCTGCATTCCTTCATTCTATTGTATCACATTAGCATTTCATCTGTAATTTTTGTTTTTTTTAGTTTGTTTATGTTGCGTTTCTGCTATAGTCTACGTTAGATCGATCTCAATTTCTGTTATGCAATTCATCTTTGTTGTTTTTTTTATTTTTGTTCAATTTACATTTTCTTCGTTGCTTTCATTTCAGTTGTTATCGTGAATTGTTTTTTATTCTCTGCAATTTTTTCCTGTTTTCATTTCAGCAATTTCTTGTTTGATTCCTTTGCCTCATGAATTCCTGTTTTTTTTTCTGGTTTTATTCATTCTTTGATTCTTCATTTATTGTTTTTATTTCTTGATTTTCTTGTATGCCTTTTAGATTTCATCGCAGTTGTTTAGATCATCTCATTTCTTGTTTTAATTTTTAGTTTAGATCTGCATTTGTGTTTTCAGTATAATTTGTATTATCGTAGTCTTTAAATTCCTGTTTTGCATTTTTATTTTTTATTTTTTTTCATTCCAAAGTTTGCTGTTGATTAATTCCTGAATGTCCTGTAATTTTTTATATAATTCCCTGTTTTTACATATCTTAGTTTTTAATTTCCTGTTTACTTTCATTTCAGCATGAGTTCATTTTTTTAATTCAATATCTTTTGATTTCCTGTTGTGTTTTTGAGTAATAGTAGATTTCTATTTTAATTCTTGTATATTTTCTCTCTGTTTTTCGATTTCCTATTTTTCCTGTTTTTACATTTCATTTTTCTGTTTTTTTTAATACATTCATTTACTGTTTTTCTTGTATTACATTTACTTTCTGTTTTACATTCATTTTTCCTATTTTTTTTAATACAGTGATTTCATGTCTTTTTCAATTCAGTAATTTCGTGTTTCCATCTTATTTTACATATCATTTCCTTGTTTTTCTATAAATCACTCATTTCCTTGGTGTTTTAACTTTTCAATTTCTGTGTTGTTAATTAGGTATTAGTTATAACTGATTACTTAGTCGTGTTTTTTTTATTCTTAGACTTAATTAGTTAATTGTCAGTAGTTCAATATAGTTTTAATTGTCATTATATGTCTTTCTTATTATCTTTCATATTTCTAGCATTTAATTAGTATTTTTTTTAGTATACTTGTTATTTCTATCTCTGGTACTGCTCGTGTTCATTTGATTTATGCAGGATAGCACATGATTGGAGCGGAAGCGATTATGTGACATGGAAGTGCAAGAATAGAAGATGTTTTTTATTTTATTTTAGAATTTAGGCATTTAATTGGGTTTGTAAATATCGCTTTTTACGCCCTCTGCGAATGATATTCATTTGTTGTAATAGATAGTTGTTTTTTACTTTTCTCGAACATTTTACATTTTAATAATTCGGCAATAAAGAATAGTTTAGATTTGTGTGTTTGAATACAAAATATTTCCATTCCCTGAGTTCGACCCGGTCTCATCCACTAGTGAGAACCATTTTTATTATTTGATGTCTGGTTTTCACATGTTTTACATATAAAAATCTTTTCAAAATTACAACTATTTAAAAGAAGACATCAGGTGCATTCAACTTCCGCAAAAGTCGATGTGATCTACTACCTAAAATAATTTTTGGTAGTCCTGTCCCCTAACTTCGATGACTGGGGACACCAAGTCATTTACTTAATGGGTAGTTGTTAACAACCTATCCATCAAAATTTTTATACAATCATCAGAGTTTTTGTATCATCTCATCCTCTCTCTTGATAGAAAACAAAAGGTGAATGGGTACGTCAGGTTCTATTTTAACCGATGACCCATTCTACATGCTCTAGTTTTTCAAACCAGCACGAGCATCTTGCATATGAAGGTGATCATCACCATCATGTGATTACAACAATGTGCATTTTACACGCTTCAAGGTTACCATAAACCTCTTATCTAGTCAACGTAGTACTAGCATGCCGCGCATGTCTGATAGTACCACTACGCTGAAAGGAGTATCAGTTTTTTAGTAAGAAACCCAACATCATTTAAAAAATTCATTATTCCATTTATCACTATTTATGTGATTTCCTTTTTATCATTTTGTATTTGTATGCTACGAGGTTACCATAAACCTCTCATCCATACATCATAGTACTAACATGTCGTGCATGTCTTTTAGTACTGCTACGATGAAAGGGGTATCAATTTCTCAAAAAGGAACCCCAACACCAATGTTTTATGAAAGAAACAATGTAACCATTTTAGTTTAGTTAGACATGATTTGTTCTTTTCAGCTATTTTTATCATTATGCAATTTGCACGATACGAGATCACCACAAATCTCTCATCCAGTTATCTTAGTATCAACATGTTGTGCATGTCTTGCGATATTGCATATGATAAAAAGGGTATGGTTTTCCTAGAAGAAACCCCATCCAATTACATTCACATGCTTTCAATCTGGGATATCCAGGTTATGTCATATTTTAAACCGAAGTTAAAGCATTTCCTCCTATCATGCTGCTTTGAAAAAAACTTAGTTGCAATTAGGAAACCCCCAAGTATTTGAAACTTGTTTTTCAAAACTATGTATTTTTGGAATGCTGGATTCTTGTAATAAAACCTTTTTTCTTTAACGTTTTTGCACTCATGCATAAATCTATGTCTTTTATAAAAGCGCAAGCATGATACAGGGTAGAATAGAATACATGCTTGTGTGTCTTACGCGGTTGCATCGATGTATGAATAATATATATATATATATATATATATATTACATAATGCAGACTTGTGCACATTTCATCACAATGGCAAAGTATAAAGCAAGGCTCGAAGTGTGAACCCACACATCGAGCTAAATAAATGTGTAAGTAGTGCATAAGGTACAAAACTGTATCCCGGCTAAATAAATGTGTAAGCAGAAGCCTATGCACATAAAAGCACGATGATAAAATAAATGACATAAAGCAAAACTCGATATGTGAAACCACATATCGAGCTAAATAAATGCGTAAGTAGAAGCCTGTGCACGTAAAAATACGGTGGCAAAGTAAATGACATAAAGAAATGCTCGATATTTGAAGCCACATATCGAGCTAAATAATGCGTAAGCAGAAGCCTATACACGTAAAAGTGTGGTGGCAAAGTAAATGACATAAAGAAAAGAAGATAATGATTGTAAAACCACATCTTTAAATTAAATACGTAATATATATATATATATATATATATATATATATATAATTCATAAGTTTTATGATTTGTCCATCCATTGTCCTTTGTTTAACTTTCTCCTACCTCAGAGATGGTCGAACTTGCAGACAATTTCGAATGTAAGTGATAAGTGGATTGTGCCTCAGTGCACACATAGAGTCTGTTGCACTGATGGGGTATGGTAAAAGGTTCATCGTACTGCAGAAAAAGAAGAAAGGAAAATTACGCATTGGCATTGTGCGTGGGTCTCAAGGGGCGAAACCCAACCCTAGCTCGGTTTAGGTCGAGCCCAGCAACAAAGAGGGCAGGGGTGCCGCCCCTACTAGCTGACTAAGGAGAGAGGTAGGGAGGTGGAGCCTCTGCCTGCTCACGAAAACAAGGGAAGGCAGGGGGCAGCGCCCCTGCCCTCTGGTCGCAACAAAGATAGGCAGAGGGGGGGTCTTCACCCCTGCCTATTGGCTGAAAACCATAGAAGGAAGAGGAGGCAAGGGGAGACTCCCCCTGCCTGCTAGTCAGAAAGGGAGGGAAGGCAGGGGTTGTGCCCCTGTCCTTAAACTGTGGTGGGCGTCGCCCTCTGCTTTGACAAAAAAAAAAGGTTAGGGGCTGCCCCTGCCCGTTCACCAAAAAGGAAAGGGGCAGGGATTGCGCCCTTGCCTGCCGACCAAAAACACACAAAAAAAAAAACAGGGAGGGGCGACACCCCTCCACTGCTAAATGAAAATAGAGAGAGTGGGAGGCAGGAGGTCAGCGACCTCCTGTCGGTACCCACACAGGGAAGATCGAGAGAGACAGAGAGAAGGGAGGTAGGAGGTCTATAACCTCCTATCGGTGCCCTCACAGGGGGGGGGGGGGGGGGCGCAGATCGAGAGAAGAGGGAGGGAGGGCGAGGCAGAAGGTCAGCAACCTCTTGTCGGCTCCCTCATAGAGAGGATAGAGAGGGAGGCGAAGAACAAAGAGAGAGGGCAGGGAGGGGTGGCACCCTGCGAATCGAGGACAATGAGAGAGAGAAGGGAGAGAGAGACAGAGACATGCACCTGGGGGGTGCAGCGTCTCCGACGAGTGGTGCGATTGGCGATCACCGACGTTGGGTGGTAGAAAAAGGAAAAGGGAGAGATGAGAGGATATTGGGGGAGAGAGCAGAATAGACGGTCAGGGAGAGAGAAACGATGGGGGGGGGGGGTTGTTTTCCCTTTTTTGTAAAAAGGAGACCCCCCTATGTTTAAATAGAAAATACGAGCGAGGGTTTTGGATCCAATCTGGATTCAATTTTTTTAAGTGCCAAGTCTTATAGCACATTTCTCTATATTTGATGTTATCATATCTAGAGATGATTTCCATCGTCTGGATATGATAAGGTCTACACAGTTATCAACATTAGTGCATGTGTTGTTGCCAGTTAGCACAATATCAGCACATTAGTGCATTTGTTGTTGCCAGTTAGCGCAATATCAGCACATTTGATATCATGTAACAATATCATATCCAGAAATGAGTGCCATTTTGGAAAATCATCTTGATATGATAAGGTCGTCCATATCAACTCCAACGGCTGGATAAGGACGATCTCTAACACTCCCCCTAAGGTGGGGAGTGTGGGTTCAACAACCCCAACTTGCTCTTGAGTCGATGAAAAAGATCACGCACCAGTGGTTTAGTAAAGATATTCGCACATTGTGAAACATACAAAACAAATTGGGTACATAAGTCACCGCACTAGATTTTGTCACGAATAACATGGCAATCAATCTCAACGTGTTTCGTCTGCTCATGAAATATTAGATTAACAACAATATGTAGGGCAACTTGATTATCACAATATCACATCATGGGCTGCGAATGCCAAGACCAGTGAGTAGCGATTTTAGCCAGGGTAGTTCACAACATGCCAAGGCTATGGCCCGGTACTCTGCTTTAGCCGATGACCGAGCGACTGTGGTCTGCTTCTTTGTTTTCCATGAGATGTGACTTTCGCCAAGGAGGATGAAGTAGCCTGATGTGGAGCGTCAGGTCATTGGGTAGGAACCCCAATCTGGATCACAATAACTGGTCAAATGACTCTTCAAAGAGGAAGAAAGGAGTATACCTTGGCCAGACATCCTTTTAAGGTATTTTAACACATATAGAGCTACTTGCATATGAGGAACTCTGGGTTTATGCATGAACTGGTTAAGAATATGTACGTAATAAATAATGTCTGGCATGGTGATAGTGAAATAAATGAGTTGCCCAACGAGCCACCGATATGTAGTGGCATCGTGCAAAATGTTGTCATGCTTATTGTCCAGGTTAGGATAGGGATCCATTGGTATGGTTAGTGGTTTCACTCTGAGATAACCACTATCAATGAGGATATCCAAAAGATATTTTTGTTGAGAAAGAAAAATTGTTTAGACTGTGATACTACAAGTCCCAAAAAGTATTTTACCTTCCCAAGACCCTACTGCGGAATAAATTGTTCAAGGTTGCTTTGAGGTTCTTAATATATGCAATATCATCCTCATCAATAATGATATCATCGACATAAATAAGGATAAACACGCAGCCAACTGAAGTGTTTTTGAAGAACAATGAGTAATTTTCCTTTGACTGTGTAAAACCAAGATTTTTAAGGGATGATGAAAACTTTGCAAACTAATTGCGCGAAGATTGCTTGAGTTCATAAATGAACTTGTTCAAGCGACAAACTTTCGACTCCCCCCTGACTCAAAAATTCTGAAGGAAGACTCATATATACTTCCTCCTCTAAGTCACTGTGCAGGAATGCATTGTTGACATCAAATTGGTAGACAACCTATTAAAAAATGAAGGTAAGGGCAAGAAGACATCTTATAGTAACAAGCTTAGCAACTGGTGCCAAAGTCTCATTGTAGTCGAGCCCTTCAATCTTAGTGTAACCTTTTGTAACTAAGCGGACCTTATATAGCTCGTTGGATCAATCTGAATGATACTTAACTTTATAAACCAATTTGTAGCCAATCAATTTTTTATCAATAGGCAAGGGAACAAGCGTTCAAGTGTTATTAGCTCTTAGGATCTTGAGCTACTTAAAGGAAAGATCTAGGTTCAATGGTTTGAGTGATGGCTGCTAAGAAGGCTTTGTGAGAATCCGAAAAGTTATCATAAGACAATAAATGAGTGAGAGGATATCGAGTTCCTTTGGACATGTCCATCCCAAACGAAGGGGCTTGTATGACGGTGTAGCATCTCTAATCTTTGAGATACCCAGGTTGAGATCTTGGCATGGTCGAATGCTTTGGGTTTAGATCTGAATCAGTATGTGGCTCTTAGATTGGATCATGAGATGAGTCTTGAGCAAGGGCTTGGTCAGATAGCACAATGTTATTGGGATCTCAAATTGGATTATGGTGAGACATCATGGTGTTAGTTGACGAAATTTATTCACCATTGAGTACTTGAGATATATCAAAAATTGGTATAGGTAAAACCACACCCCCATCATCTTCTAGTGTATGAATTATTTTTTGGAAAGAAAAAATATTTTCATAAAAAATCACATCCCTACTAGTGAAAATGGTTCAATTGTCAAGATCATATACTCTATAAGCATTTTTGCCATGATGATATCCAATGAACACACATCGTTTTGCCCGTGTCAAACTTATGTGAATGATGAATGTTGTAGGCATAACATAAACATCCGAAAACACGTAAATGCTTGTAACTAGGATTTTTTCCAAAAAGAACCTCATAAGGAGTTTTACCAAGTAGGGCTTGGGTGAAAACTCGGTTAAGTAAATATACAGTTGTGAGAATGCATTCTCCCCAAAATTTTATGGGAAGATTACCTTGGAATTGAAGGAAACATGCCATATTCAAGACATCACGATGCTTGCGTTCTACTACTCTATTCTATTGGTGTGTGTAGATGCAACTATGTTGATGTACAACCCCTTGATTACGAAGAAAAGACCATGTATTATTAAAAAAAATTCAGTTCCATTGTCACTTCGAAGATGTTGTAATTGAGTACCAAATTGGGTTTTGATCATAGATTTTTTTTTTGCATAAGCTGCAAGGTTTCAGACTTATATCTCATTAGGTAAACCCAAGTACTTCTAGAAAAATCATCAACAATGACTCGAAGTAGAGGGAGTTTGGTATTTGCCCCACAAATCATAATGTACCAATTGGAAAGGGGCACTATTTAAAATAGAACTTACGAGAAATGGTAAATGAGATTGTTTGACAAAGTGGCAAATATTACAATGATCATCGAATGCACACACATATATTTTATTAGAATTAATGAGAGTTTGCAAACATTTATTAGAAATGTGACCCAGTCTAGAATGCTAAATATGGGCAGGCGTTAGGGTAGCCAAGGCTATCTCATTGGTATTCTGAAAAATGTAAAGACCATTTCACCTCCTACCTGCTTCAATCGTTAGTTTTGAAGCATGATCCTGCAATAAACAACAATCATTGTCAAATATCTCTATATAATCCAGATCTTGAGTTAGTTTGCTTATGAAGATTAGGTTGAACTTAAAATCAGGAATATGCATGACTTTTGAAAGACTGATTTTGAAAGATATGGTGTCATTTCAAGTATAGGAGACATGGGCTAGGATCTCATTTGGTTAACAGGGAAGCAAGACGGTGGTATTGGTGAGGTGAGATTATGGAAAAATTCGATCATATGATCGGTTGCACCAGTGTCAAGAATCCATTGTTGCGAAAGAGGGACGACGACAGTGAAATTCGAAACATTACCTGCCAAATGCACTTATGGACTTTCTCGATTACCTTGATTGATAAAAGTAAAGAACTGTTCAACCTGATCCTTGATGAATGACGGGTTTGGTGTGGATTCATTGACTATGCTTGTATGAGCTAAGGATTTTTGTTTTGCATTGGATGTCCCATCACTTATTTTTAACTGATTTATGCTCCTCTCATTTTGCCGATTATGCCGTGTAAGTGAAAGCATTTAGCCTTCATGTGACCAATTTTTTTGCACTGATCGTAGTGCGATCAAAACTGGCCTTGACCTAATTTTCCTTGTGTCTCGACTGTCGCAACAAGGGGGTTTCAATCATGGCGTTATGACCAGTGCATATGCCATGCTGTCGCTCTTCCTACATGACTAGAGAATAAGCCTTCAACATGGTTGGGGGCAGTTGGATGAGAAGGACTTGACTACAAATCGTGCCATAGTTGTCATTCAATCCCATTAGAAACTGGATGAGACGATCCAATTGTTGACGATCGTGCACAGTCTTCATAGCACCGCAAGTGCATTCAGGAAGGGAGGCGTGTGAATTAAGTTTGTCCCATAGGCCCTTCAGTTTTGTGAAGTATTTTGCCACTGAAGATTGTATTTTTCATATTGATTATTTGATGTTGGATCTAATAGATTCTTGGAGTGTTTGATTGAGAGAATAGATCCTCCAAGTTCTTTCATACCCAGGTGGCGCTTTGAGCATATATGACACTTTTCAATAAATCATTATGAATGGCATTCAAAATCCAAGAGAGGGCCATATCGTTACACCTCTCTCAGGTGGCTACCATTTTTGGTGGGTTTGCAAGTTTTGTGATGGTTTCATTGATGAAGCTCATCTTGTTCTTGGCATTGAGTGCCATAGACATCTTCTGCTTCCACATCAAATAATTTTCTCTCGTAAGAACTTACTATACAAGCAACACTTTTGAATTATCAGAATGATGTATATAGAAGGAATTGAGATCTGCTACATCTTCATCCTTTTGCAATTGATTGCTAGAAGTCATGAATAATGAACTTAAAAAAATAGATTCAATTTCTGCTTTGATACCATGAAAGAAAATGCCAAGGCCATGATGAAAAAATGTTTTTGATATATGATATTAATCACTCACGTAGTTGATACACTTTATACAATGCATTGAGAAAAAAACAAAACGTGTAAGACAATCTTCACGGTTATCACATTAGCACATTTCTCTATATTTGATGTTATCATATCCAGAGATGATTTACATCGTTTGGATATGATAAGGTCTACATGGTTTCCAATTAGCGCAATATCAACACATTAGCACATTTGCTGTTGCTAGTTAGCACAATATCAACACATTTGATATTATGTAACATTATCATATCCATAAACGATTTCTATTTTGGGAAATCATTTGGATATGATAAGGTCATCCTTACCAGCTCCAACGGTTGGATAAGGACAATCTCTAATACTTATCTCCTGTAATCTTGGATTTCTAGCAAAAACACTATATGTCAATCTTCTATTGAACAAGGGTCTAGGCTAGATGCCTCCTTGCCCATTTTCTCCCTAGTCCCCTAACGTTTCATGCTAGAGCTCTCATCTGGAACTGTGGGTGACTGATCTTTGCATTCATGGTGGGCTCCAAAACTCACCTCTTGCACTGACTTGTCTAGCTTTTTTAACTATTGACAACAAACATATTTGTCGTTAGAAGAATTCTGATGACAAACACGAAAAGGCTAATTGCTCACGACTGACAAAAAAATATTGATGACATTGCATGTGTCGTCACTAGGGGTGGCAAAACCTGACACGACCCGCCAACCCGCCTCTTAGGCGGGTTCGGGTTGGGCTTAAGCCAACCCGTTTAATAAATGGGTCGACCCGCGTAACCCGTTTATTAAACAGGTCGGGTTCGGGTTGGGGGTATGCCAACCCGCCAACCCGGCTGACCCGTTTAATAAACGGGTTAGGCGGGTGGGTCAACACGCCAACCCGCCAACCGTCTGCCAACCCGCCAACCCGACCAGCCAACCTGACCCGTCAACCCGACCCACCAACCCGACCCGCGAACCTGACCCGCGAACCTGAGAACCCGTTTACCCGACCCAAACCCATTTATTAAATGGGTTGGCGGGTCGTGTCGGGTTACCCGTTTATTAAACGGGTCGGGTTCGTGTTTGCCACAGCCGACCCGTTTAATGAACGGGTCGGGTTCGGGTTGAGGTATGCTGACCCGCCAACCCGTCGGGTCGACCCGCCAACCCGACACGATTGCCACCCCTAGTCGTCACCTCCTATCAACTTGTTCTGGTCATAACATTTGATTCTGATATTAGTTTGAGGTAATTTTGGATGCATTGGAAAGCTAATATCTTCTACTTTATCTTTTAAGTGAAAAACTAAATTCGTTTGGACAAAAATTTTGAGAATATCATTTTGGAGGCAAAAAATGAAGTTGAAGTTAGCAAAACTTTGAAATTGACTGAAAACACTCGATTTTGGTATGTGACTCCTGATATGAAATGACTCTGTCAAAATTGAGGTATCTACAGATTTTCTTATTTGTTATTGAGTGTGCAAAACTTAGTCGATAACAAAGTAGTAAACACACACGTTTTGGAAAGACCAAAGGTTTGGCTTAGACATTGTGCTTTTCAAAAAAAGTCATATAAAAAGATAAAGATTTAGATGACTAATGATGCAAGATGACAACTAAAGTCACGTATATAGCTCAACACGAGGGTCTCTCTGTGATGCTTGTTTATATAGGCAAAGTAGTCTTTTCAAATAAGGTTGGATAAAAAACTAAGTATAATATTTCATATGAGGGCTTTACCTTGAACTCAGTAATTGTGAGCGAGAAGTCTTTGTTGAGCGAGATCAGACAAAAGACAAAACATGTGCCTTGTTGCTTGGGATCACACAAAAAACAACTTACATGTTTGCAAACGACAAAGACATAAACAAGCTTTTGGGTAAAAAACATCAAGATAAGACGACCATTTAAAATATTTTTTGAAAATTCATGTGTTTTTTATAGAGAAAGGTTGATAAGACTGATTTACGCGCTTGCCAAATGGGTATCAGATTGCTCCATCAATCTGTGAGACAACCTATAGACCTAATGTCTATCTACCTACAAAATGATTCTAAGATAGGAATGAGTAGGCTTATCTAATGGGACATGAGACAATTAGATTTCTAAGAACTATGTCAGCCGCAAGAAAACCTGTTAGTAACATACAGAAAAATACATATGGCATAACATGGTTATACATGATGAAATGATCTGATTTGACCCATTTTGATTAAAGTGATTATGAAATAAGTTTTTAAGACACATTTTCTAACTCAAAAAGGATAAACTTTTTGAGAAAACAATATAGAAAATACTTGACCTTGGCATGTTTGAAGACGATATTGTCGTCTTTGATGAAAAATGATTTTTGTCGACAAAAATGCATTTTTAGATGTTTCTCACTCCCTAGCTTAAAGATCAGTCATTCAAGATGAGAGGGTATTATCGACAACCAACCATCACTGTCAAGATAAAATAGAAACCTTGTTTCACACAAAGGTCTCTTCAGCATAAAGAATAACCGTTAAAAGTAGAAGGTTTTACTGACGACCAACCATCAGTCTCAAGGCAAAATGCAATGTTGTGGGCCCATGTAATGTTTTCATGTTATTGGTTAGGGCACATAAGAGGATCAATTTAGAGATCCCTGGATCCCCACTAAATTGTGCACATGTGTAAAGTCAATCAAACCAGGTTTTGTTATTCGAGAAAGGCCCTATACATATCAGGAGTGTAAGGGCCTGTTTGTTATACGAGAAAGTCCGTAAGGTAGGAAAGGGTTCAGCCCTCTAGAAACTCCCATCAACATGGATTCGCGTGGGAAAACACTTCTGAAGGAGGGGAGGTGTGATAAGAGTAGGGGTGTCAATGCCGAACCTGACCTGTACAGAACCCTATAGGGTCAAGGTTTGGTGATAAATGAGAAGGTCTGATTAGAATTTGAGTAAGATCCAAAGGCTCCGATTAATATATGGATTTGAGTATGATGCAATGTTTCAATGTAAAAAAGATAAAAAAATATTATTTTATCAGGTATGATTCAGGTCGGGTTCATGTAATCCTTATAGGATCTGGGTATGGTTTCTCTTATAGTGGGTCCAGACTCGGCACCATCATCTCAAATCAGGTGTGGGTCTGGTTCATGTAATCCTTATAGGATCCGGGTATGGTTTCTCTTATAGTGACTCCGGACCCTGTACCATCATCAAAAATCAGGTGCGGGTCTGGTTTCACCCGAGTCTGAACCAAATTCGACAGGTTGACACCCCTAGATTAGAGTGAAGAAACTGACGGTCTCCTAAAGAAATGTGAGCTCTACCAAAGAGTGGCATTTGTCATGGGAAAATCTCCATTTAACTTCCATACACAAGTGAACTACTTGTCAAACAAATAGGCCCTTAGTGTATGTTTGTTACATGGAAGGGGATGGGAAGACGCTTTGACGTGAAATCCAACCCAACCCAGCTGGAAAATGCTTCCCCATGGGGGAGGCGCGCACAATTTTGATAGGAAACACCATGTTTATCCTTAAAGACGGTGAGCCCTCTTCTTTCTCACCAGAAATACTTTTCCCTACCGGCCGAAAGAATTCCTCTTTCGTAGGTCCTTTCTCATTTCTGGATAAAACAAACGTTCTCTGGATGGGGTGTGGAAAGGAGAAGCCCGTTTCCATGTGGCATTTGTTTATACAGCAATGCAGAACACAAAGTGCTGTGAATTTGGCAGTGCTGGAACATTCTCCCTGTCATCATCCACACCAGCAGTGGGCTCAATCCCAAGATGTGATGCACGTTCAAGGGGAATGTTGGGCATCATGGAGCTAAAATGTAAAGCACGTTGAGGGGAAATAAAAATGCCAAATATACTAGATCGGACCACTTCTCGCCTGGATCATTGTAGTATGGTGTGCTTAATCAAAGCCTTGTGATAATCATGGAATCCACGCGGCTCATAAATTGTTTAACAAATGATTGTCAAACCAAGGGCGGTTTTGTGTATATTTATCTAAATCTTAGTTCAAATAAAGTATCAACTACCCTTAAAAATATATTTGTCGAGGATGAAGCTTGTGATTTTTATATCACCTAGTAACTAAGGTGCAATTCAAAGTTCTTTTCTTCACAGTTGAATAGAAGAGTTAAATTAAGACAGTCAACAAATTGAATAATGGTAACAACTCTGTTGGCCTGTGCCAACTGAATGGCATGGCACCCAAAGAATGCGTCAAAGCTGATGATGTTCTGTGCCTATATATTCTCTCAGCTACAAGCCTAAGCAGTATGCACAAGGGCCGACCTCAACAACTAATTAGAAACTACTGCAAGCCATGGAACACCACCAACCTCAAGGCCCCCAACCGTATGGAATGATGCCAGGACCACCCGCAGGAATGTTTCCAGGTTCATATACTGGCGCCAATCCCTGGTCCACCGGAATCTTTGAGTGCTACAAGGACTGCAATTCTGGTATAAATGGCTCAACCCTTGACCCTCTATTTAGCTTCCACTTTAACATGATTTTATGTCTAATCATGAAATATCTGTGTGTGTGTTTGTTGGTTAGTGACCTGGGCAGAATTTACAACTTGGTCCAGAAGAATCTGCCTAAGTTGCTTATCAACTCCCCTGTAGCTAGAGGGGACTCGGGAATGAGACCAGCCACTGGTGGTTGGCATGTAAACTAACCCCAGCTTGCCAATCAGAAAAAAAAGTCATAAAACAGGCTTGGTGTCCTGAGCACAAACAACGGGTGTCAACTCAGCATATATATATATATAGGCTCGTCAAGTAGCAACAAAAGAATTTTGCACTACATATTGCAGTGTAGAATCAGTAGTTCAAGCGTTTGTCTTCTGAGCAATGGGTTTTAGACTTCAAATCCTATTGTTTCCAATTTTAAAACGGCGCATCTTTCTTTTTTCTAAGTAGAGAAAAGCATTTTTTTTTTTACTTTGGATAATGTCCATGCTGACCTGATATTTCTTTGTTCTGTTACTACTGCAGCTATTATGACGTGCTTATTCCCATGTGTTACATTTGGACAAATTGCAGATGCACTGGACGGCGGAACCCAGTGTAAGGAATGGTTTAATATTTGTGTGTGTTGTTGGACTTATGGAGCGGGTCCAACCGAAAGTGACCACGTATCTTTTCTGGAGGCTTTTGGGTTACAGGACATCTATGAAAAATGAATTGTTCTCGTAATTGTTCATGAATACCTCTTAATAACCCATGAAAAGAAAAGCCACCTCCCACTATATAAAAATCCATGGTAGCTTGATGAAGACTGCCAATGGGTGATCTCTCCGCCAACATTTGTGTGTGATGAAATTCTTTGAAAGAATCAGTTGATTAACTGGAGTTTCTTCGGCAGTACTTGGCCATTTTTTCCTAAATGATATACTTTGCTAATGATCAACTTGTTTGGATGACTTTGAGGATTCTAATTCTTCTCTCTTTTTCTTTTTCCCCCACTTGTGTTTTAAAATGGCAAAGCGTGTGAGTCGGCCGGTTGCATTTACGTAGCAGTCGGCTGTCTCACATCGATGGCATGTATACTGTCATACAATTACAGGACCAAACTGAGGCTCAGGTTCAACCTTACCCAAGACCCTGCACCCGACTGCCTGACTCACTTGTGCTGCGAGAGTTGTGCTCTCTCTCAAGAATACAGGGAGCTCAAGATCAGGGGCATCGACCCTACAATCAGTAATTAAAACTCTCTCTCTCTCTCTCTCTCTCATGAAAATGCTCACAGGCTTTAACTGTAACTGGTTCTTTCAGGAGCAAGTGGGCGTAGAGCTCCACCGCCCCAGATGATGACGTGAACTTCGCTGGCCTCCACATTTTCCCATATTCTCGGGTTGTAATCGCAGCTTTGGCTTTGTCTTTGCTTTATGGAACGTCTCCTTGTTTGTCGTGTGACGGAACTGGACCGACTTGGATTGTGGTTTTCACATAGAATCTTTGTGTACTGTTCTCATTGTATTCCATTTTGTTAAGGAAGAAGGCTTGATTAGTAATTCATCACCTTCTCTCAATAAAAGTTCATCACCTCTTGCCAAGTTGTTGGTTGTAAGGGCCCGCTTTATGCAAACTCTCTGATCAGCCTAATCGGTTCTACGTCCGCATATCTTACAAACCTCAGAAGTAAGAAGTGCATAAACTTATTCAGTACGTTTGGATCCATATCCAGCGATGACAATGCGTTGGATTCATATCAAAGGAGTAATGTTAATTTGTTACCCTCGTGGGTAAGGAACGAACCCTATAATGAAAATAATATAATATTTTATTATTTTCTTTTTTTTTTCATATCTGACCCGTACTGACCTTTGGATAATGTTTTCTGAGGGTTGAAAAATCAACAGCCTGCCATGCAGCAAACTTTCAAACATCAAAAAAACATTGTTAGGGCAAAAACCTATGTAACAAGGAGCAGTTAGTGCACGTCACCTTGTGTTGGGACGTTGCAAGTTCGAACCCGAAATGGTATGGTTGTATAACTGGTAGGTCTGCCTAATCCAACCTATGATAAAAGGGTCAATTCCTCTTATTTTGACCATGTTGAACACATCTATGAGGTCAGATTTTTATCGAAATAACCTCCCTCTCTCTCTATGGGAGAATTCTAATTAAGGGGTTCCTTACCCACGATGGTAGCAAATGCTACCGGCCCCCATATCAAATATCCAACCAAACCTGACGGCTTTGTGGTTATGGCACATTTTCTTGGCCTCCAGTGTGAATTATTGCATTCTCTCAATGGTGAGACAATGATTCGTTTTTCATGACCGCGAGCCATTGCCGAAGACACGGATTTTTTTTAAACAATAAAAACTATTTTTTGAATATTTTTAACATAAAAATGGCTTTTATTGAAATAAAATTAAAATAGAATAAAATATTATTTTAAAATGTAGAATAATGCTGTATGTGTCAGTGTCCAAGCGTGTCTGCTCGTGTCACTGTGTACACACAGTCAAAAATGCATTGTCCCTGTGACATAGATGCGTACAAGTTATTTAAGCGCGAAGTGTTTGGTGGGCTTAGAGTGTCGTTCATCAGGATTCCTTGGACTTAATTCACACTCGTTGTAGGGGAATTTTGGGATTCACTGTTCATTGTCATCAGAAAGTATATCCTGATCTGGTCCGACCTGGTCTGATATGAAATTTCATAAACCATACTCAGTTCGCATACTAATTGGAACCCTGAATTCAACCCCAATAACTTATCGAACCTATATCATTATTTTTATGTCTGGATCTTATCAGATCCGATCTCGGCCGAATCGTGTCATACCCGGCCCATTGAGAGGCTTAGTTGACACAAGCTGACACGCTAATTAGAGGAGCACAGGATCGAGATGCTCTCACATTATTGCGCACACTTTTTTTAAGAGTTGAAGCAAGTTGTAAGTGAAATCTATGGCCCAAAGAAACTTAGATTAATCCAGTCTCACGTTGAAGCCTGAAGGAACTTTGCTTCTTGACTATGTAATTTTTAAATAGGGATGTGAATGGGTCAGATTGAGTCCAGATGTAGGCATTACTGATTCCGACCTAATTGGATCTACCTTAATTGGGTTCAGAGTTGGATTTGAAGTTGTAGTAAGAAGTGTTACCAAATTCAGATCCGAATACCTAACACAGTTAATCAGATAATAAGTTTTATACGTAAATGGTTTCGAATATTAATCAGATTCCGAATTCAATTTGGATTTGACTGTAAAACTCTCAACAAAATCTGAACCCGATTAGCAGTCAGATGCTACTATCTTCACCAAACCCGACTAAACAGATTCAGGTTCAGTCAGATATCCAACCCAAATCTCATCCATTAAAAAAAAAAATCCTTGACACCTTTGGCTTGGTTGGTTTGCACCAGTGCACTACAACAAAAGGGATAAATAGAGACGGGAAAATTGCGTCGGTATTGGGTATAGCGCTGTCTTTCCGTCGCTATAGACTCCACTTAGCAAAAAACTAAATAAATACAAGGGCTAGACGAGAGGAATAAACGAGACGAATGACGGAAACCGAACTCCTCTCTCGCTCTCTCAGCCAAACTCCTCTCTCGCTCATTCTCCCACCCTCATTCTCTTGTCCTCCTTCTCTTTCGCTCTGAGGATTTAATCCATTCTCACCCTCAGAAGATCATCAATCAGCTCGGATCAACCTCAGCTGGAGATCATCCTCAAGCAAGGAAGCATTCCGATCATCCTCAAGCAAGAAAGCAATCCGATCATCCTCTGTTCGTACTCACTCGCTGAGGTTAGGGTTAACTCCATCGTACTCTCTCGTTGAGGTTAGTTGATGGTTGCGATTCAATTTTCTGGTCATTCACAAAGGATGGAGAATTCACAGTGGCGTCTTCCTATCGTACTCTTTACAGGCCATCAATGGCATGGCGGCCGCAACATGCTTTGTGGGGAGGGGGTTACCCTTAAGGGGCTCTCTCTTAGGCTGGCTCATTCTGCTGGACAGGATGAAAACTGATTCATATCTTAAGAGGATGGGGATTCGGTTAGCTAGCAGGTGCATTCTATGCCAACGTGAGAAAGAGTCCACATTTCACCTGTTCTGGTTTTGTGACTTCTTCAAGGGTCTACAGGACTGTGCATGGGGAGACTTCTTCAAGGGTCTACTTCATTCAGAGAATTGTTGATTGCTAGGCCTTTGGACAGAAAGGGGAATAAATGGAAGTTCCTTTGGAGGTGCTGGCTATTAACAGCGTGGAGATTGATTTGGTTTGAAAGGAACAATAGAATCTTCAGGAGCTCAGCACACAATGCAGACATAATTTTTTTTAGAATCAAATGGGAACTCATGTCCAGGGTGAAATATAAATGGCCTAACTCTGATTCATCTTGGATTGGAAGTAGTAGAATTAGTTAGCTCCCCATTCAGTTGCAAATCTTGGTTAGGATACTGCTGCCTGTTTTTTCAAGGATATGTTTTCAAAATGGTTGTCTCTTATGAGGGGTGATACCTTATTACCCCCTTTGTCTGATTCTTTGTAACTCTGTTCTGCTTTCTATCTATTGATTGAATTAATTTCTTGAAAAAAAAACATTTCCTCTTCTTCTGGAGCGGAACCGTGCCCCTGTTCTAGCTTGGTTTGTGTTTGTTTTGTGGAACTCCTTGTGCTGGTTGTGGAAAGTTGGATATAGCAGATCGGACCAGCTTGGATTGTGGAATGCGTTTATTAAAATAAAAAAGATTGTTGTGTGTAAAATCATTTCTCTATAATATTGAATAAAAGGGCTTGGAATTTATGTTTCTCAACATGGTAAAGAAGTGATCTTGGTATTAATGTGGGCATCTTGAATTTTGGACCTGCTTCCATGCATGATCCGATTCAAAAATATTATGGTGATCGTACAATGAGAATTTTCAATGAGGTTTGTGGTGGCAGTGGAGGGAATGGCCTCCCATGGTACGAGGCGGTTTTGTAATTTTTTCTTTTATATTGGCTAGGGTTTTACGCTGTTGGTCACATATATAACTGCTTAATTTAAGAGATGGGTATGAAAGTTTAATGTGTGTTAGGGATTAGGGTTTTTGAATTGTGTATATTGCCTATGTATTTCTACACATCTTGCCAGTGAATTTCTGTTCTTTTTGCCCATGAAAGTAGGCCTCCAACCACATAAATCGCGTGTATTCTCTTGTTTTCCTTTTTCTCTCTATCTTGTTGTTTGCTTCATTTTATTTTAGTTATGGTTTGTGCAACACATATATTTCTTTCTGTAATAGTTGCAACTATCTTTATCAATAGGTAGCTTTGCAAACTTTATCTAGTGTATGTTGGACTTTTAGATCGGGTCCAACCGGATGTGACCCGGTTTGACACAAGCACACAAAAGAACACAATAAGAGGAGGAGGGAAAGGTTCACATTCAATATGCATTTGTCATTCATGTAACCCCTAGTCATCTTCCATTATATTAGGAGACCTCTATAGAAGCTTGATTAGAGCATACATGGTTATTGAGTTTCATTCTAAGTCTCTCAATTTTAAGGTCCTACTCACCTTTTGACTTGGCGGCCTGAGCTTATCGAGGATGTTGATTGGTTGAGGAGAATACCTACCACTTGCATTCACTGAGGTATCGTTCGAATCATCCATGACCGCATCCGATAAGTAGCGCTTTCACGATCTATTTTATGCTAACAGTGGGTTATGAGGTCACTCCACGCTGTCGTTGTGCGTGTGGGTTTATTGATGATCTAACCATGCTCATCGTATTCGATCATGCTTTTATCTTACTCGTAAATCTCTCATTAGATTTTTGAGAATCGACGGTGTAAGGAGGGAGGTGCAGGGCGACAACACACCATCTATCGGTCAATTGTAGATGTCATGATGGCTCTATCAAGGACAACGAAAGTCGCTTCTGACGAGCAGGAACCCCTAATACTGAGTTTCAGTGGGGGGTTTATTGATGATCTAGCCATGCTCGTCGGATTCAATCATGCTTTTATCTTACTCATCAATCTCTCGTTCGATTTTTGAGAATCGACGATGTAAGGAGGGAGGTGCAGGACGACGACACACCGTCTATCGGTCAGTTGTAGATTGTCGTGATGGCTCTATCAAAGACAATGAAAGTCGCTATCGACGAGTAGGAACCCCCCCCCAATACTGAGTTTCAGTCGGGGTTTTCGCACCCCACACACACACAAAGAGCCCTCTATTGCCACTGGAACGCTGCTGGGTTGGCTGCCATCGATGGCAGATGGCCATGGTCGGTGGTGGATGTCGCCAGAGCCTTGCTGTCACCATTGACGGTGGAGGCCGGTCGCGGGTGGCGTCTGTTGACTATAGTGGGTGGAAGGGGGCCAAACTGCATTCAAATTTATTTTCGTTGCCGCAGTCATCGGCGGACGACCCAGGTCGACGACGGCTGGCTGCTAGAGGCCGGCTATCGCCGATGACATCTGGGGCCGGTCGTCGGTGGCGTCCATCGGTGGCAGTGGCTGAATGGAAGGTGAATGGCGGCGGAACCCCTTTCATTTATTTTTTTTACTGTTTCTACCGCTGCAGCCATCAGCGGATGGCTGAGGCTGACGATGGCCTGGCCGGCCGCCAGCGGCGGAAGACAGTGGGAGGGGGCATAACCCTCTGTAAAAAAAAATTATCGGTTTTAGGATTGAGGGACTGGAGCGATAGACCCAATCCTAGGTTTCGGGTGGATCAACTCGATCAGGACTCGGTCCAGAGACGCGGACCTGTTTATAGGGTTCCGGTTGAACCAGGTGTATACCCGAACCGTTTAGACATGCTCGTGAAACCCGGACTTGGTATTTGGGTTCCGAGTGGATCGGGTCTGAGCCTGACCCCTTGGGACCCAGTCCAGGATCCATTATTGTTTCAGAGTGAACTGGGTCAGTAACAACGGGTCAGAGCTGATCCATAATCATACCCATCTAGGACAAAACTAATTTGGTCCTTTATGGACCAATTCAGGTGTTCTAAAAATTGGGTCTGGGGTTTCTGAAACCGGTTCAACCTTTCTGGAACCGATACAGGTATCCTAGAAACCAGGTATGTGGTTTTACGGACAAGTTCATATATTCTGAGATCGATTTTGAGGTTTTTAGAATCAGTTCAAGGCATTGTAAGATTGGTTCAGGTTTTATGAGACCGGTTCAGGGGTTTTCTTGACCAGTTCAGTGGTTTCCTAAACTTGTTCAGGGATTTTGTGACCGGTATGGGGTCTTTCTTGACTAATTCTAGGCTGTTTCAGACTGGTTTTGGGTACTTTTTGATCGGTTCCAACAGTGAGACCCCGAGTATTACTTGTAAAAGCATACCTTGTCATTTTTTCTCATGCTTTATGCTTATTTTCATCATGGATGCATGGCTTTTACATGTCATTGCATGCATTTTATGTTGTTTTAAGTTATCCATGATATACATGATATGTTTTATCAAAAATTTCATTTGTGCATATGAGATATAGAATGGATTTATGTTTTTTTATATTATTATACATAGTTTATCATGAATATACATGAATTATCATGATTGAGTATGTATGCTTTGTAATACGAATATGTTTGCGGTAAAAGATCTTGATCAACTCACTTTTGTAATCACCAAAATGATCTGAGTTGTGTTGATTGAAGGTTCTTTGAGTCATGTTGAGATTCAATATTGTGATTGTGTATGATATTTATAAAGCAATGGTTCTACCTAAAGGCATGTCATTGTGTTCCAAAGTCATACATGGTGTAATAATAGGTGTATACACCAACACATAAAATATGTTCGTACCCAAAGGTACAATGTCAAATTTCATCTAGTTACATGATCTACTAGTTTCACCAATTAAGATTCATTTTTTTTAGAATTATGAAGGTAAAACAACTCTGAGTATTATTATTTTCATCAAAGTTAAATAATAATGACTCTATTATGTTTGTCTTAGAAAATGTGAATAATAAATGATCTTAAGTTTACCTTTTCATAATAAAACTGGTATGAGAATTTATTTTCAAAGAAATTGTGTTATTCCTTTTAGGATATATGAACATAGATTTAGCTTTAAGAACTGGCAAACCTCTCATTCATGCAGTGAATAGAACAACCGATTAGAAGGCTCTCTATGAGAACTAAGAGCATCAAATAAGTTTAGCCGATTGCTTTTGCAATTTCAAGTGGCTAAGAATATTCGAGGCATCATCTCTCATTGAAGGACAATGATTTTTTTTAGAGCCATTGAGACTCAATTTATCAGTTCTAATAAAGCTAGGGCCATTTGCTTCTCTATACAAAACTTTGTTTCAGGCCATATGGATTATAAACTTCATTATAGGTCTTGATATTGTAAATTCTATTGAGAGGTCACTAAAGATCTTTTGTGATAATGAAACTTATGTGTCTTTCTTAAATAACAATAAGAAATTCACTTTGTATAGACACATGAAGTTAAAGTACTTTATTGTTAAAAAAAAACTAAGAATCATTTAGTGTGTATTGATACAATCGGTAACAAAAAGATTATTGTAGATCCTCTTACTAAATGGTTAGCACTAAGATTGTATTTCGAATATATAACGGGGATGAGTCTATTTAAGTCCTTTTGGTGTATGACAATACATTATGGTTTTATGTTATCACATTTATGAAACTAAATTGATTCTTTATAGTTTTGTGCATTATTGATTTTGTGTAAAATGTCTTTATTTTAAGAATATAGAATATCATAATAAAAATATTAAAATCACTGATAGAAAGGGTCAAAAACCAATTCATTCATAAAGGTAATCTTGAGATGCTAAAAACTTAAAATGAATGATATTATAATGTATAACAATATGACATCTCATAAAGATGTGTTCATCTCCATGACTTGTATGATTCATTTTTGTGATTAAGTATAGTATGTGGACCCACATAAAAATTTAATTGAGATAATGATAAAGGACCTCGATTATGTGTTTTTCTTTGTCAATGGGGTCAAGTGAGAGAATATTGGATTTTTGGATCAAGTCCAATTGACTGTGACCCATTTTGACACAGGCACATGTAAATACCTCAAATTTTTCAAAATTTTAAAATTTCCCTTTTTGCCCCTAGCACCCACCTTCTGAGTTATTCAGAAGGGCAATTGAGTCAATTCCTAATCATTTCTCGGATTCACTTCCTTGTTGAAGATCCAAAATCCAATTTCATTTTCTATACTTGATCCAACCTCGGATCCAAATTAGATATCTAAATCCAATTTTGAGCCCGAATCTTCTATTTTCAATCCAAATCTAAAAATTCAAAATCAATTCTCTGTATGACTCAGATATTTCACCCAGATCCAATCTCTATTTGGATCCATTCCTCTCATTTTTTTTAGTTCGAGATCCAAATTCGATTTTTACTCAAAACCTCAGATCCAGATCTATTTTTAAGATTCAATTTGTTTAAATTTAATTTCAAAAGCTCTCCTTTGCAAAAATCCTCAAATTTCAAAGCAAATATTTTACAAAAACTTTTAAAACTTTATCTGGATCCCATCTCTTATATTCTAGGTTTCTTTTAAGAAAATAAAGGGGGCAAAATTTCAGAAAACAACTTTATTTTTTTTTGAAAATTTTGCAACTAAAACCTTTTTTTTTGAAAATTTTTAAAAACTTGAGGGACTATTCTTGAAAATATTGTAACAGTTCTCTCCTTTATAACCACCATCGAAGGAGAGGGAGAGGATCCATCGAGCTTTGCTAGGAGATCTCTTTGCAAGAGGCTCTTCTCCCTGCTTCCCTTCTGATCTTCCCTCTTCCTTCTTCTTCTCTTTCCCCTTCTCTTTCTCCTTTTCTCTTGTTTTTGGGTGAAGAAGCTCGATCCTGCAACAGTGTACAGAGGAAACACCTCATTCTTCTATAATCTGCTCCACTGATCGGGTAAGATGCCACCCTCCCATTTGATTCATTTTCTAAGTTATAAAAGATGTTCTAAGTTGTTTACTTTGTTTTAATAAATTTGTGTGATCTAATTGTTGGCTAGCGTCGTCTTCATCAACATTTGTTTACTGTGCATCTTATTTTTCATTTGCATTTGTGTTAGATATCTGTGATATTTCTCATTCCGTCTTTCCTTTCTCTTCATACATCTCATTCTCATGGCACTTCTGCATCGTGATTCATTTATACATTTGTGTTGGATAGCATATTTGGACTTCATTTCCATCTATATGACATCTGACCATTCATGATTCAATTGAATTATACATTGAGATTTATTCGTATTGGGTAGCATATTTGGACTTCATTTCCTTCTATGTAACATCCGACCATACACACATTTTCTGTTGATTCCCATTTTTTTCCTTGTCATTCTTTGTTTTGCATCGTTCCATTCCATTTTTACAGCATTTGTTTCATTCTTGCATCTGTTCATATGTGCGTGAAGCTTGGCATTACATTCATCATCTCATTCCGTCAAACCTAATTTGCCGTGAAGGCAGATTTGAGCATCTGCTTTGATCTGGCTTCCTATGCTCTAATTTACCACAAGAAATCATCTGATCTAAGTTGCTGTGAAATTCCTATTTGGTTCATCGTGAAATCCTCATTAGCAGTGCAGATGATTTTCATAATGGACCCGATTTCACCCATTGTTTGATCAAATGCTGTTAGTGGCTTGTTCATTTGCTATATTTTAACCCCCCCTTTAGTATCTCATTTTCTTTCTCCTTTTGTTTTGCCCTTCTTCATTTTATTGCTTACCTGCATCATTATGTATCAACCTCCAGCATTAGCATCTTGCTTCATACTTCATTTGCATTTCATTATATGCATACTCCATATACATCTAATCATCATCTATTTCATGTTCAACATCCAATAGGGTAGCCCCATTTGCACCAAGGCATTCGGATATGCTGCACATATTCAACGTGTCTTCCCTTACCATTTCCCTTAAACATACTGTTCAGTCGGATTGCATTTTTTTAGTTACATTAGTTTTTGTCTCAATTGCATTTTAGTTCTAATTTGTATTTTCTTATTTTTTTATCTTCTGTTTAATCATCACTTTCATTTTGGACATCATATATCATCCTTTACATCTCATTAGTTTGTTGCATCTCAATAGATCTGCCACTTATCATTCATAATTGATTGAATTCATCGCACCAATCCAAATTATTGGAAATGATACAATTGTATTTAACCGTGATGGGAAGAATTATGCCCAACCAGAAATTATGTCACCCATTGATACACTATCGAAGAAAAAAGCATTGGAAAAATCAAAATATGAGCGATTCCTAGAATCAGTGAGGCGGTTTATTGCAACATCAGATAAGGAATTAGAACTTTACTACCGGCATGTTGCACTCTATGGTGATCCATCTTGTCATGACTCATACTCAAGATCTGTAGTCCAAAAACACTGCAGTAGACCACAAAATCTTGGATATTCTGAAGCTAGAACCGTTAAGTTAATGGATGATGGTACTTCTACCGACATCTCTAACACAAAAACTGATACTGAGATTGAAGAAGGTCAAAATCAAAGAAGCCATGCTTATTGAGAAATTGAAGAAGTATGAAGTGCCTAAGCTTCAAGGTCCAACTGTTGAACCAGAAAAACTAACTGGCGAGGAGCGATTTTATATAAAAAAATAGCTTAGAAAGAGTCTAATTATGTCCCAGTTGATAGAAGAGGTGTATTTTGTGGTGGTGTACTTAACATGCATTTGCATTGAAAAAAGCATGAGACTTGTAAGGTCATCTGTTCAACCATGTAAACCTGGTCAAATATATTCATATGCAAAGGAGATAGTCAGATTAAGTGGTGGCACATCCATTTCCCATCTGATTCATTTCCTGCGTCCATTCCATTCCCTGCACCTCACTGCATAGGCATATCATACTTAGTTTTTGCATCTCACTGTGCATATTAATCAATTTCTCTGCATTTCAAACTACATATGCATATCATGCCACTGTGCAAGCACCTTGATGTGCTGTGTGCAATCACACTATTTCCTGCACATCAAACTTTGATATGCCGTGTGGAAGCACTTGGATATGTTGGTTGAGAAGCATTTGGATGTGATGGCTGAGATCACTTGGATATGCTAGTTAAGAAGCACATGGATGTGCTGACTGAGATTACCTTGATATGATGTATAAAATCTTTCTATCTCCTGCACATCGACATCTTGATGTGCTGTGCTAAAAGCACCTTGATGTGTTGGGTAAAATCACCCTGATTCTTGCACATCGAACCTTGATGCTGTTGTGTATAAACCTTGACTAGCTGTGTAAAACCACCTTGCTGTGCTGTTTTGCTAATTTACTATTTTGTTGATTTATTGACTTACTTTTGCTGAAATCAATTTATTGATTCGTTGTTGCTGAAACCAATTGGCTGCTGCTGCTGAAATTAGTTTACAGAGATTGATTTGCTGCTGGTAGCTCATTTGAATCATCCACTGCACATCACCACTTCATTCTCTACACTTCACTGCATATGCATCTCACTGTTAGTTTATAGTTTTGCATTTCATCTCATCACTATGTGTCCATTCCATTCCCTGCACACTGTTCACTGCACTTCATTTCTTCCATTGCACTGCATTCCATATTGTATATGCATTTTAGGTCTCATACATTTTCATATGCATATGCATTTTCCTATGCACTTTAGCATGTATACTTTCATATGCATCTTCATATGCGTATACACTTTCCTATGCACTTCAATGTGTATACTTTCATATGCATATACTTTCATATGCATTTTCATATGCATATATACATTTTCATATGCATCTTCATATGCATATACACTTTCCTATGCACTTTAGCAAATGCATTTTCATGTAATTTTCATATACATATATACATTTTCATATGCATACGCATCTTCATAGGCCTTTCGGCATTTGCATTTCCATATGCATATGCATTTTTATATGCATTTCCACATATATATCTTTATATGCATCTCAGTATATGCATTTTTGTGTGCATTTCAGCATATGCATATTCATATGCTTATATGCTTTCATATGCATTTCATCACATGTACAGGCATTTGCATTTTCATATGCATTTTAGCAGATGCACTTCCATATGCGTTTCATCATATGCATTTCAGCATATGCATTACATTTGCATTCTCATATGCATTTTAGCAGATGCATTTCAGCATATGCATTGTATTTGCATAAGCATATGTATATCCTCGTATGCCTTTCAACTTTAGCATATGCATTTCATCATGTGCATTTTTCATTCCATTTCAGCATATCATATGCATTTTTCATCTTCGCATAGGCATATGCATCTCCATTTAGTATAGGCATATGCATTTTCATCTAAGCATAGGCATATGCATTTCCATTCTAGCATAAGTTTAAACATTTCATTTCAGTATAATCATACATATTTTAGTTTTAGCATAATATTTGCATTTTTCTATTGCATTTTTTCTACTTTGTGCTATTTTGTGTTTTGCAGGGAAGCCTGAAAGACCTTGGCTTCACTTTTATATTAGAAAATTTTCATGTTCAGTTTGAATTCAACATTGTAATACCTTCATTTAATGAGAATTTCTATCTTTTTGCCTAGATTAGAATGGATGAGCATGTAGTTACATTTCAATTTCTCATAATTGGTTGTGGCATTTTATTTTCACTTTTTTAAAAAATGATACAATGGGAGAACACGAATGACAAATGCACCCTTTAATAGAGGATAAATAAAATTAAGTAAAGTTCATATTTACGGTCATAGTTGGAATATGAATAATACTTAAAATTATTATTCTTTATTAAAATATAATTTATTTTCAAAATCATCATATTTTCAAAATGTAGTTTTCTTCTTTTATCAGAATTCAAAGTAAAGATTAAATCAAAATATATTTGTAGCCATAGTCATGAATATATGGAAATTTAATCTTGCTTTAATTCTATAAAAATACAAAATCTATTTTATTCTTTCTTGGAATTTAAATAAAAATCAAATTAAAATATGTTTGTGACCATAGTCATGAACATATTAAAATTTAATCTTATTTCAATTCTATTAAAGAATAAAATTTGCCTTCAAATTCCAAATTTTAAACAAATTCTTTCAATGCATTCATCATTTAAGATAGAATTACATCATGATTCGCCATCTTTTTCAAATTATTTCAAGTTATTTTCAAAATTCCAAGTGATTCTTGAAATAGATTTTCAAAAACATAGTTTTCATTTATAAATTCAAAGTCATTTTTTCATTTACAAATTCAGATTTATCTTTTTATTTCATTTTTTTAATTTCATTTTTAATTTCACTCAGTTTTAAATCCTATTTCAAATTCTAATTTTTGATTCTTATTTCTAAACTTCCCATTTTCAAATTTCACATTTTAACTTTGAATTTCACTTCAAATTCAAATATTAAGTTCAATTCTTTACTTATTTTCAAATCCCCAATTTTGAATTCTATTTTCATTTCAAGTTTAATTTCAAAAAATTTGAATTTTATTTCCATTCTCAATTTAATCAAATTTTGGAATTCACTTTGAATTTTTAATTCAAATTCTAAATTCAATTTTGATTTCAAACGTCAATTCAAATTTTAAAATCAATTCAAAATTTTAATTTCAAATTTTGATTTTCACTTCAAAAAATTCAATTTCAAGTTCCATTTTAGAAACAAACTCAAATTTCAATTCCAACTTCAAAATTCAGTCTTTTATCTTTCAATTTCACTCTTTTCCAAATCCATTTTAGATTTCAAATATTCATTTTCAATTCAGATTTAAAATTCTAAATTTTAAACTCTCAAAATCTTAAAATTCTATTCCAACTTTTGATTTTAGTTACAATTTCAACTTCAAAATTTTGAATTCCTAATTTCATTTTCAATCTCAAATCCACTTCAACTTTGGATTCAAATTTCAAATTTTCAAATCAAGTTCAATTTCTGAGCCACTTCTTCAAGGATATTTTCAAACCTATTTCCAAATCACTTGGAAAGATCCAAATGTCTGAAATATTTCCAAAAGCATACATCACAACACAAGCATGATTCTATGTGCATTTAGGATTTTAGAATAATCACTTAGATAAATTTAGGCAAAGCAAAAGGCATTGGTTCGATCCTTGGTTCGATTACCTCTGGTAAAGGCGCCAGGAACGGTTGAACCTCGTACCGACGAGCGAATCCTGTCTCTCCATTTTTTTCTGCAAATTTCAAAACGGAGGTGAGTAATTTTTCAAAATCTTTTTCAAAAAAGTCAAGTGAGACCTTGCAAAGAGTTTCTTCTTTCTTTTTTTTTCCCCTAAAAAGGGAGGAAGAAAGATTTTTTTTTTTTTTTGCAACGATCACAATATACTATGAAACACAATAAGAGTGGGGGGCTATTATGAGAATGTGAAAGGTTTACATTCAATATGCATGAATGTCATGCACTCATCTCCCACTATATAAGGAGACCTCCATGGATGCTTAATGATGATATACATGGTTATTGAATTTCATTTGAGTCTTTGGGTTCTAGGGTCTTGCTCACATTTTGACTTTGCGATCTAGGCTCATTGATATCATCGATTGGTTGAGGAGAACACTAACAACTCACCTCTATAAAAGTTTGATCGGATCGACCATAGCGGCATACAAATAGTAGCATTATCCCATTGTTTATGCTTACAGTGCAGAACCCAATTAATGAGTTGCGTTGATGATTCAATGCAACTTTTGTTTTATACACCTACTAGAGTCTCAATCGTCAAATGAGGCTTGCCGTTATCTGACAATCTTGACCATTAAAATGGGTGACAAGGCACATGACCAACTTTATTCCCGCCCAAAAGGGGTAACGGTGTGGTGCCATTAATTGGATTTCAAAATAATAAAAACTAAATAGATGAAGGAGAAAGGAATTACATATTCCTAGGGGTGTCAACTTGACCCCGATTTTTGGGTATAGTATCAGGTCCAGAACCAGGTCTAATCAGACTCATCATAAGAGAAATCCTACCCGGACCCGATAAAAACTACATGAACCAGACCCAGATCATACCTGGTAAAATAATATTTTTATCATTTTTATATTAAAAAATTATGGGTCTTAATTGAAATTTGGGTCAGGCCTGGGTCTGGTATAAATTTTTATAAAGTATACTTAAATCCATGTATTAATCCGACATTCGGATCTGAACTTGGGTCTTCTTATTTATCATCATATCCAACCCTTTAGGGTATAGTATGGGTCGGGGTCCCGCTAAACCCGACCTGTTGACATCCCTAGGTATTCCCCCCTCCCCTTCCATTATATATATATATATATATATACCTTATGCAAAAATGCCCGAAGGACCAAGGGAAGGCCCATTAAAAACAGAAACACAGGACGATCTACTTGCAAATGAGTGCACCCAGTACTCAAAACCGCGGCATGTGAGCTCTGGGGCTATGAGACGTGAGATGACTGGATCCCATCTTGTGCAGTTACTGGATCCAATCATCAGCAGTGTCAAACGCAATTGTTTCTTTTTTTTGTTTGTTGAAGTAAGCAATGTCAAAAGCACTACCTTGTCCACCAAGCACAAGGCAGCAGTGCGTGGCCCTATAACACATTAATATGGGCCCCATCTAAGTCAACGCAATGTGATTGGTGCTTTATTTTTTTTATATAAAAACCGGGTCACTTAGCGGGCCCACTCCCTGCAAGTTCAACTCTGTGTGGCGTCATCGGTGCCCAAGCCTCTACCGAGCCCAAAAATTTTGTGTTTTGACGTATCACCTTGATCCCAACTTCACTGTGCAAGTTCTTGCCAATCCTATTAATTTTATTTATTTCTTTGAGCCTTTTCAGCTTGACATAACCTGTGTGGTCTTATTAATTCTATTGATGAATCAATCATCCCCACTTAAAGCAGAGAAATGCAAAAGTATATTTGCAAGGAGACTGAGAACGAAATATTTTTTATTTAACATAGAGGAATTTTGGTTGCATTTTTTAAAAGTGAAAATACTGTTTAAAAGAGATTCACTTTCAAAATCTCATGGCTTAATAAGATGCATCTCAAAATGAAATTTACTTTCTAAATCTCATTTTTTATTATGTGTCAACTCACTTTTAGGCTTGCTTTCAGGAGTTTTGTAAAAAAAAAGTTTTATGTTTAATTGCTTTTAAAGTACCGTTTAAATGAGATTCACTTTCTAAATCTCATGTGAATAGAAAACACAAAACATGCATGCAAGCAAACTTACCCCTAGTAGTCAAATGACATCACGTTTATGTTAGCTTAACCTAAGAGAAGTTGAGACTTTTAGCGTCGGCCTGTAATAGAATATTCAGAGTTTACGATTAAAAAATTACTTCCTGCAGAGGTCAGTATTTTTTTTTAAAATTGAATTAACAAATGGGTCACGTACAACTCTTTGACTTTGCTTTGCATATCGAAATCATAGAACATGTCCACGAGAAACAAACCCCTAGACTTTTTTTTTTCCAAAGGCATTACTTTTTTTCCATAAGAACAAACCGCTAGAACTTGTTGCAGTATTTGTTCGTGGAGAACAAATTACCATAAAAGGTTCAATGTTTGCCCTATTTAATCATACATGCCCTATGTTTTGGGCTTTACATGTCACGGCCTCGCGTTCAATCTCTTTTCTTTTTACTTTCTTGTAGATTCTAGAGAAAACGGGTGCTTTTAAATCGGCGAAAAAATACAGTCTTTTGAGAATTCTTCAATCTTAATCTCATAGTTCCTACATCGTAACTTGTTTTTCAAAGGAAAATCTCTCTCTCTCTCTCTCTCTCTCACACACACATATTTTTTTGTCATTTTTTTCAGCAGTCTTTTTTAATGAAAAACCTTAAATACTGTATCCAGTATTTAACAATTTTCTGCCATTTCACGTATTGCTAACTCTGCTTGTTTGGTAGGAGCTGCTAGTGCACGTCACCATGTGCTGGGACGTTGCAAGTTCAAAACCCAATGGTATGTTGTATAACTGGTGGGGTCTGCTTAACCCCAGCTTGCCTTTAAAAAAACAAAACTATGCTTATCAGAAAAAAAAAACGTATTGCTAAACTATAAGGGCACGAAACCAGCAGCCAGACCATCAGATGTACCTATATATATATTAAGCATTTTAGTTAGGTTTATCTGTCATGAGAACAAGTCAACCATTAAAAAAAACAAATAAAAACTTCAACGTCCAAACTATTACCGCAGGAACAGCCACCCCTGTAAACGCGTTCAATATATGCATGAAATTTAGGAGCCTAAAACAAGAAGGCAAGTTCAATGGGAAATCCTGATTCCAAATCAAGTACGACAGCCCATCCACCACCACCACCACCTCCTCCTCCTCCAGACCATCAGTACCCATCTGCTCCTTCCTTGCCAGAAGATCTACAGCAAAATATCCCCAATCATTATCTTCCAGCAGCACCTTACCCTCCACAACAATATCCCTACCAGCACCATGCAGCAGGAATACCTAGCCCTGGCCCTGCACCCCACACCACCTACGATGCGCCACCTCAGTTTTATCCCACCACACCAGCGCCAACTTACCCTGTTCAGCCTGGGAGCCACCAGCCGGGTGGTCCAACGCCCTACCAATATGGGCAACCAGCGGAGGGCTACCCTTGCCAGCAGCAGCCAAACGTCCTACGAACCCCAATACAAAGTGTTGGCACAGGGGGCTGGACAACCGACCTCTTTGGTTGCATGGAAGATCCTTTCAATGGTGAGTCCGGTTCCACTCATCCCCAATGTCATTCCCACATCTTCATACCCCTCTTAAATCTTATGATGCAAAGTGTTTTTATCAAATCTGACCTTATAGATGGATTCAACATCGTCGATTGAATAAGAATCGACCCTTTGTACGTTGAATAATTACTGATGGGGTCTGCAACCTCAGCTTGCCTTTCAGAAAAAAAAAATGACCCTTGGATGGTACTTTTTCCATGAAAGAGGGGTATGAAGATAGGGATAACATAAGGGATAAATGGAACCCATTTGTAGAATGGTACCAATCTTTATGGGTTTCTTGTAAGTAACATGCATCGAGTAATAAAATCGGTTGGACTCATCCCCTATGTCATGCCTATCTTTATACCCCTTAGGATTTCATTGATGCAAGTTGTTTTGTTCAAATCAAACTCCACATATGTCATCTACATCATTCATTTAGTGAAGATCGCCATTTAAATCACCAAAATCTGATTTGTGTTCTGGATTTTTTGGTGATCCAATAGTTTTGTTCTTTTAATGCTGATCAACGATTCTTGCAGACACGTTAAATGGTTGTAAATTGACAAACTCTTCTCAATCAAGATGCCGTCCATTTCAATCCCAACGTATTTACAAGAAAAGCTCTTAAACTTATCTATAACTTAGGCTCTAAATGATATGGCGCTTTTTGTGCAGCTATAGTAACTGCTTTTCTTCCATGCGTGACATTCGGTCAAGTTGCAGAGATAATAGATGCTGGCCAGACATGTAAGTTTCCAAAGTTTTGAAACCTATGTTCTTCTCTGTTGTACAAAATCGCATAGAAAATTGTTGTGCCATGGCCAAGGCCTAGTGGAAAAGGTACAGATTATTTTATTTATTTTGGTTGATGATAAGGAACCCTGGCCGAAGCAAGGAAAACCCCGGGTGGGACCCCACGACCACCTACCTTATGTGATCCACCTCTAAAAGCTACGGACACACCCCTGCACCAGCAGGATTTGATCCGGTTCCTTCATCTCATCACCCTCACAACCACCCCGCTATTGTATGACAGTTTCGAACGCCTGAATGGTCCAGACAAGTTATAAAGCATGCTTCTCAAAATGTGGCCTCCCATGTTCTAACTCTGTTCCTGATTTTGAACGGAATATTGTACATATATATTCGATAGATCTTCTTGACAAAGTGATGTAGGTTGCCATTTTCGCTGGCACCACAATTACTAGGTGTTTTAATTAATCAGCATTCCTCCTCATATGAAATTAATTTGTTTCATTTCAAAACTGTGCAGCATGTTGCACGCAAGCAATCTTGTATTCGGTAATCGCCTATATCATTGCCATCCCGTTCATCTTGTCATGCACCTACAGAGCAAGGCTGCGAGCCCAATATAATCTCATGGAAACTCCTCTCCCTGATTGGTTAACCCACTGCTTGTGTGAGCCCTGCGCCCTCTGCCAAGAGTACAGGGAGCTTAAAAATAGAGGCTTCGACCCAGAAATTGGTGAGTATGTACTTGATTTCTCTCTGCCTTTGGTACGAGTCACGCTTATGCAAGAAACAAGATTCGGTGTTGGTGCATATAAAACAGCATACACCGTAAACCATCCACGTCCAGATGGGTGAGCATGGCGTTGAGGCCAAGAAACAGAGTGACCCAGAGCAGATCAGGTGATCCCATTAAAAAAGATTACTTCCCCACCTAGATGTGCTCCATAAAAATTTGTGATGCTGTTCAATTTCTAGATGAATGGCATCAAAGGCTGGAAAATAGGCTGCTAAGATCCTTAAATATGAAGATCTTGGTAGCTTTTTGGGTGTCCTTTATCTTGAAGACGAATGGCATCCGAGGTGCCTGTCGTACCTTGGACAGTTTTTCTCTTCAAAGTTTCTAATTCTTGATCATGTGTTTGTGCAGGATGGCAAGGTAATGTGAATTTATATCTACCACGTGGGCCCATGATTCCGCCAACATACCAGACCATGCATTGAGGAAAACTCAATCTGCTTACTATCTTTTTTGTCTTCTCGACTCTTCTATTGTGCCATGATTTGTCATCGATATTAAAATTACAGGTTAGCTTTAGGGCATAAAAAAGCATGGGGAAAGCGTGATTCCCCTGACTTCTCAACTCACTTATCTCTTCTCATTTGTTTCTCCTTGGTTTCCTACTTGCTCCTCCACTCTCCCCCAATTTCTCCCATGCTTCTCTTTTGTTTTTTGTGTTTTTTATGTTAATATATATATATTTTTTCACTTTTCACTTGCTTCTCTCTCGCTTCTATGCTTCTGCTTCATGCATCACATCCCATATTATTTTCGTTTCCTGGTAACTATGATTTAGACCAATGAACCCTTGTTATAATTGGTTTACTCCTTAGAAACGAAGACTACTTGTCATATTATTTCATCCTGTGAATCGGCATATATATATTATTTCAAAGAAAACTTGATGAGCTTTCTGCAGAAATGCACAAAAATGTTCCATGGGATCCACCATGACAACACAAACATGTGGAAATTAAGCTGACAACATAGTTACCCCAAGCGGCCTTTGCAGGTGCCTAAAATTTGAGCTATGTTGAAAGCAACCTTTCAAGCTATCACTATCAATACATATTCCACTTGTCCCCAGTTTTTCCATTTTTTTTTTTACACAGAGAACCCGCACCCCAAGATCGAAGACTTGAAGTGCTCCCTCAATCCCTGTGCGGACGGGAGCTTCCACGTCAGGGTAGGGAGAAACCTTACTATATATCCACAAGCACAAGCTTAAGACTGGGCGACCTCATCATGGGATCCTCGCTACGTATTACGTATAGGTTCATACCAAATTTCTACCCTGGAATAAACTCTTTACGCTGGATTTGGATAGACCCCTTCATGCCTTCAGTATTTTCCTTAACACGTGATTAGATTGTACATCTTGCATGGAATAGAAACCGTGCGGTTTGCAACATCTCAATACTAAGGAGTAGGAAAACGGATCCCATCATTTGAAATAGGACGAGTTCTATCATACATTCAATCCTAGTCATTGGATGGCTAGGATTGAATGTATGATAGAACCCATCATATTTCAATTGATGGGATCGGTGTTCACTTCTTTAAGCAAAAATAGGCTGTTTGTGGCTCGGTTCACCAGATATACCAACCGATCAAGAATAAATTCATAATGAGCCAAGTCATGGGACATTTGATTTGTTTACCAGTCTTATGAACACCCATGGGTTTTCCCCTTTGTGGTCTTCTACTGTTTGCATAGAAGTAAGCTTTTATCCAACCTATATATAGGCATAAAAACTTGATATTAATGTCTAATAATTTAGCGTTATAACTCACCAAGGATCACGATGGCATCTTCTATTCAATATTAAGTATTTGGGCATAACGCTAAATTATTAGACATTAATATCAAGTTTTTATGCCTATATATGCACAATAAAAAAAATCAAGTATCTTTTTAGGCTTCGGAATCGTGTCAGCCCCGCATGACATATGCAGGAAAAAAAATTGCCTACACTTCCCACCTTTTGTGATATTTTCTCCTCAAAAAGTGGGGAGAAGAAAAAGTTGGACGGGAAGGGGGGTAGGGCTCCAACTTTTTTCTCCTCTAATCATTTTTGCCTACTGATATTTTTAATTGTACAATTAAACATGACTATAAAAGAAAGAGGAACTATCCATCATATTTTTAATAATTTTTGTTAAAACTTAATAATAATATTAAGTGTTTTTTATATTATTAAAATTAAATTTTATATATTAAAAAGTGCCAATGTTTGTGTCGGTGTGTTCGAGCATGTCACTAGGGTCGCATACCTAAAATGGCATCTCCCTATCACATATATTAGAAAAGAAAAAGCATGTGACCTTGTGTCCTATTAATATTAATCAAAATCAAGTATTTTTGTAATGCAATTGTGTGACATGGGCTCTATGCTAATATTGCAAAATGCAGTTTCACTAGGTTTTGTTCAGGTATGGGAAGTTGGAGTAAGTTTATAGATTTTGGAAACTAAACACCCTTAATTTTTGTAAGTGGCAAAGTTCTACTAGTAGAGGCAGTAGTATTTTCCCATGGCTTTTCTAGTTAATGGAGAGGAGGAAATGTTATAATTGTGTCCTCAATACCCTTAAGCCCTTTTTCAATACTTCCTCCCAAATAACCATTGTCAGAGTTGTATGACCATACTCTAACCCAGTTTCTCAATTCTTACCACAGCCATGAGCTCTTAAACAATTTTTTCTTTTTCCCTAACATAGATAAGTTGATTTAACATTGATAGGCCTCCAGTTGGTAAAACCCTTGAGGTCCTCCCTACCCACCAAAGAGCACATCTATCTTTGGCCTTGCAGGGGCGCCCTCCTAAGGATCTCGAACTTATGACATACCATCAAGTAGCATCAAAGATAAGACTGTCAAGAGGTCGGACCCATCAATGTGTACCCAAAATCCACCCAAATAAATAGTTTAATTTGGCCTTTCAAGTTTTGTCATGTCAAGAAAATGAAATCTCAATCTCTGATCCATATAATTTAAATTTAAGGAGCTTATAAAACACTTATGTCAAGCTGGGTTAGGTCAGATATCTGACAAAAATGATAACCCAAACTTGATCTGCATATTTCTTAAAAAAAAATGTCGCATGCATGTTACTAAAATCAAGTTCGATGGGGACAACCTGAATAATAATTGGTTTGACATTTTTTATGCCCGTACTTCAGATAACTCTCAGCATAAGGATTATTTTGAGATTCCAAAACACACTTATCATCAGCTCCCTCACATGTTACTTCCATTTTTGTGAAAAGTTTTCTCAGTCATAGTTAGTGCCTCTCGCTCTGTCTCTCTCACACACATGCACACACACAAAAAAAATGCAAATCAGTTAGATATAGGATTTACCAAATATAACCAAATCAAAACATTATTCAACATAATTGGAACTTAAATTTGGTGTTGAATTAAATATACCCATTTAAACACATCTTGTGTGTGAATGTGATATGTTTAAATCTCATGTTAAACCATAACAAAAAGTCATTAAAATCACTCATTTTTAGAACTGGCTCTAAAAACAAATGCAATTTAAAGAAAAAGTCTAATCCAACATTTTATTATATAAAACAAGGTTGACAAATTGGATGTATTTCATTAGATTCTAACATGATCCATCCTAAAAAAATAAGAGAAATGAGAAAAGTTGTTGTTGAATGTTGCTTAAGATGGACATTCCTGAGGAAAGATTCACGGCTGAGCAAAAAAAACCATTGGTACTCTCATCCCTAATGAAGTAGTTGTCAATAGGAAGGTCAAGATCACCCACATCAAAATGGAAAGTCATATATGGAACAAGGTATGATACATGATGCGACGGTGCCATCCGGCAAAGATCAAGCCCAATCAATGAGCTGCCCATAACTGGTGGATCTACGAGCTTGATAAATGTCATCTTTACTTTCCTATCACAAGCAAAACAATTTGGTCAGCCATTACAACCCAACCTTGTCCCATCTGGGTGATCGAGCACCAAAGCTAAGTTATAAGCTTATCAACCTGTTGGTTTGTTGACAAGCAATTTTTTGGTTTTTTATGTGAAAACCTTGGAAGATATTGACATATATTAAAATATTAAAAAATGTAACAGAATCATTAAAAATATAAATAACATAAAAACACTATTCTCAAGAAAATAAAAACATAAAAAAATACTTGAAGCTCTATAACATGTTTATATCATGATAAAAAAGTGATATCTTTAAAATAATAATATTTTAAAATATAATATTCTTGTTGGTATTATATCAATATTTGAAAATATTGCACTATAAAATTGTGATACTTTCATGGTGTGAGTGGCATAGTCAAGGAGTAATCTAAAAAAAAAATAATGAAAGAGAACAAAGCTTTGCACCTATATGCAACCATTTTTAAATGTGTAACGGTTGTTTCCGAGTCAAGAACGAGCCGTTCCATCCAAATTCAATCTAAAAATAAAACTTGGATTCGATAGATGCATATTTTTGACACTAATGCCCCTCAAATTTAGATAATAAAACCATGGCTTCACATCTAACTCTTATTTGTGGTGGTGGTGGTGATGTTACTCACTTGTAGGTATCCTTAGCTTTTATGATTGTTTCTTTTATAAGGGAACAAACTAAAAATGTTGATGAACATTCTCTCTTTCTACAATTGTGCCTATAAGATTGAAGAAGGTAACAGCTAGAGAGAGAGAGCTGAATAATCCTCTTCTTCTCTCTACTTTTTGAACCACTTTAGGAACCCAGAATCGATTCCGCACCACTCTAAATCCAAAAATGGGTGATTCAAATGGGTACCCAACAACTAGTATCAGAGGGAGCGAACTCCCAAGAGCTCAAACCCACCACTTGAATCCCGCAATTGATGTTAGAGCTTCGAGTTCCAACATGTCGTATGAGCATGTCATGCAGGCCCAATTGGAGGAGTCCAATTTGGATGTCATGCACCCCAATCAGCCAAGATGTTAACTGCTAACTATTGTGTGATTTGAATGGTTGAACCTATAACCCTTAGCTACGATACTGCAACCCAATCATCCAACCATCTCATTTAATCACTACTTAATCTTAGCTTATATATCTATTTTCTATAGCATACTTAGCAATGATCAGATGTTGGATTGAGCATCTTTCTAGATTGACAAAAATTCAACATTTCATACCCACTCCCCCAATTACCGACCGCACATTGGACGGTTGGTAAAACCTTTGAGTCTCTCATACCCACTGGGGAGCACACCCAGCTTCGACCTTACATCAAAGGATGCCACCCGTGGGTTTCAAACTTGTGACATCACATCAACTTGGTGACACTCACAAGTCGCCCAATCAGATGAGCGGAGCCCTTGTGGACATTGTACTATTTTTTTATATTTAGATTTTCGTATTATTTATAATAGTTAATAAACTTCTCACTTGTGAGCACATAATCTTCTTAATGAATAGTTGATTATAGTAATTTACATATATTTTTTATTAGTGGGTAATTAGGTCTAGAATACCAATCATATCAAGACTTTAGCTGAAACCTAAACCCATTAAGATCCGAATCAATCATACCTAAACCTGTTAACCCATATGGGTCTATTGTTTTAGTCATACCCGGAACCAAACTTGACCAAAATCGAAACGGGTCTATTAAAGATACCACCCGAACGTGTTAACCCATATGTGTACACGTACACAATTTATAGCTGCACCCAAACTTGAAGTTGAAACTGAATTAGTTTGAAGCATGTTTGGGTCGTACTTTAAATAACCCTTAATGTGATTTCCAGCACTGCCCTTATTTTCTCATGTTTGCCTGCACGTGAGAAATGAGGCAAATAATTGTTCTTCTCACATGATTGTCAGAGAACAGTAAATTGACAAAAGCTACCTATTTATCCAAATAAAAAGGAAAGTGAAGGACTTATCCAAGTAAAATGGTAGGTCAACCTAAGGGCTAAGGTGAACTTAAGTTGATGAGAGTCAAGGAAGTTGAAAGATCTTGGGGTCAAGAATCAATGCGGGGTCATGAATCAAGGAACTGAAGATATATTAAAGATATAGTAACGTGAATCAAAGATCTGGTGATGTGTCTGATGATGCTTTGAAATTTTATCCTTTGTAAATATTGTTGTAATGTTTTTATTTTAACCTTTTCCTTTTTTGTTGGAGATGGTTTTCTTTTTTCTGATGACAAAGAAAAACCCTCACCAAGAACAAGGTCACTTAATGTGCCTGCCTCCCTTTGAGATAAAACTTCAGGGTGAGGACACCGAACTTTACATGCCCTAATTAACCATGATAAAGCAACCATAGCCCCCATGTGCCAATGGGAATGATCCTGTGCCATCAGCTTGACACAAACCCCCCTAACCACATGAAAAATGTCACACATACAACTTTTCAACTTCAAGTCTGCACCACATGCGGCCTAGACTCCTTGAACCCAAGGGAAGCTAGCAGCCTTTGCTTCATGTCTAAGGGACTTGCCTGCAAGACTCCACCTTGCTACCTTGCTGGCTTACCATTGCGTTGATCGGCCTAAGGCCCATACACTCGCTTGCACACACTTTGCCAAACGGCTTGATGCCTTCTTTGTTTTACTTAAGCTTTGCACAGGACAGATACAAGATGCTTATACCCTGTCCACGCAGGGACTTATATACATATTCTACGTCCACTTTAACCCACAATGCATCCTTTCACTTAGAAAGGAATGCACCTGTTCATGCACAGGCATAGGGTCATGCCCTTTGAAGGGTCACACCCCTTCAAGGGTCGCCCTCTTCATTCACAGGCACATGGGTGAACCACTTCAAGAGTCCAGCTCCTTCAAAGATCGTGACTCTTCACGCACAAGGGGTCCATCATCAGTGCATCATTCTTGCCAAGTCTAAAGGATCTCTTCCACAGGCATCAGTCAGCCCAGCACCTAAGTGTGGGGCTGCAATGCCACACCATGCTGCACGGCTCTTCCAGCACACTTACAAGTTGGAGTCTTAGAGTTAGAGGTAACCACCACATCAGTCTTTCTGTTGTAGTTGGAGATGTTAACTCTTCCTGTCATCATGGGATGATAACCTCCTTTTGTATCTTTATATTCTTGTATTTATTTCACAATTAATTCAATTGGGATATAGAATTTTACCTAACTTTAACAAATGATTCTCTTTTAGGGCCAAGCAAACCTATCCTAAAAGGCATGTGTCTTTTAGGTTCTACAGTTATAAACTTATATATTTTGCAGAATAAGCTGACTCAGAAAAATGCATAGGAACTAAGATAAAGCACATTTTTTCTGATATCCCTATCATAATAGGGATGTTAATGAATCAAATTTTATCCTATATCCAACAGAATTCAATGCCATTTAGTTGCATTTGATGGTTTTGATTTTTTGTTACCAAATTCGACTAACATTCGAATTTGACAGATATCCGAATACATGTAAAAAAGTGGATCCGGTATGAGTTTTTCACCCTCCAAGTTCAAATCAGTCTAGCCAGCATCCGATTATTCGGATGTGGTATTGGCTACATCCAACCCAAATCCTAACCGTTTATCCAATTGAAAGAACATGTGGCAGCATATATTAAGGCAAGCCTTCCCATCATGAATTCATGACCTGTTAGGCTATCATTTTCTAGCTTTGAGCATATAGGCGAATTTTAATTGGAAAATTCAGTGGCATAGGGTGTGTCCCAAAAGTCAATTTCTTCATGGGATCCACCACTCAAAGGGGGTCCCTCGAAGGGAGCTAGCCTCTGATTTGAAGAAATAAAATTAACCGATGGGTCATGTCCAGTCATTCACATTTGTCTTCGAGCTCATGTGAGGAAGGCATTATTGGGCAGGACAGCAAGTTGATATAATTGTGTTCTTTCAAAAAAAAAAAAAATATAATTGTGCCGTATCCTGCGTGATGTAACATCTAAAAAGAAGCGAGAATACAGGGCTTAATGTAAAGAACTAACGATAGCATTAGTAGAGTCTGGATCACGTTGCTGTGCTCCTTGAAGCCGAGCCACTCCAAACTTTTCTTCTTTGTATTGAGGCCAAATAACTGAGTTTCCTTGTCCTTTCATGCGTTAGGCATGGCGGCTATATTCCACTCACTTTCCTTTCACATCATCCACATTGCTGTTCTTGCCGACTAGAGCAGTAGCTTCAACCAAGCACTCCATTATTAGATGGTGTCGTGTTTGGACGTCCTTTGAAATGCAACAAAGCTCATGTTCTCCAACAATGATACTGGTAGAGGAAACTTTGAAGTTCAAGAACTTGGGCATTCTTTACATGAAGCCGAAACACACCCTTGGTCAGCAATCCTAATCGGGCAATTGCCTTGAAATTGTTTGCAGACATATTCTCTCTTATAATGACTCATTTTCATAGGACGTGGTTACCACCATTATATATCGTCAAGAAGCCTCCTTTATCCAGGCTTGGGACTGGGCACTAGTAGGGTCAAAACCATCCTCATGGCAGAGAGACGTACTCATTATTAAATTAGAAACCATTCATCCTTATGTATTGTATTGTTCAGCTGCATATGCGAAGCATGCCCTTAGATTTTAGTCAAACAGCATTTATTTTACTGTTCTGATGTGGATGGTGTGATATCTCGTCACTACCCACCACTCCTGTCACCTGTTCCAGCATACAGATTTCTGTTATGCTGTCACAGTAAGATCATGCTGTAATTCTTTCAATTTTATGAATACATACATATTCTTCTTTCAAATAAAAAAGAAACATCCTCTTAGATTTTAGTCTAACAGAAAAATGAAGGATGACAATGAATTTCACGTGTAAACTAAAACCTTTTAACCTCATTGATTGGGAACTAAAGATGGCTGATACCAGAATATGATGAACCTAAAGAATAAAAAACTAAACATAAATGATCAAGGAAACAACTGTGCTGCCACTCATTGGATTCCAGCTCACGCAAAACTAAAGTTGTGTAGGGCTGCTTAGCCTCACTTTGATCAAACTGAGCTGCTAGGCACTGCATCAAATATTCAAACACCACCGTGTGGACAATTGTAACCAACCCTTCGTTCCAACCCAGTTTGACCCCAAAATTGTTCCCATATATCTTCCTCTCTATCCCAAGTCAACTGCCAAGATTTCTAAACTCTAAATCATTACCATGGTGATGCTTGAGTCTATATATGCTTGTAGTGATTATAAACAAATTTTTTTTTGATAGGCAAGCTGGGGTTAGGCATTCCCCCACCAGTTATACAACCATACCATTGGGATTTGAACTTGCAACGTCCCAACACAAGTTGACGTGCACTCACTGCTCCCACGAGACAACCGGGCCTATAAACATATAAACTTGTTTGAGCTTAGAACCACAAAGTGGTGGAAGAAATGGGGCGTCCCCAAGCTGATCCAAATGCAGCATCACCTGAGCCCTCTCAAGTCCCTCAGTACCCACCAGAAAATCCAGTGCAAGGCTATCAGCAGCAAAGGAGCCCAGCCCCTTACCCTCCTCAAGCTGTACCCTTCCCACCACAACCTCAGCCTCAAGCTGAACCCTTCCCACCACAACTACAGCCTCCAACTGCACCCTTCCCACCACAGCCTCACCCTCAGGTTGCAACCTTCCCCCCACAACCTCAGCCTCAGGTTGCAACTTTCCCACCAAATGCTCAACCTTATGCTAACCAACCAGCTTACAAACCTCAGCCGGTGAATTACCCGCCGGCCAGTCCGCAACAGTTCAACCAAAATGTGTCGCCGGCACATGGGTTCCCTTACCAGCAGCAGCAGTATAGGCAGGCACCAGTGGCAGTCTATGGTGCTTATGTTGGCACTACGCCCTGGACAACGGGATTATTTGATTGCTTGGATGATCCTACAAATGGTACATACTCTTTGTGCTATCATTTTTAATATGGTTTAAAAACTAAGGTCCCCATATATCTAATTCATGGTTTTGGGCCCTCCCTTGAGTGTCTCAACCCACTTGTTTTTTTATCTAAAGTTCTGAACATGGATTGACTTAGCTTGATTTTGCCAATTGTAAACAAAATAGCAGCCTTCCATAAGATGGCCATTTCAATCAAATCCCTTGGTGTCCTTACAGGATTAACAAGTAATATCTGCCTTGTGTTGTCTGACAGAAACAAGTAATATCACTAGTCACAAATATCGCTAATATTTTGACTTTTATCCCAATATTTTCAAAGGCTGATATTATACCCCAAAAGATTTTTTTGAAATTCACTTGGTTTTGAAAAATATCATGTTTTAACCCTATATTTATGCAATAAAGGAACCTTTTGCATTGTTATTTATATGATTTATGTTATATATATATATATACATATATATATGTGTGTGTGTGTGTGTGTTCTATTTATTTCCCCAAGATTTTCTTCATAAAAGGTAGAACTTTCGAAATAATCACGCAAAATTTAGTCGCCAATATTTTCGCGAGAACCAGATTTGTGACTATAAATAATACCTATGTAGATTAGCGAGAACGAGAAAATAAATAACTTTGTTCTCTGTGTTGCACTTATTTCCTTTTATTTTTTTTTTCTGCAGCTGTGATTACTACTTTCTTTCCATGTGTGACATTCGGACAAGTAGCCGAGATACTCGACAGCGGGCACAGTCGTACGTTCCGTTAGAGACTTCATGTAAAATAAGTGCCGTCTTCTTTAGGGCTAAACTGAACTAAACTATTCATTTTCGAATTTGTGCAGCCTGTGCCACCAGTGGGATCATGTATGGAGCATTAGCCTTCTTCTTAGTGCCATGCATCTTATCATGTACTTACAGAACAAAGCTGAGAGTTAAATATGATCTCATGGAGTTGCCAGCTCAAGATTTCATCACTCACTTCCTATGCGAGTGCTGTGCTCTCTGCCAAGAGTACAGAGAGCTCAGGAACAGAGGCCTTGACCCTGGAATCGGTAAGTGTTATCTGTCTATTTGTTTTCAGAAAAGTTCAAAACGAATATAATTAACAATGTTGAAAAAAAAAAGATCAAGTGGAGATTAATTTTGAGGAGTGAAGTTAGCATGTGTTTGAATGCCGTGAATCTCACCCAGAGATCCAGGGACGTGCATCAAGGCGTGGTGCTCGCGCCAGATTCTGAGCTTCCAACAAATGGAGGATCATATCTTAGATCCTCATCTTCGAAATTCGCAAAGCCACATAAATCCTTAGATTTTTAGTCCAATTGAGGGGAGGGGTGGAGTGTGGGATCAGATATACAAGATCTCAAATGCATAGTAGGACATTCCTATTATAACAAGTTCAAAAGGATGTCCTGCCCATCCAACAAGTAAATACCCATGGATTTTCTGTTTGCTTATTGGCTTCATATGATTCAGAAAACATTAGTTTTCTCAAAGGCCTCATCCTCGTATCTCTTGGTGAGAGCTTTGGATCTGAGATCCGAGGCTCTCATATGCACCCTTAGTGACAGATACCCAGTAATTTGATGTTTGCTTACTGGCTTCTTATAATTCAGAAAGCACTATTTTTCTCAAAACCTTTCTCGTGTCTCTAGGTGAGATCTTTGGATCTGAGAGTGCATCCGCTGAAAGCAAATTAGTGGACCTCTGTTGATTTTGGGGCTCCCTTTCCGCGATGAAAGAGATCCTCGTGTTTGCATCGCCGTGGGGTGGCCTGCTGAAACAGAAATGCATCATATCTTCTGCATTTCTGCAGAGAGCTGAGGCTTTCTGCGGCACACAAACATGCCCATAGTGACTTTACAAGAAGCATCAAGCAGCCATCAAGACTTGTTAATTTTTCAAACTCATAGCTGGGTCAAGATATCATTTTCCTCAAATGAAAAAAAGATATCAAAGTGCGCACTGTTTGACTATTTTTTGCAGGAACCATGTGATTCAAATTCATCCAGTAGTTTGCACTAGGGGTATCAACAGATCGGGTATGACCCCATCCCGACCTGTACAGGATCCTATAGGGTCAGGGTTTGGTTACAACGAAGGGGGTTCGATTAACTATCCGGGTTGGACTCATGAGGTCCGATTATTAAATGGGTCGGTATGGTTTATGAAATTTTATACCAAACTCGGGTGTTTCGATTAAGATCCACAAATTTTCAATGTAAAAAACTTAAAAGATATTATTCTTGTGAAAAATCTGTTCAGACTCAAATCCGGATCTGATACCCACATTACTTAGTTCGATCCGGGTTTGGACCCGCTCAATCTAGCCGAGTTCCAATTACCCCTAGTTTGCACATCCTACATGATGAAGGAGCAGTTGGTTCCCCTTTTTACTAATTCTAAGATATTGTACTGTTGGTGCAGGATGGCATGCCAACATGATGCTGCAAGCTCAGCAACAACAAGAAGTAGCCATGACACCCCCAATGCATCAAACCATGAACGCTTGAGCTGCAAAATTTGCAAGCACCTGGAGTTCAATGAGCGTTTCGTTTCTTCATTCGTTTCATATTTTCTTTATTAGGCTGGTTTTTTGGAATGTTTGATAATTATTTTTTAGTGTGAAAATAAGAGCCTAATGACTTGGGCTTTGGGTGGATGAATAATCATGTATGAATGCTTCTGCTACTCCTAAATCTTCACCTTGGAAATGGATTATCATGAATTAGTCGTGCAGAGAACTTTCTTGGTCTGATCAGTATATAAATAAAGGTTTTTATGAATGTCTTTCTTCCCTTTCAAGTGGGTGTGTTTGAGAGCCCTTGGAACACAAATCCAGGGTTTTCTAGTCTGACCCCATCTCCATTAGAAAAGAAAACCATGCATTTCGGCCCATTTTGGAGATCACTGACCCAAGGATACGAAATCCACCAAAATGGCCCAAATCCAGGACTTCTAGTCCAACCAGATTCCTGAATCCGGATCACGTTTAGGACACTTTGGGGATCGCACTCCCAAAGATCTTATACCATTTCTCCATGAAGGTCGGATTTGGTGTGGGTGCACGATAGATCCGATAGCAAGATGTATATCTGTGGATCTCTCAGAGTATTCAAACACACCCTAAAGGTTGTTTCCCTCCAAGCAAGTGCATTATTATTAGTGCTGGCTTTTATCACCATTCATTCTCCTCTGTTTTATTTTATTCTTTCAACTTATTAATTATGATGGCTTAGATGGGTCTCTTTATGGCGAGGGATGGATTGTATCAAACGCTAGCTTATTAATTATTATGGCTTAGGTGGGATTTTTTTTAGTGGCGAGGAATGAATCGTATAAAATGCTAACGCTAGGTGACATTGACAATGTCACTCAGCAGCCAGAAACATTTAATCTCGTCCTGGCTGGGTCCTGCTTAAACTGAGCTACAGTAGAGGGGGGCGGGGTTAATGGTTCTAGCTGCTGGGTGGCATTGCTAATGTCACCCAACGTTTCTTCTATTCAGAGAGAGAAAAATTAGGGAGCTCACACTTTAGGTGCTAAATGATACATGCTAAATGGGGTTTTTAGCCTTTTTGATGTTTTTTTCACAGTTTCAACCCCATAAATGTATCGGGCACGGTCGATTTACTAGGAATCCACACCTGGATCATGTATCTTCGATGAAAAAAACAATATTTAAAGCTTCAAAAATTTACAAAGATTTTAAACAGTTGATTTTTTTTAACCTTATAAACACCCACCCAAGTGTTGGAATCGAATGCTTAAGGAGCTGATCCCTATAAAATCAAGTATCCAGATCACATATGTACGATCATAATTTAAAAATAAAATGAAAACTGAAAAACCCAGTTAGTAACGTGTGAGCAGCTACCAATAAATATATAAATAAATAAATAAATAAATATATATATATATATATAGATAGAGAGAGAGAGAGAACATTCAACATTACCAAAATACAATATATATATATATATATATATATATATATATATATATAGAGAGAGAGAGAGAGAGAGAGAGAGAGTCCGACCATTGGCAAGAGCAAAACGTATTTTGATATTCAACAAAATGAACAGATATTCACGGCTTATCTTACTGCACAAGTAGGACAAAGGAAGTTAAGAAATGAAATTTAACTTCTATGGAGTATGGAAAACGGATATGCAACCAAAGAAAAAAAAACAAACTAAAGAATCACTTATCTCTCAACAGAAAAGGCTTTTTTTTTGAAAGGCAAGCTGGGGTTAGGCGAACTCCCACCAGAACTACAGCTGCCCCATGTGGCAGAGGGATTCGATCCTAGGCCTTCAGCTTGACACAGGACCCCTCTTACCACGTGGGATACCACCTCTGTAGCACAAAAGGCATTTTGACATCCCAAGGTTTGGTAGATCACTTGGGCACTTTTTGAAGGGTAGCCGCTTTCCATGTGTATTAAGGCCTGCACAATGAAACCAAGAATTAGGCTTCTTTGGAGCTATATATATATATATATATATATATATATATATATATATATATATATATATATATATATATATATATATATATATATATATATATATATATATATATATATATATGCCGTTGTTTATGTTAATTTTGCATCTTCTTAGTAAAAGCTGTAATTTATTTTCCCATAAATGGCTTTGAGGTTTACCACTTAAGAGCTTTATTTTCTTGAACATTGTCCATGTGGGGGACATATTATTATTCATTCCCTGGTAACTTCAATTTGATCATACAGCGTTATTATAATCTATACGAAAATTATCCAATTCTTTACGTACACTTTCAATTTATTCATCTTTTTTTTAAAGACCAATTTAGACATCTGTTAATTGCTTTTACCGCAGTATAATAAGCTCCATAAGACTTGGCATCACATGAAAGACGACCGGGCTCATGACTACAAAATTTACAATTTAGAAATCCTAGTTCATGAACTTGGTGATTTTGGCTTGGTGTTCGTAAATAGATCAAGCTGACTTGACGTATCTATGACTCCTTCGATTTTATTAAAATCCATTCAAATTAAGTGTCTCTTAAAGTCCCTAAGCATAACCAACCGGGCCGGGCTCCGCTGGTAGGAGCACCTAGTGCATGTCACCTTGTGTTGGGACGCTGCAAGTTCAAAACCCAATGGTACGGTTATATAACTGGTGGGGTCTGCGTAACCCAGCTTGCCTATCAAAAAAAAAAAACATGAGCATGTAGTGTGTGTGTCTACAACAACAACAACAACTACGCCTTCATCCCAAAACAATTGGGGTCGGCGATATGAACCAACAAATAAAATCATTCTGGGTCTTCCACATGAATCCTTCTCCTCCAATCATTTCTATCCAATGCCATGTCCTCGGTGAGGTTCAAAGCATTCATATCCTTTCCTATCATCTCCACCCAAGTCTTCCTAGGCCTACCCCAACCTCTTTTAACTAATATATTTTCCCATTTATCCATCCTTCTAACTGGAGCATCATTAGGCCTTTGCCGAATATGTCCAAACCACCGTAAACGATTCTCTCTCATCTTATTTTCAATGGGTGCAATGCCTACCTTCTTACGTATCTCCTCGTTCCGAATCTTATCTTTTATTGTATTTCCACACATCCATCTAAGCATATGCATCTCAGCTACACTCATTTTTTGAATATGATGTCTCTTGGCAGCCCAACATTCCGTACCATACAGTAAAGCAAGCCTAATAGTCGTCCTATAAAACTTTCCCTTCAACCACAATGGCATTCTACGATCGCACAACACTCCAGTTGCACTTTTCCATTTCATCCACCCAACCTTTATCCTATGATTTACATCTCCATCAATTTCTCCATACTTTTGAATGATAGATCTCAAATATTCGAAACAATCATCCACCAGTATTTCTTGCTCACCAAGCTTCACTACACTCCCATCACTACTTCGTTGCTTACTAAACCAACATTCCATATATTCTGTCTTACTCTTACTCAACTTAAAACCTCTTGCTTCCAATGTATGTCTCCATAATTCTAACTTAGCATTAACCCCAACTCTAGACTCATCAATCAAAACAATATCACCAGCAAACAACATACACCATGGCACATTTTCTTGAATTGCTCTAGTAAGCTCATCCATCACTATAGCAAATAGGAAAGGGCTTAATGCAGATCCTTGATGTAACCCAACCGTTATAGGAAAATTGGCTGTCACCCCTCCACAAGTGCAGACATTGGTTACTACTCCTTTGTACATATCTTTAATTATACTAATGTACTTGAGAGAAACACCTTTCTTCATCATTGTCCACCAAAGAACATCCCTAGGTACTCTATCGTATGCCTTCTCCAAATCAATAAAAACCATATGCAAATCTTTGTTCCTCTCTCTATATCTCTCAATAAGTTAGTCATACCCTATGAATATGAACCAATGTATGTGTGTGTGTGTGTTTTATGAAAATCCTGGTTTAGGAGGTAGGGCTGGGAGAAATTTATGTTAAAGATCTTAAAAAAAAGGAATTTTTGCTATACCACCTTCAAGCCAAAACTAGGGGTGTCAAGTGGTTGGGTTTGGTTAGGACCCAGGTGGAACCAGATTTGAGATGGTGGTACCAGGTATGGACTCGGGTCTAATCGGACTCACCATAAAAGAAACCATACCCAGATCCTATAAGGATTACATGAACCAGACCTAGACCATACCTGGTAAAATATATTTTTTATCATTTTTACATTAAAAATTTGCAGGTCTTAATCGAAGCTCGGGTTGGGCCCAGGTCTGATATAAAATTTTACAAACGATACCCAGCTCTATGTATTAATCAGACTCTTCATGTCCCACCCCGATCCAGATTCTAATCGGGTCTTCTTATTTATCACCCTAACCCTATAGGATTTGGTACAGGTCGGGTTTGGTTTAAAGTGACCCGTTGACACCCCTAGTTAAAACCCCTCAACCACCACAGTTGCCCGCTAAAGAGTCTGCTTCTCTTAAGGCAAAAGCCGCACACTTGTGACATATCCTTCAACTTGAATGCTTTTAAGCCAAGTCACCAAGGAAATGTGTTGACTGCAGAGCTCTTGTAGGCGTATTGCCCCTTTCATTATTCACAAATGTATTTCTTTCTTGCTAAATAAATGTTAAAAAGATAGAAAGGCTATTATTTTAGAGAAGTTTGTGCAAAGTTTGGGTAAGACCACATCAAATGTGCCTTCTTGATTTGATGCATTCTTGTGGTTCTTTTTTGTTTGACTGGCTACGTCATTTAAATCTCATACCTTAATTTATTCAGTGTTTTGCTTAAAATCGTACGTAATAGTATCAAATCTTTATATATATTTTTTTACTCCCAGAAACCGCCCAGAGACCTAGCCACACTAGCTCAGCCTGCCATATTAATGGTTGCTTTTTATATCGGCGTAAAACTTTGAGGGCTTATCCCTTGACCCCAAAGAGTCGCCAAGCTTCGGCTTATGCAGGAGGTGACACCTATGAGATTTGAACTTAGACTGCCCGTCAAACGATCTATGCCCCATCTCACTACACCAAACTTCTTGAGTCTATCAAATCCTAATCTTGGTGGGTAGATCATACCAATGTTCGCAAACTCGGCCTGAATTGACTGGGATGCAAATTTATTTTTTAATATTTTTAACATCTTTTATTTTTAATAACATGTGTCATCTAATGATAAAAAAAGGCTGGTTTAAGATCGTTTGGGCTTTTTTGGCATAGTGAGATGGGCCTTAGGCTCTTAGGCAGGCAGTCTAGGTTCAAATTGTTGGATGTAGGAAGAGATGAGGAGGTAATTCAAATAAAGAAAATAATTGGGGACCATTCCTTTATAAAGTGCTTTTGGACTTTGATGATGTGGAATAGTCCCATATTGAAGAATCTAAAAAAGGTTGTGCGCTTTATAACCTACATGGAGATTCTAACACTTGTTCTAAAGAACAAGGGGATGGGATGTCTACCACACACACGCACGCGCGTGCCCTCCCGTTGTGCCGTGCTGGGCCGAGTTTGGATAATTGGCCCTTTAGGGCCATATCCATTATAAGTCCAATGTTTTTTTTGTCTCACATTATTGTTTTTATTTGAATTAAATAATGGGATAAGAGGAATGAATAACAGATAGTTCTGTTATCGGGTCACGTTACTTCATAATCTGTAACGGGTCTCTTCCACGTTTCGTAACCGTTCAGAGGTTATAAAACGTGGTTAGAGGGCTGGGGCTTCACATATGAAGACGCCAGTGACTCTCACATTTTTGGTTTTTTCTCTCCTTGCTATCTCTCTCTCTCTCAGTTTTCCTTATGGATGTTCCCTTGAAAGGGAAGTTCTGTATCATCCGTTTGCTGAGATTATCTTCGAAAGACGATCTACCATCGGAGTACATCGATCCAGATCATCGATGCTACTGTATTCTGGGGGAAGTACGCTTGACCTTTTTGTATCGTATGTGGGGGCAAATCTTCTCTAAGAGGAGTATTTTTATACGCTTTAGCCTTTTGCAGAATAATAACATGTTTTCTTTGTTGCTTTTATTATGTTCAATGCATATGTTTGATCCTTTGATCTTGTCTGGATTTTGGTTTAAAACCGTATATGACATGCTTTAACCCTGTTACAATTTAAATCAAATGTTTTATTTCTATATCATGTTATATGAAAATCTGATTTACATCATGATACTGTTTTTTATTCTAACAGTCTTAGAGAAGATTCTAGGCATGTCAATTGCATCAGGTTTTATACCGAAAGTAGACATGTACGGTATGCCTGAAAAATTTGTCGGTCAGAATTTTAAGCATTGGCAACAGCTTATGAAAATCTGGTTCATGACTATAGGCTTGTTATATGTTCTAGAACTCAAATGCCCTTCGGTTTTTGAGACTGATCTTGATCCTGCTGCTGTTAATGCGACTGTAGAGTGGAAAGAGAATGATAGTATATGTCGTGGTTGCATTCTGTTGGCTTTGTCCAACACTTTGTTCGAAAAGAGGCATCTGAGTCAAGATGCCAAAGAGATTTATCAGGATTAAAGATGTCAACGGAAGAGACTGTGGCTCTAGTGGATGAAGATGCTCTTTTGAGTAGAGGTTTACATGCTTTCAATGGATGGTTCACTTGATTCTTGTGTAGGTCCGACCGAGGCGATATTCTTTTCATAGGGTTTCTTCAATTTCGGACAATAAGTTTTCATGTGTCTCGGTTCTCGGCAATAGTAACAAATGAGTTTTCTTTTTTCAAATTCATTTTCTTATTTCTTATCATTTGTCCTCCCATAATGTGGGGGTTTGTATGTACGAACATGGTTTCTTAGTCTAGATACGGCTAGAAACGAGTCATCATCGCATTTGGAGATTCTCTTCTTAAGCCTATTTTATCCATGTTTAATTCTTGTATTGTGTCTTCTATTGAAGGAACATTTTCTCAATGAAGAAGAACGAATTTAGTCTATTCAAATTTCGATCTTAATCCACTAATAAATTGAAAGAAATGCACGACATTTATTTGGTTTTGACGGAGTTCTATGTCTTGTGGATAATGCCACTTTGGTTCAAGTAGAGCCAACTCTTTTCATAATTTGGACAAGCTATTATAGTACTCTTTAATGCTCTTATCTCCTTGAACCATATTTCAAACTTTGTCTTGTAAGTTGCACATATGTGCAATGTCTTTAAGAGAATACATTCTCTTAAGATAGTCTCAAGCATCGTTTGCATGTTCAAATTTTGCAAGACTTGAACATTTTTTGATATCGACACTACTTATGAGCTAAGACATAAGCTTGTCATGTCCCATTCTCCATTCCTTCAACTTTTTTTCGTAAGTGATAATGACTTTATTTTTTTCAACCTCCGTAAGAGGTAGTTCTTTCTCACCTTCTACCTTTATAAGGATTAGCTTCGGTTCTATCAACTAATCTCCACTACCCCTTTTCCCATATAAGGTGCTTCATAATTGAATCCTATGTAACATAGTTCATTTTACAAGGTTTGATAAGAGAAATAAAGAAGAAGAATAGAGAAGAAGAAGAGCATAGAAGAGATGAAAGAGAGGATAATGAGTACTCCACCATCGATAACGAGTATTTTTCCTAGCTTTCACACGATCACGTTTTCATATATACTTAAAAGAAACTTTATTTTTTTTTTCAATCTTTGAATGTTACGTTTTTTAATGCATCGAAACTCAACTTAGTTTGATCACCAAGCTCTGATACCATATAAGAATATGAGTCTTGAATCACCACCAATCGAAACTTCAAATACCACCAACCAAAGTGCCGAGAAAGATTACTCACAAGAACCACAAAGATTTATACAAAATACCTAAAGAAGAGTATGCAACAATAAGAAGAAAAAATATTTTTTATTGATTGAAAATCACACTGAAGAAAAACTTACATTACGAAGAGGCAAAGCCTCATATTTGTACACAATCAAAATGACTAGAAGGAGGGAGTCATTGGGCTTCCAACGACTCTACGCAATGTCTCTTTACCTTTTTGACTAAGTCAAACATTGATTAGTCAAAAAGATTATAAAATAAAAAATAAAGACAGAAAAGATCCTATTCTAATTAAACTAGACTTATACTAACTAAACTCAAAAAAAAAACTAACAAAGATTCCTAGTTTATTACATATAATTTAAGAGTTCTTGTGACACTGTAGAGTAGTAGCTCATGTAGTACCGTCAATGCTGGCCTTTTGTACATTAGAAGGAAATAGCCTTTAATTGTAATGCCATATATTTGTTCGCATTACTCTTATGAGAAGAGATCTAACTTAATTCTTTTGATCAACCAAAACATATAGTTATCAGTTATATGAAAAGGGGGACTTTTGCCGTATATCAAAGCAAAGGAAGTAGAGAAGTTATTTTATCCCTCGGCTTTGTTGGTCTGTTTGATTGATATCCATGGTATTCAATTGTAATCAAGTTTACAATGATTTCTTCCTAGATGTTTTTGAGGCACTATGTCAATTAAGGTCAGGCCATTGTATCAGTTGGCAGCTATATAGGTGTTTTAGTAAATCTAGAAATGGGAATGACATTTTTTTTTATGGTTGTTGGATGTATTCACTAAGGAGGCGTTTGTTACACTCCCACCCAAGGGAAGCTTCTTTCCTTAGAAAGTGCCACTTTGGAGGGAAGTGCATTCCCCATGGGGGGAGTTATGAACTCATTTTTGACAGGAAAAGCTGCTTTATTGCATTTATTACTCGGGTCTCACCACATATTTCCCAGAGTGCGAATCAGGTTAGAGTGTGCTCTTATGGTAATTCGTTAGAGCTCACTCTGATGTCGTTCGTTCATACGAACTCTGATTCTTTTGGCTGAGTTCCACACTTTATTTCAGAGTTGTTGATGCCTTATAAGATGAACAACATCTAAGGTTTGCAAAATGAATGGATAAAATTAGTCCGTATGCATGATATTTGAGATGCTATTCATCGACGACATCAGAGTGAGCTCTGACCAATTATCATCAGAGCATGCTCTGACCTAATACACACCATTTCGCATGGACATGTTTGTTCCACTCCTAGGAAAGAGGCTTCATACTATGTTTCACCCTTAGGAAAGAGGCTTCATTTTCTATGAAATAAACTAAGTGTCAGATAAATGTGCAGCATTTACTTTATATACTTATTTGAATGCTGATAGTGGAACTAAAGTAGGGTATATTTTGAGAATTGGTAGTGGCAGGAAAATTGAACTTGTCAAAGTCTACCGAATTTTTTGAGGATAAATGACTAGCAGCATTCTTGTCATTTTTCATTGTTCCTGGATGTCTAGCTGTACCGAGTAGTTGGAAAATGTAAAGACTAGTTGTTTTGGAGGTGCATATTCTGAACTTTTTTTTTGTCAATCATATTTTTTTTTGTAACAAAATGAAATCATGTAATACCATCTACTATGTTTTATGTAGGTGAGATGCCTGCCATATTCATGGGATGACCTTAGTGGGGAATTGGGAACATCTAGTGTGTAAAGCCATTTTTTTTCTAGCCATCGGTGTTAACAAGCGACAATGAAAGTAAGCGTGTTTTAACCAACTTAAGAATTGTCTACCGGTTAGCTTGTTAATCTGATTATTTCCAGGTTGCATGTTAGACATCCCTAAGGCTGCAAGATGTATGTGTTTGACGACTCCTTGGAGCTCTACCATAGTATGTGAACTGTAAAAGCTCCTGTTTTAATACATATCAAGTATAACCTCACGGTAGGGATGGCAGTGGACCAGGGCAGGGGCGAGGGACAAGGTCTCCACCCGCCCTGTCTCTAAATCCTGCCCTCCATCCCCGGTCCAAACGGGGCGAGGCAGGTCCCCTCGGTCCACTGCCATCCCTAAAGAAGGATCAGGGACGGGGCAGGGCGGAGCAAGAAGGGGATTGGAGATGGGGATGGGGGACGGGGCGTGAAAAAGCGTAAGTCCATTCCCGCCTCCATCTCCGGTCCAAACTGGGCGAGGCCCCGGTCCACTGCCAACCCTACTTCTTGGAGTTGAGTTCAATGCTTAATTGGTCAAGACAGTGGGCAAAGCCATAATAAGAGCTGATGAGCATCACGATTGGCCCAGATCCATTCTTGAGCACAACACAAGTAAGTCTCTTTTTGGGAGCTGGGCGTCGTAGGGAGTACACATGAAAAAGTGGAGGCTATCAATTCCCAAAATTGACAGCTTCTTTATGTGGAACTCGAGTCCGACTCCCAAAATTGATTTCTTCTATTGTTTGGAAGCATAATCAAGGATTCAGGCTTTCAACTCGTGATTCCTCACCATGCTTGGCTGTAGGTGATTACAAGCCTCTTGTGTAACACCCCAATTTTTATAACCCGAAATTGGTGGAATTTTTTTTTTTTTTGAAATACATTTAAATCTTTTAGCAGTTAACAGCGGAAAAATACATTGGGCATAAAACTTGGCGTGCTACTTCAGATGAATGCTTGCAAACATATACTTATGGAATTTAAACTTTAACAACTAATTAACCATGCATGAAATAAAATCAAGTTCCATAATATCCAAAATTTATCACATTTGTCATTGAATTGAATTAAAGTAAAATCAGAGTTCAGAATTCATGAAGCAGAGGAAAGGTAGGCTCAGACCCCGTCGCAACCTTCCGCCTTCGCACGTAAGTACCTACTCATTACTTGAAAATTTTTAAACCATATAGGGTCAGACAACATGTCTCAGTAGAGTAATTATGCTAAACTTGTAAGACAGAATAACAAGACAATGATTTCAATAGAAATTTCATGGTTTAACATTTAATTTAACTTAAAAAAAATCATACAACAATCATGCATGTTTAGAAGTTTCATATTTAACAGAAAGACATAAATTCATATATTCAAAATACAAAATGCATGAACCATTAAAATGCATGACTTACCATATGCAGAAGCTCTTTCAATGCATGCATATTTTCTTATCTTTAGTTACATTTTCTTAGTTAGATGATGCATGCGATGCCAAATTAATGCACACACCATTTAAGTTATCACTTCTTAGCCCTGCTGATACGACACAGGCAGACATTCTCAGATCAGGACCATGACACAGGATGTGTTTTACATACAGGGGTGGCTTTAGCCTGGCCAGGTCCATTCACTAAGACGGGGTGAGGGGCGTTAATACCAGAGAGATTCCCAACACCTTTCAACCCGATGCATCAGTTTTTTTTTTCCTCATGAGTACTATAACCTCTACGCTGCAGTCTAATGCAGAGGTTTTCCCCCTAAAATCGTGGGAGGGGAGGAGCAACCTTCCGTGCCCGTAACAGAACTTGCCCCACGAAGTTTTGTATCACCTGCTACTCTCCAAGCAAGTATCTTGAGTTTAATGTCACATGATTACTTGTTTATAGTCATACTTTTTATGCAACATCAAACTTAAACCACTTTATGGTCATGGATGCATTCTTATAAAGCATTGGACAAAGTCATATAATTAAACTTATAACAGACACTAGAGCACATGTGTAGCATAAACATCTTATTCACTTTCACACATTATAATGCATATGCATGTACATGGCCAATGCAACAAGGAGAATATATATGAACATCCGTATCAATGAAACAATCATATCATCACGATATCATGAACATACATGTAGGCAACACATTTTTAGAATTTAAAACATAAACTTGTATTCATTGGACCTTTTGATCCTAAATCTTTAATGTGTAACCTTCCATTTACAATTCATGCCATAATCATATAAGATTGCATAAAATCAGACCTACATAATCATTCACATAATGCATACTAATTCTATAAAGAATTTGATTAAAAACATATATACTATGCACCCTTTGAGACTTGATTTATGAATTTGCTCTAAATTTTTCCAATTTCTTAACTCTGTCCGACTGGTACAGAGCTCACAGAAAATTTTTGGCTTCATGAACAGAGCTGAAATTTTTACAGTATATATAAATTATTGTCAGCTATCCATAGCCGCAAACCGTTTGTAAAAACTCTTCCGTATGAGAGAGTTATGCATGTTTTACTACAGACCTATTTGTTTTTGTTTCGACTGTCACAGAGATGTGCTCGGTCCATGCACAAAGCCCAAATTTCTACAGTAGATGCACAATGGAGTTAGCTTTCCAACACAACAATCCGTTCATCAAAACTCTTCCGGACGAGGGAGAAACGACCATTTTACTGAACGGAGGTCAAGTGGAAAACTTGAAATTCCGAGATTTGCATTTGGGTGAATCAAACCGAGTCACCCGAATCCCAAGAAAAATTAAAAGAAATAGGGAATACGCATGAAATAAAATTCTGAAAATTCTAAAATATTCAGAGTAGATGAAACACTTCATAATCTATCAATCCAAACTAATATTTGCATAAAAATCATGGAATAAATCAAATACAAATATATTTTACGAATCTATTTCTAAGAAACCGATTTTTATGATAAACCCGATTTCAAAAATGGTTTTCTTTAGGGGAAAACGTGTTTTTGCCATGGATCATTAGATCTGAGTCAAATCCACGGTTAGGAAGGTTTGATCATGATCTAAACTCATGAAAAAGCATCAAAATCCATGCCAAGAACTCCGTTCTTGCAAGAAAAGCATAGAAACCCTACATTTTGTTGAAAAAAATGTATTTCTTGATAGATGGACACTCTTTTTGCTCGATCCACCGATCAGCTCCTCCTTCCAGCAAGGTGAGAACCTTAGATCTCCTCTACACACCCCTTGAGGCCTGGATCTTGCACTCAAGAACCAAAAGAAACCCTAAAAGAAGAGAATGAGGAAGGGAAAGAGAGGAGAGAGAGAAGAGGGTTTTTGGGGGAGAGAAAAGCTCTCCTTTTTTTTTCCAGCACAAATGAGGAGGGCAAGGGCTATGGGAGGGTTTTATAACCCTTCTTAAATTAGGTTATGTGCTGGAATTAATTTCAGCCCTTGATCTCATTAATGAAATTCATTTGGAGCCCTTGATCTCCACTTTGACTTTTCAAACTTTAAATAACCTTGAAAATCACTATACCTTTATTTTCAATTTGAATTTGAAGTAAGATGCCACATAGGATGGGACGGCCCACCTATGGGCTCCTACTAAACTAATGAAAATGAATTTTAATTTATAAAAAAGAAAACTATTATATTAAACTATTATTGAATAATCATAAAATTCTAATTAAAAACCGTTTTAGTTTTATATACCCACAACTCATGTGAAAATGTAAAGGAATTGAATATAAGTTAATTCCATCTTATTAAGCATATTAATATGTATATTTTTAAAATCTACTTTTGTTAATTTACTTTATTTAAATAATTTTACTTAAAAGAAAAATCAACATTTTCTTTTTAAGTAAGACGTTTTCAATTAGACATCACTTAGAATTTTCTCAGATATCCAAACCATGTAGGGTTTATATTTACTACAATTCAATATAATTAAACCCCTTAATCCTTACGAATATACTCAAACATTAATTTTTAAAGAAATTAAGGTTTTATATTGGCACGAAATTCAGGACATTTCACAATGCTATAGAAAAGAACTTAGAATTTTTTGGGATATTACATCTTGAGTGCAGCAGCCAAGTAGATCGGGTTTATGGAAAGAAGGAAACATGGTGAATAGAGGATTTACTGAGGTAAATACAGAAAAAAAATTCAACCATCGGAAATTCAATGACTGGTAGGAATCCTCATGATTCAAGGAGTTGTAAATATGTCCTCTTTATTTGATAAGTTGTAAATATATCACAATATTTATATTTTAAAAAAATATTTATCGTGAAAACCCCTAAGTTTTTTATTTTTAAATGTGTTTTATTTATACTTTTTAATTTATTTTTTATTCTTGAGATTTTGCTGAAAAATGCAAGAATTATGAAAAATTTCAAAATCTTTCGAGTTTTAACTTTTGTCACTATGGTGAGACCCATAGTCTAGATTGGGGCCAGATCAGGTGCACTGCACAAAAATATGTACCAAAAAATACGCACTGCTGTACCTGACCACCCACCAACCATCTGTTCGGTTCATTGGCGGCTTTGGTGAGTCTCAACAACAGGCTGCAGGTGGTCTGTTGCAGCGGCAAATTATTTTTGTACAATATGATTGCACTCGATCCACATACACCAGGATTGAAAGCGTCAAACAAGGAGATGCGAAAATGTGGCATCACTTTTTTTGTGCAATTACATCACACCTGGTCTCCGATGTAAGTGAGGCAGGTAATGGTTAGGGAGGGATGTCAATGAATCAAATTGTATCTGATATTCAACCAAATAGGTTTAGTTGTATATGGTAAGCCAAAACCATATCCAATTATAATCGGGATGCAGGTGTGATTTTTGAATTTTTGCAATTGAATCTGACAAATATCAAAATTTGATGAATATTTGAATATGTTTACATGTAAGAAAGTGGATTTGGTATGAGCTTTTCACTATTCAATTCCGAATCTGAATGCAAATCCATATAGCCAGAATTGATTAGTCGAATATGATATTGGCCACATGCGACCCGAATCTGAACCGTTTACATCCCCAAACTAATGGTGGCTTTGGGTGGCTCGTCCCCTTGATAGGGCCTGCTGAAATAAAGATTCATTTTTTTTGAGACACGTTCTTACGAAAATAATGTTGGATTTTGAATTCACTAAAAAAAATAAAAATTAAAAGAATCGATGTTTATGTTCACGCTGAATCCCCGAAAACAAAACACATCAAATCTTAATGGAAAGCATACCTAAATCCATTGACGCTTCGGTAGATCGTTGATAGGTATGATATTTCAAAATCAGTATATGTGATTTTTTTTTTCTAAACCTTATGAGAGGGACTATGAGGAGCCTCAAAGAGAATGCCACTATAAAAGGTTTGAGGACCATAACTTAATTTGTATTCAATTGAGAGTCTATTTTCAATTCAACCCATCATAGAGTTAGAGACAGACTTAACAAGTCTCTTCACATAATAAGACCATACTATATGAGACATTATATGGCTCAATCTGATTCGTGTGATTTATCGTGTGTAAACCCACGTGAATTTTTTCAACAAATAATTTCATTAATTGAACCAAAAAAGATAACAAATATGTAATGTAAGCAAAATGGTAATCTTTCCATCCCAAGTAGGTGTGTTGTGAGCATTCTTAACCGCTAAGGCTTCCCTTCCAGCTCGTGTTTGTAGGTTGGTCCCAAACTTCCCATATTTGTTTATGCTATGAAGATGCCTCCTCTCTATGGAATTTATGCCAAGTCGATCTTCAATCTTTATTTCTTTCATTTATTCTTTTCAATCTTGAATCAGGAATTCACTTATTGTTTGCTTTGTTTGGCTGGTTTCTTCCCTGTCTCCTGATTAGACCTACCTGCATGAAATTCCAAAAGCTAATAAATATATCTTTGCGTCTTAATTCAATATGGTATGCATCTATCATCTCATATACTAGTTTAGAGTGAGAAAGAAGTTGAAAAGGTGACAAACCTGTCTTGGTGGGTTCGTTTCTAGATTGAGACAAACGGGGAATAAAAACGCCCGTTCCTTTGCTCCACCTCTGCTCTGACCCCAACAACAAATCCTGAAATAATTTTTTTGTTAGCGAGGGAGAGAAATACAACATTACCACTCATGAAGATCAACAAAATGTTGAACTCATGAAATGAACAAGAGCAAAAGCCAAAACAAATAAAAAAAAGCAGAAGAGAAAAAGAACATCAGACAAACAAAACGGGTTTACGCAAGAGCCGCTGGCCCAGAGGGCGGCAAAAGAAGGGAAACATCAGCAAGAGGGAGCGGGAGATCACTAAGATGCATACTCAGGAAGAGAGAGAGAGAGACTTACTATGTTGGTTATTGGGTTTTGCAATCTGGCAGGGGAGAGATGTTTGTGATGGTACTCATCAAGTTGCTGGAGATTCATGAAATGAAAATTATAATGGAATCAAAAGAAGCAGGAACAAAAACCTGGCATAAAAAGTCACAACAGATGAAATGGTGAAAATATACATGTTTTTTCAGATTTACATGGAAAGGACATGGCTGGCTTGTGTAGTAGCAGAAAGGGGACTCCAGTTCAACTGCTGATGTTCTATCATCCTCATCCATCATGAGCAGTGCAATCTGCCTTTCCAGATCGGCAAATAAGATGTCATCGTCTGCCTTAGTATGGAACTCCATCTCCATGAAGTCACCCCCAACCAGAGAGAGGGAGAGAGAGAGATGTGGGGCAGTGAGGGAGAAAGATGAGGGTTAGAGTTTAATTTATGGTGCTCAAGGCAATTACAGAACTTGATTTTTGATATGGTAATATAACTAATGAGAATTTAAAGCCTGACGTTACTTTTGGCCCTCACACGGTTCTCCATTCTGCCATAACCACTCATGCCGACCAAAACACCACTTCCCACCATGATGATGATGATGTAATCAATAGCGTTATGGGATTCCCATATAAGAAATGAATAGCATCTAATCTCTCTTTCCCATCGTCATGCAAACATGATGTGACCAAATAATTTCCTCATAAATTCTGTTCATGGTGTTTGTGTGTAAGGAAATGAACCTATTTATCACTATCATCAATATTACTATATTAACCTAAGACTCTGAATCCGGACAATGATGAAAGATTTTGCTAAGGTGTCCCAGATGCATAAGGCTGCATTTGGTCTAATAATCAATCTTTCACATGTGGTTTCTACCCTGTCTTGCCTGTTGAAAACAGGATGAAAAATATGATCCATTATCATAGCTATCATTACAAAGTTTACATTAAACAAGTATGGAAATACGAAAGGATAAGGCATGTGATCCACTTGGTTGCCTTCAGAGGGAAGAACCACACCAAGATCTCCCTTATTGGATGTCTACACTGGATTCTGGGTAATGGGGGGACCCATGTGATAGCTGTATGGTAAGGTGGAATAAAGCTGTAAGATAATGAGTTTCTTGCATATCAATTTTTGTTCTAACATGATATACTATTGAATGTACGATATCCATTTTGGCATCTTTGTCAAGCTTGTCCTGCTTCAAATAAAAGCCAAACTCCCTTTTTTTATATTTTTTTTATTCTGTTCATAAGGAACTCACGTGCGGACGTCATCGAGAGTGTTATTTTAACCTCGAGTGATTGTATCGATCCTTGAAAAGGCGATGATGTAGTAGTGCTGCCAACTTTATTTTTATGCTAAAAACCCTTTTTAACATATCAAGTATTCAATAGGGAACGAATATTATTTAATAGGACTTATAAAAGTAAACTTGGAGCAATGGTCGGTAAGCACAGAGAGTGCTATCAGATGCCAAAACTTGGTTGAAAATTAGCCTTAACATAAAAACATTGTAACGAGTTAAAATATGATTTTATGCACTGTTTAGATGACATAAAACTTGGTTGTACCAACCTAAGTTTTATTCAAAGCTTAGGTTAGTGGAAAATATGACCTCCCTTAATCCCCTTACCCCACCCTTTCCCAATTTTTCCATTTCGAAGCCTGGTTTGTCAAGGGTGGAGATTGTAGGACGTCCTTTCTTCCCCCCTACATCTTTGTCCTCTTTCCTGATCAAAATTTTACTAGATGCCCGTGTTCCAACATAAAAGGTACCATCTTGGCTGTTTTTCGACCGGTGGTAGTGAGCTATCATAGGGATACTTTAGGAGGCGTTTAGTTCACCGACAGGCCTAGATAAGGACACCATGTCCTGTCCAAGGCTGGACAAGGATACATTTTGTGTTTTTTTTTCAAACGTGTACAGGGCATCTTGTCCTGTCCCGCATAGAGTCCCTTTGTATGTTTGTTCTTATGATAATATCACACAATAAAATAGTAAATCATGTCCAAGGAGGCTTTCTATCCAAGGAATCCAGGGCATTGTTAATCCTTAAGATGAACGACACCCAGAATCCATCCAAAACTTCAGTTCATTGAATAAATTGGGACCATTCATGTTGCACATGTCAAGGGGAAGTTACAAAATCCTTCAACTATCTTCACCCTTGAGGCATGCTTCCTTTTATCACCACCACCACCAGTTCCTTGATCCCTAAAAGTACTCAGCATACATCTCAATGCAATATGTTAATGCAATGCAAATCATCAACATAACAACTTCAGTTCATTGAATAATGTGTTCGTATCCTTAGTCTAGCCCTTTACAATCAAACACATGAACTAATCCTGGTTCTTTTCCAATAAGAAATTCCAATACAATAGCTAATTAACTTACTGGCTCGTTGTCGGTGACTGAGGTAAGCCAAATTGCTGAAATGACATAAATTGATGCGCGAAAGTAAAAAAAAAATTCTGCTACACTTGTTTTCTGTGATAGTTGCAGAAAATGATTGAGCACCTACATTTGTACTCCTTGCTATTTAGAGTTTTTAGTCAGCCTTATTCAGTTGAAGATGAACCTGGTTTTCTATCAGGAGCTGGACTCTCTCGAGAAACATGATGATCATCAGACACTAACATCTTAGTGAGAATAAAGTCTCTGTTTGAGATCTATCGACAGAGCGCAGCTAAGGAATCTCTAGCATCAAAATCATTTGGAGAAAGAGAATTATATGAAAAGATGGACTGGCACGGAATTTGCTGCACCAGTTCCTTATTTGAGCTCTCATCTGAACGAGGGCTCTATTTGGGAGCTAGTAGCTACGATAGGAGTTTTATGCATTTTGTGAAAACTTGGTCGAACTATCCTGATGGTGTCTGTTTGGAAGCTGACTGCTGGGATGGAAGTTAACGCATTTAGGAAAGAAAGTGAATCTAGCTCTACTTCGTATGACGGAGAATCAGGTGCACTCACATTGTCCACTTTAGTGTGCGGCTGCACCTGATCAGCCCTTCATCTTCTGTTGGGCCCCACAGCTTACAGGCTGTCTCTGAGATGGAGGACAGCACATTGAAAGTGTGTACCACTTCTTCCATGTGATAACTGTCAAATCAAAGATTTAGCAGCTGCCACTTTTTCAAATGCATATTCTTTGAAACCCGAGATGTTTTTTTTTAAGGCAAGCGGGGGTTAGGCAAACCCCCTAGTAGAACAACAGCTTATTCACGTGGCAGTGGGATTGGATCCCAGGCCTTACATGGGATACCATCTCATGTTAGAAAAATCGCAAGCAAGAAACAACCGAAGAAAACAATAAACAAGAACGATCAAACCAAACACAACAAAGACACAAAGATTTACGTGGAAAAACCTTTCCTCAAATCCGAGAGAGAGTAAAAAACTACGACCGCCCAAAAGAAAACTTTATTGCATTGGAAGGAGCCCCCAAACCCCCTTCCTGCAAGGGCAAAAACACTGAATCAGGCTCCACAACTCATCACCTCGGAGATGTAGTTGCCAATTACCACACCAATTTATTCTTTGGATGGAGCTTCGAACTTTCTGGCCACCTTTTCAACGACCTTCCCAGCTTTAATCTCAGCTTGAAAATTGCATTCCGTACAACATGAAAATGAAAGTGAGGAATCCCCAGCAACTGGCAAATCCGCTTCCATCTCTTGGTAATATCCAAATCTAGGATCTCACCTCATGTCCACAACCACCTAGGAATGCAAACCAATCGGATATGGAACAACTAAGTACATGAGAAAATAGGATATGAAACAACTAAAAACGGCAAAACATCCGACCAATTCGCATCCCTTACACCACCACCACGTCCATGTGACAAAAGGCTGAAAAGGGACTGAAAAGTTTACCTTTGACATCCTTAAACTTGTTTGGCCACAGGGATGTTGATGAAAAAATAGTTCACTTTTAACTTTAATGCTTTAATTGAACCTCATATATGGATTCAACATGATCTAAATACCGAAAACTGAATTTTGAAACATGTTTTTTCAATAAAAAAATATGATTTTATGAGCCAAGAAAATATCATATATTGAAAATGGAGATTGCTGGAGAAGGAGGTGGAGATGCAGGGGTGGAGCCGAACCAGCCTCTTTCAAGTGGAGGATCAAAACACTACGTCTCTCACAGCCACAACAGGTGTGAACCACCACCTCCAGAGTTGATAATGGTGGGAACTCCTTCTTAGGTGGAGGTGGTTAAGGGGCTAAGCTACAAGGCAACAAATTCAGCAAAAGGAATAAGAGCTGAGAAACTCTACACCATACTAAGGGTTTACATATCGGTGGGTTTACATATTGGTGAAAAGATACTGTTGAAAAAATATGCTTCACTTAGTGCGTCAAGCAACTGAACTTGAACCAAGTATGCTCGAAGGCACTCTGTACATGTGCTATCTTTCAAGCGATAGTTGTCCCACTTAAGATGAAGTCCTTTGTTAAATGAGAATGATGCTCTCATGATACAATTGAGATTTCGCCTTCTCAAAGAAAATTAGTCCTTATCCTACACTGGTTGAGATCAATAACCTTGACACAAACCATTTTGAACAATCTCTTGACTTGGATATGAAGATCTATGCTATAATTGAGTATGAATCATGGGTTCGGATATGAGTATGGTTTCTATATTCAAATATGAATCCGAACTGCAATTGGAGATTGATCTTAGGTATGGATCTGAACTGTAACTGAACCTGAATCTTAGGTATGGATTTGAACTACAATTGAATCTATATCTTATGTATAGATCGAAACTACAACCTAATCTAATCTTATGTATGAATCCAAATTGCGACCGAGTATGGATCCAAAAAATGAACTCCAAGAGAGAAGAGAGAGAGAAAAAAAAAGTAAAGCTCGAGGAAGAAGAGAGAGAGAAAAGAGTAAAGCTCGAGAAAGAGGAAAGAGAAAAAAGTAAAGCAGAGAGAAATGAGAGAGGGTTGAGGTTTATATAAGCCCCAGGCCAAGGCCACTATGAAGGGCCTTTAAGAGACCCATCAAGAATAAATGGGCATGTCCGGCTAAACAACCATCGATTAATGATTAAATGACTAGGAATCCAAGGTCGTAAAAATTAGACCAAAAGAGCAAGTATCAAGTTCAGAAGGCCTCTGTCATGGTCAAGATGATTCGAGATGAGTTAAAAAATCAATGGTCAAGGAAAGGGCGATTGGTGGACCATTAAAGCCTCATGCAAAATATTGTGTTTGGTTCATACGAATCCAGATAAAATCTAGAAAGATCAAAAGATAAATAATTGCAAAATCAATGATAATTTTAAGGCTTGGTTATTAGACTTGGGGATTAAATTTGTCCCAAGTACTAAAAAGTTATATCAAAACCCAAAGTCAAGATCAAGATCCAGAGAGGTACAAACACAAGATCTAATTCTTTTAAGGACCATGTCCTTTAAGGCACCACCGAACAAGAAAAGTTCCTACAACTTTAAATATGAGGCTAAACTTTACAAAAGACTAGAAATCCATAAAGTAGAGAAATGGAAAAAATTGCATATGAAACTTAAGAATAGTTTTGAGCCATATCCAATAGATAGAAGAAGCTTTTAAGGCTGATGCAATGGACACTATTGGTGGGGTTGCCATCATATTTTCAGTAAACAAAATGGAATATAATTTCATATATAAATCATTATTAGCACAATGGCCACCGATGAGAGGCCTTCAGTTCTCGTCGATGAAAGAGGGTCCCTTCATGATAACTATCAGTCGCGACAAGCATATGAACCTAATCTCTTGGAAGGGGGCTAGGCGCATGGCTAGTAGAACCCCAGTGACCAACATGTGGAAATTGGGGATGCCCCTATGACTGGAGGTCCATTAAGAAATTCTGATTTGGATAAGGTTACCAAATCTTTCCCCAAATCTCTAGTTGGAAGACATTTTTGAAAGAGCGGCCGCAATGGGAGGCGAGTTTGTTGGCAAGAATACCTTAACTAGAATGAACACATTGGAGGTGCCTCTAGATTATGTGCCAGTCCCCAACATTGAGATAGCCATCGTGAATAACCAATCTTTTATGTAGGACATTCTTTATAATAGTATTCGGTATTGTAGTATATGTGGATTCATTGCCTACTCGGTTGAGAAATGTAGGGAGAGAACATAAGGGACAATGAAAGATTCACTGGAAGGTTAACAAACACTTGAAAAAAGAAGGCAAAGGCCCTAGTGGTTTCCAAAACACCAATTGGTTCTCTTTACTACAACAAACAGGCAAAGCTCAAGAATGTTGGACCGGGTCACCTTCATATGGAGGACTCGGTCCACTTAGGGCTGTGAAAAGATGCCCTTTTGAGAGGGGCATGTTTTTATTGTAAAAAGAAGAGGAATAAAAGGGCACGATGACTCAGTTTTTGTTGCTCTCTTCCTTTGTAAAGTTTGGTTGCTCTTATAAGAGATATAGAGAGATTGAGAGAGAGGAAAGAAGAAGGAAAAGAAGTTTAGCTTGGCTGCATTTTATTCTTTATCTTCTCCAAATTTGTTTCTTGTTCTTATGAAGATTGAGGCAAGAGAAAAAGGACTTTCGTTGTGGGAAGGTCATCACTAGCTACTTATTAGCTGTTATTCTTCTATTTTTACCTTTTTGTTTGCATTGTTATTTATCTATTATGATAATGTGTGGGTTTATTAGAGTGTAAGCATTATGTATGCCTCTTTGTAGCCATTCTTTATATCATATAGTGGAGTTGTTGTTGGGTTGCTCTCAATTTCATGGTTTTTACCTCTCTTTTGAGAGGATTTTCATGTAAAAATTGGTGTGCCTCTCTCTTATTATATTCTTTATTTTCCTTATTATCCTTTTCTCATGTGCATCAAAATATATATTTTGTGGTATCCCTTGTATGATAAGGGTTTTATTTTGAAGCTTGGGTGGAAGAAGCTGTTCTATGTGATATGTGCAAGGCATAAAAGTAATTCTTTTTCAGTTTTTTTGTCATCATCATCTTCATTTGTGAAGTGGGTGCATTCGGTTTGTGTATCTCTTTCTCAACATCAGTGGTATCAGAGCTTGTGGTTCAAGAATGAATATAAGCACAAGTCAAATGATTAGTTTAAATGACACAAATTATAATTTATGGAAGAACAAGATACAAGATCTTTTATTTGTGAAGGCTATGCATCTTTCGATGTTTGCTACTCAAAAACTCGAGTCTAAGAGTGATGAAGAGTGAAAATTTAAGCATAAGCAAGTATGTGAATTTATTCGACAATTTATTGATGAGAATGTCTGCAATCATATTTAACATGAGAATCATGCAAAGTCATTATGGACCAAACTTAAAAATTTGTATGTTTTAAAGACCGACAACAATAAATTATATTTTCTTAGACGAATGATGCAATTCAAGCATAAAGAAAAAAAACTCTATAGCCGACCACTTGAATGAGTTTCAAAGGCTTATTAATCAGTTATCTGACATGGGTATTATATTTGAAGATAAAGTTGTAGGGCTTTGGATGCTTGCCACTCTACCGGATTCATGAGAGACATTTAGGGTCTCACTTACCAACTTTGGTCCAAATGATATTGTTTCTATGGAGCTTGTTAAAGCTGGTGTTCTCAATGAAGGGATGAGAAGAAATTCTCAAGGCTATTCTCCACAGTCAGTGGCATTGGTCACTGAGAATAGGGAGATAAATAAATTCAAGTGTAAGAAAGGTAGCGATAAAAGCCGAAGCAAATCAAGATCAAGGTACAAGAATATGGAGTGTCATCATTACAAAAAAAATGGCACATCAAGAAATAGTTTTCAATTAAAAAGAGAGAACAAGAATGTTGAAAAGAAAGAAAAGAAGAATAATGAGAATGATGATCGTATCGCCACAACTACTTTGACTAGGTTAGTTATTGTCTATGATGATGATATGATAAACTTGACTAGTCATGATACTAGTTGGGTGATAGACAATGGTGCCTCTCTCTATGTTACTTCAAACATGGAGTTCTTTGCTACTTATACTCCAAGTGACTTTAGAGTATTAAGAATGAGTAATGATGGTTTGTCTAAGGTTATTGGTGTTGGTGATGTAAATTTGCAAATCAATAATGAAACCATGTTGATGCTTAAAGATGTTAGGCATGTGATAGATGTTCGCTTGAATTTGATTTCAGCGAAAAAGCTTGATGATGAAAGCTTTTATAGTACATTCAATGATGGTCAGTGGAAGCTCACTAGCAGCTCATTGGTTATGGCTCGTAGAAAGAAGTGCAATCGTTTGTATGTTTTGCAGGGATCAATTTTAAAGGATGTCGTGAATGTGACTAAAAATGAGAAGTTAGATGAATTATGACACAAGCGGTTGAGTCATATGAGTGAGAAAGACAATGAATGTTTGATAAAAAAGAATCTACTTTCTGGAGTGAAGAAAAAGAAGTTGAAGTGATATACTCATTGTTAGATTTGTAGATCTCCAATCTTTTATCTGTAGAAGAGGGAATAAAGAAAGTGATGATAAGAGGCTGCACGAAATAGAGAGGGAACCCTTTCACCCTGGGCGTCCATTCTCATTGAATATAAAAAGAGCTTACAAGACTTATTAGGGTACAAAGTTACCCTTGAACAACAATAAAAAATTACAACATATCCACCTTATAGGTGACGTATGGAAATTAGACATATAAGTGATTGGATCCGGATCTTAAGGATCTGATCCAGATTCAAGACACTAATACAGAACTAATGTTATCTTTTCACTCATTGCTTGATTGAAAAGCAAAAGAAAGTATCTTTCAAAAGTCATCCTTCATCAAGAAAGAATAAAATTTTAGAGTTGGTACACTCAGATATGTGTGGTCCTTTGAAGGAGAGTTTACTTGAATGTGCACTTTATTTTGTGACTTTCATTGATGATCGGTCAAGAAAGTTGTGGGTCTTTGCTTTGAAGAGGAAAGACCAAGTGCTTGATGCATTCAAGCAATTTCATGCTCTTGTTGAGAGACAGACAAAGAAGAAGTTGAAATGCATATGAGCTGACAATGGAGGTGAGTATTTAGAACCATTTGATGAATATTGTAAGATGCATGATATAAGGCATCAAAAGACTCCTCCTAAGACTCCTCAGTTGAATGGTGTAGCTAAGAGAATGAATAAAAATCTTCTTGAAAGAGTTAGATGCTTGTTGTTAGAGGCAAAGTTGTCAATACATTTTTTGGGTAAAGCATTATATATTGTGGTTGATGTTATTATCTTGTCTCCTCATGTACCTCTAGATGGTGATGTTCCTGACAGGGTTTGGTTTGGAAAAGATATTTTCTATGATCATTTGTGTATTTTTAGGTGTAAAGCTTTTGTGCATGTTCCTAAGGATGAAAGAAAAAAGTTGGAAGCAAAAATATGACAGTGTATATTTTTGGAATATGGTCAGGATGAATTTAGGTATAGGTTGTATGATCCTATTAAAAAGAAGCTTGTTAGAAGTAGAGATATTGTCTTTGCTAAAGATCAGACCATTGAAGATATTGATAAAGTGGTGAAAGAAAAATCTTAGTGCAGTGATAGCTTGGTTGATACAGATCTTGTTCCTTTGCCATCTTTCCCAAATTCAGTTGAAGATGACACATATGAGGGTGTTGAAAATTTACAGCAGGATGTTGACAAGTCAGATATGTCTAATGGTGATAATGTTGAGCAACATGAGGCTGGTTCTTCTTCAGGTGTAGAGTCACTTCGTAGATCTACTAGAGAGAGGCAATCTTCTACTAGATATCCTGCATATGAGTATGCTTTGTTGACTGATGGTAAAGAGCATGAGAGCTATGAGGAGGCTATGTAAGATGCATAAAAAGAGATGTAGATTGAAGCCATGAAGGATGAGATGCAATCTCTTTATGACAATCATACCTTTGAGCTTGTACTGTTGCCTAAAGGTAAAAAAGCTTTGAAGAATCATTGGGTTTTAGAGTAAAGCAAGATGAGAAGTCATCATACCCACAATATAAATCTAGGTTGGTTGTAAAAGGCTTTAATCAAAAGAAAGGTATTGACTTTAAAAAGATATTCTTGCTAGTTGTTAAAATATCTTCTGTCAAAGTTGTTTTGAGCATGGTAGCAAGTCTTGATTTAGAAATTGAGCAAATGGATGTGAAGACCACCTTTCTCCATGGTGATCTTGAGGAAGAAATATACATGGTACAACCTGAAGGCTTTGAGAATAAAAGAAAGAAATACTATGTTTGCAAGTTGAGGAAGAGTTTGTATGGTTTAAAGCAAGCTCCTAGACAATGATACAAGAAGTTTGAGTCTTTTATCGGTGAGCATGATTTTGTTATATTGTTGCTCTATGTTGATGACATGTTCATTGTAGGTAAGAATACTTCAAGAATTGCTAGCTTGAAGAAAGAGTTGAGTAAATCATTTGCCATAAAGGACTTTAGAGTTGCAAGTCAGATTTTGGGCATGAAGATTGTTCATGATAGAATGGCAAAGAAGTTATGGCTATCACAAGAGAAATATATTGAGAAAGTACTTCAAAGATTCAACATGGACAAGGCAAAGGTAGTGAGTACCCCGCTTGGAGCATAGTTCAAGTTAAGCGTGAAGTAGAGTTCTTCTACAGATAAAGAAAAAAAGGACATGCAAAAGATTTCTTATGCTTCAGCAGTTGGCAGTTTGATGTATGTTATGGTGTGTACGAGGCCAGATATAGCTTACTCATTTGGGGTTGTCAGCAGATTTCTCTCAAATGTTGGTAAAGAGCATTGAAATGCTGTGAAATAGATTTTGAGATATCTTCGAGGCACAAGCAGAGTGTGTCTTTATTTTGGTGCGCAAAAGCCTATTTTGGTAGGTTATTCAAATTCAAATATGGCAGGTGATGTTCATTCTAGAAAGTCTATATCTTGATATTTGATTACTTCAGCAGGTGATGCAGTGTCTTGGCAGTCGAGACTTTAGAAGTGTGTGACACTATCTACCATAGAGGCAGAGTTTATTGTAGTAACAGAAGCAAGTAAAGAGTTATTGTGGATGAAAAAGTTTATGTAGAAACTTGGTTTTACTCAAAAGAAGTATGTTTTGTATTCTGACAGTAAGAGTGTGATTCATCTTGGTAAGAATTCTACATTTCATGCAAGGTCGAAGCATATTAATGTAAGGTATCATTAGATACGTGATGTGTTAGATGCAAAGCTCCTTGAGCTTGAAAAGATTCATACTGATGACAATGATGCAGATATGATGACCAAGGAGTTGCCTCATGAAAAGCTTGAAGTATGTTGCTCCACCGTCAGATTGGAAAAGTCTTCTACATAGTCAGTGAGGAGGAGATGTGTTGGATCGAGTCACCTTCATGTGAAGGACCCGATCCACTTAGGGCTATGAAAAGACACCCTTTTGAGAGGGCCATGTTTTTATTATAAAAAACAAGAGGAATAGAAGGGCACGATGACCCTATTTTTGTTGCACTCTTCCTTTGTGAAGTCTGGTTGCTCTTAGAAGAGAGAGAGAGAGAGAGAGAGAGAGAGAGAGAGAGAGAGAGAGAGGAGGAAGAAGGATGAGAAGTTTAGCTTGGCTGCATTTTGTTCTTTATCTTCTTCAAATATGCTTCTTGTTCTTGTGAAGATTGGGGCAAGAGAAACATGCTTTTATTGTGGAAAGGTCATCACTCATTATTAGGTGATATTCTTCCACTTCTACCTCTTTGTTTGCATTGTTATTTCTCTATTGCGATAATATGTAGGCTTATTGGAGTGTAGGCATTGTGTATGCCCATTTATAGCCATTCTTTATATCACATAGTAGAGTTGTTGTTGGGTTGTTCTCAAACCCGTGTTTTTTACCTCTCTTTTGAGAGGGTTATTCACGTAAAAATCAATATGTACCTCTCTCTTATTGTATTCTTTATTTTTTTTCGTATCCCTTGCTCGTGTGCATCAAAATATATATTTTGTGGTATCCTTTGAATGATAAGGGTTTTATTTTGGAGCTTGTGTGGAAGGAGTTGTTCTATTTGATATGTGCAAGGCATATAAGTGATTCTTTTTAAGGTTCTTTATCGCCATCGTCTTCATTTATGAAGTGGGTGCATTCAGTTTGTGTGCCTCTTTCCCAACAAAGAAGCCCAAAGGCAAGGCTCGAAGATAATAGTGTCCAGGATGAACGCCATCCTTGAATGAGTTATTAGCCACAATAAGAGGAATCAAAGGCCGACACATTCAAGATAGTATTCTCCTGGCCCATAAATTAGTCAACTCAATGTTGTCATAGAAAAGGAAGAGTGGCATCTTCAAAATTGATCTAGTAAAGGCCTACAATCTGGTCGAGTGGGACTTTCTAGAAAACACACTCTTCTTTGGCTTTGTGAATGAATGGGTTGAGAGGATTATGATATGTGTGAGAATCCCATCTTATGGAGTCTTTATTAATGGTGAACCAAACTAGATTAGTAGAGGATTGCCACAAGGCGACCCCATGTCATGTCCCTGTACTTGTTCCTTCTAGTCATGGAGCGACTCACTAAGAACCTGAACAAAGCAGAAGCACAGATGATATACCTGGTAAAAGTGTGGGGTTTTAGTTGGCACCACACATTATATGCTGACGATGTCCTCTTCTTTCTGAGAGACTATAAAAGCTCAATCATAATTTTTTAAAAATTGATTCAGTTGTTTGAAGAAGCATTAGGTCATTTGGTTAGTAAAGTGAAATCAACCTTTGTGACTTTCAATATGGGCATGAGTCGGGTCTCTCAAATTCAAAGGTGGAGTGGACGAAAGCCAGCAGCCCTTCTCTTTCAATTTCTAGGCCTCCCTCTTTTCATCAGTGTGTTGATGAGGAAACATATGTGTCAAGTACTAGTCGATAAGTTCATACGTCAACTAAGTGCATGGAAGGGTCAAAATCTCTCTTACATAGGCCGCATAACGTTGATTAAATTGGTGTTATCAGCATTTTCGGTGTATTGAATGTTGATCATCAAACTGTCAGTTGCAATTCGCAGAGATGATGCTAAGTTTCCTATGGAATGAGGAGCACCAGTAGAAGCATGATCATCTTCTCAAATGGATCAAAGTTTAATATATTTTTATTATTTTCTGACTGATACAAAACAATTCACTTGAGTATCGACCGATATAATTGAATTGGTGGCCCAGATTCAGGGCCGATGCTAATTAATACTGACAACATTGCTTGAGACGAATCAGGTGTAGATACCTATCAAAACCAAACACTATGTTGAGTGTAGACTGGCTAGGATGGCTTCCTCTGGTGTAAACAAGATTTGTAATCAGTGGCAGAACTAGGAATCTAAAATAGGTAGGCACAAACAAACAGTAAAAAGAACAGGTAGAAGAAAGTCAACTATATTGTTACATCATACAATGTGATTGTTTGCGCTATGTTATTCATATGTACCTTAAGATTTACCTATTGAATCGATACACATAGATCAAGGTAATGATCACATAAGAATACTTCTCAAATTATAAACTTTCGGAAAAAACCTATCTTTAATATTTCTCTCTTATCAGTAGGTCAGTAAATTGTAATGGCAAACCACCTGAGTGGTCTCCTTTAATTTTGGATTTGTATTAGTATTTTACTTCAACTGTACTTGGTAGGGGTCTGCCTAACCCCAACTAGATTATAAAAAATACCAATTTGACATGCATAGTAGCTCACTTGCTACTCCAATAAGAATAACTACATGAGTGTAGATAACCACCAAGCAACCTAGCCAGGGTAGAACTAACCCTCACCAACCTAGATCTAGGTCTAGCCCCATTCATCCTCCCCTTTGTGGGCAACTTGGTAAGTGGTTCACTAGCAAAGACTGAACGTGGGATGTGTTCTCTACTTCTATCGAGCCAAGTCCAAATTGGTTCCACTCATCCCCTATTTCATTTCAATCTTCACTCTTATTTGGGATTTCAATGATGCAAGTTGTTTTCATAAAATTGGACATCATCAAATCAACGGTTGACAAAACACAAAATCTTGTGATTTAAAAATCATACTTTGTCATCAAAACAATACGATCTAAGGGTCGATTCTTGTTAAATCGACCGTACTGAATTCATTTATAATGTCAGATTTGATCAAAACAACCTACATTGTAAGATTTAAGAGCAGTATGTAGATGTGGGAGATGCTCAATCCATCTAAGGGGATGTGTATTATTCAGAAGTTATTGAACACATTCTAAAAATAACATGGTTTTATAGAAATATTGTTATAAATAGATATAATCTTAAAATATGAGCAACATTTTCATATCATATAATTTGACATGTCAATATTAAAACTATAAAATAACTTTTGTATACATCTTTATATTAATGAGACTTCGTTAAGCTTTTCTCGAAACACCCACCTACCCATAAAAGCTATAGATAAGTTGGGTTACAACGAGGAGCACAACTCGAAATCCAAACTTATCCCAATTTTTGAATAAATGGGCGTTTCCAAAATGCAAAAATACCCCCTCAGAATAAAGGCCTGAGAGAGAGAGAGAGAGAGAGAGAGAGAGAGAGATGAACACAAACATCATGACTCTGACCAAAGTGGAGTATCCAGTGCTGGATCGGAACCCTCCCTTCACAAAGACTGTCACCAACTTCAGCACCCTCGATTACTTTCACCTTCTCACCATCATTGGCATCTCTGTTACCGTCGGATACCTCTCTGGTAATCCTCGAATTTCTTTCTCTTCTTTTTTTCATTTCTTTGGTTTGTTGGTATTCTTCTGTTGGTCTTTGGGATTCTTGAGTTTTGATTTATTTTGTGATTTGGAGGGATTAGGTGTCAAGCCCAATATCAGGGGCCCTTTGATGGTCACTAGCGGCTTAATCGGGTTAATGGGTGGATTCATGTATGCCTACCAGAACTCTGCGGGATGACTAATGGGTTTCTTCCCCAATGACAAAGAGGTAGCTCGATACAAGAAGTATAGGAACTAGGATTCCTTGGGTTTTGGAAGGGATTTTATGGTGCTCTTCTGATGTTTAGCGTCTCCACGATTAGATGGATTTTCTTATTGCTCAATTTCCTCACTTTTTTTTCTCTCAATCATATCATGATTGCATTTGTTGGTATATCTTGAATTGAAAAACCGGGTTTCACTCCTTTATAATAATGCTAAAGTCTGGCAATGTGCATTTTGGTTATCATATATGTCAGGATTGATTTTTAGATGGATGCCTGGATTTGGATTTTATGAGAGATTTAGTTTTTGAGTAGATAGGCATACCCATTAAGGGGTATATACAGAGTTTATTTATCAGTCTTGCTTTTTTTTATTTTTTCTTTCCCCTCTTTGTTTTGTTTTGGTCTTATATGACCCCACGATAAATTTTTTTTGACTTCTCTGTTCCTTTCTTATTGAATCTTGTTCTAGAATTTTGGGTTTTATATGGTTGAGAAAGTCACCTTAAAAGTGGCATTGGCTTACATTTGGACGTTCAAGTGATAGGTTCCCCATTGTTAAAGTTATGAACTTTATGTCTTCTTTTCTAAGTTACACTTGAAATTGAAAAAAAAAAACGACAGTTTGCCTTTCCGATAATCTTACTGAAATAAAAAATTAAGGCAACAATTATAACGTAGAAGCTTTTCTTATGTATAAAATTGGAAAGCGCACTTTGGATTGAGTTGTTTTTGACATAAAAGATTGACTTATTGTGTCATGAAATATGGTGGATTCTGCGCAATTGAATTTTTAAATGTTATTAGAAATTGTCTAAAGATATCAAATCTAAACACTCATTTAGTAATTAAACTATAGAGGTTGTGGTTGTGGATACAAAGCACTCATTCTAGCAGTCTATTTCTCTATTCCTTCCTATCCAAAGCTGCAACTTAGTGCACCACACATTATTTATTCCTCTCTTACAACTTCAAGTCTTCATTTCCATCTCTTTTCATATGTTTTTCCAACTTGTATCTTGTCAACCTTTCTCATGGATGTTGTGATAGATTTCTATGCAACTTGTTGAAACCAATCTTAGATGACACTCTTTTATTAGTAATAGTATTTTAAGTAGTGGTATCCATAAGCATCCTTTAATCTATTTATTTCTATTGTTATTTCATACATCCATTTTGTCATATACATATGCAATATATGTAGTCTCTCTTCCTATTATCGCTTAGTTGCTCAATGCCCAACATGATATAAGAATCTTGGTGTTCATCAAAACCTGCCATCTTCTTGTATATCCAAGCATCAAACCTTTTTTTCTGTATTGCATGGCCTTCTTTTCTAACTGTCACACCTTCTTCCCCTTTCCTCTACAGTTGCATTCCATATATATGGTATTATTGTATTGACTCAACCCATTTTGAAGACATTTCTCCAAATTTCTTTCATGTACATCTCTCTCGAATTTCAGCAATATCTTAAATATATTGTGATATTAAATTAAGCAATAAAAACACTTTTTATATTTCGATCATTTTATTTATAAATTATATATTTTGTACTTTTAAATTGTTATATATGCTAATATTTCCGCTCGATCTTCACAATGAAAACAATTTTATTTTTAGTTTACCATGAGATTCTTCCTCTCCTCGATATTTTCTTGAGAATGAGTTACAAAAGACTGCCCAAGTCTTTAGTTGTTTACAAGAACCCCCAACGCTTGTATTATTATATTCAGACGCCCTCCCTTTTTGTAATGTATTTCAAATACCCGCCAAAAGCACAAACTGACATTTTGGTCTTCTTCAATAAAAGAACCATTGTAGGCTTCTCATAAGCAAGCAAAAAACAAGGGCCATCTTAGTCACTTTGTTTACCAAGCAAAGTCCACTGAATCATTTCAGGTTGAAAACATGGGAAAAAGGAGTACCTCAAACATCAAACGACGTGACGTTCAGGCGCGCACGGCACATCCTTTTTGGACCCTTTAGCGGCGGTTGCAACTGCTAAAGGTCATTTGAGCGGAGGCTATTAGCGGCGCATACCAGTTCGATTCCGGTCGAATGTTTTTGGATGTTCGACCACGACCCCTACCCTGAAAACAGGCTGTTGAATCAAAATGTTAGGTGGCTATTTGTAAATAGCCGATAAGTCTGCAGCTTTCTCGTAAATTTTTCTTTTTCCGATACCAAAATTTGTGCGATTTGAGATGAACGTTTTAAAGCGGAGCCTAGATTGCTGGGCTGCCACTTTTACAAAATACTCTAAAGAAGATGGAGATTTTGGAAGCATGTCTGGACTCTGGATACATCACTTTTTAACTTACCATTAGCTGATGAGGCATTTTACAAAAAGAATAATTTGTTGATTTAAAATTTTCTTTCTTTTCCCCATGATTATTATTATTATTTGATAGGCAAAGCTCTCCACACCTTGGTCTGCATGAAATGGACAAGTTTGCATGCAAAATTTATTCAACCAGCTACCCTGGTCCTAAATGCCATGCCATTTACAATGTTCTCTGTGTCACAGAACTCTTGTATTCCTGAAATGGAATGATGGTGCTCACATAGCAAACAGTGGAAACAGTTGACATGGTTTCACCTCCACCCATCATTTCTTTCAACTCCATCATCAGAACCCACGTCAAGAATGGGTGCTTCCTGCAAGCATTCCATGTCTTCCACCGCATGAGAATGTTAGGTCATTCACCAGACAGCTACACCATCCCTCTAATGGCCAAGGCCTACGTATCCCTCTCTGCTTTGCAAGAAGGGAAGGCCTTGCACTCCTTATCCATCAAGCTTGGAATCCATTGTAACCTCTTCATCCAGACCTCACTCGTTGACATGTATTGTAAATGCGCCAGCTTTGGTTCTGCACGACAACTGTTTGATGAAATGCCTCAGAGGGATGCCGTCTCTTGGAATGCCTTCTTCACATTCCTTGCAGAGAGCGCTGATGAAGTTTCTTCCTTCCTCAATCTCATGAGATATTCAGATGTGAAACCAGACCTTGCTACCATTCTCACCATACTTCCTGCTTTCAGGTATCCTTGTCGGTTGTATCAGGGGATGTCTGTTCACTGTTTGGCAATCAAGAGTGGGTTGATTGTGGATGCTGTGTTGGCCACTTCATTCATTGGCATGTATGGCAAGAGTGATGATCTGGGTTCTGCCTGAATTTTGTTTGAGGAGATGGTTTTCAAAGATCTGATATCATGGAATGCCATGATTGGTGGGTGCTGCCAAAATGGATGTTACAGAGAAGCAGTTGAGCTGTTCTTGCAAATGAGGTTGGAGAATGTAAGTGTCGATTCTACATGTCTTCTAACTATCATGTCTGCTTTATCTCATTTGGGTAGTTTAAGGCAAGGTCAATCTGTTCATGCTTTCAGTCTCAAGCATGGGATGGAACATGATGTGTTGTTATATAATTCTATTGTAGATATGTATGTGAAGTGCTCGGATTTGAGATCTGCTGAAGCCTTGTTTCAGACGATGCAATTTGTAGATGTTACATCATGGAACCCGATCATTCATGGATGTCTGCCCAATGGAAATTATGCAAAAGCAACTGCCTATTTCAGGGAGATGCTGCTCTCAGAAGGTAGAGTTGATGATATAACTCTTTCCTGTATCGTGTCAGCATGTGCTGATCTGAGAGAACTCAGAGTTGGAAAATCGGTTCATGGTTGGGAAATCAAGAGATCTGGGGATCTGAATGTTTCTGTAGGCAATGCTCTTATTAGGATGTACTCGAAATGTGAGAAGATCAATGCGGCAGTGAATGTATTTAAGGGATTGTCTTATAGGGATATTATATCATGGAATTCAATGATTGATGGACTTGTAGAGAATGGCCGAGCTTCAGAAGCTTTCAGTTATATGCGTGATATGCAGTTGGCTGGTGTCAGACCTGATTCAATTACTATACTGGCTATACTTCCACTTTGTGCTGAACTTTATCTTCTACAGCAGGGAAGAGCGATTCACTGTCTTGTTATTCGCAGGAAATTCGATGTGGACTCTTCTGTAACAAATAGTTTGATGGACATGTATTCAAAATGTGAAGATGTGAAATCTGGAGAACTGCCGTTTGAAATGATGCCTGAAAGAGATTTGATCTCATGGAACACCATGATTGCTGGATACTCACAGAATGAGTATGCAGGAGAGGCATGGTCCTTGTTTCGTGAGTTGTTTGCTTCTGATGTAACTTGCAGCCTGACTACTCTGTTAGCGTTGCTGCCTTCTTGTCACTCTGAGGAATCACTACAACCAGGAACATCTCTTCACTGTTGGATGCTTAAATTGGGATTTTCAGCCTATGGTTCTGCTCTAAATGCTCTCATGTTCATGTATATAAACTGTGGAGACTTGTCTGCTGCTCGCTTATTGTTTCAGGACGTTCCAACTCCAGACTTGGTTACATGGAACACAATCATTGCGGGATGCACCCAGTTAAGCTTTTATAGAGACGCTTTGGATATTTTTAACCAGATGAGGAGTGCAGGAATGTATCCCGACTCAATCACTCTTGTTAGTGTGCTATCAGGTTGTGGCCATCTGGAATTCCTTGGTCATGTCATGGCCATTCATGGCTTTGCACTTAAAACAGCACTAGACTCTGATCTTCGTGTAAGCAACACATTGATATTAACGTATTGTAGGTGCAAGGTTGTTGAAGCTGCAGAATCAATATTTGCTGGAATTGATTATAGAAATATATGTTCATGGAATTCAATGATCTCTGGTCTTGTGCAGAATGGATGTACCAAGAGAGCCATCAAACTCTTTCATCAAATGGAATTTGACCCTAATGTGATTACCCTTGTTAATATGATATCTGTTTGCACACAGTCAGGAGCTTTGGCAGTTGGTAAGAGCATAAACGGGTACATCCTTCGGCTGGGGTTGCTTCAAAACATCTATATAAATGCAGCACTTGTGGATATGTACAGCAAATGTGGTAGACTCGATATTGCAGTAAGAACATTTGATAATTCAATGGAGAAATCAGTCGTATCTTGGAATTCCATGATTGCTGCTTATGGATTTCATGGCTTGGGTAAAAAAGCTCTTGAATTGTTCTCAGAGATGTGCATGATGGGCATAAAACCAACCAAGAGCACCTTCATCAGCCTGCTTTCAGCATGCAGTCACTCGGGGCTGGTGGATGAAGGATTAAGGCATTTTAGTAGAATGTCAAAAGAATTCAATATAACTCCTAGCACCGAGCATTACGTATGCATGATAGATCTGTTTGGAAAAGCAGGACGAATTTATCAGGCGTGTGAATTTATTAAAGAGATTAAAATAGAAGCTGCACCCGGTGTGTGGGGTGCACTCTTGAGTGCATGCAAGGATCACAGCAATTTAGAAGTAGGAAAGCAGGTAGCTCAGTACCTGTTTGACTTGGATCCGGGAAACATTGGATATTATGTATCACTTTCCAACATGTATGCAGCTGCTGGAAATTGGTCATACGCATCAAAGCTCAGGGAAATTATCAAAATTAGGGGATTAAGAAAACTGGCAGGCTGGAGTCTTGCTGATTCTTGTTCAGGGGAAGAACAGATGAGTGCATTCTCACACTTGTCACTCTATTAGTAAGACAAAATTGATACGAACTTCTGATTCTGTACACTAAACTTTCCTTCATTTCTTAGGCTGATATTAAACAAGTAGTCAAGAGTAAATACTGTACAAGAGCAATGTGAAAAGAAGATATACAGTAGAGCCCAAAAGTCTTGTTCACATAAAAAATAAGGGTTGTTAACAATGAGGAAAGGAAAAGGAGATCATAGAATAACTGGAATTCTTGCTTATTTTTCAGGTAAACCGTTGATGAATTGGATGCAGATTGAGCTTTGCAGTTAGGTTTCGTATGACACGAGCACTAGAATGGCTATATGATACTGGACATGGTCGATTCTTCAATTTAATGGGGATTTGTGCCCCAAGAAGAAAACTGCAGACTTTCTTCTAAAATGTGCTTCCTAAGTTTTCAGCATCATATTCCTCAGCCATAAGGACACTTAATGCAATTAAGGGACACCCTTAATCAAGAATCCAGGCACACCTTTAACTTTCTGATCAAACGCAATTGCTTCCAAAGGCTAATAATGGGTCTCACCAACCACGAAGTATCACCATGCCTAGCTTACTGATCATACACATTTGCTTAGTAGTGGATCTTACCAACCCGAGTATCACCATGCCTTCCTTGCCCATGTCTTTACCCTGGACTCACCATACCAACAAGTTTGGGATCATTGAGGTTTGTGACACTGGTTTGCATCTGGAGATGTCAAACGAGATAAAATCAGGTCATTCACCTTGGATGCTCTTCATCACAAAATGAACGACACCATGAAAAAAGTTTGGTTTAAGAAGTAGATGGGTTATTTAAAATTGGATGGTTAGTTTTTGTTAGAATTTGAAACGATCAAACGGGACTGCTTTGTCCCCAGATCCATGTGTTATCAAGCGTGGGACAACTCACGTTGAGACCATTTTGTCCCCGGCTGGATTTTGTCCGGCATTTCAAACGCTCATCCTTACAAGGGTTGACAAGTCCAGAAATAGTCGTAGTACTCTGGTTTACCAATGGGATCAAGTAGAGTCTCTACTGTAGAGAGTGTTATACAGGATAGCACGTTTCTTGTAACCTTTCTCCAAACTATTCTCAGCTTATCCGAACTAAGAACTATAAACAAAGAATCTTCTGAATCATCGAGTTAGTAAAGCCATCTTCCAAACCACATACAAAGGTATTCGCATAAGTTCATTAGAGAACTAAAAAAAGTATCATGTAACTTCAAGGGTATTTTCTATTGAAAATGTATGGTATATACACCTTTGATTATAACCAGTATTGAGAAAAAAAGATGCCCAGGAGACGATATCAGAATTTTGGAGAGAACAGAAACAAAAACTCATCTCTCTTGCCACCTTCACATCAAGAAAAATTGCATAATTTACAAGAGCTAGAAAAGAACTATACAACAATTAGAGCTTCAAGATATGAGATGAGGCTTATTCCCTTAATCGGCATTCCTGTCTAGAATTTCCGACTCCTCGAGCTGATTATTACTCTCTTCACTTTTCTTTGGTTTTTCAGGGGATGATCCAAATAACTGAACTGTCAAACTTCCACCTGTGAAAAACAAGTTGCCAACGTGAAATCAATCAGAAATCAAGCAAATGAGTTGAATATGAAAAGAGGATATTTGCTACCAGAATTTTAAAACAATTGCTTGCCAATATATCATAGAAAAGCGAGCACCTAGAAGGACCTCAAGCACCAAGGAAAAAAGCCAATTTGGAACTAGCAACTCCTTGTTGTTAAATGACACATAGTGGGACACCTTTTTCCATAGTTATAAAAGTATGGATAAACAAACTAAGAAGAGGTGAACCAGAATGCTAAAAATTATCAAAGAAAAAAAAACAAAAATAATGCGGCAAGAGTTGATAAACTTACATAGCAATGACAAATGATAGTAGCGTGCAGAAAAATACATAATTAATAGAGACCATAATTTTGCATATTTTCATGAGCAAGAACTCAATTGAAATTGTAAGCTACCATGCAATACGTCAAAATTGATGTTAATGTCACCCTTCTTGGCATTATTTTTTTCCTATTATATATTGACGATATGATTATAAGTATTGAAGATATCTGTTTGTTTTTTTCAATACTATAATGTGCAACTTCATGAATAATTTAAAATGGCCTTAGCATTTTCTAAATATTTCCTACATGTTGAAGTTGATTATTCTCAACATGGATCCTTACTATTCGAGCCAAACTCACAGCTGATGCCATTGCTTACAAACACCATGTGCACTATCATTTCTCAAGTTGTTTATCCTATGAGTCAGTTCCAATGGAGTACATGGCTTAAAGATTAGTTGATACATTTAGCTCCCAGGACTAAAAGAAGTTTTCTTGTATGAATCCCTTCCACAAATGGTCGTTGAAGTGGATTCATACCACACAGGATATTGTGAAGGCACACTCCATCGCCGGTGTTCCTTAGGCCATTCTCCTACTTGAAGAAAGCAATATTACAAGTGCATGTTGGAAACAACAGATGAGAATTCTCACCAGGCCCAAAATTTTTCTTGTTTGGCTGAAGTCAGAAAGACAAATATATGGAAGTCAACAATTAGAGCTTCAAGATTCTCTTAAAAAGATTTTCTTAAAATTGCCTAGGGAGGTGTTGGTTAATATTCCCTTGAAAAAGCAGAAAGATGACCAGCTACATCATGCCAACGATGTGGATATTTTCTTTAATTATCTTAAAACCAGGCACCATAATTCTCTTAAAAAGTATCTTACCCAGTACAAGCACAGCACCGAACCACCCCATGGCACCCCACCTCTCATGAAGCATGAACCATGCAAAAGCAGCCCCCCAAAGAGGTTCCAAACCATATATAATAGCAGTCTCTGTTGCTGAAACATCTCGCATGGCAGTCAACTGCATGTTTATTCATAGTTGACAATATATTATAATGCAATCAACAGCAAGTTGAACAACAATCACTTCCCCAGAAATGTTGATAATTATCAGCCTATGTCACATGGGTGCGGGTGCGGGCGGGGGTGCGGCACTTTAAAAAAACTTGGGTGCGGGGTTGCGGCAAAAATATAAATATATAAATATATAAATAAATATATATATATATATATATATATATAAAGTCCAAAAGTTGGACATAAATGACCCTGGGTGTGTTGACTGCACCCAGGGTCAGGTTGACCGCATCGAGTGCGGGTGCGGGTGTGGCACCTAGTTGAAGAGTCCCTGTGACATAGTTATCAGCATAATATGAACATACCTCAGCCCATAAGCACAAGACCGTTGAGAAAATGCCAGTGTATAATGCTGGCACCCATGGAAACGCAAGTAAACCATCCCACATTGCAGCCCAAGATATTGAGTTCATCTGATGAGTGTCAAACAACCCACTTTTCACGAAATACCAGATTGCTGATGATAAAGCTACAACCCAGACCTGAAGGTCATTATCATTTTTATTCAACATTAACGGGGTGGAGAAAAATATGAAAGAATTACCAGAAAGAATATGATGACATAAGAATCAAAAAGAGCATGAGAGACGTCCTACTTCATATCCAAGAAGAGCCAAAAACTTTTCTTTTTTTGTTGTTCTTGAATAGTGTTCAGTTCTAAGCATGTGGATCCCGAAAGTAACAGCACTCAAAAAGTTCAAGAAATCCCCAACCTTGAACATATTGATCATAAGGAGGTAAGTCAGGCACACGTATTCAAATAGCAAGAAGCAATTCTCTGTTACAAGTCATCGTTTTGATCAATTTAAAATCACAAAACAATGGAGCCTGAAGAAACCATTCAAAGTATTTAGAGCTTACAGTAGGTGGAGAACCACTAGATTCAATCAGCCCAATTCCAACAAGTGAAGCAATGGCACCAAACCATGTAAGCAAAGGAATCCTTGCTCCTAAAATACCATCGATCAAGGGCACAACAATCACCTGGCCATGTAATGAAAAACTTCAGATCTCAATCTTGTACTAGACTAGTCCTAGAATGAATGGATTAGTACTCAAAGGAGGTTGCAGAACTTATTTACTTTTTTCTTGGTATCATGTAAATGTCATAAAGGAACTGAGGTAAGGAAATTACTGTGAATGAAGAGATAAATGATGCACGTCCCGCATCAGATGTAAGAAGTCCAAGGGCTTGAGTTAGATAACCCAAACTAATCCAGAAGCCCAACTCCAATCCTGCAGTCCGGGTCTCAGAATCCTTGTGGTCCCGCATTATGAAGGGCAGAAATGGCACAGCTGATACAGCAAATCTTACAACTGTAAATAAAGCCGGATCCATGATAGCTTCTACCGCTTTGACCACCGGAATATTGCTTGCTAAAAACAAAGAGAGAAGCAAGTGAAGCAGCATTAGTAATATATCATGGCAAAAATAAGATGATATACACAGTTTTGTAACAAAGCTCATAAATAGATCCCTAAAGCAAACACCAATTCATTGTAGAATTGGGATAACTTATAACAATCACGACACAACCATCAGTTCCATGGTTGAGATATAAGAATGAATAAGCAATAAAAGCCAAAAAAACGCAAGCACAAACTCTGAAATACAAAATTTTCACATGTATGACTTCTGCACAGTAAGGTATATGAAAATTCTGTATGTTTCAAAGTGTCAAACCATAGGCAGAAAGTCTGCAAAATAATAAGATCTAAAGGATGCCACGTCACCCTTGGACAGTTGACAAGGGGTCACCCACCGATTTTTCCTAACTAACGATACATGTAAATGTTAACTATTATCAAAGGTGCATATATTGAGTAGAAAGCACCGTTTCTTCATAGATCAGACCCCGGAGATATGATTTGTACAAGTTGTTAATGCAGTGAACATGTTAACATCCACAATAAGCCTAGATCTTGAAGGATATATATATATATATATATATATATATATATATATATATATATAGAGAGAGAGAGAGAGAGAGAGAGAGACAACGGCATGGGCATAGATATGGTCATCTTCCTTCCCATCTTCCACAAAACTAAGTGCCCACATGTTCGAAAAAGTCAATTCATAATTCGACCTTATACTTACAAATTATGCAGATAACAAGTGAAGCTCAACTTGTAACTTAATGCATCACACACCAGAAAAATGGACTGTCAGGTGCATATATCATAGCCCACCTGCCCATACCAAAGACATCTACATACACTTTGCTTGAAGATGTCCATTATACAAATAGGGCACTGCCCACAAATCATCAGTAACACTGCATAAAACTAAATGGCCACATGAAAAAAAGAAATTCAATTGGTAATATTTTCATTTTATCTCATAAAATATATAGATAGCAAGGGCACCTCAACTTTATTAACTTCACGCATCATGCCAATGAACTGAAACTCAAGTGTCAGATGCATATATCATCGCCTACTTATGCATACCAAAGCCATCTACATACACTTCTCTTGAAGATGTTCACTATCCATGAATGAGCACTGTCCCACAAATGATCACTATAATGATTGCTAATCGTTTCATGCCCTAGCTCCAAGGATTTGAAGGATCAGCTGCAAAGCACAATATGGTATGCAACATTTCAATTAATAAATGAAGTTGCTTATGCGGTGTAAGTAATTACAATTAGGGAAAGATCAAGCATGCCTTCTCATATAGCATAATATCAATTGTAGTCAAAATGTAATGTTAACTATTTGGATACCAGCCCATGGACAAATGTAGAATTCTTCTTCGCTAACTTCAAAAGAAGAAGCGGTGAGAGAGCTCTGTTAAACGATCCCAGCTATTGATTTCTCATACTCTGTCTTCCCCGTCAAGTTTTTGACAATTTTTCAGTTTCAATCTACATCTAGAAACAACTGCAGAAACTAAAAACCGTTCTACTCGTTTGATTACAGAGCCAAGAATCATAGTATTTGTTAATGATGGCAATAAGTCCAAAAGTTTTTAAAAGAATACCTAGAAGAAAACAAATCAATAACAAACTAGAATTAAATACACAAATTCAGCAAAATGACCAAAAAGCACCATGGAGTTGTTCAAAAGCAAGGATACCAAAGATTATGGTGCTAATGTTGAGCAATATGATGCTCCTCACTTTCTTGGAAGCAAAGAAAATCCTCTTCCAGACGGGCTGCTTAGAGATCGAAGAATTAGACCAATTCAAGAGAAATCTAGGAAACACACCCCCATTTCTTGCTACATTCTCATCGCTATCTTCCTCCCCGACTATGAAGAAGCTACTATCTGCAAACCTGCCTACCAGACCATGCTTCAAAACCCTCTTCGGAGTGAAATTCTCAGAAGATTTCAGAGGAACAAGAGATGGGTTCGGACGTGAATCCTTGATTCCGCCATGTGGGGACTCGTCCAACGAGAACCTCACAAAACGGGCACCTCTGCGATTAGGTCTGGTGAAAGAATTGTCCGAGAAAACGCAGATTTTCGAAGATTTGATGAAGAAAGAGATACCAACGACGTTTTTGGTCGTCCCTCTCCACGGGGAAGATGGAGAAGCCATGAAAAAGAAGGCTGAAGGAATCGTTCAGAGAGGGAAACAATTTGATGGGTCACTAAGAATTCGAAGAGAATTGAAAGGGAAGGCGAAGGGGATGAAGACGGAGCTCTGATGGCGTTTTCTCCATTGCTGCAGATCAAAAAGCCTACCGTAAAAGAAGGGTTGAATACTTTCGAAAGAAAAAACAAAACAAGGGTTCAAACTGATAGTCAGAGATGGCTTCTCATCCTTGTGAACCTCTCTCAGGTTGTTTTGTGATGATGTGAGAGAGATTTTTAGTTTTCATGAGTGGCCCAAGGGAGTTGGCGTAGTGGGGTGGGACCTTGCCTGCTAGGCGAGCAGTCAAGGTTTGGGGTCGTCTTTCTTCGCAAGCCGATGCCTAGCGTAAGCCCCGAAGGCAAGGGTCCTAGCCTCAGAATTTTACGCTGCCAGCAAGACCACCATAGGTATGGCAGGCTGAGACAGCACGGCCGGGTCTTCGTGTTGAGTCCGGTTTTTAGGGTTATAAATTCAAAAAAAAAAAAGAAGTGAGCATGGGTGGATTCGTCCTGGGTATTGCAGACTTGGACCCAGGCCGAGCCCACACAAGTAGGATGTACTCGAGTTGGATTTCAGTCAGATGTAGTCACATGCAGCTCAATCTGATTCGAATTCGAATGGGAAAGGTTTTCAATAAATCCACCAACAGGGGCTCCGCTTGTTTGGTAAGTGCACTTCACCTTGTGTTGGGACGATGCAGGTTCGAATCCCAATTATATCGTTGTATAACTAACCCATGCCTTTAAAAAAATAAAAAATTTCAATAAAATCTAAACCCAAATTAGAGTGAGATTCAGGTTCGAAGGAAGTCGCTTTCCCTTGAAAGAGACGCTCAGAAGGGAAAACTGCTTCCTCACAAGGAAAGGTGTAAACCCTACACCGTGATGGGAAAGATATTTGGTATTTAATAAAAATGGGTCCTGCCACATACTTCTGGTGGAGATATTCGTTTTGCCCTCCTTGTGAAAAAAGGGCCTCTTTGCCTCTTTCATGGGAAAGACAAAATACAAACGCATTGGCGTCCTTGAATGAAAAGGTCCCCTTACTTGGAAGAAGAAGAAGGGTCCTGTAGGGTGCCATACCAAATCTTTTTGGGTTTTTTGCAAATTGGTGTTCGCCTTATCAGCTATTTGCAAATTAGCTTCTTTCTCATGGTTTATTACAAAATTATCCTTCTGTCAACATCTGCTAGGTTAACCATGGTCAAACTCCGTGAAATTATTATTATTTTTTTTTTTAAAAGGCAAGTTGAGGTTATCAGTCATACAACTATACAAACTTGAGGTGACGTACACTAGTTGCTCCTATCAGACAAGTGAAGGCCCCATTGGTAGGGTAAAAGGAAGGTGAAATTTCCGTCAAAAAGAGAGCAACGGCTGTTAACGTCAATGACCAATTTGCAAAAGTTAACCAAAAGGCGGGTATCAATTTGCAAAACCTTACAAAACAAGCGCTAATTTGCAAATAACCAATAAGGAAGCGACCAATTTGCAAAAAATTGCTGGATTTTTTTTTTAGGTAAGTACAAATGGGCCAAGCCCCCCCCCCCCCCCCCCCGCCCCCACCTGCGCTGCATTGATTGAGGTTTGGACCAATCTGGTGATGGGACCCATAATGTGCGGACCATGCGGGTCCCAAATTCGGACGTCCTTGGAGGTAGCACCACAACATAGACTGTTTGCACTTTGCACTTAGGGGGTGTCAATGGGTCGGGTTTAACCCGACCCGTAAGGGTTTGGTGATAAACAAAGAAGTCCCATTAGAATCAGGTTCAGATTCAAAGGATCCGATTAATATACTTAGCTGGGTATGGTTTATGAAATTTTATACCAGACCCTGTCATGACCCGAGTTCAATGTAAAAAAGATAAAAGAAAATATATTTATTTTACTGGGTCTAGTTCATGTAATTCTTATAAGGTTCGGGTATGGTTTCTCTTATAGTAGATCTGATTGGACCCGAGTATGAAACCGGTGGGCCTATACTAGCATCTTAAATCAAATCTGGGTTTGTTCCCACCTAGGTGCCAACTAAACCCGAACCGTACGCCCCCATTTCCACCTAGAGGTTAGGATGCAAATGGGTTGAATCCAGGATGGACCTTTTGCAATTTTTGGCTATTTTGAATCGGATTCTTCATGTATTTTAACTGTTCTGGATCCAACCCGTTTGATTCCTGCCTAGAGGCAGAGAATGTGCCCCTCTTTGTACAGCTAAAGTTTGTATGGGTCCAGTCAGGTTCCACATTGATGTGGACCCAAGTTTGAGATGGGTCTTGGTTTGCACGGTTGTTGTTGGCCCTGCAAAATGACAAAATAACGTTGAGATTGTCTGGAAAAACACGACATTTTTGTTGCCGTTTAAATGGCAAAAAAAATGCGATATTCTCAACGTATCACGATATTAGCGTTTATATCAAAATATTGTGATATTTACTGATGTATTAGCTATTTAACAGGTTAAATATTTTAAACCTGTATTTATTCTTACGATTTTTTTTAATGACGTTTTGCAGGAAAAGAAAATTGTCAAACAAACCCGAAGCAGTGTGCGTTGGACTCACCCACACCTCCCATTGATTGCCAAAAAAGTTAGGTTAATTGGCTCCAATGGGTTCCTCTGCTAAATCCAAAGCTAATTTGGATGGATCTTCAGAATCCAATATCTGGCCAACAATGCTCCCAACTCACCAGGCCTAACATGGGCCACCTTTACGTCACCGACCAGGCTCGGTGTAGTTCAACCACACTGCCTTAGCAGTAGGGACGCCAACCAATCTGATTCGATACGGATAATCTGATGCTTACCCAGATTCAGTAAAGCACTCCAGAGTCCAGATCCAATCATCTAGATTGGCCACATCTAATTTTGGGTTTTCATATCGTATTCAAGTTGGTTCAAATCCCATACCGGCTAGACCAATCGGCCCGTTTGATTAAAATCTCGATGCCATAAAAAATGCATGTTTACACTTGCGTCTTATATGCTTCAAAATCACATGTGATTTTTTGTCCTAGGGTTCCAAATCCTATGAATCCAAATTACATGGTAGACAATGTGATTTGGAATCACACGAGAAATTAGTAAAATGAATCCTACGTTTGGTTGGATCTCATGTAATTTGGAATTACATGAAATTTATAAAGTGAATCTCATTTGAACCGTATTTAAAAGTAATCAAACACAAAACTTTTTGGCACATAGGCCCAAAAACAAGCCTCGTAAAAAATGAGAACCTCAAACGTGAGATTTAGAAAGTGAGTCTATGCTTTATCAGGAAAACCTTAGAAAGTGATTCTAAAAACTTGAAATCTCATGTTTTTTCGTAGATAGGATTTTAGGAAGAACGTGATTTCGAATCATTATGATTCAAAATCATGACAACCATTTGAAATCTCACGGGTTGATCATTCTGATTCCAAATCCCGTGCCAGTTGAGGCACCCAAATGCAGCCGAGGTCTCATGTCTCATGAGATTTTTGTGAAAGTGAATCTCTTTTGAACAGTATTTTCACTTTTCAAAAATACAACCAAACAACTCCCATCATCTCTTTTGAAACTAGGAATTTTGCATCTAAAATGTTTAAAAAAAATAGGGCTTTTCTTAACTCCCACCATCTGAACCTGGACATGGACCTGGACCTGGACCTGGACCTGGACCTACCTAAGCCAGATCGGACTAAACCAGAATTCAGATCCAGCATTGCCACCTAAAATTTGACTCTGTTATCGATCTCTTATGGTCCAGTCTAAGTCCACCCCGTTAATAAGCAGACTTGCTTGCACTGAAGTAGCGCAGCAGGCTGTAAATGGTTAGGTTTGGTGAGGCCTCCGATCTGATCCAATCCGACAATTTATTTACGATAAGAATCATTAAACTAATATCCAAAAGGGTATTTGGATCGACTTTGGATTTACACACTCGGAAATTCTACGGATTCAGATCAGTGTCATACCAGATCCACATTTAGATTCAGATCTAATCATATCCATTTATACACTTTACATTGTAAACCCCTTGAATTTGGTCTTCTTACCAGACCCAGTATACCGTATGTGTATTTTTTTTATCTGGATTCAATCTTACGTCATCTGGTCTTATTCATGCTCATGTCGACTGCACAAAATTAAATAAGTGACCTGATTTTTCATGAGGGTTGCTCGTCATAAAATAAAAAGGAATGGTTCACTTCATCACTTCCCAAACCAAACCAAGTCAAGTTGAGAGTGGTTCCCTTTGTTTGAGCATAATTAATGGTGATGATAAATTGATTATATGGAGTTGAAAACGATGTTGTCCCAAAAGAAACAAAAAAAATGAAAGAGAGGGATTTGACAAAGATGTCCTATAGTCACAAAATCTCATTATTTGGGAATTTCTCAGCAAAGCAAAATCTCAGAGGATAAAATTAAAGGATAATTTTTTAAGAGAAAATATCAGTACCTTTACAATTTGAAAACATATAAAAATATAAGGAAAACACTAAAAATATAAAAACTAATATATAAAAAAATTAAATATCACATTGATAATTTGATAATGTCCTGATACAAATACAATATTTTTGAAAAACACCATGTTTTTCTCCAGTTTATATCAGTTTTTGACATTCTCGCAATAAAATCAAGAAATTTTTTCTAAAAATGGCCAATATTTGTGACTATGATCATAGCAACTTGCAAGGAAAGCTTCTCTCATTGGACCAGGTCAAGCCTGATAATGCCATAACCTCTTATTATGACGAAGCTTTCTTGGAATTCACGGTTCTTTGTAGCTCAGTCTTCTTCAGACCAGAAAACCGTGAATTTAAAGTCCTTGAGAATCTCAAATTCTTTGGTCTAAGTTACTGTGTGGTAAACCCTCGCGTGGGCCCACGCCAGATATATACAGAGGCAATCAAACACTCAATGTCTCGTTAAAAACCGTTGGGGTCATTCTCGCCCATATAATATAACCAGCCTCAGTTTTTACTTTTTTTTTCCACAGAAAAAGAAAAAGCTGGGGTTAGGCAGACCCCTACCATTCCAATCATACCCTTTGGGGTTCGAACTTGCAACGTCCTAACACGAAGGTGACGTGCACTAACTGCTTCTGCCAAACAAAAAGAGCCCCCGTTGGTACCCTCCGTTTTTCTTGCACCATACTCCATGCAGGGAAAATGAAAGCTAACCTGTATAAAAGGAAAGTTGCCTGTCAGTTTCTTGCTGACTTGTAAAACCAGAGAAGACTTCATCTTTGAAATTCTTGTCAACAAAATACCCGGAGCCATAATTCTCAAGCGACTTCACATTGAAAAGTCATCACCACCACTTCCCATGAAAACCCACTTCATAGACTTCTCTCCTTTGACTTGTCTTCTGTAATGCCTGGTTCAAATTCTTCTGATCTCTGGTTTTGCTTGTGATGCTTTCTTCAGTTTTTAGAGAACATAGTTGGGTGCCATACGCCTGCTTCTGCTATTCTACCACCAAATTGGCACCACCCATCTGTTGGTAAAAGGGCAGAAGAATGGGCAAGAAACTCGATGCTCTGTTTGGGTCCTTTGGGAGAAAATCAAAGGAATCAAAACTCAAGTCCCTTCTCAAACTTGCAATCTCTAGGCTTGCTGTTCTTAGGAAGCAACCCCGTGCCCGTTGTGCTCTAGCAAGAAAGGATGTTCTGGAACTCCTCAGGAGGGAAAAGCAAGACATAGCTCTTATTCGGGTATTTGTTTGGTTTCTGTTGAATTCTGGAATAGAAAGCTAATATAGAAAAAGAGAGAGCAGAGAAATTAAATAGTTTTTAATTCTTGTAATTAAGTTTTTGTTCGGATGCTTTTATGATTTTTAGGTAGAATCTGTGATCAAGGACCAAAACTTGTTGGATGCTTTTGATATGATAGAAGGCTTCTGTCGTCTGTTGATAGAGAGTTCCTACATCATAGAAAACAAAGAGTGAGTTTCCCTGACTTGTCTTTTGCTCTGCTGTAAAAGGTCTGACCCCCGTTCCTTTTCTTTTCATGAAAATTTATTGGCTTCTCAGAACTGCTTTCTCAAACTTCTCTTCTCTGCAACTCGTGTTTTTCAACTTTTTCCGCTTCACTGGACAGCGAAGCAGTAGATAATCTGAAAATTGCTGAAAAAGAGGAACTGTTGGTTGGTATTTCAGGACATGCCCAGATGAACTGACAGAAGCAATTTCTAGCTTGATTTTCGCTAGTTCAAGATGTGGACAGTTGCCTGAGTTGCAAGACGTTCGTTCAATTTTGGCTTCAGCTTTTGGAAAAGAATTCACTGATTCTGCACTTCAACTGCGTCAGAGCAATGAGGTGCATGTGAAGGTATGCATCAAATATAGACCAAAATGACTTTCCTAAACGATAGCAATTTAATTTTTAATCTCTCTCACTCTCTCAGATGGTTCAGAAGATGTCAATAGAAAAGCCAACTCTGGAAGCCAGACTTCAAGTGCTCAAGGAAATTGCTTCCGAACATGGTATTCAACTGAATCTGGAATATCATCTATCTGACCTCACTGTGGTATGTACATGAACACAGGCTCGTTTGGATTCTTTTTTAATTTTGTCAACTGCAACCATTTGTAACCATCTTTACAGGAAGGGATGGGGTTGAACCAGGAAAAGCCTGCAAGATCAGATGAGGATCAGAAGGAGATTTCGATCAGAAAGGAGACTTCAATAAAAAAAGAAGCCTCAAGTGTTCGTGACAGATCAATAGAAGTTGAGGAGTTTTCGATGAAAAAGGAGACTTCAGTCAAAAAAGAAGCCTCAAGTAATCGTGACAGTTCAGTAGAAGTTGAGAAGGAGATTTCGATCAAAAAGGGGACTTCGATCAAGAGTGAAACCTCAAGCTATCGTGACAGTTCAATAGAAGTGGAGAAGGAGATTTCGATAAAAAATGAGACTTCAATCAAAAGAGGAACCTCAAGTTATCGTGACGGTTCAATAGAAGTTGAGAAGGATCAGTTGATTTCTGCACGCGTTCAAGCAGCAAAATATACGGATGCGGTGGATGCAGCACAGGACGCTTCCCAGTTTGCCGCTTTTGCAGCAGCAGCAGCCAGAGCAGCGATGGTACTTTCACGGGAGGAATCCCAAGGTAAAGGTTTCGATGAATCTGACAGTTCCGATTCTGAAAGGAAAAACACATATGGTGGGAATGGAAATGAAGGGTCCCCGCACTCCGGAGCCATACACTCAAGGGCCTCCTCATCAGGCTTGGAGAAGGTCCAGCCTGCACAAGATTTTAGCTCCGGATCAGAAGAAGAAGAAGAAGATATTGATAAGATCAGATGGGATACAGAGGAACAAGAATATGCGGAAAAATTGAAGTGGCATCCACAAAGATCTCCACCTTTCTCTATCTCAGGTTCTATTAGCATTTCTCAAGCAAACAAAAACACCCCTTCAAATGCGTCACCTTGGTTCGGAGGGCCTTCGATGGCGAGTGCGAAACCGCTTCGCCACGGTGAGCTTGGACCACCAACAAACTCCTCTGATGATGACCACTCTTCGCCAGAAAGAAACAATGACTGGAAATACAGGAAGAGTACGAGTCATGGATTTAGAAGGACCCATACAACTGAGGTCATAAGAGATGGAGACTTCCTGAATGAAACTGCCGAAGATTTCAAGCCAGGTGACCCTTACCAGAGACGACACCTGGTGCAGTACCCCACAGATTCACACATCAACATGAAAGGACTGGCAAAGAACTCAAGGGTTGAGTTTTATGGCTGTGAAGGAAATACTCGACCAGAAAATGAAGACGACTATTCCACTGGGATGCTGCGATGGCAGAGCTCGGACATGGGGAAAGAGTCGTCCCGAGATGAGCCCAATAAATGGCAGCAAAGAGGATTTGTTTCTGTACGGACCAAACGAGGATCCATGTGAGAAAAACAAAGGGAAATGTGAGGCCAAAAGATTTTGTTGGAATCCAACAAAACTGTCTGCAGAAAGTATTGTTATTCCCTTGCTCTTCTTCCTCTTTCCTGTTGGTAATGTATTTCAAGTGTTCTCCTCAGTGTTCCGTTGAACTTGTTAATGATGTAAAGCCGATGGCTTGGCTGTTCAAAATACAAGGATTTCTTTTTAATAAAAGTGACGATATACCATAAGAGCATAAGAGCAGATGCAGGCTACTGCTGCTGCCTGGCGATGATTACATGTTCAGGATTTTTTTTTTTTAAGGAATACATGTTCAGGATTTCGTGCTACAACTTCTTGATGCAAACATAAATTATGGGTATGCATATTGTAAAACCCAAGATTTTTTCTTTTTAAAAAATTGTTTTTGGGTTGAACCCAAGTCGGGTTCAGACCCGACCTAGATCCAAACCGGGTGCACGCCCTCCCCCGTGCTTACTTAAAGCATACAGGGGGCAAGGGTTTCGAGAAACCCTATGTCCCTGCTCTCTCACGCCGCTCGTTCGATTGTCGATCATCACCGCCCCGGCTTCGGGGGCTTCATCGGTGCCTTTCCGGTCGGCACCCTCCGTTTCTGACCTCGTCGGCCACCTCCTCTTCTTCTCCCTCACTCTCTCCCTTCTTCTCCCTGTGTGCACCGATAGGCAGCCCCAACTAGTATCTCCCCCTTCCTCTCGCGTAGACTCAACTTGTCGGCAATAGTCGTTGGAGCCCCATTGTCGCGGCCTTCTCAGCTTGCGTAACAGAGCTCTCTCGTACCCCATGGTCTGAGACGTACATTACTTACGTTCAACGACGTACGCAGCACCGCAACTCCTCAAAGTAGAGAAAAGTTGTGCAAAGGACAATGGACAAACTTAAATTAAACAATTAAAATTCTAAAATGAGAAAAGAAAGGACTAAGGACACAGTTTCGCGATCCTTGTCCTCTTTACTTTTCTGCACTTTTCTTTTCCTATTGTTGTCGCGCTTTATGTGCCTAGGTTTTTACTTTCTTTCTATTTTTTTACTTTTCTGTATTTTCTTTCCTGTTGCCGCCGTGCTTTATGTGCCCAGACTTTTACTTTCTTTCTGTCTTTTTACTCTTCTGTATTTTCTTTCTTGTTGTCGTCGCGCTTTATGTGTTCAGGTTTTTACTTTCTTTGTCTTTTTACTTTTCTGTATTTTTTTGTTGTTGCCCTGCGCTTTATATGCCAAGGCTTTTCCTTTTTTTGTCTTTGCTTTTTTATAATTCTTTTGCCGCTACGCTTTATGCGTCTAGGCTTTACTTTTCAGTCTTCTCCTGCTTATATTTATGTTCATGCTTTTACTTATTGTCTTACCTATTGATCTCGTTGTATGATAATCGTTAGATGATGCTATTATGTTTCTATGTTCTATTACTACTGTTTTGAATTGCCACACATGTTGCAAGGATTTGCTTCTTGTGATTCTTTCAGGGCAAACTTTGCAGGGCATGCGAACGCACTTACTAATGTTCGCTCTTTTCGACAACATGCGAAATTGGGTATTGGTGCCTCAATCTCAAGAAAATGTTTTTCTATGAGGATTTTGGATTTTCTCGAGAGTGAAGACATGCATGGACTTACTTACTCTATGGTGGGGTACTTTTGAGTACCCCTTATCTACCATTACAGTCATACCTTTGGACAGGGACGATGAGTTACACTATAATGAGTAGCTCATGAGGTTGATAAAACCTCATAACGTTTAATGGGCACAAATATTAAAATTCATAAAATGATGACTATGTACCTTCACAGGCAAGATGCTCGAGTAGGTCTAATGGATCAGAGCATGTAGAACGGGGCAACGGTTAAGAAACTCCCGTTATGCTCGTTTGTTATGGTTCATCAAGAGAGATGATGGATGATATAAAAACTCTTATGGACAGGCCATTAATGATTATTACGGGTAAATGACTCAGCTTTTTCAGTCATCGAAGTTAGGAGAAATGGGCTACAAAAAGTAGCTTCATACACTTCTGTAGAAGTAGGATGCATCTTTTGAACGAGTGGCCTTTAGAGAAATTCTCTCTCAATCATTGACCGTCTCCTTAAGAGTGAACTCAGCTAGCTAATCGGGTTATCATAAAATACATGGCATAATAAACCTTCGGATTAGTCTTGATTGTTTTCACATGTCGTACCTTGTGCGTACCCGCAAGGCCAACTAATATCAAAATAATAAATATCATATTCACAACACTTGTTAGCTTGAGTCTCTTACGACTAATGTAATTGCATGTCTTATAAGTTGCATATATCTTGTGATTAAATGAACTGTTTGTAGTGAAATTGCATATAACATGTGGTTTACGAACTGTTTACACCCTATGATTAATAGAATTGCTTGTTTCAGTTTCATATTGTCTCACTTGTGCACCTACCAGTTTTCCATAAAACTGACCCATTTTATAGACACATGTAATAATTGGATCTATACAGACTGCGATGACACGATGACGTGATGAGATCAAGATGAGACTTTTTCCCTGACGTTTCGCTCCTGAGAACATTTCAATAAATTTGCATAAAGGTGTTCTTGAAAATCTCTTTTTTGTACAAGTCTTAAACTATTAAGAATTGCATTTTCATAATCTATTGATTTCTTAAATATATGGAGTTTTAAATCTGTTTGTAAAGAAAAGTTTGCGTTGTAATGCACGTAAGATCCATTGACTTGCTATTTCAAACACTATTTTCTGCTGAATTATTATTTAAAAACTCTGATAAACAAAGAATTACAAAGCTTTCAAACTTTTCATAAAAAGTCATAAGTTCTGAATTTTGGGTTGTTACACATATAAGGGTAAAAGTTTGCTCAATCCTTTTTTACCTACGAACGACTTAGCAAAATCTTTTTTTTTGTCAAAATGATTAGTGACAGTAGAAATCAGCTTTTCCATTGTCGGAGAATCCGACTTGTGTACAAGTTTTTTTTTATGGAAAAAAATATTGACGGGTGTATATACATTGATTTGTTTGAAAAAAATATTTTTTTAATAAAAAATACATTATCCAAAGTTGGATTTCTACTTAATCAAGTATGCTAAACACATCTACAATATTAGATTGACTCAAAACAACATGAATATATCTCAAGATTCCAACTAGATTGCAGGTACAATCGTATTCATTCTATACCCTGCATGTAAATCCCACAAGGTATGAGCAACGAATGGACAGTTTGAATGTTATAAGGATATATGGCTAAGGCCATTAAAAAATGATCTTCTATTAAGAAAGGATTAAATCCTCTTTAATGAGGGGATCGTGTGGATCCTTAATGTGTGCATGAGAGGTTGGCCTACCTCCAACCTCTCGTGCGCATATTTGAAAATTAACAAATGAATGTTGACACTAAGGATTGAGAGGATCAAGAGGGGCGTTTCACCAAGAATGAGAAATGAACCCAGGCTCAGGTTTACAAAAGGAGAGTCTCTGGTTCTCTAAGAAATACGCATACCAAACAAAAAAGAGAGAACAAACAACAGAGAGAACTTTTACCTGCTGAGGCTGTGACTAGTCCCAATTCTTTGGAGATCAAAAGAATTACAACGTGCTCTCCCTGATTGATCCTTGTATCACCCGTACAAATGTTACGGGTAGTTTATGCTTAACCTAAATTTGAAGAATTTCCATTTATAAGTAATTAATGCTGGATCCATTGCTTGTTTACAATAAACCTTCTTGTGGGTCAAAGTGTTTTAAATAGAAAACCTGACTTTTTATATTTCAAATTTTAGAATATGTATGTGTGTATGTATGCGTGTGCCAAATTAGAAAAGTTTTATATCCTAAACATCTTAAACACTTTTAACAAACATAGTTGGAGAAGTTTTTTTTGTTTAATCTAAACTTATAGAAGTGATCATCATTGGTTGTTCACGCTTTGGAACCAATGGGGCAGTTTTTGCAAGTCACAACATGATGGGACGTTGCAAGTTCAAACCTCACTGGTATATGGTTAGTTTAATAACTGCCTCGTAGTATGAACATGCCACCTATGACCTGCTTGGGTTGGCTAAAAGCTGTTTCTAAAATGGAGGGAGCTCTAATTTCCCCAGCTCTGATATAAAAAAAAGCATGCTTTGGAATCAATTTAACGAGAAAAAATGATTTTTATGTTCTCAAGTTTTAGTGCACCATGAGCCTTTGGTTTTTCATTGCTCTAAAAGCACACGTAGCCTAATACATGTTTTCTGGTAAATAAGCCATAGAAAATACATCTGCAAGGTCAGATTAATACAACACCCATAACTTTGTCCTTTGAAGCCTATTAAGATGGTTTAAGAGACAAAACTGTTTAGGCATACATGTGTATGTTTGTGTTTGTTTGTGTTTGTGGGGGGTGAGGATGCACACTGACCGGTAGATGTGTATGTTTGTGTGTGGGTCACACACTACAAGAATTTTGCGGATTAGCGATGGACGCTATTCGACGATAATTCATCACTAAACGGATTAGCGACAACTTAGCAATGGTTATCGTTCATCACAATTTTTTGGTCGCTAATTAGCGATAGAATTGATTTGTTGCTACTTTCATCGTTAATTCACAACGGATTAATGAATGTAATGATCCGTCGCTAATCCGGTGTTAAATAAGGATTGATTTAGTTTTGTGACAGATACATATCTGTCGATAATCCATCGCTAAAATTTAACGATGGATATATTTTCGTCGCTAAATTATGTCGCCAATTTATCGACGGATTACATTCCGTCGTAAAACATCGACTGATTCAGTTTTTGAGACAGATAAATATACGTCCCTAATCTATCACTAAATTCATGACAGACATTAGCGACATATATTATCCGTCGTGAATCCATCGCAAAATTTAAAAAAAAATTATTTGAAATATAAATATCGAAAAAAAAATCTCGTTATAAAATTTATATAACCTCTATATAAAAAATAAAATACATATAAAAAATGCATATACAAAGCAAGTAAAACAAATTTAGCACAAGTTATACGTGAAACAAATTTAACAACCCACTGTAATTCTCACCAAGTTCTAATTAGTTACAAGTGAACATATACAAAGAGTTTCGTTTGAAACAACAAGTACGTGAAACAAATTCAACACATGAATCTAATCATCGTCAAGATTTAGAGCATCATCCTCTTCATTGTCTCGATCTGCTTCTTCATCCATGCCTCCATGAACTCCTCTACACTGATCATCTCCAGCATCCTACAAGAGAACCAAAATGTTAGTATTGATAAACAAAATATAATGAAATAAATTATATGCAATGCACCTAATCTAAGGCAATCAAAGTAACATGATTGAATGACACATAGACTAGCAATAAAGTGAAGGACATTAACAGAATTCAGATATGTGTTCTAAGGCTGACAAAAAAAATTCATAGTGATTCAATCATGCAGATGTGTTCTAAGGTTGTCAAAAAGCTATCATAGTGATTCAAGCATGCATATATGGTTTATAAGGCTGACAAATAAATGTGTTATGTATCACAATCATGCATATATGTGTTATAAGGCAGTCAAAAAACTTTCATAGTGATGAAATCATGTTTATATGTGTTCTAAGGTTGTCAAAAAACTTTTATAGTGATTCAATCATGCATATATGTGTTATAAGACAGTCAAAAAACTTTCATAGTGATAAAATCATGCTTATATGTGTTCTCAGGTTGTCAAAAAACTTTTATAGTGATTCAATCATGCATATATGTGTTATAAGGCAGTCAAAAAAACTTCATAGTGATGAAATCATGCATACATGTGTTCTAATGCTAGCAATAAAAAATCATAGTAATTCAATCATTCATATATGTATTCAATCATGCATATACTAGCATGAGATCTAACCACATGAAACAAATGACATGAAACTTTATACCTGACGAACACCAGAGCTTATGTTGAATGCAGACGAAGTTCCGCTGTCCCAAAAAAAGTTGCACAACTCATTATGGACAAAATTGAGAATGACTTCATGTAAAAAGCCACATATTGTGTCCTGAAGAAGCTGGCAGACACCATCCCAAGAAACAGTAGGGTCAATCGGACGGTGAGAGTTGATGCTGGCGGGAGAACTCTGAGAGCTCTGGCTGCAAGAGGCAACAACTGGTGTGGTGTTCGTGTTACTTCCAAACCTTAACACACGACCCTTTTTTGGCAAACCGGTTGCAGTCACTCATACTGCAGGATCAAAAGGCAGATGCTGAGTGGAGTCATCGTCATATCGTTGTACCATTTGTTGCTCGTATGACTCCTACAAAGTAATGATTATAGTATGAATTAATAATTAAGAATTATAATATTTATGATAATGTAATTCATGGTAACTTGTATATTATAATGTTTATTAATACAATAAATACATATTGTTGTTGCTCTCGCCTTATTTAATATGAATTCTTCTGTGTTCTTACGTTTATGTGTTTCAACAAATACATCATTATAAGGCATAATGCCTCTTTTTTCGGCTTTCTGCAATGTTAAATGATAAAAAAACCAATTAGAAAGTATGCAAAAATACTTATAAATTTGACTATATATATTGATGAGTTACCATTTTCTTCTGGTGGCTCTCAAAAATCCTAGAACCACCCGTGTGTAGATGGCATCGGACATCTTCGCTCGGTTTTATACAGCCTTTGCTGAGCGGTTTTGAAATTCATGACTCGCTCACTTGTCCCACATTGCATCCCAATAATTTGTCCTGATAGTAGAAGGGTCATGGCCCTTCCACTACAGTGGATCATCTATCCCACCAGCTGCTTTTTATTACTGCAGTAGATCATCTATCCCACCAACCTCCACTTGATCCTCGACTACTGGGTGCTCGACCACTGTGACCTCCACGAACTATATTCTAACAAATAAAAATGTTATTTGGATAAGTTATATAACTCTTGATTTTAGCATGAACATGACATATGCATGAAATGTAAAGATTTAAATGTCCTACATAAATCAATTTTATAACTATGCATGAATTGTGCATGTACATGTACATGCTAAGTATGCATGGAATGTAACATGATATGCAATTCCATGAGCATGAATACATAATCAAATCGAAAATAACTTCATGAAAGCATGCATACAGTCACATCAAACATGGCAATTCATTCAAATCATTTATATCACAACAATGTCAAACATGTACCTACAGCAAATACACTCTAATATCCCGCTAACTACAACCATGAGTAGCATGGTCTCTGAAATACAAACATAAGAGCATATGAGAAAGTGATGTGGTATGTATTACAAGATATATTTTACTAGCTCTAGTATACTTTCTCATCACTTGTTTGACTTTCATACTTTTCTTCTTCCTCCTCCTCCTCTTCGTCTTCTTATTCATTGGGCGCCTATCCACTTGGTATATCATTTAGATCACATTCTTCCATACATGTGTCATCGAACAATGGAGATGTGACATGCAAACCATGTGTGACATCATGACCATAAGAGAAATCATACATATCATCTGATTGATAGTAATCACACTCTTTAGCAATCTTGTCTTTCTATAACTGATCATACTTGGGGTATAGTTTAGACTTCACCTTGCAAACTGCTCACCATTCATTTCTATCTAACTTCCTTGTATTCAGATATGAAGTATAATAAACTTGTTGAGTTTGTGATGCTAATATGAATGGTTCATATGTTCCAAACATTGATTTATGATTCACCCCCACAATGCCTGAGGCTTTGTCGACTCTTATTGTTGTGGGATCAAACCAATGACACTTGAATAAAGTTATCGTGTTATTTATGCCTAAGTAAGACAATTCTATTATTTTTTCAATAACACTGTAGTAGTCAAGTTCATTTTCACTGTAACTATTATCCTTAACACACACGCCACTATTCATCATTGATTTATTTACACCGTAATCTTTTGTATAAAATCGATAACCATTTACGATGTACCCGTTGTAATAGTGTACAACTTTGGTCGGACCATTTTGTAAATCACATATTCCTTGATCATTAACATCACCATGGCGGACCTACAAGCATAAACAATGACTGTAATCACGACCAATTAAGTAACATGTTGTTGTTTACATGGAAAGAATGCATGTCATCGTCCTTACCAACTCTATGAACCATGCCCCAAACTTATTTTCATGTTCTTTCTATACTTTTGAATCAGTGAGATGTGAAAGTTCTCTTCGGAACTCCAGATCAAATCATCTGCACTTAACAAATATTTATATTACCGAACCATGTACGCACGTAGAGAACTTAGTATTACATATTAAGTATACTTACTCGATGTAGGGGTCGATCGTTGAGCAATTAAAAAGGATATAGATTTATGCTGCATCTTGCTCTCGATCTTCCAAGAGTCTTAACCGACAACTGTCAAAGGCATGCCCAAGTGGTTTAAATATTCATAGTTTGTCGGCCACAATAACTTGTTCTCTATCATCATTACGAGGTGGGCAAGTGTAACGTGTTGGAATATGAGGTTTAAAGTATATAGATGAGAAATTTGAAATCTCTTCAAAAGTGTACGCCTCACAAATTGAACCCTACACTCTTGCTTTATTCTGAACCTTTTTTTTTAGGTCAAACATGCATCTGTTAACAACATACATCTCGTAATACAATAAATTCTAAATAGCATCAGAGAAAAAAGTATAAATAAAAATATATCTTTCAAATGGGTACATCCACCAATATTGCATAGGACCACCAACCCTAAGTTCATATGGCAAATGTATGATCATATGTTCCATAACATCGAAAAATGCTGGCAAAAATATCTTCTCTAGCTGACAAATAGTAATGACGACAGAATCTTCGAGATTCTTTACCTCAGTTACTATAACTTTCGATGCAAAAAATGTTTTAAAAAATCTACTCAACTCGGATAATACTCCCTATATAGGTTTGTCTAACATATCATGGAATGCTAGGAGAATCAACCATTGCATAATGACATGACAATCATACCTCTTCAACCCATATAATTGTTCATCGTCTATATTCACAGCCCGAGCAATGTTAGAGACGTATCAATCTGGAAATCTCAATTGTCTCAACCACTGACATACCTGCTTTACTTGATCTGGTCCAAACACGTACCTTGCCTTTGGTTTCAATACTTTGCCATTGTACTCTTAGAGTTCTAATTCTGGTCTTTTATATATTACTTTTAAATCCATACGGGCCTTCAGATTATCCTTTGTTTTTCTTTTGACATTCATTACCGTATTTAACACATTATCAAACACATTTTTCTTTGCATGCATCACATCCAAATTATGTCGTATCAATAAGGTCGACCAATATGGTAGTTCCCAAAATATAGATTTCTTTGTCCAATTGTGATCCTTCCCAAATCCAAAGAAGGGCATTGGACTACGGGCATATGTCCGTCCATATGGAAAGTATTGCAATTGTATTAAAATCTCTATGCCAGACAATCATAGAGGTGGACCTTCTATTTCAGTTGTGTCAGCTCGGAACACATTCTTTTATCGTCGGAACGGATGGTCGCTGAGTAGAAATCGACGGTGACAATCAAACCATCACGGCTTCCTTACATGCATCAATCTAAAAGATTTTGTATCCTTCATGCAGTACGGACATGCCAACCTCCCATGTGTGCTCCAACCATATAACATATCATATGCAGGGAAGTCACTAATTGTCCATAGAACAACAACATTAATATTGAAGTTTTGTTTTTTGTGGGCATCATACGTGAAAATACCGTCATCCCACAATATTTTCAGTTCATCAATCAATGACCTTAAATATACATCAAGTTTTTAGCCCAGAAACGTCGGACCAGAGATCAATAGAGACAAGAAAAGATTTTGACGCTTCATACACAAGTTTGAAGGAAGGTTGTATGGGGTGACAAATACTGACCAACACGAGTATGAGGTTGATCTACCCCCAAATGGATTAAATCCATCTGTACATAAATCGATCCTAACATTTCTCACTTTCATTGTGAAGGTCTGATGAGTACAATCAAAGTACTTCTAAGCTTTCGCGTCAACAGGATGTGTGATCTTGTCTTCATCATGTTGAACTTTATTTACATATCATCACATGTGTTTAGTTGTCCAAAAAGACATATACAATCATTGTAATCTAGGGGTGAGAGAAAAGTAGCAGAGTGACTTGTATGACACTTCTTTTAACTTCGTGCTAGCATTGCCTCTTGTCTTTGGCTTGAACCGAGGATGCCCACATGATGGACATGATATGTTATTTTCTTGATCTTTGAAATACAACATGCAGTGATTTGGACATGCATCTATCTTTTGATACCTCATACCTAGAGCGTTGATCATAACCTTCACACGATAAAAATTTTATGGCAATTTCTCATCTTTGGGCAACATAGTCTTCATAATAGAGCACAAACGGTCAAAACGTGATTGACTCAAATTATACTCTGACATCAAATTCAGTAGTTGAAGAACTGCAGATAAGATAGTGTGACTCTCGCAATCATTCTATAGTAGCTCATCAGCATCTCAAAGTAAGTCATAAAATCTACAATCTGCATCGTTTGTTGTTTCTTCCTCTAGCCCAGTTGGTACATCACTAGGACCCATAGCAGAACCCAGTTCTAGACTTACGACATCAAATATCAAATCTATATATGGATTATCGTGCACCATATCCACTCGTACATCAAAATTGTTCCAAAATTCTTCACAATGAAGTGTTCAATTCTGATAACCACTCACAAAACTCTTCTTGTATAGGTGATGTCTAACGCCATGAGGTTCTACGAATCGATTGTTCTTACAAATCGTGCAGGGGCACCTGATCCGACCGATGTAATCCATTGTACTAACACTTGTCATTGCAAATTCAATAAAACTGTCAACATCATCCATATATTCAAGTGACACTTCATTATTAACTATCCTACGGTACATTCATTCACGGTTTGCAGTCATTTTATCCTATAATGTTACGAATATTATCTTTACTAGTTAAAAGAGAATCATAATAATGCATAGATAAAGAAAATATCTAATTTATCATGCATTGATGGTGGATATATATATATATATATATATATATATATATATATATATATATATATATATATATATATATATATATATATATCACAAGGATATTTTGAAAGATGAAATTACATTCACAAACACGATACATTCAATTTAAGCATGTTTTCATGATACAATTTTACATAGAATGCATAATCAAATCGAAAATAACTTCATGCAAACATGGATAGTCATGTCAAACATTGCAATACATTTAATCATTCATATCACAAAAATGTCAAACATGTACCTGCAGCAAACACACTCCAATATCTCGCTAACTACTACCATGACTAGCATGTAATCTGAACTACAAAAATAAGAACACTTATATTCTCATACATTCAAATAATGCTCAACATGATCTCCAAACTCCAGAAAAACAGTCCTAGATATCCACAACTAAGTGAGTGCATGAGCAAGAAAATGCTGCATCCAAGAAAGTAAATAACATGTGATGTGCTTGCATCACTTACTCACCACAGGTATTTACCTGATTTGCATGCTTTTGCATTTGCATTTTTCTTGTTTCTTTTTGTATGTCATTTTAAGTCAAGGTCTTAGGCCGCGAGGCGCGTGCGGCTCTGTCGTGCGAGCTGCGAAGGCACAACATATTAACATGCTAAATAATAAAAATGAAAGAAGAAGAAGGGGCATGGGACACACCCTTGTCGGACAGGGAAATGAAAAGGGGCAAGAGGTGAAGCCCTCGTGCCGAAAACCCAAAGGCAGCAGGGGGGCTCGCCCCTACCTGCTGAAGGGATAACAGGGGCATTTGCTATTGTTGAATGTCACATTGTGCATCCTTCACGAGAGCAACCCATTAAGAGGCGATAAGGGCTCTGCCCCCCGCCTAGCAGAGAGAGAGAGAGGTGGTATACCTGCAGACTCATCGGCGAAGGGGATCTGGCCGTGGGTTGGCTGCGGAGCGAGGCTACCGAAACAGGAGGACGACTGACGACAAGATCATCGACGTGGGTCAGGGGAGAAGAGAGTGATCGAGGAGATTGCGGACGGGAGAAGATGAGTGGGAAAGGAAGAAGAGGAGGTCGGCGAGGGTCATCGATGGGGGGAACTCCGATGGCTGTCGGCCGGAGGCTGGAGGTCGAACGGGAGAGGAGAGAGGGTGAAGAGGGAAGAGGGTGGCAGTGAGATGGGAGAGAGAGGAGGAAGGCAGAGAAGGTACGATCGTCTGTGCCCTTTTAAAGGCACAACGAGGTCTCCTAAGAGGTCGACGAGGGTCGCCAGTGGTGGTGGTGGTGTGTGTGTGTGGTGGTGGGGGGGGGGGGCTCCGACGACTGCCGACCGGAGGCTGGAGGTCGGACGGGAGAGAAGAGAGGGCAACGGTGAGAGGGGAGGCGCAATCGAGGAGAGAGAGGAGGAAGGCAAAGAGGGTTCAGCCCTGTATGCCCTTTTAAAGGCACAACGAGGTCTCCTGAAAGGGTAGCAAGGGTCGTTGGTGGGGGGGGGGGGGGGGATCCGACGGTTGTCGGCCGAAGGCTGGATGTCGGACGAGAGAGGAGAGAGGGTGAAAAGGGATGAGGGCGGCGGTGAGAGGGTCAGACGGGAGAGAGAGAGCAGAGTTAATTTTGTGCCCTAGATGGGTCGTTTTATATCAAAAAATAACTACAAAAAAAATTTGTCTCAAAATCCATCGCTAATTAGCGACGAAAAAATTCTTTCGCTCATCCGCCGCGAAGTTGAGACGAAGTTTGAGACAGAACATTTTTGTTGCTAATTCATCGTTAATTAGCGACGGATTTTGAGACAGAATTTTTCTGTCACAAATTTTACAACTAATTCTATTTTTAGGGATGACTAATTTTCTCTCGCTAATCTGTCGCAAAATTGCGATGAATTATTTTTTCCACAAATTATCGTCACTAATTAACTTTTTCCTTGTAGTGACCGTCATAGTGACAAAAGTTGAAAACGGCAAAATATCGGCAACCAAAAACTCGCAAGAAATTGTTTTTTTTTTTAAATCTCACATTTTTGGGCAAAATCTTGGCAATAAAAAATAAATTAAAATATAAAATTTAATTTTTATAAAAATATTTAAAAATAAAAAACAGTTTTTTTATGATAAATGGCCGATAAAACATAAATATCGCATATAAAACATGAAATTTATGTTTTTGATGAAAAACACGCGAAAAATTTTCATAAATCTCACGAGATTTGTCACTATGGTCACGGTTGCATAATGACAACAATCTTGCCCTTCGTCTAGTTTGTGGCATTGACAATAAAATGTATATGCCATAATGTATACATTGTACACAAGCCCATGGGCCAAACCATGGCTTGCACATCAACATGGCCTTTGTGATAAGCATGGCCAGGAGCATCGGAACACGTCAATAGATAACCCAGCTAGTCAGACCAAACAACAGCTGACGAAAGCATTGTAGAGAGAGTAGGCTGTCGACGGGTATGGTCAGAGCCGGGTCAGGGTTGACTCGGACCAGCCCATATAATTATGGTTTTGTCGGGCCACGAAAATGGAATGTCAAATCCTGCTCCACATAATTTCAGATTTTTTTATTAAAAATATATATAAGATACTTGGGTCGGGTACCCTTCAAAACTCATGACCCAAACCCGACTTGCGGGTGAGGTTTCGGGTCTACCCAAATATTATTCAGATCAACATTTTGCATGCCCATGCCCGAAAATTAAGGTTCGGGTACCCTTATAAACCTGACGACAACCCTAGTAGAGAGGCGGGCCATTGATTGGCAAAATTGTGATTGCAATGACGAGCAATAGAGAAAAATAACAAACGTATGAATCATAAGATTACGCCACTCAACCCGGTGCAGTAACTTCTTTATGTTTTAATGCTTCACAAGGATGTTATACATGGATGGGACCTCTTTAAGGTAAATATCCCAATTCCCAATCTCACCATCGTATATACAGTCACTAGAATATGAGAACTACATATGAATCAGGATTTTCATGAAACTTTTGTTCTTTTCTCTTAGATCTGACAGTATATGAAGTTATTCTTCTACATGCCTGGTTTTATAAGAACCAACTCTTGAATCATAAGGTTATGATGCATAAACAAGATTTTTTAAGGCTTCAAAATCAATGGCTCGCAATCTTTATAAATATTCAAGAACCCAAAAAATTATATTTTTTATTGAAAATACACTATTCAACAGTAGTTTCCTAGCAAATTCATCATGCCAAACATATCTACATGATTGGATTTGAAAAAAACAAGTGTTGGAAATGCCCAATTCACATGGCAGTTCTCATATTTCTAGTATATAAAATATGTACTAGAAATCCTATATATATACTAGAAATATGAGAACTGCCATGTGAATTGGGCATTTCCAACACTTGTTTTTTTCAAATCCAATCATGTAGATGGTGTGTGTGTGTCTCCCTCTAATGCCACTCATCCACCGTAGTTGGATTCCTTATGCCTCAGATGGGCTATACAAAAAATTGCAGCACCACCGGTGATCTAGATGGATGGATGGCATTAGTGCATCTGTGATGGAAGCAAAAGCTACAACCACCGTAGTTGGGTGCCGTTTGTCTGATAGATGAGTGGCATCCAAGGGACCATGATGATGTTATTGTCAAGGTACCCCTTGATCGGCTTTCTATGCATATACATAGAGAGCGGACTAAGGATGGCAGTGGACCAGGAGAAAACCTCACCTCACCCCCATTTGAACCGGAGATGAAGGACATGAAACGAGGATGATGAGGGGATGAAGGTTAAAATCAAAATCCGTGCAACGATGAACTTATGCTTTCCCCCACCCCATCCATGCTCCCCATTAATAAAATAACTAAAATGCTTTTAGGGATGGCAGTACATCGGGGAGAAATGGGGTCCCACCCTGCCTCTTCGCATTTGGACCGGGGATGGATAAGATGGCAGGAATGGAGGACAAAATTTTGAGACGGGGCATGGGTGGAGACCTTGTCCCCCGCCCCGGTCCACTGACATCCCTAGAGCAGACAACCACTGTATGCATTTATTTATTTATTTTACTGGGGGTTTTCACAGTTTGTTTAACGGGAATGGAATTTTGGATAGTCCAATGACACTATACAAGCATGTTTTTGAAAGGCGCCATAGAGCATAATTTTTAGATTTTTAAAACTTAAAAGATCACTTTTTCACGAAAAAACGTGATCCAAGAGCCCTTCCCTCCCAAATGAACCATATTCAACATATCTGTGAGGTCTGATTCACAAAGCATCGCTAATGATGGTTAATTTATGCGCAGAGTTGAGGAGAAATCCCACACCACAGTAGCAAAGATAAGCTTTTTAAATTTGACGAGGTCAAGTTCTTACCTTCCTAAGGATAACAAGGAGTAAGTCCACGGAGTTTTACTGATGTGATTACATGATGTGGATTCGGTGAACACCGATCCATGATCCAAGATCCAAATAGATCTCATCATGCATGAAAGCTTATACGACAATAAGTTCGAACAGGACTCTGGGAAGATAGAATTTTGGGACCTGCACACTCTGTTTTGACAGATGCAGTCTAAATAAAAGTTGTGCGCGACTCACACGGTTTTTCAACGAAACTGAAAACACTGGATTCAGATCAGCGGTGTCTGTTCCACATACTCGGAACTGGGACAGACGAACAAGGCTATGACAGACTTTCGGATTTTGCGGACAGTCTATTCGAAAAGGTTTTCGACCTTGCAAACAGTGAAGTTTATGAAAACTCTCAACTAAGAAATTGAATTTCAGATCCAGACCTTTCCAACGAATCAAGATTCGGAATTTTTTGAGTTTTATACAAGGCTCTACGAATTTTTGAATTCTGAAAATGGTATAAGATATTATCAAAGGAATCAAAACTTCATGTATTCAACAGCAGTAGAGAGATTAATATTTTTGAGGTACTTAAACGAAGATTCAATTAAAACTCAAAACATAAAAATTTTAGATCTAGGTTCTAGATTTTCATAGAATCAAACAAAACAAATTTTCATATAGGAAATCTCTAGATAATTGAAAAATACCGAACACCAATAGGAGTGTTCTGAAACAAACAAGTGAGAGTGGATTCTTGTTAATTCGAGACTTTGAGAGCACTTTTCAGAGACTCAAACGGCAGATTCACGAAATGGCCTCAACTACAAAGTTGTAGAAAATTGTCTTAGCTTTTCAGGAAGCTAAAGAACGGCAAAAATTGATCAGTATTGAGGCCAATACTATCATTTATTTAGAGTCATTTTTGATAACTCAAGATTCAAGAATCCAGTTTTTGACAAAAAAATTGAGTTATATAATAACCAATAAAGCTGAATATTTTATGAATAATAAAATCACTTCTTAATGAAAAATACTTTAAACATTCATTCCAATCAAACAACAACCAATCAAACAACAAATGGTTTACTTGCAACTTTCAAGTAATTTGTAACGAATGAGACGAAATACATAAGATAAAAATAACACAAATGAAAATACATAAACCAGTGAATAATATCCGGATGAAGATGATAATGGGTGTCGTTAGAAAGCAACCGACACCAATAGAGATTCATGAATAGTAGATCGAACAAACAGCAACCATGAACCCAAGTGCCAACACGCCAAGGTCGATCTAGACAAGATCACCTTACACGCCCAAGTGAAAAGAAATTGATCTTCTCTTTCACTCAGAGATGTTTTTCTCTTCCAACCGAAAATCACAGCCACACCAAAATACGTTTTTTTCTTCAAATGAGAAGCAACCTCTCTTCTTTGGTTGACCCCCTCATCATAAAAGCTATGGAGAATGGGGAAGAGCCACATTAAAGAGGCAAATGGCCTTTCCACGCCATGCTCCAAAATCGAGTTTAACTTATGCTAATTTTGGCCATGGGCATTAAAAGGTCCAACAACTATATTTGACTTGGACTAGTCAAGATTGTGATTTTGGATGAAGTCCAAGATGGTCCACTCCAAAATGGCGCCAACTAGGACCATCTTTGGAAACAAATCTTGATCCAAATCCAAAACAGGCAGTGAACTGGATCCTGCACAAAACGCATTAGAAAATTACAAATGCGAAAAAATAAAAACTACCCACGTTCCCCATACACCCTCTAGTATCACAAAAGAATCCTACAGAGCACTAGAACTATCCAGATCCGTAGAATCCAGCTCTTAAAAAAAATATTACATGAAATAAATATTATCGATAAAATGTCCAAAATATGATTCCATAAAACGCAATGAAATTGAAACATCTAAAGATGGAGCACGGCGAACATCAACTAAATGGTAGATCCACTAGGGCAAGGAACGTCCTGCAAGCGTGTGGATCACCTTGGGTAGCGATGCCTGGATCGAGTCTGGAGAGTTGGATTGGGATCCAACTCCCCTTCTGAATTCTGAATCTTCGGATGCTCTGCATCATTTATGCTGCCAGAATAGTGATCATCATAAGTATGACATGCAAAGCCAACAGCTAGGTCTCCGAACCTGTGGGTGGTTTCTTGGTGTAAATATATAAAAAAAAACTCTTACCTCTCTGCCTGCTAGTGGCGGTCCAGCCATTCGGTCGGAGTCAAGACATTCAAGCGAGCCTCGGCAAGATGTTGGACCTACTTCTTACCAAGAACCTCCCTGCCTTTGACAGTAACCCTCCTTAGTTGTCACATTTATGGGATGCAAACATGTTGGGTACGAGTCTGGTCAAGTTTGAACCCACATTGGGCCCATTTTGAAGTGCCTTCCCAATCTTGCGATCTGTAGGCTTGGAGTTCTCAAGAACCAACACCGTGCCCGTTGTACTCATGCAAGAAAGGATGTCCCTCCTCAGGAAGGGAAGCAAGAGAGTGCTCTTGTTCGGGTATTGGTTTGATTTCTGTCGAAATTTGGAACAGAGAGCAACTATAAAGAGAAAACAGTAGATGGGCCATCACTTGCAAATTATTTGTGTGGTTGTTTTTATGATTTTTTAGGTAGAATCTATGATCAACGATCAAAATTTGTTGGACGCGTTTGATTTGATAGAAGACTTCTGTCAACTGTTAAAAATGAGAGCCTCCCTCATCAAAAACAACAAACCTTCAGGTTCATCTCACGGCACGCCTAAAAAGAGACCTCACACGCCATTTTTGTGTGTAGTTCCCCATTAAGAACAATATCTATCAGCACCCTACACGGAAACCACTTGAAGCTGCATCCAGAAAGGTCTCTATCTTCCTCTCCTAACTCATATTCGATTAGCATTTGTCAACATTTCTTCAAATTTCTTTAATTAGGAGTTTTTATATTTAGTTTGATTAGGGTTTTTCGTGATTTGATTAGGCTTTTTTTTCTTTGATTTTCATTGATTAGGGCTTTGAATCAAATATCTTTAATTAGAGCTTTGGATATTTAGTTTGACTAGTTTTTTTTCTGTGATTTTTTTTTTATTTGGGCTTTGAATCAAATATCTTAGAGCTTTTGATATTTAATTTGATTAAGGCTTTTCTTTGATTTGGTTAAAGTTTTTTTCCTTTGATTTTCTTTTATTAGGGCTTTAAATGAAATTTCTTTAATTAAGAATTTTTATAGGTAATTTGATTAGGATTGATTTTCTTTGATTAGTGTTAGAATTAGGGCTTTTTATATTTAGTTTTATGATTTATTTATGTTTTATTTTTCTTGTAGTTTATGGTTTTTTTGTTTTATTTATGGTTTATCTATCATTTATTTTCTTGCATTTTAGGGTTTTATGGTTTTTGTACATGTATATAAAAAATATGAATTCTTATTATTCTTTCAAAATACACAAATTTTAAACATTTTTTAGTACTTGGATCCGATTTGAGATTCATATTTAGGGCTAAAATCCATAATTTTTTGATAAGCATTCATGATTAGATCCAATATGACACCGATTAAAGCATTTATGTATAAAAATATCAATTCTTATTTTTTCTCAAATTATATAAATTTAAATATTTTTTAGTTTTTAGATTCTATCTGAGATTCATATCCGGAGCTAAAATCCATAATAAACATAAAAAACAAAGTTATCTAATTCATTATTCATATCTGTCTAAGTTGTCCGCACAAAATGTAAAAATCAAATGCCAATTACAAGGAACATAGCTTTTTGTCCAGTCAAAACAATACGTCAAATCTTGGACAAGCAATCTAATACACCCTAAATTAACGTGTGGGTCAGCCCAGATCGACTTTACAAAGTGGTGAAATGTATCGATTAAGAGAGTAAGCAGCATTAGAAACAAACACCAACCATGAAAAAGAGCCTCTTATAATTATGTGGATAGAGTGGTGACATGGTATTGACTAAGAAGGTGAGCAGCTTGAAAGCAATTACACCAGTCACCACGGAACATAAAAGAGAGCCTCTTGTATCTAACAAAGGGCCCCACATGTTTGGTAGCAGCAGCTACCTTGTGTTGGGACATTGCAGGTTCAAAACCCAATGGTATAGTTGTATAACTGGTAGGGGTCTGCCTAACCCCAGCTAGCCTTTCAAACAAACAAAAAACAAAAAGCCTCTTGTATCTAAATCCACTAACATTAACCACCACAAAATGAAAACTAAGGGTCGGATGATTGGATTTTCCATATATGTAAATCCAGGTCCTTAATTTGCATCACAATAGGGATTGTAATTTTTTTTTTCTAATTTTGTGGTTTCCATTGTAATTGTGATATATATATATATATATATGAATTGGAGTGCAGTGCCCCCACTTTTTTTCTTTTTTCTTTTTTTTTTTAAATTACGCGCTCTACTTTAATTAATTTACAAAAAAGAAAACTACCTATTGTCAGCTATTTATGATCAGCTGCTTAAATTCTCAATCACGCGCCTGCTTTTATTCTTTATATTTCAAATACATGCTCGGAGCTAAAATCATTCTGTTTTTTTTTTCATAAGGTAAAATCATTCGGTTGATCTTTATTTAACCAAACGGTTTTACCTAATGGAAGAAAAGACCCGAATGATTTTAGGACTAATCTTTGTTTAATAAAATCAAGTAACTAAAATGCCCTCATTCTTTATTTGTTGAACAAATAGAGAATAAGATAACGTAAAAATGGTTGTTTTATTAAAAAAAGAACAAAAATGTCACTTTATACTTCAGGCTGGTATTTAGAAGTTTGAGTAGGTGGTTCAATGTAATGGTTCAAATTTTGAGTAGTTCTTTGCAAAACTGGGTTTTCCCTTGGCTAGCTAAAAAAAAAAAAGCGGCACATTTTTTTTTCTGACGCTAGTGTACTTGAGAGCGTTTTCACTTTTTATTTACAAAGTTTCTTTGTCCAAAATTTTCTTAATGTTATTAATATAAAAGTTAAAAGTTTGTAATATGTTTGCAGATAAAAATCAAAAGATTTGGATAACTTTTAGGGTGTTTGTAAGTGAGAAAGATGTAGGAAAAGTAATACAAAGTAAAAAAAAAAATTGTACTATTTTTTTAAATCTTGTAAATGAGAAAATTTCTCTCTGAAAGAGTTTCTAAAAAGTACACTTTTTTATAAGAAACATTCATCTGTGAAAAAAAGGTGGAAGAATGTTTCTTACCAAGAGAAAATGGTATGGTGAGTTATACTCCCCACCACCCATCTCACTACACTTCACGGCCACCACCCACCATTTCACCATCACCACCACCACCATACATCCCACCACCGCCACCACCATCCACCATCACCCACCTCCTGAAAAACACCCCTCCCCACAATGATTTTTCATCATCCGTTACCACCATCCATCTCACCACCACAACTACCACCCACCTCCTTAAAAACAGCATTGGAGAAACTCCACCACTACCACTACCCTCCTCCTCCTCTCTATCATTTTTTTAAGATTTTTCATTTTATTTTTCTCAAAAATTTATTTTTGAAAATTTATTATATCAAAACTCTGCAAAAACTTTTTTTTTCTTATGAGACTTTTTCTTGCTTCCAAACGTACCCTTGAGGAAAGGTTTCATTTTCTTTGACTACCTACAAATGCAGGATTTATATTTTATACATGGAAGAAACAAAATCCAAGCACACAAAACACAGCATACCTAGAGTCAAGGGCGATGTAGGAGCTTAGACTTGACATAGACTTAGAGTCAAAGGCGATGTAGGAGCTCGGACTTAACAGACTTAAACAACACACACAGACAGAAAGAGTGTATTCCAGCAAGTACATGCAACAAGCAACAGATCTCAAAGGCAGGAGCAATCTTGAGAATTCAAGGGCCTTTGAGTTGCACCAAGGCTAACATTGCAACCAGAAGCACCACCAATGTGTCAGCCTTCACTTGCATTCCTGCACTCGGTCCATGTTGGGTGCTAGCAACAGGTGGTATGGCACTCGATTCAACTGAAACATGGGGAGATGAGAAATCCAATGTAAGGCAAGAGAAGCTTTTGCACTTAAATCATCTTTACACTGGACCCATTTCATACTAAACACAACAGTTTATATAAATCCAACAAACCATGGAGTTTCACATTGACTGGTTTCCATAAGTTCATTCAAAACCTCTAGGCTTAAATCGCACTCTGTATGGAACATTGCCAAATCTCGTTCTCGAAAAAATATCAGTGAGCGAAAATCTAGCAATATTTTTCGGAAAAATAAAAGTGTTTTCTTAGAAAAATTGAAAGACAATATCAATATATTGGGTTAAAATACATAATATTTTCAAAATAGGCAATATTTTGAAAATACTGTGCTTTTTCAATATAATTTTATCCCTTGAAATATCATGATAAAATCACTATATTTTCAAAATACCGGAGATATTTGTGACATGACATGGACTTAGCTGCAAAATTCATTTGCCCTGTTGGCTGTTTGGATAACAAATATGGTCCTACGGTTTCCTCTTTCTTACTTTGAAGACCATATGTGCATAAAAGATACAAAATGACCCAAAATTGGGCTCGTTTCAGCAAGCCCATATATATTAAGTTGAATCAATCGCCACTAAGAGTTGAGTTGAACTTTGGTCAATTCTCAAGGCTGATCTTAGTCTTTATAGCTTGCCGCAGTGAGAGAAAGATGAACTATGTAATATACCTGGTGCGGGTGTAGCAGCATTGGAGTCGGACCGGCCAAAAACTTTGGATTCGGGCGAACCCGGTGACAAGTGAAGCAACCCTTGTAACAAAGAGAGAATTTGGTTAGTCACAGATTTTTTTATCCAAATGCAAATTGAAACCAAGAATGCTTGGAAACAAATTGAACCAACCGAGACTTGTTCGATTGATCTCAACCTGTGGCAAGTTTGGATCGTGGGCTAGAATGACTCACCAAACCCGCAAGACTTGGGAAGACTTGGCACAAAGGCTTAGGCTGCTCATCTCCCAGACCTGACCTTAGGCCATCATTGGCTAAGTTTCCGCTTAAGGGGTGTTTGTTTGCTCTTTTCTATGAAAAAGGTTTTTCATAGAAAATTGAGCTCTTTTCTAGAAAGGGTGGGCAGGGGTCCTAGCCTCAGAGTTTTATGCTGCCGGCACGACGACATAAGTATGACAAGCTGAGCGAGTGCGACCAGGTTTTCATGCCGGGTGTGGTTTCTTCGGGTTATAAATCCAAAAAAAAAGAAGTGCTTATAGCAAATATCATTTACTTTTATAAGACACTGAAGGTTAGGACCATCTTCATCTCTATGGAATACCAGACCAAACTGGTGGTGTGGTCCTTTTAGGCCAAGAAAAAGGGGTAGTATGGACTCAAAGGCTTAATCAAGTCAACTGAGCCTTGTCCAACACTACAAAGGCCACCCTTGGTCAAGGCACACACCTGGGCATCTTGATATGTTAGCATTGATCTGACATAGCATGGGCAGCTGAAGAGCCAGGGTCTGGTTAATGGCCAAGCTCGCTAGCCCGCTCTGCAAGTCCGAAGCATCCTCCAGGAGGACACAAAGGCACTTGGGCATGTCCGAGTAAAGGTGAAGAACGTTGTCGCAGCATGCCTGAGCCGGGGATGGCACGGATCCTTGCACAAAGGGCATGCAAGATGCTAGCATGAGCAGCTGCGAGCTGCACTCGGCACGGTCAGATGCTAGGTCGGTCGAGCCCATCGGAGCCAAGGCGCTCAAAATGATCCACACCAACAGGGCCATGGTGGCTGAGGAAAGGGAAGATGAAGAGGATGAAGAAGAAGCCATTGAAATCTTGCTGGTGGTTTGAGATGGAAGGGGGTTGAGTTCATGTATTAAGGCCTCCTGTGCTCGCAGGCATTGGTTTGGTGTGAGTGAGTGCATGCTGCAAGCGTTTTCCCACCACGTACGAGCCGTTAACATTTGAAGCCCACTACGGTCTGAGTTTCTTGGTTAGGTTAGACCGTTGCACCAATGCATTCGATCAGAACTCTCTACAATTCGGATATCCGATCCATTTGGGTGCATACCCAAACCCACCCAAACAACAAATCCCAGTTCGAGAAATGTCAGGTCCAACAAATGTAAGCCCAAACCTGACCTGTAAAATTTGGTGTCTAAAATATATATAGTTTAGTTAAAAATACATTGGAAATACTTGGGTAAAGCGGGGTTTATGATTCAAACCCGGCCCACATTTTACTTGGATCAGGTTAGGGTCAATTCGAGTCCCCCTAGCGGAAATGGTCAGGTTTGGCTCCGGTCGTATACCCAACGCAAAGCCGACCCATTGTCAGCCCTACAATCGAACTGGCGATGCGGGTTGACTCGAAAGGTCAACGACTAGGGCCACTTGGTTAGGAATACCCAAAAGATAAGCGGACAACATGGTGGCCATTGCCCGGTTTGATATTAAAAGCACCAAAGTGGGACTCGGTGCACCAACTTACCCTTAGGTATGGTAGTGGACCGGGGGGAAACGGGGCCCACCCCGCCTTGCCCCGTTTGGATCGAGGATGGAGGATATGAAACGGGGATGGAGGCGGGGATGAACTTATGCTTGTCTCCACCCCGCCCCACCCTGCCCCATCCCTGTCCACATCCCCGCCTTGCCCCGCCCCATCCCCATCCCCAATCTTTTGGTAATGGATCGAGGGGACTCGTTTGGAACGGGGATGGAGAACATGAAATGGGGATGGAGGCAGTGATGGAGGTCCAGATTTTGAGACGAGGCGAGGGTGGAGACCTTGTCCCCCACCCCGGTCCACTGCCATCCCTACTTACCCTCGAAATTAGGATAATTAAGTAGGGATGCAAACGGTTTGGGTTTCGGATCCCAAAATACATTGGGAGAGTCAGGTCTGTTAGGATCGGGGACAGCCAACTTTCGCAAATTCCTCTTCTTGGATCGGAGCCATTTGCAACCTTATAATTAAGTTGGGACGTTGCAACGTAAATGTGGCATCCAAACTTATCGTATTAATTTGTCTCAAAAAAATGGGCATATCCACTGTTGGGTTTTACCTACTAATCCAGAAAACAGATAAGATGGGAAAGTGCATTCTCGAGTAAAATGTAAATTCCCAACTTGGCCCCGATTTTGGACATGCCGGTGGCCAGTGTAGGGATGCGAAACGTTAGGACCCGAAACAGCTAAGTACAGGAAGGTTTGAATAAGAAGCGGATCCAGAACAACCAAAAAATTGCAAAACCTCCATCATGGATCTGACCTGTTTGGATCCCTAGGTCAGTCATTGTTTTCTTTTGGAAAACCCATTTTAGGGGCCAACCTTTTGGCCCTAGTTCTAAAAATGTGCCTCACGATTGCTGAATTTCTTTATAAGGGCTTTTGTTTTCCCTGAAACTGTCAAAAGAAGAACTTGACTTTAATTTCTCTCAAAAAAGAACTTGCCTTTGTTATTGCTTATTAATCCAAGTTAAATCATAACTCAAATTTACAATAATATACCTCATAATCAACAATTTAAAATTTTTACCCTTTTCTTTCTTACGAGAATAAATGAGTATTTTTCAGTTTTAAACAGGAAAACAAAAAAAATCACACTGAGGCCTCTAATTGATAGTTTTCAAGAAAATTATGACCACATGAAGAATTTCATAAAATTAAAGCTTAATTTTGAAAGTAGGAGCAAAAGGTTTGCCTCTAAATATAATATTTTGTTTTTGGTTGTCCATGTTGTCAACGGGGTCATGTGTCATGCTAAGGCCCAGGATGGAATCCTGCTGGCACATGGGGGCTGTTGTTGCTTGATCATTGGTTGTACTTTTTACAATGATAATTTTTAAAAAAAAAATTTAATAAATATTTTGAAAAATCGGCAACCAAATATAAAAAATGAACTTTTACAGGCATGGTGAGTACGGGTCGAATTCATAGAAAATATGATAATATTCAATATCAAAACTAATTACTTTACTTTATTAATATTTCAAAATGTCTACAATGAAAAGTACAAGTTAACTAAAAAATTAACTAAAAAAATATATGCTTGTAAACCTATGAAAATAAAAATCACAAGTTAGCTAATAAAATTACTAACTAATTCAAAAAAATAACTAAAATTAATTCTAACAATAATTACGATAACTAATTTGCAATCTAAATAAAACTACACTAACATATAAATTTTAAGAAAACAACTAATTTATTCTAATACTAATTACACTAAACTCTCTAATCAAAATATGTAATATGCAGAAAACTATGAAAAATCACATAAATTTAATTAACTACTAAATTGCATGTTTTGCCCTCACTATAATGCAGGAATAACTTTATAACAAACTTTCAAAAACAGACTATTTTAAGGGTCAAATGGAATCCAAAATTGATGAAATTTATTTGTTGGATTTCTGAACATGCAAAAATCAGACCCTTTTTACAGAATCTAGAAATTTGTTCAGAATCTCCAGATATTGGCGTTTCAAGAATACATAAAATCTAGAAATTGGTCTGTCCCGAAATTCAATCTTCTAATAAACCAGTTTTTGAAAAATGCTTAAAAAACTGACCAAATTAACTCTAAATGAGTTAAAATTTGGTTTGCACTTGGAGGACACATGGATGAAGAGAATAGAACCATTTTGGATTTAAAACTCCACGAAAATCTATATAAAATGATGAATGCAAAAGACTGTAATTTTTTATTCTTAAAATCAATTAAAAAACAATTAGGGATCATTCACTTCATGCACTAATAACCTTATGCACATGTAATAACAGACATATCAGTCCTAACACTCTGCTAAAACACAGTAAATAGAACTTAATTATGCTAAAAAAATTAAATTTAAAAATCAATCCTAAGTTATCTTGAAGGAAACAACGAATTAACTCTAAGGCAACATGTAAATAAAACACTAACATGAATAGTGAGTGTAAACTAATATTAATGTAAATACATCTAGATGTCAGTTATCCCCTATATGGGACCTATTCAAACTATACTTAAAATGAAAAGACTAATAACAATGTAAGTAAAGAAAATGAGAAAATAACTACTATGCTATCTTAATTCCTAATTAATCATGAAATAATAAAAAATATAAATGCAAGACTTACCTAATGCACAAGCTTCAACTATTATCAATATTAATCAATATAAATCTTACTTAAGCACTATAAAAATTAAAAGGTATGAAATATAAAACATGCATATAGAAAAAACACTTACCTCAATAACACACTAGAATGAAGTTAAATGCTACATACTATGAACCGTCTCCTATGTGGGACCTACTCAATATTTAAATAATAATGAAATAAAAATGAAAAAGTTAATTACAAATGACTAGCTAACCTAACTAATATGCAAGACTATTTATTAAATGACATGCAATTAGTAAAAATATCCAAGTCAAGCTCTCTTAAATCAATGAAATATGAAATCTTGTATATTATGCTAACCTAACTAAGAGAATGATCATTAATAAATGGTTAGGCTAATTTAGAATTAAGATGGGGCCCATAAATGCTCTTGCCTTAGAGGAAATTGACTTGTCAAAGTAAAAAACCGTTAGCTCTAATGGACCCACATATTTTTGCCTAAAAAACCTCTAATTAAGAGGCGATCTCTTTCTTTAATCGGAAATTTCAATTTTTAAGGAAGGTGATTCATTTTTTTGAATCAGCTTACTTATTTGGACAATGAGAAGATACTCCAAGGTTGGGTCTTCAAAGAAGACCCAAGCTTTCCAAAATAAAATTCCATGAGATTTGGAAAGCCATCTTAACTACCAAAATCTCCTATCTCTTAAATTTCAAAAATACCCTTCATAAAAAATCAAAAATTCAAATTATACTAACTAAACTAAACTAAACTAAAACCTAATCTATATAATGTCTAGAATTACTGATGCATAGAATAATAAAATCGTGAATAGCTATTGCTTAAAAAAAATGTAAATGCTAGATTAGTTAGCTATTGACTACTAAAATTGCTATGACATAAATGCAATGAATCCAAATGTAAAAACTTACTAAAAATGATTAATTTACTAAACTAATATAGCTCTAAGGTCCAACAATGGATGTCATCCTCTATGGAGAAGACGATAGCCCTTGAAACTAGAATTTACAAGATAACAAAAAATAATAATTTTTACTAAATTGACAATCTAATTAAAAACAGAATTTTGTACATGAAAAAAAATGACAAAACTCAATCTTAGGATATCAAAAACGTGGTTTCAACATGCTGCAACTGCTGTTAAAAAACTCATAAAATGATATTGCATCCGGACATGACTTGACTCGATCTAACTAGAAGAACGAGATGGGAAGACTCACCTCAAGGGTTGTCTGACGAATTGGAGGGAGAAAGAACGGTTTTTGGTGCAAAACAACACCTCACATAACCTTGGTATTGCTGTTGCACTTCTAAAGGTTGTTGCTTCAAAGTAGGACCTGAGGTATGAAGAGGAAGACACATGGTGGAAGCAAAGACGAAAGACTGGCTGAAGAGAGAACACAACCGATCTTTATGTGTGGTACACGATGAACCAAATTCGAGTTGAAGATGCTACTTGTACAGCTGCAACCTACAAAAAATATACAGCAATAATATCAAGGTAAAACATGTTAAAGCACAATGAAAATGAAGCCAAGAAAAAAAAAACAAGGTGAGCATTGGGAATAAAAAATGGCTACAAATTAAAGTGGAGGATAGAGTAAGAAATTAGGGAGAAGGAAATGAGTCAGAATGGATGATAGAGAGAGAAGAATAAGGGAGGGGAGGAGCATCAGCTCTACAGTCAAACACTCTCTGCTAGGGATTTTTCAAAGTATTTAAACCTATTGCAAAGTTTTAATATTTCAGAAACAGGTTTAAAATAAAAATATTTGCTAGGTGCCACTTTTTAAGAGGGTTTCTTGCAATTTTTTCTATTTTGGACTTTGGATCAACTGGAGATTGGATTAACCTAGTTTAAAAACTAATCCATGATCCAAAAGTAGGCCCTTGGGTCGGATCAAGATCTGCCTTGCCTTGAAAACCGTTTCAAAAACTTAAAAATGCTCTATTTTTCTCATTTTAACTCAGATTCGAATGAAATTTGAACCATAGCTCCTTTACACCTAATTCTATATAAACATGAGTTTTTATCCTTGAAAATGTATATGAATGCATGAATTATGAATAAAATTGATATGCATTTCATGCATCATCAATTATAATTGAGGCATCTAAGGCTTGGTGAATGTGCCTTTAACCTGGGTTTTATCGGGCAAGAAGACAGGTCCATTAAGTGATCCAGTTCTGAGTGAGAGTTTAATTAGACTATATAATCAACACTTTACATGTTTGAAGATTGTCGGATGATTATCCGTTGTTGATATGCGTGATCAGCAATAAAAAAATGATGTTTTTATCAAAAAAGATCTCTTTAGCAGTGAGCGAAACTGCCGCTAAAGACCTTGGGTGGAAAAGCGGTAGCATTGAAAGGTGTTTTCCGCCCAAGGTCTTTAGCGATGGGCAGAACCACCACTAAAAACAAAAAATAATAAAAATAAAAGCAAAAAATGTAAAATTGAAGATGCAGTGTGCGTTTGAGGATTGGGCATTCAATACGTGCGTGTGTGTATATATATAGGGTAACTAAAATATGTAAATCAGTATGTATCGATATTTTCAAAGGTTTTTTTTTAGATTTTTTTTAGAATTTTAGAGGATCTTGTAAGGCTTGAAAATCAACTACTCAAAATTTTGATAAATATGCAAGCATAAAAAATCATATTTATTGATCCCATTATGATCTAATAGTCAATTTCAAATGGACCACGTTGAAAGCATATGCAGGGTTATATTTGCAAAAAAAAAAAAAAACCTATGAAAACCTTAGTTTATATATTTTGCTAGTTTACATGTTGCAGTTTTCCTATATATATAATCGATAGAATATGAGAACCAAAAATATGAGTGTGAACCATGATTTTCATGGATTTTTTGTTATTTTCTCTTGAATCTAACCATACAAATATGATGTGCATGCTTACTTTTATAAGAACCCTGTTTTCATGTATAAGCAAGATTTTTTAAGGCTTTAAAATCAATGACTCATAATCTTCATAAATATTCAAGCTTTAAAAAACCACATTTTTCATCGAAAATGCACGATTCAATGGTTGATTCTTAGTAAATTCACATTGCGAAGAACATCCACATAGTTGGATTTGCAAAAAAAGTGTTGAAAATGCTCATATTTCTAGTTTTCATATATATATATATATATATATTGGGGCATCACCACAACTGTCAGTTGCTGCTCATGCGCAAATGGCGACGACTTAGACACAGTGCAAGACGAGATTCAACAGTTTGGATCACTTTGTCAGTATTGCTGTCCCACTCTATGCCTATAGCAATCATAACAAATCAAGAAAGTTATTGAGCATAAAAAAAAACTTTAAAAATGTAAAAAATAATACCTAAGTAGGTAATATTTAAAAAAAAAATCATGTTTTATTGATATTTTAGTATTTTTACTATATTACGAAATCATATCAATTTTGAAAATAGCGACTCTGAGTTCAAAGAATGGTTGAATCACGCAAATTGATCCGATCTGTTCGCAATATGCATGGATTGATTTGAGGACCAAGTGTGTCTTTGAAAATTGATGAAAAAAAAAACAGGTGGCTAAATGTAATATAAAAAAGTTGAGCTATTCTTTATAAATATCTGAGAGCTTAGTTCCCGAAAACACTCCTCCGTTACTGATGGTTAACAACGTATGAGCATTTTGGAAACGGATCGGATTTCTGTTTGGGTATGGATACATTCTGATGTGGACTAATAATGAAATATTCAAACCAACTCGGATATGTTGGCTCGAATAGGATCTGGATCCGAGCTTGGGAAAGCTAAATCAAGGACAACCAATTAGACAATCGGGTCTGGTGGGGCTTAACACACCCAACCAGGTGGATTCTGGTCGGCCAGATATCCAACCCAGACCAGACAGTTTTAACGATTTAAACGATGTGCTGAGCAATGAGTCAATGGCAACGGTGGTCCGCATTGAAACCGTCACGGTAACAGCACAATCATTCAATTGATGTAGTTCAAATTGCATGTAATTGAAATCTATTTAGAGAACTGTTTTCACAAAGGAGTGTTTGGATATGCCAACTTATCTAGAAATGAGGGATAAGTTGGGATATTGCCTCTATGCCCCCATATGCAATCTCCCAATTTTATCCCTGTTTCTGGACAAATGGTGGTGCGTCCACATGCACCCTTATAAAAATTTCAAGCTCCCCAACTCATGATTTGAAGAATGGTTCTTTGTGTCTCATGGTACATTCAAGTTAAACTGTGAACCTTCTTCCAACTAAAACTTAAGTCATAACATTTAAAATTCTAAATGAATAGCATTTTTGTGACCACAAGGGCTCTACTCATTTAGTAGGGGCGACTCTGACCAAGCTGAATGGATATCACAAGTTCAAAACTCATGGGTATGCATCCTTTGCCGTGAGGCCGAAGCTAGGTGTAATTCTTGGTGGACAAGGGGACCCGAAGCTTTTATACCAATACGAGCTTAGTCATCTCATTTTCGAGCTGAACTGTCTGTTCAAGTGGCTCATTTACGTGTACAGAGCATGAACCCTTGTTCAAGCTTGGCTCATTTATTTTTTTTTTTGAACGAGTTCGAGCCGAGCTCAAATCCCTACCCAGGTTTGTTGTATCAATGCCACTATGGTCAAAACTCAAAAGTCAGCATGGTCATTGTTTGAAAGTCATGCTCTTTGATTTGGCCAATAAATCAAGATGACTATGCAAACACAAAACTTGGTCCCTCCTATCAATATTGCAAGTGTGATTGCACCAAGTACCCCGTAAGGACCTCTTGGTGATTAAGTTGCCTCAATAATTATGATAACGCTTCTACAACAATAAGGACAGTGTAAAATATTTATTTATTTCGGTGGAGAACATCTGATATAAACAGGGCAACTAGTGTCTGTTTGATTACCAAAAGGATAATTGCCCCATCACTTTCAAGACTAAAGTTATCCAAAAGCATCCAAAGGGCTGGGGTTGAAAATACTGCTCATGAATTATATATTGTAGTGCAAAGAGGTTGGTAAGAGATGTTAAACTTGACTTTTAGAACCTAAAAGCCCCGTTGTCTAAGCACCGCTTTCCTTTATTCCCATTCTCTCTCTCTCTCTGGGCTGCCAACTGCAATACTAAGAAGGGACATTACCATGCATTCCCAATATCAGCACCATGTTGATCTCTTGGGCTAAAAACAGGCTCCTCCAATTGAGGTCCAAGGGTGCAGCAATCAAGGAACTTCCTTCTTCAAGTACTCTTGCATATGTGGAGTCCCTAACTATGCCTGTGGTAAACTCCACTCCCCCTTCCCCCGCCTCTTTTTGTGTGTGTGTGTGTGTGTGTGAAATGATATTATAATAGTGTTTGGAAAGCAGGAACAGGTGATTGTTTTGAGTGCAGATTTGAGGTGTGAAGAGGGAAGGCAAAGGGTGTCTCAAGTTCTATCAAGAATGGATGGTAACTCCTCTTTATTTTACCAACGGGGTTCCACTTGTCTGGTAGGAGCAGCTAGTGCACGTCACCTTGTGTTGGGACGTTGCAGGTTCAAAACCCAATGGTATAGTTGTATAACTGGTAGGGGTTGGACTAACCCCAGCATGCCTTTCCAAAAAAAAAAAAACTCCTCTTTATTTTACATTAATGAGATCTTCTCTTTTAACCCCAAAGGGTTTGGCATAGTGGAGGGGGCCTTGGCCACTAGCGGGTGGTCAGGGTTCCATTCCCATGAGGGACAGCCCCTTGCACTAATGAGGGCAAGGGATAAACCCTTGCTCAGCGGAAGCTTGGCGACTCCCTAGGGCAAGGGGTGCACCAGCAGCACCACGGGTTTACGCTGTCAGGACAACAACATAAGTACGGCAAGTTTAGCAAGCACGACTAGGTCGCTGATCCAGAGGGTGGTTTTCCGGTCCTTCATGAAAAAAAAAGGGATGCCCATTTTTTATCTTCCTCTATTGTTTGATACATATGATATCTACATGAATTATTTGTCATCTTTTTTTTAAAAAAAAATAACGAATTATTCCTTCACATGAACAGAGGATATTTGGTCAGTCATGGTGGACTCCAGGGAGAAGACAGTGACCTTGAGTTGCAACAGAAGGAAAAGCATAAGCACCGGCGGAAAATTGCAGTCCTTGCTACTTAAAAACTTCAAGGCTTGATAAAGGCTTTCACGGCTTGTCCTTCAATAAATGCCGAGTTTTAGCCATGTTGTACCTTCTAATATGTTCGATAATGGGGTGGCACTATAGGGCTGGTAAAGGAGGTGGAGCTAAGCTTTTGGTCTGGTTGGGATTGGTGGTAAGCCCCCTACACCGGCCTGGCACCATAGGGCATTCTTGTTTTTTATTTTAAAGTTTGTTTTTTTTAATTGTTTTTAAATTTTGATTATATATATGTGTGTGTGAAAGCTAAGTCAAGCTTTCCATTTTTGTACTTGGCTTGGATACCTAAAACGAGTTGGCTAGTAGTTTAGCTCCTGGAACCCAATTTTCGAGCCAAGCTGAACCAAGCTTCCCCTCCCTGATCGTACTGGGACGACTGGATACCTTAACAAGCTGGCTTGTTGCTTGGCTCACCGAACCCAATTTTTGAGCCGAGCTACAAACCAACTTATTAAGGTATTCAGTCAGGTAGCAATGGTGATGTATTCTTATAAAACCGACCTCATTGTTGATGTGTAGAATTGCACAACAGAACCATATGATGTGATATGGCCCTTGCCAACAACTAGGAGGATGTCTCATTCCTACTATATGTGCATGACATCCATTTCGTAAATGGTTGGTGATCAAATGTGAACTCCTCCGAGATGCATCACCAACTTGACTCTTGACTTTGGTGACTTGACCCTCTACCTTTTCTGATAACTCATTTTGGCTCAGTCGCCCTGTTGTTGCAGGGGTGAGGGGTGAAATGTTTATTGTGCCACGTGTAAAAACCCCACAAGTACTACCCCCATTTTGATTATGAATAGTCTTCTGTGTCAAATCGGTTATTTTAATCAGATTGTGATTTCATTAATGCAAGTTGTTTTAATCAGATCGGACTCCACCAGATGTGATCTTAGTGAAGATTGACATTAGAAATCCGACTTGTGTTAATGTTTTTTTGGCGATTCAAAAAATCAATGGTTGACGAATTAAACACAAAATTTTGTGGTTTAAAAAATGTTTTGAAAAATACAATCCAAGGGTTTATTTTTATTACACGAACCATGCTGAATCCAGTTATAAGTCAGATTTGATAAAAAAAACAACTTGCATTATGAGATTTGAGAGGGTTATGAAGATGGGGGATGACATAGGGATGATTGGAACCTCTCTGGTCTTATGTTGGCTTCACCTTGCAGAGAAAGTAGGGATGCACAACCAGTCAAGCTAGCTCGGGCTTGGTTCAAGATTGACTCGTTTAAGCTCGACTCAAATTCATTCAAAAAAAATAAACAAGCTGAGCTTAATCAGTTAGTCTAGCTCAATAAGCCCGAATAAGTTGGGCTCACATAAGTATATAAAGAAATTAGACTTTATATATGTATTTTTTTTGTTCATAATATGGTTATAAAGAAAGGTCCTCACTTAATGAGTAGGTTTTAAGTCTCCGACTAGAAGTGGAGTGAGTTCAAATCCCATTGTCTTCACTTATTTCAAAAAAGCTTTTGACACGATTTTCAAAAACTTAAAAATAAATTAAAGGCATTCAGCTCTAGACGAGCCGAGCTTTGCTCAAGCTCAACTCGAACCAATCTCAACCAAAAGGTGTTCAAACTATATATAGTGGTCACACCTTTCAGCATAAAACCCTAAAGCCACCCTCTTGCCCACCAGGGGGGCTGCTGCTTCAGCCATGGGGAAAGGGATGCACTCATCGAGTGTCGAGCTCTGGTCGGCCCTCATCTTGAACACCTTAAGCCCACCCACAGTGATGCGTTTTCAGCAGCAAAAATATGAAATAGAGCAAATAAAGATTGAAATCTGGTTAAACTGTTTCACATGTGAATTTGGATATGAAGACAATGCGCTAATTAATTGGCTTCAATTTTCTTAGTCAAATGACCCGAGTTTGGCTCAACTTTCTAGTGAAAGATCCAATTAGGCCGCAATTGGGTGATATACATTCTAACTGAATCTGACCCGTTCATGTGAAAATGCTTGATCAATATCTCCCATTTTCTCAACTGCTAACTGAAGGGTAAGAGCTTGACAGGCCATCTAACCCAAAGTAGCCCTAATAACTAAAATGAACAAGAGAATTATGCTTAGCTGCTTAGCCAAGGTCGGTAAGTTTACTCCGTAACAGCCCATAAAACCGCACGGGCCACCAAAAATTTCTGTCTAAACACAAACACAGAAAATCTCTGCGTGCGTAGTATGGCTATGTGCAACATCCCTCATCATAAGAATAGCCAAGAGTTTGCAAAATCCGAAAACTGGGTCACTTAATTGGAACCTCTTCCTGCAAGGTAATTAAAACTCCGGGTTAAGGACACGACCACCCAGCCTTACGTGCCCAATCGTGATAAAGCAATGGCAGCTTCCATGCACCAATGGGATTCGATCTTGGGCCTTCAGCTTGATAGAAGACCCCGCTGAGCACATGGGTAAAATCAGTGATACTTCTTTGTCATGACTCATGATGCATCATCTTCTTACACGTCCTAGAGGTGGTGAGGAGTATGGATCAGGTGCGATTACATCTCACACATTTAGTGTGCCGCTGCCAGACATCTGCTGTTGGGCCCACAGTTCACAGGTACCCAAAGATGTGTGGCGCTCAGGTGCAGTGGCACATTTTGTGTGTGCAATGTGATGCACCTGATCTTGCCTCTGCAGTGAGTAATTAATGTTGTGGCCCAGTTTTTTTTTCATAAGGAATGCGTAAACACAATATTTATGTTTTAAATGGCTATTTATCATAAAAAAAAGTGTGCTTTTATTTTAAAATAAGTTTTATTAATGTTTTTCTTATAAAAATTATTTTTTAATTTATTTTTTTATTGTCGAGATTTTGCCAAAAAAATCCATTATTTATGAAAAAAATTCAAATTCTTGCAAGTTTTTGAAAAACGATATTTGGCCGTTTTTAATGTTTGTCACCATGGGAGAGAAGCCTAAACGGCTAATCGATCAATTCTTGAAAAATAAGGTCTTTTTTTTAATATTTGAAACCTAAGGTGGATAAACATAAATTTGCTATAGGTTAGCTAGGCTCTATATGTAAATTGACCAGAATAAGGCACCTTGTCTGAGAGGGCTGCAAAAAGAAGGAAATGGTTCTAAAGGATATTGAGAATGTGGAGGGAAAATGTGATATTGTATGACTTTATATTCCATCGTCACCGCACATCTGACTTGATGAAGGTGTGGTAGGCCCCATTTTTACATGTCCAAGATTTCTCAAGTGAGATGAGTGGTGGGGATTGAATATAACCAGCGATCGGTTATATACAACATGACAGTAACTGCTCACCCCCATCACCATTCATGGGCGCGTAGAGGATCCATTAATCACTCTAACGCAGGTCAAGTAACACCGAACCTACTTCTCTAGAGTCCAGCCTGCTCAACCCACTGGTCTTGCACGTGCCAAGGCACTTGCGTGGCTAGAGGCAGGGGTGTCAACGAGTCGGAGTTTCACCAGACCTGGGCGGGTCCCGAACTGAGTCAGACACTAAGCTGCTGGTACGGGGCGTGAACCCAGGTTTGACTAGACCTACCATAGGAAAAACCATGCTTGGTTCCTATTGGGGTTACATGAACTAGACCCACTCAATTCCTGGTAAAATAATAATTTTAATGTCTTTTTACTTCTCCTCAGATCTTAATAGAAACTTGGGCCGGGTCCAAGTCTGGTATAAAATTTCATAAATGATACCCATCTCCATGCATTAATCAGACTGTATGGGTTTGAACCCTTTTTTTTTATCAAAGCTCCTTGTGACAAACATGAAATCCTATCAAATCTTGTATGAATCTACTCCACCAGTTGACACCCCAGCCAGAAGAGAAGTCCAAAGGATGCTGTTGAAAGTAGTAGGAGGGCTGAAAAAGATCTCAAAAAGAGTAAAACCAGAGCTGGGCAGTGGCCACCAGCCTCGAAGGATTATATATATATATATATATATAGAGAGAGAGAGAGAGAGAGAGAGAGAACCGAACATATTAGGCCCACTTTTCTGGTACTGCCCCAGTGGGCCTCATAATTTCAACTGTTTTATGATATATCAGAACCGTTAGAGTTTAGAGTGCTCGATTTAGTGAGAATTGACTCTTAGATTATGATTTTTCAACAAAAAAATATATTTTTATGAGCCGAGAAAAATAGATACCTTTATGGCCATTGATTTTGGATCGCCGAACAAACCTGTATACAAGTCAATCCAAAAGCTGGTTCCCACTAAACAAAACCTATAAATCACATCTATGGTGTTAGATGTGAGAAAAAACACAAAAACCTACAATTTTTGAAAGGGCCTAACGTGGCAGAATGAGAAAGTGGGCCAGAACCAGCGATATATATATATATATATATAGAGAGAGAGAGAGAGAGAGAGAAATGAAAACCTATCCAATAGAAAAACTCTCGAACCTACTCAATAAAAAATATTTAATGAATTTTTGGTGTTTTTTTTCAAAAATTATGACCTTACATATGTGATCTATGCATTTGTTTTTATAGGAATCAGTTCTTGGAGCATTTGATTGTGATGCATGTTATGTTTTTATAAGGTTTCAAAAATCAATGGCCTACAATTTCATATATATATATATATATATAAAGAGAGAGAGAGAAAAAAAAAATGAGTAAGTGTGAAATTGATACGTCCTAAATGGATTTTTTTGCCCTTCTGGTATTTTTTTTGCAGTTGTGACCCTATAAATGTCTTGGGCATGGTCGATTTACAAGGAATCCAGACGTGAATCATGTGTTTTCCATAAAAAATGATATTTGGAACCTCAAAAATTTACAAAGATTTTGGACTGTTGATTTTTTCAAACCTTTTCAAAACTTACCCATGTGTTGAAATCAAACACTTCAAGAGCTGGTCTCCAAAATCAAGTAGATAGATCACATTTGTACAGTCAAAATTTAAAAATAAAATGAAAAAACCTTGAAAAACTCATTTAGCACCTATCATTTTGCACCTCTCTCTTTCTCTCTCTCTCTATATATATCTATATATATATATATCTATCTATCTATCTATCTCTCTCTCTCTCTCTCTCTCTCTCTCTCTATATATATATATATATATATATATATATATATATTATCTAGGGTTTTCTGCCCATCATTTTGATCCTCAAAAATTTACAAAAAATTTGGATTGTTGATTTTTTGAACCTTATAAAAACCCACCCATGTGTAAGAACCGAACACTTTAAGAGCTGATTTCTATAAAACCAAGTACATAGAACACATTTGTACAGTCATAATTTAAAAATAAAATGAAAAAAAACTGAAAAACTCATTTAGAGTAATGGGTAGGTGCTAAATGAGTTTTTCATGGTTTTTCGTTTGATTTTTAAATTCTAATCGTATAATGTGATCTATGTACTTGACTTTATAGGGATCAGCTCTTGAAGTGTTCCATTGTGACACATGAGTCGGTTTTTATAAGGTTTGAAAAAACAACAATTTAAAATCTTTGTAAAATTTTTAGGCTCCAAATATCATTTTTTCATCGAAAACACTTGATCCAGGTGTAGATTCCTTGTAAATCGACCATACCCAACACATTTATGAAGTCAAAACTGCAAAAAAAATAACGAAAGAGCAGAAAAAACCATTAAGCATGTATCATTAAGCACTACTCATATATATATATATATATAACTGAACATATTAGGCTCTATTTATAGTTCTGCGCCAAAGGTTTTAAGTGTTTTATGATACATCTGAACGGTTAGATGTGTTTAGCACGATCAATTTAGTGGGTATAGACTCTTGAATCATGTTTTTCAATGAAAAATATATTTTTATGAGCTGGGAAAAACAGGTACCTTCATAGGCATTGATTTTGGATCATCAAAAAAACCTTTATATAGGTCAGATTTCGTGCCACTAAACAAAACCTATAGATCACATCTACGGTGTTAAGACATGAGAAAATACTTAAAACTATGATTTTTGAAGCAGCCTAACGAAACCTAACCAAAAGTAACAAAAAAGGGCTAAAAGACACATTACTATATATATTCACAGGCTCGATCGGGAGTGCCCCAATTAGGCCCTTAAACCGAACCATAAACTGGGCTTGATTTGGCCCAGCCTGGTCAATGGCTGGGTCAGCCCGGTTCATTAATGGGCCGGGCGGCCAGTGGCCCACCCCTAATTTCAACCATTGTGGTTTGAGGGCTGCTAGCCATGATAGTGGTGAGAGCCATTAGAGTCATAATGCAATGCAGACTGCAGAGGTCATGCTTTGGAGCTCTAGCCATAAATACGTACAATCTTTCTTTCGGTTCAGATGGTGGAAGAAACTTTGTATAAATTTGAGGATCCCAGGTGTCAGACCCGAGGATCTAATGTAGCCTAGGGAGGCGCTGATGTGGTGTGGGCCCCGTACCTATATCCAAAGTACTCATATCGCAGATCCACGCTTTTTGAGAAATGCGAAATTCCCTTTAATTCGTGATTCGAGATCCAAGTTTCTCAAACCCGAGGATCTGCATCCATCCGATTTGAGAACCAATGAGCCTTTATGAATAAAAATGGTGATACGGGTAAAAATGTGTTGGGCATCATGTGGGCAATCCCTGGGTATTTTCTAAAGTTTGTTGCCTTGAACAATCCTTTTTTCCCTGTTTCACGGGGGAAGAGAGAAAGCCACTTTTCCCTGTTTCACGGGGGTCGGAAAAAGCACCTACACTGACTCCAGTGACAATCTTTTCTTTTTTATAAAAGCCCTCGCAGTTGTGTCACATGGACACGGACTTGTACGCGATACGAGCACGCGAGTCAATTGTGCGATTCTTATGGAATTAGGACACATATGGCCATACTTTGAATATCTGATTTATACGAAATATATTTTATTTTATTTTTATGTTTAAAGATGTACTGAGAATATTATAAAGATTCAAAAAAAAAAATAAGTAAAAATATACAAAATGATCTTTAAGCAAAAGATGATTGAAAAAAACAAAACAACACAAAAATATTGTTGGGGGATTTTTTTTGTGTTTGGCAAGTGGAGGATGGTAAGGTGTCACCCAAGATGAAACTGATGGACCCATTTTGGAGACACACGTGAAGCACTTTTATAAGACAACCAAAACACTATAAGGGGACGTTTGGTTGGGCTCTTTTAGAGGGAATGAGAGTGTGATTCTAAAAAAAGCTCTGAAACTAACAAGAGAATCAACAACCTGTTATTTCGTATCAAATGTGATTCAAAATCGCATAACCATCTTTTCAATGGACCCAAACGAAAAGGAGTAAACCACCAACAAGCTCCATCCCTCTTGGGGGCATGAGGGGTACCCCTCTCTTTGCTAGAGTGACTGTGCCTCATTGGTCAGTGAGGTGAGTGGAGTTCACTCAAAATTACCGGTAGCTAAGTTCACCCCTTCCCTGTCGAGGTATAAGAAAATGAATCACATGTCAAGCAACTAAACAAAAAAAAAAAATGGATTTTCATGCAAAATTGAAATTCACATTAGATTTGAATTGCATGAAATTCTAGATCATAGGATTGTGAATCTTATGAGATTTACTTTTTCATTTATAAAAAAAAGCAATGGTTTTTATCATATGTGATTCACTTTTTAGTACGCTTTAGAAAAGTAAATTTCATTTGAACAATACCCGAAAGGCAACCAAACATACAACTTGTGTGGCACAAAACCTAAAAAGTAAGCTACATAAAAAAAAAAAAAGAGACACGAAACTCAATGTAAGATTTAGAAAGTGAACCTTGTTTGTGTGAGATTCACTTTTTCATGATATTTAATTTCTTTTGAATAATATTTTTACTTTTCAAAAATACAATCAAAGTTAGGTTTGGTTGCAATCAAACATAAATATTTTTTTAACACAAATTTTTTAAAAAAAATCTCAGGCACAAAACCCAAAACTAAGATTTAGAAAGTAAATTTTATTTGCTTGAGATTCACTTTCTTAAAAGACTTGTGTTAATTCACTTTTTTTATAAGGCTTACTTTTAGAGTTCTGTGCTAAAAAAAAGTTGTATGTTTTAATTGTTTTTGAAGTACAATTCAAATGAAATTCAATTATTTGGAAGTGTCACATGGATCAATATCCAGAAATTGGTCATTAAAGGTTTTACACCAATAGACAAAGTCCGAGCCGTATGCACCCCTAATTCCAAGACTTCGTTTTGCTGGTTATCCCAAAGTACAGTTGCCTTTAAAGATTTGAAAGCACCTTTCACAGACATTTCAGAAATGGTCATTCATTAGGATAGGGTGCTAGAGCCATTTGGAGGTGTCAGAAACCCTTTTCATTAGGGGTGTCAACGGGTTTGGATCGGACCCAGGTGGAACCATACTTAGCCCTGAATTTTGGGTATGGTATCGGGTCCAGACCTCAAACTCATCATAAGAGAAATCATACCTGGACCCAATAATAACTACATGAACCAGACTCGGGCCATACCCGGTAAAATAATATTTTTTATCATTTTTACATTAAAAAATTATGGGTCTTAATCGAAACTCAGGTCTGGTATAAAATTTCACAAACCATAACTGGCTTCATGTATTAATCGGACCTTCAGGTCTGGACCCAGGTCTTAATCCGGTCTTCTTATTTATCACCATATGTGGTCCCTATAGAGTTTGGTACGGGTTGGGTCCGGGTAAATCCGACTCTTTGACACCCCTACTTTTCATGTTCAACAAATTGGATTTAAGGGTCAGATATCTGATCAACCTGAACATTGTAATTGAATCTCGTAAGGCCCCCCTACAAAGTCTAATCATAACACCAGTTTGATCAGGCATTGGTTTAATGTGGAACAGGGGGTCTCCTGACCCGAACCAAGAGTCAATCACAAGTTCAAGTCTAACAAGACATGATCCAATTTGATTAGATCTAGTTAGATCCGAACCAAGTTGGTCCAGTTTGGTGCTGCTGCAGAGCTGAACCTTAACCTACTTCAACTTTAATTTGCAAAGACAAAGGAGGCAAGCAAAAGTGACCCACTGCTGAAAACACTGGTTACACTGCAACCTTAAATGCATATTTTATTAATGATAAGTCGAGAGGAAGCTTTTGAAATAAATAAAGTAGGTATGAGATGTTAAAGTTGGGGCAGAGTTGTTGGGGTTGTGGATTGGGTTGGGATCACCACACATCCTGTACGGAGGCATGTCCGAACCACCAAAATGCCCTGGATCATGGAGGATCTGAATGAAAATCCACATATTTGTAGTAAATCCAAATCTCAATATGAATCAGAGCTATACCTAATGTAAGGGGTGTCAACAGGTCGGATTTGACACAGACCCAACCGGTACCGAACCCTTTATGGTCAGGGTTTGGTGATAAAAAAGGTCTGATTAGAATTGGGTTAGACCCAAAGGGTTCGGTCCGTTTAGTATATGGAGCCGGGTATGGTTTGTGAAATTTCATACCAGACCCAGGTCTTACCCGAGTTCTGGGTCTTGCTCATAACAGACTCCATAGAAACTGGTTTTTACCCCGTACCTGCACCTCAAAAACGATCTGGGTTAGGACTCTCATGGATCTGAACCAGATCCAACCCTTTGACACCCCTACTGGTAAATCCACATATTTGTAGTAAATCCAAATCTCAATATGAAACAGAGCTATATCTAATGTAGCTAGGGCTGGAAAATAGGGGTGTCAACAGGTCGGGTTTGACCCAGATCCAACCCGTACCGAACCCTATACGGTCAGGCTTTGGTGATAAAAAAGTTAGAGGTCTGATTAGAAATTGGGTTAGACCCAAAGGGTTCTGTCCGATTAGTATATGGAGCAGGGTATGGTTTGTGAAATTTCATACCAGACCCAGGTCTTACCCGAGTTCCGGATCTGGTTAATGTAATCTTTATAGGGTCCGTGCATGGTTTTGCTCATAACAGACTCCATAGAAACTGGTTTTTACCTCGTACCCACACCTCAAAATTGATCCGGGTTAGGATTCCCCTGAATCTGAACCAGATCCAACCCTTTGACACCCCTACTGGTAAACAATCCGAGCTTGAGATGTTAAAGTTCACCTGGGAAACGAGACAAGCAGCTCACCGTTCCGCTTGGCTCAGCTCAGAAATCGACCTTAGCCAGTCCAGCTACGAGCCAACTTGTTTAGGTCCATGTTGCTACATGACCGGTTCATTAAAAGCAAGCTAAATGAGCCAAAGTCGAGAAAGTTATTTTTACCAAAAAGACATTGATTTAAGCCTGGGATAAATAGGATTCGAACTTTAGACCTATTGAGCGGAGCTTAAGCTGACTCGTTTTTATAATGAAAGCAATAGGATTGCAAGCCAAACACATCAACAGATTATTTCACACTATATATATTAATACTTAACCGGCATGTACAAGCCCAACCGAGATGAGCGCCTATTCTTTGTCATTGGCTTATTTTATGAGTTCAAATAATATACACAAAAGCTGAGCATGAGGAGAACCACCAATGGCTCGTCTCATTTCCCAGCCCACGAGCTAATTTGAGGAGACTTGGCCCAATCTCCTATCATGTAACATAAGATGGATCTCAGTCAAGTTCATGTTGAGGCTCAGCTTGCTTACTAGTAGACTGGGCTTGTGACTCGGCTTGTGCTCATGTTTAATCAAACTGACCTTGAGCTTGACTCATGCCTAAATGAGACAAGCTGAACACAAGCTTGTTCATGTAAAATATTTCATGTTATTTATCATGAAATATAAAAAATATAAAAAAATTTATTATAATTAATAATTTATATTATATATATATATATATATATATATATATATATATATATATATATATATATATATATGGAATACCATTCGCTACCATCTTGGGTAGTTTTAACCAAATCTGACCTCATTGATGTCTTCATCATGGTCAAAAGTATAGGAATCAAGACTTTGACCATATTTTTTTTTATATAAAAATGTATTTTGTTCAACCCTTGTCAAATCTGTCATTTACATCAGAAAACCAATACTCTTTATACATATTTAGACATATAGAGTAACATGTATCATTAAACACCTGGTATCTGATGTGGTAAGTGGCATCCTGTGTCAAGCTGAAGGCCCAGGATCGAATCCCTCAGCCACATGGGGTGGCTATTGTTCTGGTAGGGGTCCGCCTAACCCGAACTTGATTATCAAAAAAAAAAAAACATGTATCACTAAACAATTAAGTTGTTTGATCAACGGCGACACTGTCATTTTTTTTGGCGTTATGGCTTTTAGCGGGGATCAGGAACCACTTAAAAGGTCAAAAATCATTTTGTTTTGGATGTGGAGCGCGCGTCCGCGCGTCCAACCCAATTTCGACAAAAACTCATTTGATATATATATATAGGATAATTAGAATATGTCCAACAGCAGATGGGACAGACTCTTGTGTAGCTCCTTCTTTTCACTTTCCCCTCCTACCATCTCCCCTTCGTCAGCCTCTGCCCCTCCTTCGCCGCCGTCCTTTCCCCGGCCTCCATCATCTTCAGCAGGTTCAGCCTTGTCGCCACTGCTCCCCAGCAGCAGAGCATCTTTGCCGCTTCATCAATGGTGGCAGAGAGAGGAGGCGGCAAGGAAGGTACAATGGCATGGTGGAGATCGGGGAAGGACCGCGGGAAAGGGGTGGCAAGGAACATGGGTGATGTGGAGGAGGGGTAGGCAGCATCGGGGTTCGGGTGGGATTGGAATGTAGAGAGAGAGAGAAAAAAAAAAGATGGCAGGAAAGGGCGAGGGTGGAAGGGATGGTGGTGTGGCGGTGGAGGCCGGGGAAGGGATAATTGTTGGGGCTTGCACAAAAGATAAGGCAGAATGCATCTAAAGCAGTCATGTTCGTCGGATAATGGCCGATGTGTGAATCCAATCTAGTGTCTCTGAGACGTTCATCTCCTCAGCCGGTCACAGCTCTTGATGAGCGCAGGCCCTCCAGCGACGGTGAGCAGGATCCAAATCCCAGAGCAATGTCGATCGTATTGTGCACCATATAAGGGTCTTTCATCAATACCCCTTTTATAACATTACACTTTATTAGAAAACAGTTAAGATAATTGTTCCCTCCAAATGGTAAGGTTTATCTGATAGGAAAACCTCTAGGAGAGTCCTTATACGTGAGTGACTCCAACATTCTCCGACTTATCCCAACGATAAACTCTTAACCAAATACCTTATGTGAATGACTTGATGAATAAATTGGCCTTTAAAATCTATTCTACAGATCCTTAGTTGAATCTCTAATCTTTATGAGATTAAAAAAAAATAACAACCATAATGAGAATCAAAATTGTATGTGATCACTTTATTCATACGCATATGTCAAAAATAGTTTAACAAGCCTATCCTCAATGCATGTTCGGAATACAATCTTGGTGATAGCCTTATAGTAAGATTATCAACAATCATCTCTTTGGTACCAATATTAACAATATGCACTAGATGATTCTCTATCCTTTCTTTAACAACAAAGTACTTTAATTTCATATGCTTACATGATGTAGTACTTTTATTGTTATTCGAAAAGAACATTGCAACTTCATTATCACTGTAGACCTTCAGTGGTTTCTCGATGGAATCAATCACCTTTAACTGTGATATGAAGTTCTTAAATCATATGGCATGAAAAGTAGTCTCGTACAATGTTATAAACTCTGTCTCCATGGTGTGAACAACAATGGTCGTCTGCTTTCCACTCCTCCAAGAGACCGTGCCCCCAGTAAATAGGAAGATGTACCAAGTAGTAGACTTTCTACTATCAAGGCATCCTCTTAAGTCTACATCTGAGTAGCCAATGACCTCGAGATGATCAACCTTATGATACATCAATATATAGTCTTTTGTTTCTTGCAAATATCGCAGAACTTTCTTAGCAGCTTTTCAATGAGATATGTTTGGGTTAGACTGAAATCTACCAAGCATCCCTACTATGAAAGAAATATTTGGACGTGAACAAGTTTGTGCGTATTGCAAGCTGCCAACAACTGATGCATATGAATAAGCATTCATCTGTGCTTTGTAAATATCATTTTGTGGACAATCTTTTAGGCTCAGTTTATCACCTTTTGATATGGGTGATGTACCAAGAGAATAATTCTCCATCCCATATCGCTTTAATGTCTTATTTATGTAGGATCCTTACGAGAGACCTAAAAAACCTTTTGCTTTGTCTCGACGGATCTCTATGCCAAGTACATAAGCAGCCTCACCCATATCTTTTATATCAAAATGTGATGTAAGAAATTATTTTGTCTCTACAAGTAACTTTATATCGTTGGTTGCAAGTAGTATATCATTTACATAGAACATCAATATAATGAACATACTCTCAGTTTTTTTAAGGTATATACATCAATCAATGATGTTTTCTGTTAACCCAAAAAGTTACGATGACAGAAAAATTTAATATACCACTGTCAGGAGGCATGTTTAAGTCTATATATTGATTTGTTAAGCTTGCAAACCAAACGATCATCTTTAAAGAAACCAAGAGGTTGTTCCATATATACCTCTTCATTCAAATCTTCGTTGAGGAATGTTGTTTTCGCATTCATCTGATGTAGCTCTAAGTCATAATGAGCTATGAGGGCCACAATTATCCTCATTGACTCCTTAGTTGAGACAGGAGATTTATAGTTAATGCCCTCCATCTGGGTGAATCCTTTAACAACCAATCTTGTCTTATGTCTCTATATGTCACCTTTGAAGTCTCTTTTGGTCTTAAAGACTCATTTACATCCTATAAGTTTTACTCTTTTAGGTAACTCGATAAGATCTCACACTTGATTCATAGTCATAGAGTCCAACTCTTTTTCCATGGCCTTTATCCAGTGCGAAGATTGTTTGCTTTCAATAGCTTCCATAAAAGTTAAGGGGTTATCATCTATATCTATGAAATCATCAGGCTCCTGAAGATACACCACATAATTAGGATGTATGGCAAATTTTTTAACTCTTGTGGATATCCAAACAGGTCGTTCTACAGGTTCAGATTGAACCTGTTCATCCTATTCGTGTTATTCTGCATTATCCATAATAGGTTAATTTTGAATTTGTGCATCAACCGGGTGATCAACCACATCATTATTAGAAATAACAATGTGGTATCTCTTGGTGTTTTCCTCAACAAGTAGTGAGATTGGATCATGTACATCCTCAAAAACAAGGTTTTGAAGTGCACTTAATTCGACTGAATCATCTTTAAAAAATTTCGCCTTATTTGTTTCAATAATCTGTGGTGAATGAGATGAGCAATAAAACTTATATCATTTTGATCTCTCGGGATAACCAATGAAATATTCACTGGTTGTTCTTGGATCAAAGTCTTTAATATGTGGGTTATACAACTTAGCCTCTGCAGGACAACCCCATATGTGCATATAAGATAGTGATGGTTTTCTACCTCTTCATAACTCATACAGAGTTTTAGATACATATTTCGTAGGAACCTTATTCAAAATATGCAAAGCAGTTCTTAAGGCTTCACCCCACAACTTGATGAGAAGTGTTGAATAATTCAACATGGCCCTAACCATTTATTTAAGCATACGATTTCTCCTCTCAGCTACACCATTTTGGTAGGCACTACCAGGCATGGTATACTGAGGCACAATGCCTTTTTCTTTGAAAAATCGCGCTAATGGTCATTCCCTTTGCCCCATCTCAATAAACCTACCATAATATTCACCACCTCTATCTGACTTGACTATTTTAATAACTTTATTGGTTTGTTTCTCTACTTTTTTTTAAAAAAAATTAAACATTTAAAAAATATCAGTTTTTTCATAAATCAAGTAGATATACATATACCAAGAATAGTCATTAATAAAGGTGACAAAATATCTTTCGCTTATGTAACAGGAGGTAAATGGTGCACATACATCCGTATGGACTATTTCCAATATCTCACTATTACGCTTGACACCCTCTTTATATGTGTTTGTTTGCTTAGCCTTTATGCAATCAACACACGGGTCATTATCGGTAAAATCTAGAGATTTCAAGATCATTTTATTTATGAGTCTCTTTATTTTCTTTTCAGATATATGAGCCAACCTTCGATGCCAAAGCATGTAAGATTTATCATTAATCATGCTATGTTTATTCTCAACCAACGAGTATTCAGAAGTCAAAGACTCCTGAGTTTAAATCTTTATGTTTAATTTGTACAAACCATCATAAATAAATGCAGAATCAATTTCAATTGAATTTCTATATATGAATAACTTGGAGTTTTCAAATTTAAAATAATATTCAAATTTATTCAACCTTGAAATTAAAATTAAATTTCTACTATATGATGAAACATAAAAAACATCATGAAGATTTAAATATACGTGAGTATCTAAAGTGATCTTGCAGGTCGCAACACTCTTCACATACGAACGCATCTTGTTCCCCGAATAAATGCTTTTCTCATGCATTGTTGGTTTCCTTCTGTTCAGAAACGGTTGCAAACAATTGACAATATGAATAGTAGCACCAGAATCAATCCACCAGATATTTTCATGAATATGTAATAAATTACATTCATGAGAAATGAATGATAAATTACCTTTTTTTTTAACCATTTCTTGTACTTTATGCAATTCACCTTTATGTGTCCCTTCTTTTTGCAAAAGAAGCACTTTATGGGAGCAAAGCAGGTTGCTTGCTCTGAGATGACTTTTCTCCTGCTGACTTCTTCCTAGCATGTTTCTTAAATGTATTTTTCTTTGGTCCTACCTTAGATCCATGAGAAGTCATATGTACACTTTGCGCCTTCTTTCATTTCAATATCTCTTCTTCCTCAACACACTTGAACATAAGTTCATTAAACGTTCATTCATCATTATGTGTGTTGTAAGAGATCTTAAAATGATCATATTTCATAGGTAGGGATGCCAAAATTAAATGCACTAGGAATGAATAAGAAATTGTCAGCTTCATGTTATTTAGCTAGGATGCTATGTTCCTTATTTTCAAAATGTGCTGGCGAATATTACCCCCTCGAGAATACTTCATAGATATGAGTTTTGACATTAGGGTACTGGCCCTAGCCTTATTCGAACTGACAAACTGTATCTCAATGGCACTCAGAAATTCTCTCACTGTCCTGCATTGCGGGATAGCACTGCGAATATTCTTAGCTACCTTAGATTGCAAAAACAATAAGCTAAGTCTATTCGAGCGCTCTCACTTCTCAAAAGCACTCTTTTGTTCAGTAGTGCATTGATCTGTTAGGGCAGCATGCTCATCATTTCTCAAAGCCAAATCCAAATCCATATACCCTAATGTGAAAATGACAATTTCTTTCAAATCACTAAAATTAGATCCATCAAGAAAAATGATAATATTCGAGTCATCTAAAATCATAGAACCAGAAACTGCATGACAAAAGACATGTATAAAAAGAAAGCATATACGAGATAAACTTTATTAAAAAAATAATAAATAAAAAGCCCTTGATATGCATATTTTTGGGCTAGTGTAGGGGTCATCGGAGTCCTACTTTGGTAAGACCTTCGACATGCGTAATCACTACGCCTACCGACCATAGTTGGTAAAACTAAAGCTCATGTGAAGCTAGACAATCAACACATGACACCTTTGGGTACACATGCGCGATGTATCTCAACACATTTACTTTATTTTACCCTACTTAAATTTTAAACATAATAAAACTTCCTTTGGGTCGCTTTACCGTTTCATGAATTTAAGTACAACATTAATATTGAATAAGACTGTATGATAGAACAAAAATTAACAACATACATGTATCCAGTTACTTTGAGAACATGAATTCACTAAGTTATCTAACTATCCTTGATTCTAATATCAGTCATACATATTGTATGCATAATCATAAATAAAATGCATAAAAAACAAGCTCAAATGGGTAAAACCCGGATTCTCAAGCTTAAATCGGTATGAAAACACATTGAACCGGCCTGAAACAATCCTGAACCGGTCATCCAAGGGTCAAAACTGGTTCTAAACCTTATTAACAGGTGCCAAGTACGAGTAAAAGTTCATAAAACCATATAATCGTATGCCAAAATCCATGTATCTTCATATATTTATGAAAACAGGGTCTTAGCATCTCGAAACAAGTAAAAAACTTGAAAAAACCGGTCAAAAATGACTCTGAACCGGTCCCCAAAAAGGCCATATCGGTTCCTGATCCAGTTTAGGCCAAAAAGTGCCTGGACCCTACAGAAGCATGGGTCTGACCCGGTTCCAACAGGATCTGGGTCTGACCCAATCCAAAATATATCTGGGTCAGATCCGATCTGAACAAAACCCAGGTTGAACCCGGTCCGAACTGGACCCGAGTTTGACCTGGTCCAAATTGGACCTGAATCTTTTGGATCAGACCCAAACCTGAAACCATTATGGGTCTAGGTCCAATCCAAAGAAGATGACAGACCCGATCCACCCGAAATGGGTTTGGATTGGGCCTCCATCAGGTCGGTACACTGGATCCGACCCGGTACCCAGATTATCAAAAAATCAAAAAACCATTCGGTTTCTGTGAAAACTAAAATTTTTGATTTTTCTCAAAAATTGAATGCCCTTTCCCCTCAAGTTTCACGATGATCTACGTCGCCGATCATCGACACGTCGCTTGTCAGCGACCCACATTGCCTGTCGGCGGCTGGCCGAAAGACTGCCAGAAGCAGCAACCCCCATGGCCACCAATGGTCTCTGGTGATGACTACAGTCTCTGAAACCCCAGCCCAACAGCTGGGAAGGGGGTGGACGCCGACGATCTGGCGAAACCCAATAATGTCTGTTGTCGCCAATAATCTGGTGACCTCACCACCCCCCCCCCCCCACTGGCGACGTTCCGTGATGACCTTGGCGCAGCCCCCCTTAAGCCTGATGGCTACAAGGGAAACTACAGAGAAAAGGGGGACATGACCAATGCCGAATGATGTTTATTTTGCTTGACGCCCGATGACGCAGGTGAATCGGCCAACAAAAGGCTTTCAACAACCCCCTTCACCGGTGAAAACTAACGGTGAACCATCGGCTGGTAACCGAATCCAACCCTATCCTTTTTTTTTGTCGGCGATGGGTTACCAACCGTCCATCGCCGACAAAAAAATGGATAGGGCCGGTAACCCATCACCGTGTATATATATATATGTGTGTGTGTGTGTGTGTGGTACTCCCGGAGCACCTGCTCCCTTATTTAGACCATTGAACTATTTTTAATTTAATGGTTTAGATAAAACTTGAAAATATGATAGGTTTTCATTATTAATGATTTTCAAAATAATAAATGAGAGAGGAAGAGGCTTGGGGCTTTCAAAATGGAATTGTTCTCTCTTGCTCATACATAAACGTCCACTCTTGTCTCTCCTCTACTTTAGTATTCATACATGGATGCATGAATGGATGATAAACATGAATGGATAATGAACATGAATGCATGGTTGGATGAGAACTTGAAAGCATCTCTATTTTGCGTGCTAGTTATGGTCATGCATCTATATGACAATCATTAGGGGTGGCAAAACCTGACACGACCCGCCAACCCTCTTCCCGCTTCTTAGGAGGGTTCGGGTTTGGATTAAACGGATTTGTGTCATAAACGGATCGACCCGCCTAACCCGTTTATTAAACGGGTCGGGTTCATGTTAGGGGTATGCCAACCCGACTGACCCGTTTAATAAACGGGTTCGGTAGGCGGGTCAACTTGTTTACCCGAACCTGACCCGCCAACCTGTTTATTAAACGGGTTAGCCGGGTCGTGTCGGGTTACCCGTTTAATAAATGGGTCAGGTTCGTATTTGCCAGAGCCGACCCGTTTAATAAACGGGTCGGGTTCATGTTGAGGTATGTTGACCCGCCAACCCATCGACACGACCCGCCAACCCGACCCGATTGCCACTCCTAACCATCATTCATATATATATATATATATATATATATATATATAAGACAACTACAATTAATTATTAACTTTGGAGTCAGCCTCACCGTTAATTCATGACTCCCTCATTTAGTTTTTGGTAATGCACCAAAATTAATGTGTCAACACCTCTTTTAAAGCAATTAAAGATGGAAAGCCATCCAAGATTCAACCTCGTCTAACATGTTGGATTAGAAACAATCCAACGGCATAGATGAGGGAGTAGGTGCTTCGGGAGCACTATATATATATATAAAAAATGATTCTATAAAAAAAAAATATGTTAAGTACATCTATATGGTTTGGTTTAATTGAGAAGATACAACCTACAACCATGATTTCTAGTACATGGGAGTAGATAGCATTATATATATATATATATATATATATATATATATATATATATATATATAGAGAGAGAGAGAGAGAGAGAGAGAGAGAGAGAGAGACGAGCTCACACAAGTTGAGTTGAGCCGAATATCTAGTATTCAGGTTCGACTATGTAAGCTAAACTAACCGCTTATGGTTTGCCGGCAAGTCACGAGCTACTCAGTTGGTTTACCAGCCCTATCCAAAACATGGACAACCATGTTTACGTGAAACCAATAAAGTTTGGACCAACCATTCCTTATTGCAAAACAGTAACACATACTGAAATGTCATGCACGGTCAAATAGGTGACAGGAAGGAGACAGTTCATTTACAGACCAACTCCCGGATGTGAGAGAAGCTCCTAGCTCCCCTGAATCCTTTGGTGCTGTATACATCATTGATTTTCGAAATCAACGGTGGATTCTTCATGGTAATTTTTTTTGGTGGGACCCTTTAGGTAAAAAACCAAGCATTGGAGGTCGATCTAGAAGGCTCATTGGATACCATGGGAGCCACGTGGTATGCATATCATTGTGGTGAAGCTGTTGGAGGAAGCGACTGCACATAAGTACGTGTTGTTGGAGATTCAATAAGACTAGTACTCCATGATAACTTTAAATGACATGACCTTTAATTTCATGTCATGTTAATAAACCACAAAAAAATAAAAACCTTTAACTTTAGTCTCATGTTATCACAAGTTACAATCATACACACCCTCTGCTCCATTTGATGAGACTCTAATTAATTGTAGGACATCCTCATCAACTCCTCTATTGACTAATTATGTGAGACCCACCCAATAAGGCTAGGTCTCTGTGCTTCGAGCGGTTTCTTGGAGTAAAAAAAAGTTATGTGAGACCAATGTTGTTAGGATCATTGTGTGAATCAGCTTGAATTGGTATTGTATCAGTAAAAAAACACAACCGACCCAATTCGGATTTTTTCAAATAAAGCCAAAATGCTAGAAAATAGGTTTTAAATTTTAAAAATATTATTTTAATATTTTATGACACATATCATCTCTGCTGGTTAAAAGTTAACCGATTCACCGCCAATTCAATTAAGTTGAGAATGGGTGTCGGTCCATTCACCTGAACTGTTGACAGACCGATTCGATGGCCGATACGATTCTGACAACTTTGCAACTTTGTGTGAGACACTGAACAAATCAGAAAAGACATCGATTATGAACAATGTGGCATGAAGAATATGGCCGGTCTGATTCTCTGTTACAAATATCACTAACATTTATAAAATCAAGGGCAGATATAATACCCAAAAAATGGGATATTTTGATAATAGGTGGAACATGCCATATTAAAACTTTTTTTACTAAATTTTGCATTTTAATTTATTTATATTGTTATATTAATATATATATTTTTGCAGGCAAGCTGGGGGGGGCATAGTGACAAATATCGCGAGAAATTGCCTGAAAGTTTAAAATGATAATTTCTCGTGAGATTTTCAAAAATATCACAAGATTTATGAAAAAACATAAATACCATGATTTAAACACGATATTTATGTTTTAAACGACTATTTATTGTGATTTAAACACGATATTAATAAATTTTATTAATATTTTCTTATAAAAATCAATTTTATATTTTAAAATTTATTTTTTATTGCCAAGATTTTGCCAAAAAAATGCAAGATTTATGGATTTTTTTCAATTTCTCACAAGTTTTTGAAAAACGAACTTTTGTCACTATGGCTGGGGGATAACAATGTGGGGTTCTAACTTGAGACCTCTAGGATATGATAGTGCGACCTAACCCAACCGGCTATCTCATTCAACCCATTAGTATATTTTTATAATTTTATAAATATAGCAATATTTTTATGAGATCTTAGGAAAAACAGTTTTTTTTTTCAAAATATCACAAGATTTTCCATTGCTGAGATCTGACCGAGAACAAAATCTGTGACATTAAACTGAATCAATGCTTAAGCCTCTCCTCACAAATGTTGTCAGCATTAGTATCGGCCCTGTACCGTTTGACCAACGATTCAGGTGAATAGGCCGATACTAATACTCAAGTGAATAGTTCTGAATCGGCCAAAAATACTATGTCATTCAGAATGTGACACGTGTTAAAGCCATTAAAATAATATTAAAAAATAATTTAAACTATTTTTTATATTTATTAAAAAATAGCCCATTCAAGTTAGTACCGTATCGATTTTCTGTCGATGCGATACTTATCGGCCGATAAGCACCTAAGAAAATCGAAACGATACTTATCGGTTGATTCAGGCCAATACGCACCTATACTGACCACACTGCCTCACGGAAGCTTAACTCGTGTGATCCTAACACTCAAACATGAGATCTCTAAACAGGCTTGCTCCCTTCAAAGCCATCAAATTTTTGGTCTGACAAAGACATAGCTGAAAAGTCATGCAACCAACAACTTTTCAGGTATTTCCATGAAAGTAGAAAATCAAGTAAGAAAAAAGGTGGTGTTCCCTTTGCTTGAATGATGTAGTTGGTGAGTGAGACTTAGAAGGCTACCTCTTGGTAGCAAAGGGACCACACTGTTCAATTGATTGACCCCAACAAACCATTTGAAGCATAAAACTTACTCACTCTTTCATTCAGATTGTTTGATTGAAATTGACCAATAAATATCAACAGATGGAGATTTGAATTTTGCTTTATGACCCATATCATCTGCCTTGATTATTGGTAGATAAAGATAATAGCCGCGGAATATTAATAATATAATATGTATTATATTATTTTTGACAAGAACAGGAGTCTATAAAGTCTAGGCCATCTGGCATCAAGGTTTCTGTCCTTGAGGTTTGTTTGGTTTGTCAAACGCCAAAATGACAGCAAAACACGCGAGGGAGGGAGGGCGATTTGTGGAGGGTTCGCGTGAGAATGTGTGGCTGGTGCAGCCAGAGGGAGCCCAGTACAGCTACAACTGCCACATTCAGGGATTCCTTGGAGTAGCATTAAAGCTTGCTTCCGCTCCTGCACCAAAAAACACAGGGTTGTCTGTATGGTAAAAAGGAGTAGGATGGTAAAAATGTGTGGCCTTGAAATGTTTTTGTATTGTAGTTGATCCTCTGAAGAATTTTGGATGCTAAGATGGGTTTTTTGTTTCGTCTCATTTGCTTGCTGCTGCACATCATCACTGTCATCTTCATCTTCTTCTTCCCTTGCTTCTATTCTGTGAATATAAGAGCTGAATGGTTGAGGCAAGAAGTTGGTCAGTACCCAAGTAAGAATTTGGGACTCTTTTGGTTTGAGGAGGAAGGGGAAGTCGAGGAAAGCCGGATTCAGAAGGTTTCAGGAGAGGATGGTGGTGGCAGGAGACTATGGGTCTTGCACAAGGTCAGTTTTTTCCTTGGGTTTAAGAGCCATGAGAAGGAAATGTCAAGCCATGAGGAAATTGGTTCCTCACCAGCTCCAGCACCCATGGGCGCTGGAGGTATAACTGAAACTCCACCTCCTGTTCTGCCATTCTTCACAAACGAAAATGCTCACCACCGTCCAGCATTGCACCCTACTTTTATCTTGCCTCATGAGCTGAACATTCCTGGTAGTAAGATAGAGAACAGTAGGCCTCAAGTTAGTAGAGCTGCCATAGTAACTGTGTCTACGGTAGGAACTGCTGCTGTTTTCATCATGGTCTTCTTTGGGTTCATGAGATTCAGAAGGAGAAGGAAGCAGAGGCCAGTGAGGACAATGCTGTTCCCCGCCTTCTGCGGCGGCGGGTCGGAGAAGCCAGAGGTGAGCAACTCTTCAAGCTTTGTCAACAAGGTTGGGTTTGATCAGGGCCCTGAGCATTTCTATCTGAACACGTTGAGCCCATCTGCAGGGACTGTTTCTGATTTCAAACAGCCCACTGAGAACCTCAGTGTGCAGCCCAAGGCAAACACACATAGCTCCCCTGGCCAAGGTCAGCTGAAGAATTCGGATAGCCGGAATCGGCTTTCGCTAGATCGCAACGAGGTTCTTCTCGAGCTGATGTCCGACGAAGAGCAAACCTTCCATTCCGTCTGTGGATCTCAATCATCGAGCAGGCGGGTTTCTGATGTCTCGGATGCTAATTCAGCTCTACCACCTCTATCTCCCTCTCCTTTGGATTTCTCAAAGAGGGATTTCTCAACAAGAGAGGCTCCATTTTCACCACCATGCAGACCAGTAACACCCGACACCACTCCTATTTCTCCTCTGAACTTAAAGTCTCCTCCCCCCTGTTCACCAATTCCTCCTGCTGCTTCTACTGTGCAAAATGAACCATCAACAATGCACTCTTCAAATGTTGCTCCACCGGTTCGTCCCCGGAATGCTACTTCACCTCCTCTGACTCGACCACAGAATGCTACTCCACCTCCTCCGCCACCTCCGATGCCAGGCCGACCGTTGCCACCACCTCCGATGCCAAAGGGACTAACTCCACCCCAGACCAAATTGGGGACCCCATCCCAAACTGAGCAATCTGCATCAGCTGGTAAAGATGGGAATCGCCTGCCAAAACTAAAGCCACTGCACTGGGACAAAGTTCGAGCTGCACCGGATCGCTCTATGGTGTGGGACAAGCTGAGAGCAGGCTCATTTGAGTAAAAATTCCTATCTCAGTTATTCTAGTTATTTCACTAGCAACAATTTCACCAATCTTCCTTCTTGTTTTCTATGGTGTTCTGCCAATGTGAAACTTTACTTTAAGCACAGGTTTGACGAAGAATTGATCGAATCTCTTTTCGGGTACAATAAGCAAAATTCGGCATTGAATGAAGAAGTCAGAACCAAAAGCTCTCCTCCCAACAAGCACGTTTTGGATCCAAAAAGATTGCAGAACATAACTATACTCTCCAAAGCGCTCAATGCCTCCCCAGAACAAGTGTGTAATGCCTTGATGCAAGGTACTAGAGATTCCTATGTAAAGTAGACAGCACATTTCCGAAAGCGTTGAGTTTTACATTTCCAAAACGGTTTTCTAATGAACATGTTCTGCACATAGGTGTCGTTTCCAGTATCCTTGAATTCAGTATAATTTTGTAGATCTATCCCCTGAGAGATGCATAAATTAAACGATGCTAATTGTATGGTCCTCTGTAACAGGGGGTGAATTGAGTGTAGAACAATTAGAAGCACTGGCAAAGATGATACCCACAAAGGAAGAAGAAGAGAAGCTGTCCAACTACACTGGAGACATAAGTGAACTTGGATTAGGGGAAAGATTTGTCAAACAGATGCTGAATTTGCCATTGCCCTTTGTAAGAATTGAAGCAATGTTGTACAAAGAAACCTTTGAAGATGAGGTGCTTTATCTCAAAAAGTCATTTGTAATGCTAGAGGTAAATGGTTAACCATTTCATTTCCAGTGCTTCGCTAGAAAGACATTAGCATCTGTTGCTGACTCCTCTCTTTCTCTCTATAGGATGCCTGCAAGGAATTGAAGTCAAGTCACCTCTTTATGAAGTTGCTGGAAGCGGTGTTAAAGACAGGAAACCGGATGAACGATGGCACAAGTCGAGGGGGTGCAAAAGCTTTCAAGCTTGACGCCTTGCTTAAACTTGCAGATGTAAAAGGAACAGATGGGAAGACCACCTTACTGCATTTTGTTGTTCAGGAGATGATTCGATCTGAAGGCGTTAGAGCGTCTGAATTTACAGAAGAGTGCACCAATGACTGGTCCAGACATGAAGTCTGTGAGGAAAAAGAAGAGTCCTACAGAAGAACAGGTCTTGATCTTGTTTCACGTCTAAGTACGGAATTGAGCAATGTGAAGAAGACGGCCGGTATCGATCTGGATGCACTGGCGAGCTCTGTTTCAAAACTATCAGAAGGGCGAATAACGGTGAAGAAGCTCATACAGGAGGACGATCTTCTGATGGATGGTAGAGGAGGAAAATTTGTGAAATCAATGATATCTTTCCTGCATCATGCTGAGGGTGAGATTAAAAAGTTGCAGCAAGATGAAGAACGTGTTCTACATATGGTTAGGAGGATCACAGAATACTTCCATGGTGATATGAGCAAGGATGAAGCCAACCCACTCCGAATTTTTGTAATTGTGAGTGATTTTCTTGGAATGCTGGATCATGTGTGCAAAGAGATCAAAAGCTTGAAGCCACGCAATTCACGACAAATTTCTAGGCCAGCAAACTTTTCTGTGTCTGTTGGGGGTTGGCCTAGATTGTGAACATCAAAAGCTTCCTCTTGAGGTAAACCTCTTTGTTGAGACGGTTTTGGGTTTCTCTCTCACAAGTAGGCAAGAAATGTCCATATGTAATAAAAAGAAAAATTGTCTGTAGTTTGCCGTCGCTATTTACTAACAGATTAACATACCTTGCATTCGTAATTCTTTGCAAGACAGGGACCATGTGCAAACAAACAAGAACAAGCGAACATTTTTTAGCTGAATTGGCTATTCATAAGAGAATAACACCCAAATAGAAACACAAGGCTCTTTTTTTAAGTCTTTTTTTTTATTTCCAAAGTAGAAACAAGGCTCTTTTTTAAGTCTTTTTTTTTCCAAAGTAGAAACAAGGCATTTGATTGAACCGTATAATATGCACACCATATAAAAAAAACAAAAATTAATAAGTTTCTAATCTAACTGGTCTTTTGGGAACAAATTATGTATCAAAATTAACTCTATCAAACTATCAGTTTACAAGCCTCAGCCACAACGTTCTCTTTGCCTACAATTCAGCATCAATATCACTGTCATCTCCAGTGCTCGAGGATCCTGAACTATTTCCACTCTTCTCATACACTTGCTTGATTATTGGGTTTCAGAAAGATTCGACTTCATCTTCTCCTCAAATTCTTCCTTTTCTGCACTTTGGTTATCATCCAACCAATCCAAAGCTTCCTTCAAGATAGTCTCAATCTTCTCCTTATCATCCGACTCTATCTTGTGGGCAAGCTTATCCTTTTCGTTGATGGTACTCTTCATGTTGTATATGTAGGTCTCTAGGTTGTTCCAGGCATCAATTTGTTCCTTTACTTTCCTATCCTCTGCAAATTCCTCTGCTTCCTTCACCATCCTCTCGATCTCATCTTGGCTGAGTCTCCCTTTGTCGTTGGTAATGGTGATCGATTGTGACCTCTTTGCAGCCTTGTCCTCAGCTCTCACATTTAATATTCCATTGGCATCAACCTCAAAAGTAACCTCAATCTGAGGCATTCCTCTGTGAACCAAAACATAAATGAATAAACTTCCTAAAATAACTTGTACGTCCATGCAACATTGATGCAACAGAAAAGCTTAAAAAAAACTAACACTTAAAAGCCACTAACAATGGTCACTCCTGGCTTACCTTGGAGCTGGTGCTATACTAGATAGATCGAACCTTCCTAATTCACGACAATCCTTCATCAAACTTCTTCCACCTTCGTATTCCTGAAGGCCTCAAGGAGTTTAGATAAGCTATCACCCTTCAGCGCTACCAATCTCAAGAGTCAAGATGTTCTACATATAGTCTGTACCTTAATTGACACAGTTGTTTGATGATCTCGGTAGGTTGTGAAGACCTGGGACTTCTTTGTTGGAATCCCAGTGTTCCTAGGGATCAATTTGGTCATGACACCACCCACTGTCTCTATTACCAAGCTTAGAGGCGCCACATCCAGCAGGAGCATATCTGAGAGCACAAAGAAGAAGTTAGCCAAACCCACGAAGTATACAATCTTTCTACAAGTTTTAAATTAAATATTTCAAAATGCAAATTACCTTGTGTTTATTCCTGGCACTGCCGCACCATAAGCTACTGATTCATCAGGATTGATCCCCTTGGTTTTTGTTACATTCAGAGTGAGCCCATGGTAAAACTGGGTTTGAAACTAGGCTCGGGTTGGGTCAGTTAAGTCAAAACAGGGTCTAGGTCAAAAATAGGTTCTAAAATTTTTGACAGACTTTAGGAAAAACATGATTTCTCCTAATTGGCTGAAAAAAAATATTCAAATTTGAAGGATAGCTAGGGGACATGGGTGAAGACACTGCAACAAACAGGAAGATCAAACTCTATTCGATTGGGAATTTATGAGTCGAAAATGTCAGGTTTGGTTTTCTGTTTTGATAGGTTTCAGTAAGTTTCTCTAGTTTGTTAGAATTTTATGGCTAATTTTTGAATGGTAGGCTGGGGATATATGGATTGAGTTAGGATTCAAATTTGAGAACCAAACTACTTCTGGTTAAGGAGATAATGACCTAAGAAAATTAGGCAAATGCATAATAGATTGAGTTAACTATTTATGGTTTAGGTTAAGAAAGTCCAGAAGTGGGTTTAAGCCTAAGTGAGGATGGGTTCCGACTTATCGGGGCCTAGGAGAGATGTCTTAGAGTACTGAGAAAAGTCTGGTCTACACGGCTCGAGATGAGGATGGCTCAAAACACTGGCACAAATACGAGCACCTTGATGTAGATCTTGAGCAGACTTAAAGAGATGAGCCCTGAGATAGGGTGAACAAGTTTGAAAGTAGAATCTTTCAGAGGAAAGAAGAGAGAGAAAGAAGTGAAGGCCTAGGGGTCAAGAAGTAGGTGAGAGAGAGAGGGTTTGATAGAGTCGTCCTTCACAAAGAGAGAGAGGGAGAGAGACTAAACACAATTTTCTCTCATGATTTTTTTTTTAACATAAGAGAGCTTTTTTATAGATCAAGGGGTGCTCCATAATTGATATCACACTTAACAAAAAATAATAAAGGCAAAATTCAACGTTAAGGATGGTTCCCATAAGGATGAGGTGGTTGTTAGAACTAAGTTGGTGATACATGGCAGGGATCCCACACTACTTCAGTGGTTGCATCCATTGGATCTTGGATAATGGATCTGAATCAGCTTGAGATCTTGTTTGCTTCATTCGTCCCTTGAGAGTTAGATTGAAACTTGGATCCGGTTTGTTTTACCGGAGATCCAATTGCACTTTTTAGGCATTGGGATTTGGAGTTGCATCTAGGTTACCCAAGACTGGGTTTGCATTGTTCGGATTAGGAGCTAGGTCTGCAGAGATTGGGATCCTATCAATTTTTTTCCATTAAACATGTCTTTCAACAGTTGTTGCACCTTGGGTATGTGAGTGCTTCCACTGATGAGGATAATTTCACGAATGTCAGTCTTCTTCTGCGATCCAGCATCCTCTAGGACTTTACTCACTATCCCCATGGTTTTCTTGAAAAGATCCATATTCAATTCCTCAAATCTGGCCCTTGTTAATGGTTCTGAAAAGTCTATTCCATCAAAAAGTGATTCTATCTCAACATCAAAAAGTGATTCTATTCCATCAAATAAGATATCTCAATTCGAATAGTAAAATTTGGACAAACAGTTCATGTAATTGGGTTTTGATAACGACACAACCACCAAATTTTTTCCTCTTTTCTGACAATAGACAATCTGCTGCAGAGGATGCCCGGATGCCACTAATCTATGCTACCAAACTCTGGTGAATAGAATAAAAAGTTTTTAACTCATAAAGCAAAAGCTAAGAAAAAGAACCGCTTATGTCTGTAATCAACCATAAAAGTTCGATATGAACGACCAAATCCTCATCTCTAGAGCTCTTACTAAAATCATGATTCATTGTGGAAGATCAGTACTCACTTCCTCCCAATGAGCCGCTTGACATCGAAGACGTCCTCTTTGGACTCATTGTGGCTTGATTCTTCGCCGTCTTGCCCATCAACCTCTCTATGTCCGTGTTCCCCTGGTTGTTGGCTATGATCTCCACATGACCATTCTTATACACTCACACACACGAATACGTCGTCCCGAGATCAATGCTGATCACTCTTTCAAGCTTTGCAGCCTCCCTCGTAGCAACTCCACACTCATACGAAAACCCTAATGATCACAACCACCACCATCCAAGTAAGAATGCATGTCTTTTGGGATAAATGGACTCTTCTTGAATGAGTTTTCGTACAAGAAGACTCTCCTTGTGAGTAATCTATGTCTCATGTTAAACTCTATAAATAAGTATATTTTGAACATTTGAAAATTATTAGAAAGTTTGAAAGTTAGATCTAGATACCCACGTGCAGGTTCTGCAAGAACATGTCTACCCAAGCCTTGTTGGTACGTTGTTCTGATGTCATTGAAGAGCACTCATATATACGTGAAAAGCTAACAAACAAAAAGAAGCTTGAACGATAAAACAAACCTTCGAATCTAAAAAAGATATTTTCTTAGATCCGTAACATGTTTATTCCTTAGCCAAAGAACGCAAGGAAGAAATCCAGTGAACTTGGTGAGCTTTTGTATGGATGAAAGTAAGGCCATTGCTGCTTGCTCTCTCTCTTTGAAACATGAATTCTTCCTTTTTGCTGTTTTAGGAACTCTCGCTTCTCGATCACTCCTCGATTATTGGTGCAGCCATGTGAGGAGTCTCTTGGGTACATTTATAGGAGAGGGTGGTGTATGTTCGCCCCCGATGATTCACTGAATCCAACGTCTGTGTTCGGGGCTTTGAATGAGCACCACGTATACAAGCACATGGGGCTCGTATTCCCGTGTATGTTGACATAACTTTGCATCGGACTCTGGTGTTGTTGCAAAGACTTAAGTACCCTTTCTTGCTATTCTTCTCATAAAGTGATGGTTTGAGAAAATGACAAAAATGTTCTTCATTCAAAAAAGAAAAAACAAACAGTTCAAAAAAAGGACAAACATGTCCTCCATCCAGAAAGTCGAGGATGATGTTGACTCTTCAAAGTCTTGTTCTTCTTTCTCTGTTCAAAAAAAGGACAAACATGTCCTCCATCCAGAAAGTCAAGGATGATGTTGACTCTTCAAAGTCTTCTTCTTCTTTCTTTGTTCAAAAAAAGGACAAACATGTCCTTCATCCAGAAAGTCGAGGATGATGTTGACTCTTCAAAGTCTTCTTCTTCTTTCTCTGTTTAAAAAAAGGACAAACATGTCCTCCATCCAGAAAGTCGAGGATGATGTTGACTCTTCAAAGTCTTCTTCTTCTTTCTCTGTTCAAAAAAAGGACAAACATGTCCTTCATCCAGAAAGTCGAGGATGATGTTGACTCTTCAAAGTCTTCTTCTTCTTTCTCCGTAAAATACTATAAAACTCTCTCTCTCTAGAGAAGAAATCAAGGGAGGCAAAGAGTTCTTCCTGGAGAAGGCCATGAACATCAACCCTCTCACTCTCTCTCCCTTCTCTCTCTACTTATGTGCACATCCAACGGACGATCCTACATTGCTCCATCGCCATCTTCTTCTTCTTTCTTCTTCGTAAAACACTGTAAAACTCTCTCTCTCTCTAAAGAAGAAATCAAGGGAGGTAAAGAGTTCCCCCTAGAGAAGGCCATGAACACCAACCCTCTCACTCTCTCTCCCTTCTCTCTCTACTTATGTGCCTGATTTAGAGTTTTTGCCCTTACAGGAAGGGGGTCCGGGGGCTCCCTCCCCCCCCCCCGGCGCGGATCCCGCTGCGCGGTCAGCGGGCAGGGGTCCAGGGGGGGGCGCCCCTGGTGGGGGGCTCGGGGGGCAGCGCCCTCCGGACCAATTTTTTTTTGGCCTTCCAACAACGATTTGTAGTATTATCGGGCTTTCCTACAACAATTTGTAGTATTTTCGGGTCTCCAATGAAACACTATAGTGATTTGCGAAAGACACTACAAATCGCTATAGCGATTTGTAGATTCTTCCGCAAATCGCTATAGCGTTTTGTAGTGTCTTCTGCAAATCGCTATAGCAATTTGTAGTGTTATTCAGTAAGCAAATCGTTGTAAATCGTTACCCGAATTAGGACCAACTTGTCAGGGCCATATCTCCCTAACCGGAGGTCATATTCCAAATCCGTAAAAAGTGGTGTCTTCGTTATTAAGTCTAGTTTATTTCTCTAAATTTTCAGCGATTTTTATTGTCATTTAATTCCTCATTTTAACTAAAAACCATACTCCTATTATTTTGTGTTATTTGAGTTGCACAACACCATTCTCGCTTGACATCCACATCTTGATTCTGGCATGCTCCTTGTTGGATTTTCCATTGATTTCTTCCAACCTTGCTTGGAACAAAAATATGTCTTTCTCACCACGATACCCTGTGCATTTTTTTACCACGACACCCGAGACCCGTGCCGGGGGGAGCCCCCGGACCCCTCTCCCGTAAGGGCAAAAACTCTAAATCAGGCTCCACAACGAATCAAGTTGAACGATGCTACCCACGCTGGAAGGAGCCCCCAAACCCTCCTCCTATAAGGGCAAAAACTCTAAATCAAGCTCCACAATGAATCAAGTTGAACGATGCTATCCACGCTGGGAGGAGCCCTCAGACCCCCTGTTCTGTAAGGGTAAAAACTCTGAATCAGACTCCAAAACTCTTCAAGTTGAATGATGCTACCCACGTTGGGAGGAGCCCTCAGACCCCCCTTTCTGTAAGGGTAAAAACTATGAATCAGACTCCACAACTCTTCAAGTTGAATGATGCTACCCACGTTGGGAGGAGCCCCCAGACCCCTCTTCTGTAAGGGCAAAAACTCGGAATCAGGCTTCACAACGAATCAAGTTGAATGATGCTACCCACACAAGGAGGAGCCCCCAAACCCTCCTCCTGTAAGGGTAAAAACTCTGAATCAGGCTACACAACAGTCAATGTGCAGGTTAGTCCGTGCTTGATGGAGCAATGTAAGTTCTTTCGTTGGATGTGCATAGAAGCAGAAAGAGAAGGGAGAGAGAGAGTGTGAGAGGGTTGATGTTCATGACCTCCTCCAGGGGAGATTTCTTTCTCAAATAATCCTGCAGTGTAGAGACTGGGTCTTAAATAATCATCTTTGGGGCACTTAAGTCTTTACAACCACTCCTTTTCAAGAATCGTCATTTTTTTTTGCACCAATGGAGGAGAGGGTACTTAAGTCTTTGCAATCGCATCAAACTCCAATGCTAATTAATGCTGACAAACATGGGGATACGAGACGCACATGCTTACATACGTGGTGCTCTTTGAGACCCCCGAACATGAGATGTAGCTAACTGCCATGTTGGGGGGGGGGGGGGGGGGGGGAGGGGGGGGGACATATAACCTGCTTTGCATTTATAGGGGTTGATCCTTTCAAAAAAAAAAGGTGTTAATAGAGAGGTCTTTGAGACTGACTTAGAATGATTCGCCATGTGAGGATACGTGCAAGTCATCGTCGGTCGCTCGCGTTTGTGTCTCCCAACCAATAGTTGGTTGACACGTCATCATTTTGGTTCGTCCGGCTTTCCATGTGAGAAGAGGACCGACCCTTTTGGCAAAGTGGCTGGCCTCCATCACTCCATGTACCTTGTGGACCAACTGGGTCCAGATCCGAAACCCTACCGGGTCTGTGTTTCGAGATAATCATAACCACCTTCTCTAAATCTAAACCTCGAGGAGATAATGGATTGGATTGTCAGAATTCTGTTGAACATCGGAAGGTTGCTTCCTCATATGGACCCATAAAATAAGGCCTGAACGTGTGTTTCGATAGGATTTGGAGTCAGTTCAGAATTCTATGTTATATTTATGATTGGATTGTCAAGGTTTTAGGTCCCAAACACAAAATCAAAAAGAGGTTCGGATTCGATAGGACCACAATGAAGAAATACAAATTACCCAAAAATAAGCAAACACTCATTCATGGCGTCGGGCCTCAAAGCAGTATCAATGAGAAACGACCATTGCCTGGAAATGATGGCAAGCCCATTGCCCCACGCTCCCCTGTCTGGTTCTACTATCTCACTGCACTTAGATGTACAACATAGAGAACATGGTGTGGTGTTGTGGAAAAAAGAAAAACAATGCAATTCTCTCTCCTCCAATTTGAGAATTGAAAAGAATGGGAATCCCATTCCATTTTTATCAATTGAAAACAAACAAGGGAGTGGAGAATTGGATTTCCATTCCCCACAATTCCACGAATCCAAACAGACCCTTAATGGATTCGGTGTTGCCATACATTGCTGAGCCGCTCTTTCTAACATACCATGATACCATTTTTTTTTTCAAACTGTTAATGCTTTCGTATTCGTGTCATTGATTTATATTTTTAACTATAAATGTACAAAGATTTTTCCACTACTCGAACAAAGAAAATTTTCAATTTATCGTGAGATAACTTTTAGATGCAAGTACAAAACACATCGAGCCCCAAGTGGCTTGGCATAGCGGTATGGGGCCTAGGCCACTAGACGGGCGGTCGAGGTTCAAATCTCACTGGCATCAACCCCCTTGCATATGCCAAAGCAAGGTAACTCCCTGAGAGCGTGGGGTAAGCCACGGTTTTACACCGACGGAGAACTGACCGTAGGATGGCAGGCTTAGTCCAGCACAGCCAGGTCTCTTACTCCGGAGTGGTTTTTCCATTCCTGATGGAGAAAAAAGTCCAAAACACACTGCAGAGATAATGCATGAGTTTGCATTCCTAGGCCTAGTTTTTTATATTTATGGAGGGGAAACCCCGATTCAGGTGGTGAAAATCGCCCATCCCCAAGAGGATAAAACCCCCCTGGCCACCACCCTTGCCCACTAGGGGCACCTGCTGCTTCACCTCAAGGGAAGGGACGCCCTGGATATCGAACTTGTGACAACCTTTAGCTTGAATGCCTTGAGCCGACCCACCTACCAGGTGAACTCCACATAGGCCTAATTGCATATAAAGGGGATAAAAAAAAGATCAGATTGAAAATAATGCCAGTTGCAAATGAAAATTGAGATACTACAAATACACCTCGTATCCATCAAGTTTGTATGAGTAAAATTGCAAATATAAACCTCACCGAGTCTTATGAAATGAATAATGTTAGCAAATAGAAGGAAAAGGCCACTTATCTTCATCATAACATCTTATAAAAAGAGGTCAAAAACAAAGACCACTTAAATTAACGGTGATAATACAAGCATTACGCATATTCTGTCTGCACATAAATGCGTATGCTTCTCTCACAGTGTGACTAACTTATGTTTCGCTCTCCTGCAAAATGGGCAATGAACAGATATCAGTTTCTGTGCCTTCTCTTCTTACTCTTCTGCTGTTTCCCTTTACCTCTCCTCTTTCCCTTACCAGCTCCATGATTGTGATCCTCCTTTCTAGAAGCAGCTTCATCCTTTTTCAAGATATGCTTCACATCCAACATACCGTTACTGAAATGTCCCTGGCTAATTTTAAGTGCCCTGTTCTCTGGTCTGCTTCTCTGGTTTTTGGTGGTAATGTGTTTCTGAGATTGAATGTGATCAATGAGACCCTGGAAACATGTACAAAGTTAAAAAGAGTAGCGATTCTGAAAGGAGAAAGAAACAGCAGCATGATCTATTGATCTAGCATGAATATCTCATTTGAAAATCCATCTGAACATTGGTATGGACCTCCAGTTGCCAACAGTTGTAATATTCAATGTGGGTATCATCAAGCATTCCTTTCTGACTTGATCTTAGTGGCTATCCAGAATCTAAATGAAGGTTTTGTAACATCTATCGATATCATATGCACTCTCACATGTTTGTGCACGTGTGTGTGTGTGGTGAAAATCCAACCTCTTCTAACAGTTTCTGTTCTTTCTTTTGCCGTTTTTTGATGATGTTCCTCCCTAAAGTGACAGGCATCCTGTGTTTCTTTTGAAGCTGTCATTAATAAAACGGCATCAGTATTCAACGATGATGTCAGACCTTCGTACAACAATATCATGATTAACAAACAAACAAAATGGCATTCACCTTTCCGCCTAAAGAAACCACATTCGTGTTTTCTATTGCCTTCCTCTCTTTCCAGCTCATTTGTGAAGATCCTAAGAAAGCCTCACAAATGTCAAGCACAGAACCGACATTCAAAGCAAAACATAATAATGCCAGAAAAATGGAATGATCATAATTAAAATGCTTTTGTGCATACATACAAAACATATATACACATATATACATGTTCTTGCAACATTATATCTTTCTATATGTTGAATGGTATCAAAGACCTTATAAAAGGGTGGATATTTTTAATGACTGTGGAACTACAGTATATATTACAAGAATGCCAGAGGTACATCACAATATAGTCTACCCAATGCAAATAGTAGAAACAGTAGCATTCATCACAATGAACAGAACCCTTGCAGAGCCATATAGAAGCTTCAGAAACAAGAGTATTGGCTAAATTGGTTCATGCAAGTGACTGGCAAGCAAGGATTCACTGAAAAGTTCATTATAGTATCTACAAGACAAACTCCATAAGAGGTAGGATTATGATGCTGGTGATGTCCTCAAACATGGCCTCAAACATCCTCACCTGCACAGATGAAGGCACATACCCAAAGACAGAATAACAATAACAGAGTTGGGAACCGAGAAATTTATAGCTCTTCAGTACCTCCACAACTTGCAAGCTATACTCTTGGGAAGACCCTTAACATTAAGATGAGCTTTTCATTCTCTTATTATGCTATGATCTCTTAAAAATTACTTTAATCTGACAATCATACTGTGTAGGCACTAGACAGAAGGAGCACAAATTTTGAAGACTCACCTAGAAGCCATTCTAGGCATAATCTTTCATAGCATTTTTAATAGGACCCAATAAAATGTAAAGTTTTCTAGGTTACAAGGGAATTGTCCTGCAATACCATAGTGATTAGGAGTTAAAGAGAGAAGGGACAGGAGAAGGCATTCTAGGCATCCCAATAACATCCGGGTCAAAATATGGCTATCAGATCGAGTTCCGAACTAGTTGATGCTGCCAAGAGGGGTGACAATGCCATACACAAAAAAGAAGGGATACGAAGTAAACCAAACGATGCATGATCAAAATAGGTACAAAATACAAATGCAGGCAGGGGACATTCATTGAATCTGGAGAGAAAGGAATAGATGAAAAAGAGAATTTTCCCTCTGAACTTAAATGGAAAAATGACGAAAGCAAAATTGAACTAATCATAGTGGATGTTAAAATTGCACAAACATTATCATCAAGGATGACATGCCAAGCAACAAAGGATGAAGCAGTCAACAGAGCATGGATAATGACTCTGATAGATGGGTACTCAAAGAAAATGCATTTGGAAGTCCCACTAGCCAGGTATTTCTAATTAACTGAAGGAAAGGCAAGAACAAAAATTGCCAATGCTCACAAAAGTTAATGATTAACAAGGAACTCATACAAGCTAAGTCACAGGGACTCGGCAAAGCAGGTGCCGCACCCGCGTCAACGCGATGAGGGTGCGGCACCCGCTGCGGTCAACACTACCCAACGCATCCAGGGTCGTTTTCGTCCAATTTTTTAACGTAAAAAAAAATCTGATGCCCGATCAAAAGGGGCTGCGAAAGAGGATTAGGGCAAATTTTTTTTGCCCTAATCCTCTCCTCTCCTCTCCTCTCCCGCGCAGCTCCACTCTCTCACTCGCCTCCTCTCCTCCCGACATCTCGCAGGGGAGCCCGACGCCACCTCCTCCTCTCCCGCATCGCAGGTACCCTCTCGCTCTCATGTTGGGTCGGCAGGGGAGGGGATGAGCCCCCTCTCTGCTCCCTCTGATTTCAGGGGAGGGGTCGAGCCCCTCCCTTTTTCGACAAGGGAGGGGTTGAACCCCCCACCCTGCTCCCTCTGATTTCAGGGGAGGGGCTGAGCCCCTCCCTGTTTTCGGTAGGGGAGGGGCCAAGCCCCCCACCCTGCTCCCTCTGATTTCAGGGGAGGAGCTCGAACCCGCGTCGGGAGGGAGAGCCCATGAACCCCCAAGTAAGGGCAAAAACTCTGAATCAGGCTTCACAACTCATCATTGGACTTGATATTATAAATCTTGATTGTCTGCATAATTAATTTTAATATAATTTTTTTTGTGTTTTTAGGACAAAAAATGACTGATAAAGGGAAAGGACTTGTGTCATCTTCATCCTCATCTGTGAGTTCTGCTGGTAGTTTTGTTGATAGTTATAGTGGGAGTGATGATGTAGGGCCACTATGGGTACATGCAGATAAGCTTGCAAAAACTGGAGAAGGAGGTAGTGGAAACAAGAGATTTCGATGCAAGCTCTGTGAAAGAGATTTTGTTGGGTCTTACACAAGAATGAAGGCTCATTTGTTGAAGATACCAGGACATGGCATTTCAGGATGCAAAAAAGTTGATGAGGCAATGCGAAGACAATACAAGAAAAATATAAGAAGAGAAAGACAATGAGTGATTCTTGTGCAATTAGTGTGTCATTTGGAAGCCACCAAGAAGATGCTGAAAAAAAAGAAAAGTCAATGTAGGAGGTAGATAAACGATACAAGCATGAAGGGAGGATATAGATAAAAAAGTAAGGAGGTATTTTTAATCTAGTTCACTCCCATTTAATGCAGCTAGAAATCTTTATTGGAAGGATTTAGTAACATCTTTGGCAAATTATAATTTGAGTGGCTATGTACCTCCAAGCTCAGAAAAAATACGAACCACACTTCTTGTAGAAGAGAGGGCAAATGTGAAGAGGTTGCTGAAGATTAAAAAATATTCATGGGAGCAAAATAGAGTTTCTATTATTTCTGATGGATGAACAAATATTCAAAGGCGTCCACTGATCAATTTCATTGTTTTTTCGCTTAGTGGCCCAATATTCTTGAAAGCAGTTGATGCATCTGGATAATATAAAAATGCAAAGTATGTGAAGGAGTTTTTATAGAAGTCATAAAAGAAGTGGATGATCAGAAAGTGATACAAATCATTACAGATAACGCTTCAGTTTGTAAAAGTGCAGTGTTGAGTTTGGATAGTGAGTACCCTCATATTTTTTGGACTCTCTGTGTAGCACACAACTTAAATCTGGCCCTAAAGAGCATATGCAACCCCAAAGAAGAAGAAAATTCCCAAGCATATGCTTTATGTTCATGGATTGAAGATTTAGAAAGAAATATCAAAAGCATTCGGAATTTTGTTGTTAACCACCATCGTGCTAATGTTATATTTAATAGGCATTCTAACCTGAAATTGTTGAAGGTCGCTGAAACACGTTTTGCGTCCATCATTGTGATGGTGAAGATAATTAAAAAAGTGAAGAATGATTTGGTTAACATGGTGACTGATGAAAATTTGACATTCTATCGTGCTGATAATGATATCAAGGCTCAAGAAATTAAGAAATTTATTCTTGATTATGAGTTTTGGGACAGAGTGGTATACTTCCTTCAATTTACGCACCCTATTTGAGAAATGTTAAGAGAAGTTGATAAGGATGAGCTCATGCTTCACAGAGTTTATGAAATGCAAGATAATATGATTGAAAAAATACAAGCTATAGTTTTCAAGCATGAAGAAAAAAAAATCCTGCATTTGATGATTCAGAATTTTTTAACCATATTCATTCAATTTTAGTCAGAAGATAGGATAAGAGCAACACTCTTTTGCATTGCATGGCACATTCTCTTAATCCAAAATATTATGCAAATAAGTGGCGGGCAGGTGGTATTGGTCGTGTCCCTCTAAATTTAGACCTAGAGCTATTAAGACATAGAAATATGTGTATGACAAGACTTTTTCCAGAAGCATGTCTTCTACATCAAGTCACACAAGAGTTTGAAAAAATTTCATCTTCAAGATTATATGGACCGGTATTATTCGTGAGAGAGGAGGATAATATAGATCCTATCACATGATGGTCAACATTTGGATCAAAAACACCTTTTCTCCAACGTCTTGCATTAAGATTGCTATCGCAGCCTACTAGTTCATCTTGTTGTGAAAGAAATTGGAGTACATATTCTCAAATCCACAACATGAAGAGAAACAAACTCACCAGCAAGCGTATAGAGGATTTAATATATGTTCATTCAAATCTTCGATTACTTTCGCGAACCAATGATGAATATAAGTACTAATTTGCTCTCTTAGTTATTTGATTATTTCTTGGTTTTTCATTTAAATATACTTGTATTGTATTGGGATGTAAACCCAGAAGACTGTGACTTCGAGGGAGAGCATAATTTCAACATGACAAACATGGATTTAGCTGAGCCCAGTATTCCTTCTAATGACGCATTTGATGATAAAGAAGAAAATTATTAAGATCCATTACTTCATCGTCATATACATTGTAGGATATACTTTTGGTATATAATTTAGTTCTTTTTTTACTTATTTGATTGATATTTAAGTTGATTTACGTAATTGCTTTACTTATTTGATTGATATTTTAATTGATATATTGCATGATGAATGATATTATGACAATGTTAACTATTAAAACTTTAAAATTATATATATATATATATATATTTTACATTTTTGCCCTGTCGCACCCCTGCACCCGCACCCATGTGACATAGCATACAAGAGTTACAAAAACAACTAGTCAGAAGAATGAGAACTTTCAGGTAGCATTTGGATGTATTTATAAATGATTTATTTCTATTTATATTTATTTTAAACATTAATCTTCGTGTCTGCCAGTAGTGTTATTATTTATTAATTTATATTTATTTGTATTATCAGGCACTAGCTTTTTTTTCCTAATTCCTTTTTCCCCATCACCTGCTTACCGACCCAATTACCTTCTTTATTGGAAAAATATCCTAGCAACCGGAAACCTCTCTCTATCTCTCTCCTTTTCGTGACAATGGCTGTAACCTTACGTTGCTTGCCCATCACCTTTACTGCCATCTTGGATGTATGTTTTCAGTAAAAGAAAGAAAAGGAAGGAAGGGAGCCAACCAAGAAGATTGATTCTAGAGGATTTTGTTCAGGTCATGAATTTGAGGAAAAATGTGGGCTTTGTGAGATGGGAGGTTTTTTCCCAGTCCACGAATGAGTTTGTGATTTTTTAATGAAAACAGTGTGAATAATTTGGAATGGTTTAATATCTGAATTTTTCTTGAGATGAAAGAATTTTTTTTACTTGCATTCTTACATGGATTTTTTGTAATATTGCACTTTTTTTGTGTATTCAGTTATTGTATGATTCATGGCAAATTTCCTTGTTATCTATGAGAAGATTTCTGTTTCTTCCATGATATATTAAATTAATGTGGATGATGGAGAGGGTTTCAAATAATTTTACATCCAAACATAAACACCTATAGATATTGTTTCTATTTAATGTTTATAAACAATAAACAGAAACACTCTCAAACAGGGCCTCAGAGGATATGAGAAATAGTCATACATGCAAGTGGAGTAAGTAAATGAACAATGAGATGATGTTAACAGCCAGCGTTTTTCTTCTGCTTGGCCACAGGAAGACTGAATATAGTAAGAGAAGTGCAAATGCAGTTCAAAACTGGCAAATTGAGATTATATTCAGAACCAGAGCAAACCCTCTGTTGTATGTGTGTGATGTGTCTGTCTATATGCACACTCGTGAACATGTGCATGTGTGTGTGTGTGCTCATGTGGATGTGTTCAAACAAAAAATTCAAGAAAAAATGGAGCAGCGAAGGGTAACGCACAATGAACACCTAACATTTGCTGTGAAGAAAATGAAGAACCATATTAATTATAAGAAACAGCAGAGATGATGTTAGTGTGCCTAAGTAACAAAAAACACGGTTTAAATGGGCCATTTGGCTCAGAAAAAGTTGCCACACGGCATGGCCAACAGCTTTGAACACATAGAATTCTAAGAACGGAAGCATGACAAGCAAGATCCAATATATTGACATACCCAAGTAAACTTAAAGGCCAAATTGTTATACATAACAAGAATATACGTTTTTCTCAGAGAAGGTAAGCTGGAAGAATATATGGTTATAAGAACAAAGAAAGCATAGATAACTTGTTAGTTCTTACCTAAACGTTCAACAGCCTTGAATAATTTCTTGAAGGACTCTTTGTCTTCTATAGCATCCATGCTATCTGATAGCCCCCTTGATGTTGGATTCGCATACATATCACCGATGTTCGCTGACTACAGAAGGAACAAAAGTCATTAAATATCGAAAATGAGTAGAAGAGACCTTTGCAAATCTAGTATTCACCCAGAAAAAAAAATGGCAGGCCAGTCTGTGACCACCATAACCTGAAAGGACAACATTCCAAACCATGAGTATCAATATAGTTCAGTGAAATTTCTTGGGTATGGTTCATAATTGGATTAGGTGTTGTAAGGCACAAAAGAACAGTCATGAGGAGCACGACCATTGTCCAGCATCTTCAACCACCACCATCACTCATTGGCAATTTTTGTTTTTTGATGGGCAAGCTGGGGGATAACCCAGATGGGATTCAAACCTGAGACCGCTTGATTATGATAGTGCGACCTCATTGTCCGGGCTACCTCATTCAACCCCATGATTCACTGGTAGTGAATATAGCTATAATACTGGAACGGAAACCACTAAAAGAGAAAAATTCAACAAAGCGACAATGCAGTTGGGAACACACCATGAAATTGCGTCTTTCGATTGCGGCCGATCGGTAACCCGGTTTGTGGGCAAAGGAGCCCGATCTATCATGCACAACTTGAGGGGCGCCCATCATCTTAAACAGTCTCGTAGCTTGCTCCCTCCCACCAATGAATCGGTGCGTTGAGAGAGAGAGAGAGAGAGGGGGGGGGGGTTAGGGTTCTGTCGTTTGAGTTGAGCGCATAGTGACAAAAGTTTAAAACGGCAATTTCTCGTGAGATTTTCAAACTTTTTTTTTATTATTTTTCTTGAGTTTTTATCGGTAAAATCTTGGAAAGAAATATAAAAAACAAATAATTTCTCAAAAAAAAAACAAAACAAATAAAAACAAACTAATTATACAATTAAAATTTACATGCAAGAAAAATAAAATCTAGTTTGAATTTCAAATAATCATATCTAATTAGTTGCATGGGACTTGCTATTTATTAATTATTACTATTTACTTAATTAGTTACACTAATTAAGAATTAGGTTTTTGTATCGTATCATGAAAATAAAGGAAAATAAATAGGTTTGGTCTGAGCCGTGAACTTCTCTTCAACCCCGAGCCTGTCCAAAACCCGGCCCATTAGTAAACGGGCTGGCCCGACAGCCTGGTCCATTAGCGGGCTGGGCCGGCCCAATGCCCACCCCTATCGGGCTATATTGTCACAATGGGTATGGATCATTAGAGTAAGATCTGAAAGGGTATTCAAACCCAATTCAAAATTTCGGATTTACACTCCCGGTTTATTTTTTGGATTTGATCGGATTCTGATCAGTGTTTTATGTTGAGTCTATGTTTGGATGTTTTCATATTTTACATGTAAAAACCTTGATTTCCGTCTTCTTTTACTGGATCTAGTATCACCATATATAGTTTAGAACCGAACTCAATCTTCATCGTCAGTTCTTATTCGAATTCAAACTTGAATTCGGGTGAACTACATAATATTCAGATCATATTTGGATCAAGCTGCAGGATTGGTCAAATCTCTAATCCAAATCCGACATATTTTTCCCACAGACAATCTTAAAGTAAGAGCTGAATTAGGTAAGCAAATCAGAGTTGGACTTACGCAGTTGGATTCAGATTCGAACCTATATATTTTAGCATGTGCGCATTTGATCTGAATTAAATGAAACCATTGTATTTTTTACGTGTAAAATTTATTTTTTCCAAACTTTTTTAGCCAGAACCAGTATAATCATTTAAAATTTAGATCCATAATAAACTCTACTTCATCACATATTTTTATTTTGGATCTAAATACAAATCTACTGCTCAGAATTCAGTTTTGAATTTTAATCAGTGATTGTTCGACTCATATCCGATCCGTTTTTGGCCACACAGCCCCACCAACCATGAGGCAGCGAAGAGCTCAAAACCTTTTGTATTCCTTGAAAAATCTAAAGGAAATATCAACTTATGTATTTGAACAAAATAAGGCATACCTAATACGGTATTATGTGGTGCTCAGGAGGCTTAGAGTGGAACGATGTTTAACTTTCTGCTCTTTCGCAAGAAGTGGCTGCTATCAATACTCGAACCTCTGATTTATTGGTGGAAGTGTGTGGCTGCTAGGGCTGGGAACCAAAACGAGCAGCTCGCTGTTCGGCTAGGCTCAGCTAAAAAATTGAGCTCAGTGAACCGAGCTATAGCCAGCTCAGTTAGGTTAATGAGCCATCGAGTACGAACATGACAAGCTTGTCTCCGCTCAGCTTGTATAAGCTGATTTTTGCACATTATATATTTTATACATATATTATATATGTAATATGCATATTATCTATGTTTTATACATGTATTATATGTATTATATATATTATATATTATCAAGCTTAAAAATACTTCAATTTTTTTTTTTAAATGAGTCAACTTGTGATCCTCTCACAAAGCTTGGGTTTGTCTCAGCTCATGAGCCAAGCCCAAACAACCCAATGTCGGCTCGTTTACCAGCCCTAGTCATTGCATTGCACCTGAGGCCCCTCCATCAATGTGCCACTGCACCTAAGCGCTCTTCACCTTTCACGTTCAGCCTGTGAGCCATTTGGCCCACTCGATTAAGTTTGTCTTTGTGCCATCAGATTGCACCTGATCTAGCCTCATTACTGGTAGTTTGCACACAGCACCAAGCGATGACCTTTGCATATAATTTAATATAGGGATAGCAGGATGGAGGACATGAATCAGGGAATAGATAACGGATTGAGGTTAAAATCAAAACTCATGCAGGAATGGAGACAGAGATGGAGAAAAAAAATTGAGACAGGCAAAGGTAGAGAGAGAGCTTATCCTCCTCCCCCGCCCCAGTTCACTGCCATCCCTAGTAATACCTTGTTAGCACTTAAAGTCAGAAAGTTATGGTTTTAGTCGTTAGCTTTTTTATTAGATGTTTAAAAATATATATATAAGTCAAGTCTTCCTGTGAATTGTTTATTCATGCTTAGATTATGTTCAACTGTTAGTAACAACAAATATGAACTATTCAGCATATTGTCAAGGTTTAAGAGACTTAAATGTGTTTGGATCCTTAAAGAAAAACTTCATGTGCCTGCTGGTCTTGCTAAGTTAGGTAGGGTCCGTAGAGTTGTCAACAAGTTGGACGTAACCGGATATCTGAATTTGATTAGTTGGATTCGGTAACCAAATCCAAATTCTATTAAAAAAAGGATCCAAAATCAGTATTTTTAATTTTAAATTTTTAATTTTAAATTTTTAATTTTAAATTTTTCATTGAAATCCAAACTCTATCAAGTGTAAATAATGGGGTTTGGACTTAGTTGGATCCAGATTCGGTTCTATCTTTTCCCATCTGACTCTGAATTCGATTAGGTCAGATCCAATTAAGCCAGAGTAGATAAACCACCAGATTAGTTTCCTTTCTGAACAGTAATTATCTCTTGTACACTGGTCAGGGTCCTAGCTTGCCGATTAAAAAAAATGCTTAAAACAAAAAATAAATAAATATAAAAAATAAAAAAGTGTTGCTATATAGGAAATATTTTGACAATATCATGATTTTTATCTGGTTTTCTTTTTCCGACCGTCAGCTTCCCCCTGCTGGTCCTACTGGTTCGAGCAACGTTGGTTCTCATTTGCGTCATGCATTTCAGTGGAGGAATGTGGCTCGTCTCCCAAGACAAATCCCTGATCTTTAATGTAACTCTCTATCTCTCTCACACACACATTGATCCTGCTTGTTTCTTTCTGATATGCTTATCGCGGTGTGTTGGATCTTGAGCTGCTTCTAATTCTCGACATTATGATGTTTCGTAGTACAATAGAAATTGAGTAAATTGATGTCCAAATCGTATTTTCTTTTCTCGATCTCGTGTGTGTGATGTTTTTTGTCAAATTACAACAATATTGAGGAAGATAGCGACGTGGATAGAAAGCGACTAAGAAAAATTAAAATAAAGAGAAGCTGAAAAGATATGTATAATTTACAGTATATGGGATCCCTTATATATACGCAACACTCGATTGGCTTTCCTAATGTTGTTACAATGGTTAAGGAAACAATTTGGCTATTAAGGGAATGGAGCCATTCAGTTATGCTGGCAGGATCCACTATATATCAAAGTAGGATCCGTTATCAAAATGGAAACCGCATTCTGTTTGCATCCTTATCCTCATCCTCTTTGACACTCTCCCTCAAGTTGGTGCTCCTATGTCGATGAGTGCCAACTTGCGTCTGAGATGAACTAATTGCTCTCGTCCAAGGTATTTAGTATACAAAATTGGTGCAAATTTCTCCTGACTAAATTTTTTCTCTAATGAGGTGACAATCTATTTCAATATGTTTGGTTTGTTCGTGAAAAATTGGGTTTACTGCTATGTGCATTGTGGCTTGGTTGTCACAGCATAAACTCATTGGTCTTTTATGTTCAATACCCAAGTCTTTGAACAAGTACCAGATCCATGTTAACTCGTAGCATGCTAAGGCCATCGCTCTATATTCTACCTCGGTCGATGATTTCGACACGGTTGTTTACTTCTTTGTCTTCCAAGAAATAAGGCTTTTATCAATCATAACGCAGTAACCCATGGTGGATCGTCAGGTTAGACTCATAAAACCCTGTTATATTGACCTTGCTTTGGGATGACATCATGATTATGTATGATATGGTTCCCTTTAAATATTTAAGGAGTGAATACATAGCATCTTGATGAGGAATTCTAGGCTCATGCATGAATTAGCTAAAGATATAAACTGAGTGCACTATGTTTGGCTGTGTAATAGTCAAATATATGAGCTTGTTGACTATTTTCTGATATGATGTTGGGTCTTTGAGAATCTTTGCACTTTCATTGTCAAGTTTCAAATTTTGTTCCATGGGAAACTCACTTGGTTTTGCTTCTGTATATCCAGCGCTTTGTAAGATGTCAAGTGTGTATTTTCTTTGGAAAAGAAGAATGCCATCCTTGGATTTGGTAGCCTCAATCCCTAAAAAATATTTGAGCCTGCCCAAGTCCTTTAATCAAAAATGCTCATTGATGAGTTTCTTTAGATGAGATATGCCATGCAAATCATCTCATGTAATGATGATATCATCAACATATATAACCAAAAATATTTTTCCATTGATCGTGGTCTTTGAGAATAAAGAATAATTGGCTTTGGATTGAGAAAAATCCAAGCTGACGAGAAAATTTGAAAGCTTAGCGAACCAGTTTTCTGATGATTTCTTGAGCTCGTATATCGATTTGTTTAGTCAACATACAATGTTTGCCTCTTGTCGACTAAATCCAGGTGAAAGGGTCATATAGACTTCTTCTTGAAGGTCACCATGTAGGAACATATTATTAACATCAACCTGGTAAATGTGACAATTAAAGATAGCAGCAAGAGCAAGTATGCATCGAATGGTGGTTACCTTGGCGACTGGAGCAAAGGTTTCGTTGTAGTTAATGTCATCTATTTGAGTATAGCCTTTAGCCACAAGGCGAGCCTTGTAGCGTTCAACAGATCCGTCTGAACTATACTTGATTTTATATACCCATATGCATCCAATAGAATGTTTTTTGGGAGGTAATTGGGTGAGAGTCCAGGTGTTGTTTTCTTCTAATGCTCGAATCTCAGCCTTCATGGATTCTTGCCACTTATCATCTTGCATAGCTTGGTGAAAGGTAGATGGCTCAAAGTTTTTAATTAGGTTGGTCAAAAAACATTGGAGAGAGTACCTGCAATCATCCAAACGTGAAACAATAGGATAATGAGTTCCCTATGGCTTGTAAGGAGTAGCACTCTTGCGATTTTGATTAGTGTCGGGCAAGACGACAGGGCAGTGGTAATCCTTAAGATAAAAAAAGAGGACGATGTGATCGGATGGATCGACGAATGGGTGGATCTATGGCTAGAGAGACATTTGAATGAGATTCTGGTAGGGAAGTGGGTGATTGGATTAGTGGTTCAAGAGATGGATCGGTTTGGTGGGTATTAGCACTTGCATTTTGATGTGGGTTGAAAAAGACTTGTTCATCTAAAGGTAATGGGAGGACGATATCAGACGCATCCTTTTGGGGTCCATTATTTTCTTGATAAGGAAAATCATTTTCACAAAATTGAGCGTCCCGACTAATAAAGATGGTATGATTTTCTAAATCAGACAATTTGTATACACTTTGGCCAAATGGGTATCCTATGAATATGCATTTTGTAGCTCTTTTATCAAACTTATGGCTCTTATGGATATTATATGCATAACAAAGACATAAAAGTGCGTAGGTATTCATATTTTGGAGGACGATTATACAAAATTTCATAAGGGACCTTATTGAAGATAGCACTAGTTGGTAATTGATTTAGAAGATACACGGCAATTATGATGCTTTCTCCCCAAAATTTTGTGGATAAACCACTTTGAAAAAGAAGAGCATGAGCAGTATTTAAAAGGTCATGATGTTTGTGTTCCACTACTCCATTTTGTTGGGGGTGTGGCAACACAACTATGTTGTTGTTCTATCCCCATTTCATTTAAAAAATATTGCATTTTGTGTGAAAAAAATCCAGTCCCGTTGTCACTGCATACTTTTTTTATTCTTACCCCAAATTGATTTTCAATAAGGCTTACAAAGCTCTTAAAAATAGAAAAGGTTTCATCCTTTTATTTCATTAGATAAATCCAAATGGCTCTAGAAAAACCATCCACAATAGTAAGAAAGTAATGGGCACCATTAAGAGATGGAGTTTTATATCCCCCTCATATGTCACAATGAATCAAATCAAAAGATTTAGAAGTAGAAATTTCACTGTTAGGAAAAGGAAGTCTAGAGTCTTTAGGTCGATGGCAAACATGACAATTGTCTATATGTTTATAATGCTTAATGAAATTGGTACCAAGGAGGAAATAAGTTCTAGAATTGGACGGATGGTCGAGGCGACGACTGGATTTGTCAATGATGGAAGAGTTGATGACTTGGTCGGTTTGCTCAAGAATATATAAACTGCCTTGTAGTTTACTCGTTTCAATCATAATCGTCGAGTGTTGGTTCTGCAAGTTACAATAAGCATCCTTAAATATTGCATCACATTTGGAATCAGCGCATAACTTAAGAATGAAAATAAGATTGAATTGGAATTCGGGGATACACAAGACATCTTTGAGAATGAGATTGGGAGAAATATGCATGATTCCTGTGTAAGTGACATTAACACGGATTTCATTAGAGAGGCCAATAGATGGGTGAGGAGATTTTTTTGGTGAATCTAACAAGGTCAAATCATTATATATGTGGTCAGAGGCTCCAGTATCTAAGATCCAAAATTTATTTGAACTGAGACAACAAGACAAGTTTAAGGTCGTACCTGATAAATTTGCAAGTGGTTTGGTTTTACCTTGATTGGTTGTGGTCATAAGCTCAATGATTTGTTTAATAAGTTTGGGGCTCACTTGATTTATGTTAGGATCTTCTATGGTTTGGTTTGTGCTAGTTGATGTAGTGGCATTGGCCTTCAGCTTTAAATAAGCATTAGAAGAGTTTGGCTTGCTTGGAAATCCAACCAGAAAATAGCATTTGGCTTTTATATGGCCTAGTTTGCCATAATGTTCACATTTGATTCAATGTTTCCCTCATCTTCGTCCTTGATAGTCTATGTAATTGTTTGACAAGAAAACATTTGCAGCAATAGAATCAGTTGTTGGGGTAATCACGTTCAGCTCTTTATGTCTTTCTTCTTGTATTAGAAGGGAATAGGCTTTGCCCGTAGTAGGTAACGGTTCCATCAATAAAATTTGGCTTCACGCTTGATTGAAGCTCTCGTTTAATCCCATCAAGAACTAGATCAATTGGTCACGTTATTGTAAATCATATATCTTCTTCATAGCTCCACATCCACATGAAGGTAACGAAGTATACGATGCGAGGTCATCCCATAAGGCTTTGATTTTGCTGTAATATATAGCAATGGATTGCTGCCCTTGTTTGCAATTTAAAATCCGATGTTAAATCTGATAGATTCTTAGTGCATCAGCTTGAGTGAATCGTTCACTCAACTCGGCTCATACTTCAGTCGCAGATCTAGCATAAATGATTGTCACAAAAAGGTCCTTGTGCATTCAAAATCCATGATTGGATCAAATTGTTGCATCGATTCCAGACAGCAACGAGAGGAGTTAGCGAATCTGGTTTTGGAATTGAGCCATCCATAAATCCCATTTTATTTTTGGCATTTAGTGGCATAATCATAGCGATCCACCATGTGGGATAATTATCTCCCGTTAAGCAGTGAGATACAAGCATCATACCTAGGTCATTCGAGTGATGAATTAAATATGGATTGTCTTTCGTAACTTCTTTGCATTGTGATTGCAAATTCGATTCAGCATTGTTGTCGGTCATCCCTTCCCTTTTACCCCAGCTCTGATACCATGTCAAATTACAACCGTATTGAGGAAGATAGCGACGTGGAGATAAAGAGTCTGAGAAAAATTAAAATGAAGAGAAGCTAAGAAGATATGTATCATTTACAGTATATGGTCTTTTATATACATGCAACACTCGATTGGCTTTCCTAATGTTGTTATAATGGTTAAGGAAACAATTTGGCTATAAGGGAATGGCATCATTCGGTTATGCTGGCAGGATCCTCTATATATCAAAACAGGATCCGTTATCAAAACGGAAACCATGTTTTGTTTGTATCCTTATCCTCATCCACTTTGACACTTCATGATGACTTTGGTGTGCTTAGTTCACAGTAGAATCAGTCTGATCATATAGACGCTCGATCTGGTGGTTTGACCGAATTCAAGGACAATCCCTCTATCATCTTGCTATTGCTTGCTTCTTTCATGTTTGCTTATCGTGGTGTCTTCGATTTGGAGCTCCTTCTGGTTATTGATCTCATGAGGTCTTGTGATCAAGAAAGTGAATTGGAGACTGAATCATGCTTTATTTTCTTGTTCTTGCATGTGTGCGTGTGTGTTTTCATTCTCATGAGACTGCTTCTCCATGCATTATGTATATTTACTACTTGGTAAAATGGACAAATCATATAAACACTCAAATCTGGCATTTTAAGAGAAATTGAGGCTGCAAGTCTTCTTCTTTTTTTCTTTTTGATGAAATTTGATTTAGTTCGGTGGACTCTGACAAACTTGTAAAAGGAGATTTAACGAGTCATTAAGCAATTAATTACAATTGTTCCAATTGGGAAATAGTGTGATAGGACTTCGAGTGTTAATTAGGAGAATCTCAAATTTTTTTGGTGAAATCAGCCACAAAGTGCTAGTTCGTTCGAAGTTAAAATCTGGTAGGAGATCCTGGAGTCTTGGAAAATCTCAGGAGTGTTCCTTTTTTTTTTGGATCTTGCAGTGGTAAGAAAATAAAAGCAGATGCACTTTTGTGCAATGTATTGATTCTGTGTAATACAATACTACTATTGTTGCTACTACCATCGCTACCACCAGTTGAAGTGTCTGGTGGTAGTTCAGGCATATTTGTATTATACATGATAAATCACTTAACTCTAAAATAAACTAAAATACATTTTTTAAATCCATAAGGTCTCAAAAGAGAATATCATTAAAATAAATAAGCCAATAAATATATTAAGAAAAAATAATTTGAAGTGAGATTTACCTATTCGATAATCTTAACAAAATGATGTTTAGGAAGCATAGTCATTGTTATTGCCGATATTTTGAAAATATCATATATTATCAGTATTTCAAGGTCAGCCGATATTTTCCTTAATTATCAATATATCTCCAGAACCTAAAAAATTGTGATGTTATTGTAATATTTTCTTGAGATTTTCAAAGAAATTATTTCATATATATATATATATATATATATTTGAAGTATCTTGTCTTGTTTCTTTTATATTTTAAAACCTTTTCTAATTGTTTCTTTATGCTTTTGCAAGAAAAATATAGAAAACCTATTATGTCATTTTTATCATTCATTACCTTCAATGATACAAGTGACTATGTTTGGAAGTATACATTTTTTTGCAAAACATAGTGGGGTCACAATAGATTTCAAAAAATCATGCATGAATATCACTTTGAGTTTCTTCATCTTTAAAAAAAGATGTGAAGTGAATTTTTTGTGGTCATAAGTGCCCGATCATTTTCTTTTTATGTTAATATCATAACTATTATCATCATCATTGTCCTAGAGAGGGTTGAAATCAAAATAAAAAACTAATGTCATCAAACCATCATGAATAGTTTGGATATGGTGACACCTCTACCATTCTTCTATCAATTTGAACTGAGGTTGATGTTTTCTCATGGCATTGTCTAGTTATAATCATGTAGCAACTGAGTGACAAAACAGAGGCAAGAAAAAAATCAAGGGTGTGAAATTAGTGGTAATCCAAATAAAGGAGAAGAAACAAATTTTGTTTATTAAGATGGTTTGTTTTTGTGAGAGATCAGACACCAAATGTACAAACTAGTGATCTGGACTATCACAAAATGGTGCAGATTCTAATGCACTCCAAGATGATCTTCAGGACGATCTCCAAGACTCAAAACATTATACAAAACTTAAGAATTAAAAGACACATATCAAAATATAAAAAGATAATTTTATTCATAATGGACATTAAAAGAAATACAAAAATAAAATTACATTCAAGCCTCACTACAATGCACTCAACGAAAAATAATACAAAACCCTAATACTACCCATCACTCTTTCAACCTTACACATTCACGCACACCCTTTATTTATAGAGGAGAGGAGGAGAAAGAAATACGGAAAAGAAGCCAAGGAGAAGCCTCCCAACGGCTAGAATTTCTAGCCGTTAGGACTAAGTCAACTTGTTTGACTTAGTCCCTAATATATATATATATATATATATATATATACGTATACATGTGAATGTATACATATATGCTATATTATATACATAAGTATATATACAAATAGTCAATATACATGTATACATATGTATATATATATACAAAAAGATGCATTTAATCTTAACATGGACTTGCTACGCAGGAAGGAGAAGATCAAAAAAGTTATAACAATGATTAGAGCATATGAAGCAAATGAGTGGATAAATGAAGCAATGTGTTAAGCTTTTTATCTTTGGTAATCCATGGTAGCATTCTCGGACATTGTTAGTTTTCATTCATCAATAATTGGTTCATTTTCATGTCTGGTTAACTTATATCCTATTTCATAAATTTAGCTTGAGAGGATCAATTGTGGGTGAGTTTTTCACAGTTCTCTTTTGATTCATCTGGATAACTTCTGTTGTGAAGTTTCTCTATTTTCTTTCCGGAGTGGGGGGGTGGGGTGCGCTAATAAAGTTCCCAATTGTTTAGAGCTTCCAATTTTTCATTCATGATCGACATGATAGATACACACACACATTGTATTTAAAATGTTTTCCATGAAGGTTCAAAACTCAATTCCTTGCTTAACCTTATAAGTTTATGTTTGTAGGAATGCCAACTAATTTTCCTGTGATGATAAGAAGAATCAGCAATGGCTCTCCTTTGCAGTTTGAGTTATTAAAATAGAAATAGATTGTCATTCAAGTTCTATATCTTACTTTATTGTTGCTTCTTTTGTGAATCTAGGTATATCTTGTACTAATGGTTGTTGGCTTCATACTTATTAGTGGTGGAGGTACGGTAGCTTCTTTGTTAGTTTTCTTAGCAGATAACTATTATTGACTAAAATTTGTATGTTATTTATGTTGTCTGTTGCAGGAAAGGTTGTAAAATCAAGTCATATTTGTGACTCTAGATAGACTATTTTGTGTTTATATCTGGATTTTAGAATCATAGGTTGCCAGGTTGCTGCTCGGCATCTCTGAAGATGCTAAATCAAAGCCAAACTTAGCACTAAAGATGATAACATCCTTATATTGTTTCCCTGGACTTAGTTGGGTGAACATTTTGAAGTGTTTGAAGCTGTAATACGAAGAAGAATTAGTTTAGAGAGGAAGGAGCAAGCTAAAAGAGGGCTATTGAAGAGAGTAGAAAGGGGAAAGAGTGAGTGAAGATAAGAGTTAGGGCTCGATATCCATTCATTCTTCATTAATATCATATATACAAGTATCAATCATCTGAGGACAAAAGTAAGATTGGAAAACATAAAAGTATGATATGCTTGTACATAAAGGTCTGAAAGAACAAAAATACCCCTAATAAAAGTAAGAACTTTATGCATCCTCCAACACTCGTCGCAAGTTGGGGAGGGAGATTTTGGATCGTGAAATGGGAAGCGAATAGGAAACAATAGGGGGATCATGAATCCCTTGTTGGGGAATTGTGATTCCCATGCATAGGAAGCATGATTCTACACTACTTTCAGTTCTCGCTTCTTGGGAATCGTGATTCCCACCTTATAGTAGTCTTTTGGTAACCATGATATAAACTTTGGTTGGTGATGTCATCTAAAAGATCTCTCAAGGCTCATGTGTTTGTCTTTTGTGTATTTTCCTTGGGAAAAAGGGATGTCTCTTTAAGACACACCTTTTTAATACATATAAATAGGCATGGTTGACATATCCACTTTATTTAAAATTTATTTATGAAAAAATTATAGCGAAAATGTGAGTGGATGATATATTTGAAAAAAGGAAGAATGTCAATGCATCTGAGGAGTGAGATTTTGGATCTATTGGTTCATATTTTGAGGTATGGACTTGTTGATTCATATTAAAAGATTTGGATTTATTGATTCATATAATAAGGGTTTGGATCATTCATCTATCTGGACTAAAAGTCTGATTTGGTTTGTGTCAACTTCAGAGTTGGTTTGGATTTTCTAGGTTTTGATCTGGTTTTATCTTATTATTGAACCATTGGATTTGTCCCTCTTAGCCTGGTATTGGGTTGCTAGTTTCTATTGGGCTTATTTAATTCTTATTAGGACCATTTGATTTGATTGGGTTTAACCCATTCAACTTAGAGTTAAGTGGCTTCTATCAGGTTCAACCTGTCAGGATTGAATTTAACCTCCTTGTCTTAAGCAAGTTAGTCCAGGCTTGGATTTTGTACGACATAAAACTGCAAGAACTTGGTCTTAGTGCAGCTAGTACGTTGATCTTGGTTGTATCCTGAAAAGTGTTGATGTAACCCCTTGGAATTCACTACAAGAAAAATGTAGATTAGTGACTGACACTATCCATCGTTAATCCATCGTTAACGTGTTTAGCGATGGATTTGTGACGGAAAAAGTTTGTCGCATAATCCTAGCCACTAAAATGCGACAAAATTTATCTCTCATCAATTTGTTGCTAATTAGCGATGGATTAGCAATGGATCATGTCCGTCGCTAAATAAGGACTGATTTGGTTTTGTGAAGGAATATATTTCGTTGCTAAAATTTAATGATGAATATGTATCCATCGCTAATGTCCATCACCAATTTAGCGAGGGATTAGCGATGGATTAAATTTCATCTCAAAAGATCAACTGATTTAAATTGGCGACGGATATTAACGATGGATAATATCCATCGCTAATTCATCATAAATTTTTTAAAAATTCATATATATATTTTTTGAAATATGAATATCGAGAAAAAATTCTTGTTATACAATTTATATAACCTGTGTATAAAAAATAAAGTACGCATAAAAAATACTTATACAAAGCAGGTAAAACAAATTTAACACAAGCTATAAGTTAAACAAATTTAACAACCCAGTACAGTCTTTGCCAAGTTCTAATTAGTTACAAGTGAACATATACAAAGAGCTTCGTTTGAAACAATAATCTTAGAGAAACAAAATAAACACATGAATCTAATCCTCGCCAAGATTCGGGGCATCATCCTCTTCATTATCTCGATCTGCCCCTCCATCTATGCCTCCATCAGCTCCTCTATGATGATCATCTCCAGCATCCTATAAGAGAACTGAAATGTTAGTATTGATAAACAAAATATAATAAAATAAATTATATACAATGCACCTAATCTAATGCAATCAAAGTAAATGGCTTAATGACACATAGACTAGCAATAAAGTGAAGGACAATAACAGAATTCAGATATGTTCTAAGACTGACAAAAAAAATCATAGTGATTCAATCATGCAAATATTTGTTCTAAGGTTGTCAAAAAAATGTCACAGTGATTCACGCATGCATATAATGTTTATAAGGTTGTCAAATAAATGTGGTATGTATCAAAATCATGCATATATGTGTTATAAGGCAGTCAAAAAACTTTTATAGTTATTAAATCATGCTTATATGTGTTCTAAGGTTGTTAAAAAACTTTCATAGTGATTTAATCATGCATATATGTGTTCTAAGGCAGTAAACAAATTTTATAGTGATTCAATCATGCATATATGTGTTCTAAGGCAGAAAACAATTTCATAGTGATGAAATCATGCGTATATGTGTTCTAAGGTTGTCAAAGAACTTTTATAGTGATTCAATCATGCACATATGTGTTCTAAGGTTGTCAAAAAACTTTCATATTGATTCAATCATGCATATATGTGTTATAAGGTAGTCAAAAAACTTTTATATATGTTAATATCATACTCATATGTGTTCTAAGGTTGTCAAAAAACTTTCATAGTGATTCAATCATGCTCATATGTGTTCTAAGGCAGTAAAAAAACTTTCATAGTTATTCAATCATGCATATATGTGTTTTAAGGTTGTCAAAAAACTTTCATACTGATTCAATCATGCATATATGTATTATAAGGCAATAAAAAAACTTTTATATATGCTAATATCATGCTCATATGTGTTCTAAAGTTGTCATATTGATGAAAGAATGCTTGTATGTGTTTGAACTAAAAAAATAAGAGCATATGAGAAAATGATGTGGTATGTATTACAAGATGTATTTCACTAGCTCGAGTATGCTTCCCCATCAATTGTTTGACTTTCATATTTTTCTTCTTCTTCCTCCTCCTCTTCGTCCTCTTCGTCTTCTTCTTCATTGGGCGCTCATTCACTTGGTATATCATTTGGATCGCATTCTTCCATACGTGTGCCATCGAACAATGGAGATATGACATGCAAACCATGTGTGACATCGTGAGCATAAGAGAAGTCATACATATAATCTGATTGATAGTAATCACCCTCTTCAACAATCTTGTCTTCTTGTAACTGATCATACTCGATATATAGTTTAGACTTCACCTTACAAACCACTCATCATTCATTTCTACCTGACTTTCTTGTATTCGAATATGAAGTATAGTAAAATTGTTGAACTCGCGATACTAATATGAATGGTTTATATGTTCCAAACCTTGATTTATGATTTACCTCCACAATGCCTGAGGTTTTGTCGACTCTTGTTGTTATAGGATCAAACCAATGACACTTGAATAAAGTTACACTGTTATTTAAGCCTAAGTCAACTCTATTATTTCTTCTATAACACCGTAGTAGTCAAGTTCATTTTCACCGTAATTGCTACCCTTGACACATACACCACTATTCATCATTGACTTATTTACACCGTAGTCTTTTATATGAAATCAATAACCATTTACGATGTATCCGTTTTAACATTGCATAACTTTGGTCAGACTATTTTGTAAATCACATATTTCTTGGTCATTAACATCACCATGGCGGACCTACAAGTATAAACAATGACTGTAAACACGACCAATTAAGTAACATATTGTTGTTTACAAGGAAAGAATGCATGTCATCGTTCTTACCAACTCTTTCAACCATGCCACAAACTTATTTTCATGTTCTTTTTGTAATTCTAAATCAGTGAGATGGAAAAGTTTTCTTCGCATCTCCAGATCAAATCGTCTGCATTTTATAAATAATTATATTACCGAACCATGTATGTAGAGAACTTAGTGTAACATATTATGTATACTTACTCGATGTAGGGGTTGATCTCTGAGCAATTAAAAAGGATATAGATTTATGTTGTGTCTTGCTCTCGATCTTCCAAGAGTCATGACCGACAACTGCCAAAGGCATTCCCAAGTGGTTTAAATATCGATAGTTTGTCAACCACAATAACTTGTTATTCATCATTATTATGTGGTGGGCAAGTATAACGTATTGAAATGTAAGGCTCAAAGTACATAGATGAGAAATTTGAAATTTCTTCTAAGTGTACACCTCATAATTGAACCCCCCACTCTTGCTTTATTCTGAATATTTTTTTTAGGTCAAACATATATCTGTCAATAATATACATCTCGTAATACAATAAATTTTCAATAGCATTAGAGAGAAAAATATAAAAAAAAATTACCTTTCAAATGGGTACATCCACCGATATTGCATAGGACCACCAACTCTAAGTTCATATGGCAAGTGTATGATCACATGTTCTATAACGTCAAAAAATGCTGGAGGAAATATCTTCTCTAGCAGACAAATAGTAGTGACGTATCCATTTGGAAATCTTAACTATCTCAACAACCGACATACCTACTTTACTTGATCTGGTCCAAGTACGTACCTTGCCTTTGGTTTCAGTACTTTGCCATCATACTCTTTGAGTTTCAATTCTGGTCTTTTACATATTACTTTTAAATTCATACGAGCCTTCAGATTATCCTTTGTTTTTTCTTTGACATTCATTTCCGTATTAAACATATTATCAAACACATTTTTATCCACATGCATCACATCCAAATTATGTCGTATCAATAAGGTCGGCTAATATGGTAGTTTCCAAAATATAAATTTCTTTGTCCAATTGTGATCCTTCTCAAATCCAAGGAAGGGCCTCGCACTACGGGCATCTGTCAGTCCATATGGAAAGTATCACAATCATCTTAAAATCTCTATACCAGACAACCGTGTAGGTGGACCTTCTATTTCAGTTGTGTTTGCTTTGAATGCATTCCTTTATCGTCAAAACGGATGGTCGCTAGGTAGAAATCGATGGTGACAATAAACCAACATGGCTTCCTTCCATGCGTCAATCTAAAAGATTTTGTATCTTCCATGTAGTACGAACATGCCAACCTCTCATGTGTGCTCCAACCAGATAACATCCCATATGCAGTGAAGTCACTAATGTTTTATAGAACAACAACCTTCATATTGAAGTTTTGTTTTTTATGGGCATTATACGTGAGAAAATCGTCATCCCACCGTATTTTTAGTTCATCAATCAATGGCCTTAAATATACATCAAGATTTTGGCCTAGAGACGTCGGGTCAGGGATCAATAGAGACAAGAAAAGATTTTGACGCTTCATACACAAGCTTGGAGGAAGGTTGTATGGGGTGACAAATATTGGCCAACACGAGTATGGGGTTGATCTACCCCCAAATGGATTAAATTCATCTGTACATAAACTAAGTTTAACATTTCTCACTTCTATTGCAAAGGTCTGATAAGTACGATCAAAGTACTTCCAAGCTTCCACGTCAACAGGATGTGTGATCGTGTCTTCATCATGTCAAACTTTATTTGCCTGCCATCTCATGTGTGTAGTTGTCTTCAAAGACATATATAATCGTTGCAATCTAGGGGTGAGAGGGAAGTAGCGGAGCGACTTATATCGCACTTCTTTTGACATCGTGCTACCATTTTTTTTTGTCTTTGGCTTGAACCGAGGATGCCTACATGACAGACATGATCTAATATTTTCTTGATCTTTAAAATACAACATACAGTGATTTGGACAAGCATCTATCTTTTGATACCCCATACCTAAAGCGTTGACTATAACCTTCGCACGATAGAAATTTTGTGGCAATTTCTCATCTTTTGGTAACATACTCTTTACAATAGAGCACAGATGATCAAAACATGATTGACTCAAATTATACTCAGACACTACAAGAAAAATGTGGATTAGTAACGAACATTTGCGACGAATTAGCGAGAGAAAACTATCTATCACTAACATTCAAAATATTTACAAAATTAGCGACGAAAATATCTCCCTCATAATTCTGTCACTAATGAGTGATGGATTAGCGATGACATTTTTTTGTCGCCAAACACTACTAGAAAAAATGCTAATTAGCGAGGGAATTATTCCGTAGCTAATCTATCGCTAATTAGCGAGGGATTAGTGAGGGAATTTTTTCCTTGCTAATTAGCAACGAAATTAGCAAGGGAACAATTTTGTCGCTACTTTTTGATTTAAACTGTCTCAGCTGAGGCACGAAATTTTCCCTCTCTCCTTGTTCGAAATTTAAACTGATGACTTCTCGAATGATGATGATTTCGTGGTAGAGGAACGCGAGGAAGAAGAGGAGTCAGAGTCGTCCGCCAGCGCGGGAGGACCTGGCGGAGTCGATTTTTTGGCGTCCAATGGAGCCGACAAGCCGGACCACCCACCATACATTAATTATCGATCGACCCACTTGAGAAGATCTTCTCGCACCTCTCCCTCTGGGAGATCTTCGCCTACCGCGCTATGTGCTAGTTGTTCCAGCAAACCCTGACTTGCCCCTTCTTCCTCCAGCGAGTCGCTTTCCTCACCACCCTCAGTTGGTTCGTCGTCCACCCCTCGCACTGCTGGAAGTCCCATTGTGCCTCGTCGGAGTCCCTTCATATCTATGATGCTGAAAGTGACGTTTGGCTCCGCTTCCCACTTGATTTCCTCCCCTTCTCCTTTGCTATCCCCGTTGCCGCATCCTCCAGCCTCCTCTACCTCTGGTGCGAGTTGAATTTTGTCCGCTCTCTCGTCATCTGCTCGAGCAGCAAAAGTGGGGAGAGATCTTTGACATCTTGAGGCGGCCTCAGTTGATCCAGGGGAAGGGGGCGAGCCTGCTTATGGTGGGAGGGCTGAAGTCATCGTTTGCGATGTTGGAGAGTACGTCGGAGAGCGCGCCAGAGAGCATGCAGGAGAGCATGTTGGTTCTGTGCAAAAGACCCCACAGTGGCGGGTCGGGCCACTCGGGTGCAACGTATGTGTGGTGCGGTACAAGTCCGGCCTATTGCTGCCGGAATACCACCCGATAGGGAGCAATTTTTTTTTTAAAATTTAGCAACGGATTAGCGACGAATATTATTCGTCGCTAATTTAAAATAGCTACAGACTCACAATGGATATTATCTGTCGCTAATTTAAAATAACGACGTACTCACGATGGATCACGTTTGTCGTTAATCTGTCACAAATCAGCAACGGATAAGTTCTATCGCTAATTAGCGACCAGGATTATGCGATGGGTGCTATCCATCATTAATCCATCGCCAATCCATTGTTAAACTGTTTAGCGACGGATTAGCGATGGATAGCGTCCGTCGCTAATCCATATTTTTCTTGTAGTGAGACTTCAAATTCATTAGTTGAAGAACTGCAGAGAAGATGGTGTGACTCTTGCAACCATTCCACAGTGACTCATCAACATCTTTAAGTAAATCATAAAATCTATTATCTGCATCGTTTGCAGATTCTTTCTCTACCCAGTTGGTATATCACTGAGACCCATAGCAGAACCCAGTTCTAGTCCTGCGACATCAAATATCAAATTCACATATGAATTATCATGCACCATATCCACCCGTGCGTCAAAATTGTTCCAAAATTCTTCATCATGAAGCATTCAATTCTGATAATCACTCACAAAACCCTTCCTGTATAAGTGATGTCTAACGCCATGAGGTTCTACAAATTGATTGTTCTTACACATCGTGCAGAGACATCTGATCTGACCTATGGGATCCACTCTATATTGACACTTGACATTGCAAATTCAATAAAATTGTCAACACCATCCATATATTCAAGTGATACCTCATTATCAACTATCCTACGGTACATTCATTCACGGTTTGCAGCCATTTTTTAAAAGAGAATTATAAGAATGCTATGATGAAGAAAATATCTAATTTATCATGCATTCATGGTAAATGTAATGATTTGATATATATATTACACACACACACACACACACACACATATATATATATATATATATATATATATATATATATATATATATATATATATATATATATATGATGTCATTCAATCATAGGAACTATGATGCATGCATTGATAACTTAATATTTTTATATACAAAACCATTCATTTGAAGCATGTTTGAAGCATTGATAACTTATCATTCATTTTCATGTGCAAACCCATTCATAATACAATACATTCATTTGAAGCATGTTTTCATGATACAATTTCACATGGAAGGCATAATCAAATTGAAAATAACTTTATGCAAGCATGGATACAGTCACATCAAACATTGTAATACATTCAAATCATTCATATCAAAACAATGTCAAACATGTACCTGCAATAAACACACTCCAATATCCCACTAACTACTACCATGACTAGCATAAAATTCGAACTCCAAAAATAAAAATACTTCTATTTTCATACATTAAAATCATGCTCAGCATGATCTCTGAACTTCATCAAAGCAGTCCTAGATATTCACAACTAAGTGAGTGTGTGAATAGAAAAGTGTTACATCCAAGAAATTAAATAACCTGTGATGCGCTTGTATCACTTACTCACCATGGGTATTTATCCAATTTGCATTGCTTTTGCCTTTGTATTTTTTTCTTAATTCTTTTTTCATTGCATTTTTAACTACATGCGATGCTTAGCACTAAGCATCGCGCAATTAGCTCAGCTGCGTACCTGCCAAAGATAAATATACAAAACAATCTAATCCCTCGCATCCCGTAAGACAGGGAGACAGGGAGGGGGCTCGGCCCCTCCCTGGCGAAAAAAGAACAGGGAGGGAGTCAAGCCCCTCCCTTGCATCCCGTAAGACAGGGAGATAGGGAGGGGGATCGGCCCCTCCTTGGTGAAAAAAGAACAAGGAGGGAGCTGAGCCCCTCTCTTGCATCCCGTAAGATAGGGAGACAAGGAGGGGGCTCGGCCCCTCCCTGGCGAAAAAAGAACAGGGGGGGGGGTCGAGCCCCTCCCTCGCATCCCATAAGACAGGGAGACAAGGAGGGGGCTCGGCCCCTCCCTGGCAAAAATAGAACAGAGAGAGGGCCAAGCCCCTCCCTCACATCTCGTAAGACCGAGAGATAAGGAGGGGGCTCGGCCTCTCCCTTGCAAAAAAGGAAATAGAGGGAAAGAAAGGGGCTCGTCGGTCGGCAAAAAAGGAAAGAGAGAGGGGAGTCAGGGGTTGTCTGAAAAGAGCCGACGTTGGTGTCGGCAAACGTGAGAGACCGGAGTCGGAAGAGGGGGATGGGGTGAGGTTAGAAGGGGGTTGTGGGCCAAAAAATGAGGAGAGCAAAAGAGAGGGGAGCGAAGGTGAGAGGGGGATTAAGTCGAAGGGGGAGGTCAATGGGTGACAGGCGAGAGATAAAACAGAAAGGAGCTCGTATTAGGGTTTTACGGAAGAAATTAGTGATTGATTAGAGATAGAAAAAAATTTGTCATAAATCCATCGCTAATTAGCGACAGAGTAACGACTAAAAATTTTTGTCGTTGATCCATCGCTAAGTTGCGACGGAGTTTGAGACAGATTTTTTTCGTCGTGAATTTGTCGTTAATTAGTGACGGATTCACGATGGATAATTTTCTCTAGTTAATCAGTCATAAATTTGCGACGAAAAAAAATCATCGCAAATTTCTATCGCTAATTAAAGTTTTTCTTGTAGTGATTCTTTGCCAATACCTGTGGGGGGAATCCACTATCTTAACGACAACAATCTTATTCTTGATTCCAAAAAAAGTGTAAGGTCTCAGATTTTCAAAAGTCCAGAGCCATTGGATCATAATCAATTGTCTAGATCATGTTTGAATTCTAATCCATGAATTTTAGAAGCCCAAAATAACACCTTATTCAGTTGTCACCCCCCAAGTCGCAACAAGTCATAGTTGAAGAAACAGTCATTTTAAAATCAAATGGTCTACTTTTGTGTAACACCCCGATCTGGGACCTCAGGAGTCCGAGTTCGGTTGGTATTACTTCCCAGAGGGAAGAGTGCAAAGTTTACACAGTGAAAACGTGGCTAAAAAAACTTTTCATTTTATTGCATAATAAAACTTTTTCTTACATTGATCATCATTCATAACAGAAGAAAAGCAATTACATTGTTTTCAATGACAAGGAAAGTAAAAATATACCACTGCTCTGCTGAAGGCTGAAAAAGAACTGCTCACAAGCGACTGATCTAATGCCTGAAACCTACAGTTGTAATTAAACAAAAATGGGGATGAGTCTACAACCCAGTAAGAAATAATTATAAGTAAATAAACAACAATTTACAACTGTAGTGGGCTCTAAGCCCCTAGTCTTATTTTAATTCTCGATAGACCACACATGTTTGTATATTTTAATTTCCCCCATTATCATTCTCAAATACTCTCTTTCACACAACTATCACTAGGTTGGCTATACCGGTAATAGCCATATATGGGCGTAGCAACCCTGTATAACACCCAAATTCTACATGTTGGCCAGACAGTGAATCATACACTCCCAATGGTCCCCAGACCACCAGGCACTGCAGTGAACCACCACGGGGACCCCACCGATAGCTTGCCGGGAGGTCAAGCTCTCAATCTCGGCATGATTCATGCTACATCCTAACCATGATGGTTATCAACCATCCATGATCCTCTAGAGTCTCAAACCAGTGTGAGTGAAATCCTAAGTCATAACTAAGTTCACATATTGAACAAACTCTCAATTATAAAGTTCACTCGTTCCCTCACGAGTGGTGTCATGGATAATCACAACAATCTCATTCTTAATCTCATGATGACGTTAGGACTCACACCGCTCTTACTTAGCACGCAATGATGTAGTGTCTCTACATCATTAAATCACCGGCGGCCCACTCTCCATGGTGGTTGCACTCTGGCCGCGAACCAGGTAGCCCTTGCCACAGGTCGCCACTTCCGGGATTTAAGGAGTCATGCATGTTGATCTCGAAATATTCATTCATACAACAAGAATAGACAAACAGGGACTCTATTCTAAATATAATCTCATCACAATGCATGATATTAATCAATGATCTAGACATGCAATCACAATAAAAAAAAAATTCATCATGCATGACTTACCAAAACTAACTTGCATAGCAACATGTATATAATTTTAACTCATAATGTCAAGCATGGAATTTGCATGTCATGGTCTCTCAAAACTATTATGTTTAATCAAAAACAACATTTCAATAACAAACAACGTAAAAGTGTTTATTTACATCTAAGATTTACTTATAACATCCCTTACCTCAAGTGTTGACTCTGTGCTCTCTCCGAAATCGAGCCTCACGAAGCTCTAACACTTAGGATCTGGTCATTAAGGTAATATACTTTAATCAGTTCACAAACTTCTTACAATAATTACCAAAATACCCCTCCCGAATCTTATTAAAGAAACCACAGTTTCTGTATTTCAAGTTTGACTGAACTTTATAGACTATTGGATTCCCCTCTTTAATACAAATCCAAAGCACCAAACTTCACTCGATTCCGAGTTCGGAGTGCGAAGATATGCCCATTTTACTGAAATGGATCCCACAGATCCAAATGGATCTCTTGGTACATTTCGGATTTCATGCCAATCCGAGACTATCTTATGATCCAACTCTGATCTGGATCCAAACTCTGTTTGTTTGGGTTCAGATCCATATCATAACTGGATCCAAAACTGCTTGACTGGATCCAGAAAGTCTGATAGGATCTGAAGCGGATCCATTCTATTTTGACTGGATCCAGAATAGTCTGACTAGATCCAGGACAGATTGACTGGATCTGGTCCTGCTAGACTAGATCCTAGATAGTCTGATTGGATCCAGACCTGCCTGACTGGATCCAGGATCATCTAGCTGGGTCCAGACCTGTCTGACTGGGTCCAGATCCGAGAATGATCCAGTCAGATCTGAACCTGGTTAATCTGGATCTGAGACCGGTCCAGATTGAACTGGGTCCGAACTGAAAACCCAGTACCAGACCCAAATGGTTCGGTTTGGACCTTGGTTCAACCGGGTCGATTCTGACCCGATTCGGTCTGAACCGGTTCGACCTGAATCCGAACAAACAACCCGGTTGGCTTGAACCGGTTCAACTCGAACCGGTTTGGCTTGAACCGGTTCGGCTTGAACCGGTTTGACCTGAACCGGTTTGGCATGAACCGGTTCGACTTGAACGAGTTTGGCTTAAACCAGTTCAACTTGAACCGGTTCGACCCGAACCGGTTCGCCCAATCCACGTGACCCGGTTTGGTCTGGGTGCGACCCGGACCGACCCGGTTCGGTCTGGGTCGCACCCAGGCCGAACCATTTTTTTTAAACACTCGGTCTGCCCGGACCGAACCGGTCCCTCGATAAAAAGAGGCGGAAGGGGTTGCGCCCCTTCCGAATACAGTTGCAGAGGGTCGGCCCCTGCCGACCCTCTCTCTGCACTCCCTGCCTGGGCAGGCCTCCGGGGCCGGCCGTCGGAGTCGGCCGCCACAGGGGCCGGCCGACCTCCCCCCCTTTCTCTCTATCTCTGTGATTTTTTTTCCTAACTGTAACTCGCCGCAGCCAAGGTTGCCGGCCCTCTGAGCTCTTAACAGAAAACGAAGAACGAGATGGGGGAAGGGGCTTACCTCGCCGCCGTCGTCGCCGGTAAGTCTCTCCTTTCTCTCTCTCTCTTTCTCTCTGTGCAGGGTGCGGAAAAGGGGAGCCTGCGTGAGGGTTTTTATAACCCTCACGCAGGGTGGGGGCTGAGGATAACCTCGTCCCCCCCTTTCCGCGGATTATGGGGGGTGAGGTTTATCCTCACCCCCACTCGTTACGCGGTTTCCCCCTTTAGAGGGGGAAACCGCAGTTTTTTTTTTTTAAACTTAATGTTTATCCCCTCCGGCGACTATGCCGGAGGGGTTTTTACAATTCTACCCCCCTTAAAAGAAGATTTGTCCTGAATCTTACCTAGAAACAATTGTGGAAAATGATCGCGGATATCGGATTCACGCTCCCAAGTAGCCTCCTTATTGTTGTGATGATTCCATTTGACCAACACCAGAGATAACTCCTTGTTTCTCAGCTTTTGAACTTTCGTGTGCAGAATTTCGATGGGCTTTTCTCTCATACTCAGATCATCTTGCAAATCTAATACAGTCTCGACTGTATCTAATATATGGGAGGGATCTGACACATACTTCCACAACATGGAGACATGGAACACGTTATGAATTCGAGATAAGGAAGGTGGTAGAGCTAACCGGTATGCTGCCTGACCAACCTTCGCCAGTATCTCAAATGGTCCAATATATCTGGGATTCAACTTTCCCCTTCGACCAAAACGCATTACTCCCTTAAACGGAGATATCTTTAAAAACACGTGATCACCTTGCACAAATTCCAACTCTCGACGTCTTTTATCTGCATAACTCTTCTATCGACTTTGTGCTGTGAGAAGACACTCTCGAATGAATCTCACTTGATCTGTCATTCGTTGAACCATCTCTGGTCCTTACAAACTCTTTTCTCCGACTTCATTCCAACACAATGGAGTTCGACATCGTCGACCATACAATGCCTCAAATGAAGCCATGCCTATACTTGCTTGAAAGCTGTTGTTGTAGGCAGACTCCATTAATGGCAAAATATCATTCCACGAGTCGCTATACTCCAAACTACATGCCCGGAGCATGTCCTCAAGGGTCTGAATGGTTCGCTCTGACTGACCATCTGATTGAGGGTGAAAAACTGTACTCATTTTTAATTGCGTCCCCATAGCTTCTTGAAAGCTTTGCCAAAATCGCGATGTGAACTTCGAGTCTCTATCTGAAATAATTGAATCTGGTACTCCATGAAGTCTCACAATCTCTCTAATAAACAATTGAGCCAATTGGTCACACGAGTGAGTTGTCTTACAAACTAAAAAGTGAGCTGACTTAGTTAGCCTGTCGACAATCACCCATACTGAATTTATCCCATTCTTCGTCTTAGGAAGCCTCGAAACGAAGTCCATTGATATATCCGCCCACTTTCATTCGGGTATGGGAAGTGGTTGCAAAAGGCCACCTGGTCTTTGGTGCTCAATCTTCACCTGCTGACATACTAGACATTTGCTAACAAACTCAGCAATGTCTCTCTTCATACCACTCCACCAAAATGCATCTTTCAGATCTCGGTACATTTTGGTGCTACCGGGATGGATGGCATATCTAGAATGATGTGCCTCTTCCATTAACACATTTCTAAGTTGATCATCCTTGGGAATGCACACTCTCTGACGAAATCTAATAAGTCCTTGATCATCAATTTTGAATTCTGATTCTACATTTTCTGAAATCTTCTTTCTTACTTGCATCAATTCTGGGTCTATGGGTTGCTTTTTCTTAATCTGATCCCACATTCTGACTTCAATGTGGTCTGTAGAAATAATAATCGACCCGGTAAGCATTGAGCTTCTGCCTTCTGATGAGCCATCGAGGAAAATAACTCTCAATCTGCAAGTCTAGCTAGAGCTCCTGCCTTTTTGCTAAGAGCATCAGCGACTACATTCGCCTTACCCGGATGGTATTTTAGCTCGAAATCATAATCTTTCAGAAATTTCAACCATCTCCTTTGCCTCAAATTCAAATCTTTCTGAGAAAACATATACTTAAGGCTTTGATGGTCGGTAAAGACCTCAAATTGCTCGCCATAGAGGTAGTGTCTTCATATCTTAAGGGCAAAAACCACCGCTGCTAACTCCAGATCATGCGTCGGATAGTTGACTTTATGTGTTTTGAGCTGCCGAGATGCATAAGCTATCACTTTTCCGTGTTGCATCAGAACACAACCCAATCCTTTATGAGAGGCATCGCTATAAATAGTGAAACCTCTAGATCCAGAAGGTAAGACCAACACTGGAGCAGTGTTCAAACGCTTCTTTATCTCCTGAAAACTTTGCTCGCATTTCTCATTCCACTCGAACTTTACATCTTTCTTTATGTGCTTCGTCATAGGAGCCGCCAATAACGAAAATCCTTCAACGAATCTCCGATAGTACCCCGCTAATCCCAAAAAGCTGTGAATCTCAGTAGGATTCTTGGGTCTTGACCAATTGGTGACTGCTTCAATCTTTGCAGGGTCTACCATAATCCCGTCTTTAGAAACAATGTGTCCAAGGAATGACATTTGTTCTAACCAAAAAGCACACTTAGAGAATTTGGCATAGAGCTTATGTTCTCTAAGTGTCTGCAGGACTATCCTCAGATGCTCTTCATGTTGCTCCTTCGAGGTAGAGTATATGAGGATGTCATCAACAAATACCACAACGAACTTGTTCAAATAGGGTCTGAAAACTCTATTCATCATGTCCATGAAGGCAGCTGGTGCATTAGTCAGACCAAAAGGCATGACCATAAATTCATAATGGCCATATCTTGATCTGAATGCTGTCTTAGCTACATCTTCTTTCTTGATCCTCAGTTGATGATATCCTGATCTCAAATCCAACTTTGAGAAGCATGCCGCTCCTTGCAGTTGATCGAACAAATCGTCAATTCTCGGCAAAGGGTATTTATTCTTTATGGTTACTGCGTTCAATTGACGATAGTCGATACACATACGCAGTGATCCGTCTTTCTTCTTGACGAACAAAATTGGAGCACCCCAAGGAGATACTGAAGGTCGAATAAATCCTTTCTCCAATAACTCTTGTATTTGCTCCTTGAGTTCCTTGAGTTCCGCAGGGCCCATCCGATAGGGAGCCTTCGAAATGGGTGTAGTTCCCGGAACTAGATCGATTTTGAACTCAGTCTCCCGATCAGAAGGGAGACCTGGTAATTCTTCTGGAAAAACATCATCATATTCACGGACTATGTCAATGTCTGATATGGTGAGGTCTTCTTTCTCTTCGGTTTTCATGTACGCCAGGAATCTCATGCATCCATTTTCAATATATATATATTGGCTTTTAAACATGATATGATAGTTGGCTTATGTAACTTTCTAACACCCTGGTATGTGAAAGTTGGAGTATGGGGTATTTGAAAGCTGACACTCTTTCTTCTACAATCGATAGTGGCATGATGGTCCGACAACCAATCCATGCCTAGAACAACATCTAGATCCTTGAAGTCGAGTTGCAACAAGTTCACAGGCAACTCTCGATCTTCAATTTTTACAATGCAATTAGGATACACAGTATCCACAATAGTGGTTTCTCCTATAGGTGTCTCTATTAAGTAAGAAACACTTAATCGAGAAGGTGCCACTGGCAACCATTTCCCAAAAGCTGAAGAAGAGAAACTATGTGTAGCTTCTGAATCGAATAACACACGAGCAAGAACACCATAAATAAGAAGTGTACCTTCAACTACATCAGGGTTGGCAAGAGCTTCTTAAAGAGCAATCGCATAGGCGTGACCTGGTACTGCTGGCTTCGGCTTTGATGGAGCGTTGTTTCTTCGATCAGGATGTGGGCAATCATTAGCATAATGCCCCATCTGCTGGCAATTGAAGCATTTGACATTCCTCAAGTCGCATTTACCCTCGTGCCTCTGGAGACCACAAGTCTTGCAAGCATTGTCCGACTGGACCGGCTTCTGGAACCTTTGACGCTTGGCTTGCTGATTACCAGTATTCTTGACTTGCTTACCCTGGTTCTGACCATGGTTTTGTCCCCCAAAATGCCTCTTGTTGCCCCTCTGGAATCTTTCTTTAGCATAAAACTTCCTTCGAGAAGATTCTGTCATATTGCCACCACTATGCTGAGTCTTTTCTTCCGTCTTGACTTTTTCCTTCACTTACAGTTTCTCAGCTGTCCGCATCTCCCAAAACTCGTACCTGGAGGCATAGTCCACAAGTCGGCTGTATTTCTTTATTTGTTGTGGCCCGATCAACCTCAAAATATCGGGCCTCAAACCCCTCTCGAACCTTCTGCACTTCTCTTTCTCGTTTGCCACCAAGAACTTGGCAAAACGGGAGAGAGAGTTGAAACGTGCGGTATATTGGGCAACGATCATGTCACCCTGTTTCAACTTCCTGAACTCTTCTTCTTTTTTCACCCTTTGACACTTTGGAAAGAACTGCCTGTAGAATCTTCTCACGAAAGTGGACCAAGGCAAGTAAGTGTCTGACTTCAAGGTGTCTCTGATGGATCTCCACCAGTGCTCCGCATCGCTGGTCAGATTGGATACAGCTATCCAAACTCTCTGATCATCTGAAGATTGGATGACATCCAATGCCTTCTCAACTTGCATCAGCCAATTCTCTGCCACGACACCGTCAGGAGTGCCATCGAAGAGCGGAGGTTGCATATTCTTAAACCTCTCCGCCCATGAGGTGATACCAGAAATCACCGTCTGTGGTTGATTTTGTTGTGCCCGAGTCGTTTGCAGCAGCTCATACAATATGCGGTTTGTAGTATACTCAGGCGATACACTCGTACTCTGACTCATTGGGGATCCAGGTGGAATCTCCATACTTTCTTCTCTACCTTCATGATGAGTATATCTCTCTGGCGTGTGCGTTGTCGCGTGGCTCCCTTGAACTCGTGCCCCTTCCGTAGTAGAGGAAGATGAGGGTGCCCTACGCGACGGTCCACCAATGGTTTCCCTTTCCCGCCTAGCTGCTACCGTGTCCTTGGAAAGATACGAAGTTTCTCTGCGAGTAGCCATTCGTACTGCAGTAAAATTCTTACTTAACATCACATGTTTCATTGGAATCTCACAAGATTTTTATCACATCTTACGCAAAATAATTCACTTTATTGCATTCCAAAAAGTTTCATACTTGCGAAACATTCTAATCAAGAAAAAGGATGAACAATGCAATTAAAATAATACTATTCTACTAAGCAAACTAACTAGTCCTAATCATTCTTCGATCCATCCAAAGCAGGGCCTGTTCCTTGTACTCCCTTGAGTCTGAGTCTCGGGAGGAGCGTTCAAGTGGTACGAAGGTGAAGCAGGAGTGTACGACGGTGAAGAAGATGTGTGGGTAGGTGTGGCAGGGGTGTAAGTTGGGGAGGTAGGATCATCACTCGGGTCTTCATCCTCGCCTCTCTCTTCTGAATTTCCTCGCCCCTGTCCAAACCCTGGGTCACCTTGGTTGGCTCCCGCTGCTTGCCGAGCTGTTTCGGCTGCCTGAAAAGCCGCTCTCTGAGCTTCTTCAGCCAGAAGCTCATTGAATGGAGGTGGAACCCTCTGGTTTCCCCCACTCATGGCCGCCATATAACTAGCCAGGGACATATGTCATCCCCGTCCTCTCGCCATACGAAAACCTCCCCGAGGCACAAAGTTGGTGTTCGGAGGTGCTCTTCTCCCGATGCCTCCTCGAGCCGCCATCCGGTTTCCTCCCATTCTCCCACGTGCAGCCCTCGCCCTCTGACAGTTGCATTGACGATTCCTCCTTCCGTAAGGTGGAGGATGTGGCCCCTGGGTAGTGTAGGGGTAGTTCTGACGATAACCATCCCGGTCTCCGAGAATTATGTAGATCGGAGGTGGCTGAGGCGTCAACTCTCTAACCACCTGAGTCATGCTTGTGATGACTCCCGTAACCATTGCCATTGCGGCAAAGAATTCCTCTCTTCCCACAAAGGGAGGCTCAGCAGAGTCTTGAGCCCGTGGGACCTCATTGTTGCCTTGTTCGTTAGCCATTCCTAATTATGAAATCATATAATCACTAATCTGAATTATTCAAGCAGAGACTTACATCTTGTCATTGAGTCTTATTATGAATGATGAACAGTTTTTCTGTGTAAACCTGGCTCTAATACCACTTTGTAACACCCCGATCTGGGACCTCAGGAGTCTGAGTTCGGTTGGTATTACTTCCCAGAGGGAAGAGTGCAAAGCTTACACAGTGAAAACGTGGCTAAAAAAAACTTTTCATTTTATTGCATAATAAAACTTTTTCTTACATTGATCATCATTCATAACAGAAGAAAAGCAATTACATTATTTTCAATGACAAGGAAAACAAAAATATATCACTGCTCTGCTGAAGGCTGAAAAAGAACTGCTCACAAGCGACTGATCTAATGCCTGAAACCTACAGTTGTAATTAAACAAAAATGGGGGTGAGTCTACAACCCAGTAAGAAATAATTATAAGTAAATAAACAACAATTTACAACTGTAGTGGGCTCTAAGCCCCTAGTCTTATTTTAATTCTCGATAGACCACACATGTTTGTATATTTTAATTTCCCCCATTATCATTCTCAAATACTCTCTTTCACACAACTATCACTAGGTTGGCTATACCGGTAATAGCCATATATGGGCGTAGCAACCCTGTATAACACCCAAATTCTACATGTTGGCCAGACAATGAATCATACACTCCCAATGGTCCCCAGACCACCAGGCACTGCAGTGAACCACCACGGGGACCCCACCGATAGCTTGCCGGGAGGTCAAGCTCTCAATCTCGGCATGGTTCATGCTACATCTTAACCATGTTGGTTATCAACCATCCATGATCCTCTAGAGTCACAAACCAGTGTGAGTGAAATTCTAAGTCATAACTAAGTTCACATATTGAACAAACTCTCAATTATAAAGTTCACTCGTTCCCTCACGAGTGGTGTCATGGATAATCACAACAATCTCATTCTTAATCTCATGATGACGTTAGGACTCACACCGCTCTCACTTAGCACGCAATGATGTAGTGTCTCTACATCATTAAATCACCGGCGGCCCACTCTCCATGGTGGTTGCACTCTGGCCGCGAACCAGGTAGCCCTTGCCACAGGTCGCCACTTCCGAGATTTAAGGGGTCATGCATGCTGATCTCGAAATATCCATTCATACAACAAGAATAGACAAACAGGGACTCTATTCTAAATATAATCTCATCACAATGCATGATATTAATCAATGATCTAGACATGCAATCATAATAATAAAAAAAATCATCATGCATGACTTACCAAAACTAACTTGCATAGCAACATGTATATAATTTTAACTCATAATGTCAAGCATGGAATTTGCATGTCATGGTCTCTCAAAACTATTATGTTTAATCAAAAACAACATTTCAATAACAAACAACGTAAAAGTGTTTATTTACATCTAAGATTTACTTATAACATCCCTTACCTCAAGTGTTGACTCTGTGCTCTCTCCGAAATCGAGCCTCACGAAGCTCTAACACTTAGGATTTGGTCATTAAGGTAATATACTTTAATCAGTTCACAAACTTCTTACTAAAATTACCAAAATACCCCTCCCGAATCTTATTAAAGAAACCACAGTTTTTGTATTTCAAGTTTGACTGAACTTTATAGACTATTGGATTCCCCTCTTTAATACAAATCCAAAGCACCAAACTTCACTCGATTCCGAGTTCGGAGTGCGAAGATATGCCCGTTTTACTGAAATGGATCCCACAGATCCAAATGGATCTCTTGGTACATTTCGGATTTCATGCCAATCCGAGACTATCTTATGATCCAACTCTGATCTGGATCCAAACTCTGTTTGTTTGGGTTCAGATCCATATCATAACTGGATCCAAAACTGCTTGACTGGATCCAGAAAGTATGATTGGATCTGAACCGGATCCATTCTATTTTGACTGGATCCATAATAGTCTGACTGGATCCAGGACAGATTGACTGGATCTGGACCTGCTAGACTGGATCCTAGATAGTCTGATTGGATCCAGACCTGCCTGACTGGATCCAGGATCATCTAGCTGGGTCCAGACCTGTCTGACTGGGTCCAGATCCGAGACTGATCCAGTCAGATCTGAACCTGGTTAATCTAGATCTGAGACCGGTCTAGATTGAACTGGGTCCGAACTGAAAACCCAGATCCAGACCCAAATGGTTCGGTTTGGACCTTGGTTCAACCGGGTCGGTTCTGACCCGATTCGGTCTGAACCGGTTCGACCTGAATCCGAACAAACAACCCGGTTGGCTTGAACTGATTCAACCCGAACTGGTTTGGCTTGAACCGGTTCGGCTTGAACTGGTTCGACCTGAACCGGTTCGGCCTGAACCGGTTCGACTTGAACCGGTTTGGCTTGAACCGGTTCGCACAATTCACGTGACCCGGTTTGGTCTGGGTGCGACCCGGACCGACCCGGTTCGGTCTGGGTCGCACCCAGGCCGAACCATTTTTTTTTAAACACTCGGTCTGGGCGCGACCCAGACCGGTGGGCTCGGTCTGGGTCGCACCCAGACCGACCCGGTTCGGTCCGGGTGACCGGACCGAACCGGTCCCTCGATAAAAAGAGGCAGAAGGGGTTGTGCCCCTTCCGAATACAGTTGCAGAGGGTCGGCCCCTGCCGACCCTCTCTCTGCACTCCCTGCCTGGGCCGGCCTCCGGGGCCGGCCAACTGTGTCGGCCGGTCGCCGGGGCCGGCCGTCGGAGTCGGCCGCCACAGGGGCCGGCCAACCTCCCCCCCTTTCTCTCTATCTCTGTGATTTTTTTTTTCCTAACTGTAACTCGCCGGCAGCCATTGCTGCCGGCCCTCTGAGCTCTTAACAGAAAACGAAGAACGAAGAAGGAGATGGGGGAAGGGGCTTACCTCGCCGCCGCCGCCGTCGCCGGTAAGTCTCTCCTTTCTCTCTCTCTCTTTCTCTCTGTGCAGGGTGCGGAAAAGGGGAGCCTGCGTGAGGGTTTTTATAACCCTCACGCAAGGTGTGGGCTGAGGATAACCTCGCCCCCCCCCCCCCCCCTTTCCGTGGATTATGGGGGGTGAGGTTTATCCTCACCCCCACTCGTTACGCGGTTTCCCCCTTTGGGGGGGGAAACCGCAGTTTTTTTTTTTTTTTAACTTAATGTTTATCCCCTCCGGCGACTATGCCGGAGGGGGTTTTACTTTTTGTGTGAACTATGAGAATATAGAGATCTGCCTCAAAGAACGACATGAATGGTACCTTGACATAATCACAACCTCAAACAGGGATGCAATGCAACTGTATAGTATATCTTTGTGTGAGATAACCAAATTCCGTATCAAATGCTTGAGAAGCTCTAGCAACAGTAGTGAGAACTATGAACTGTTATGCTTTAGCCTTTAATTATGGGATCATTAGTAGGAAATCTACTGAGCAGTCAATATAACTGCATAGCTGAGGAAGAGTTAGCTCAGCCTTTTTCCAATATGAGGAATTTACTATGCACGCCTGCTGACTGTTATCCTTGTAACCTGTGTCACCATTACTGTGGCAATATGAGGATGAGGCCTTTTTTAACGGAGTTTTCTATTATACTAGTTAAGGGGGGACAGCAACAAAAATGGAGTATCCGTGAGACAAACCTGTAATGGTTCCTGAAGCAACCCTCCTCGTGTAAAAGTCTTACTGGCAGTTTCCTTATTGCGATGCTTTCCTTAATTATAGATCATTAAAAATTCTCCATACATTTTCTCCTGTAACACTTCCATTGTTCCCCAATATGGAGAGCTCAATGAACATATTGTATGCTCAATATAAACTCCTTGTTTACTTCAGGAAAATCAGGTTCATGTATTAACTTTTATTTTGCTAAATTGATGAAGTGACAACATGACAGAAAGTTAGTACAAGGACCAGGATGACTTTGTTTTTAAAGCTTTCAACTGATTTTATAATGCTTATTCTCGACTTACAATCTTTCTGTCATTGGCAATGGCTTCAGCCATGTTGGCATATAAAACTGTTTCAGGGACAAAAAATTTCAAGAAGGCCGTTCACCTCATTCTACAAGCCCTTGGCTTCACTTTGAGCTTACTTGGTGTCGGGGCTGCTTTAAAGTTTCACAATGACATGGGTATTGATAACTTTTACAGCCTGCACTCATGGTTAGGTGTAGCTTGTCTCCTATTATTCGGAGTCCAGGTATACATCTCTCTCTAGTGCATGTCTGTGTAGCACTGGGATATATACATATCTGGATTGATTTAGAGTGCTTATATTTGTGTTTATTTACTTTTGTTTTCTTGTTTCTAACACCTAAGTTGTGTTGTTAAGAAAACCACAAGCAAAAAACAACCAAAGGAAACAATAAATAAGAACAATCAAACCAAAAACACAGCAAAGACACATATTTATTTGGAAAAACCTCTCTTTAAATCCGAGAGAGAGTAAAAAACCATGGCCGCTCAGAGGAAAAACTTTATTGGTTTTTTTTGACAGTTACAAGAGAAAGAAATGAAAGAATTTATATAAGGTGAGGACGACAGCCCTAAACCTAAACAAGTCGGATCTGATCCATAAGCAGGACCCGTGTCAAGGGGAAGAGCCCCCCACTCTCTCCTGTAAGGGCAAAAACTCTGAATCGGGCTCATAAGTTTGACCTTTTAACATAGTGGGTTGTTGGATTCGGAACATTTTGGTATCCTAGGGTGGCAAGGGGTGTCCGAGCAAGCTTATTGCTGTGGCATGTTTTCCTAGGTGTTTATATTTATGGATTGGCCGTGGCAACTGCTGCTACTGGCATCTTGGAAAAACTCACATTTCTGCAGAGCAGTAACAATATAGTGCGTTACTCTGCTGAAGCACTGCTAGTGAACTTGTTAGGTGTTTTGATTGCGACCTAGGAGGAGTTGTAATTCTAGCTCTTGTCTTGCCTCCAAATAGAAAAGTTGATGCATATCTGAATAGGCGCCTAATTTTTCATGATACTTTCAAAAGACTTCAACTTGAAAGAGGAGTGATACAACATCTTATGATTGAATTCGTGATTCCAAAGAAAAATTGCAAAAAACTTTTCAAAATTTTCTTTAGGCTGGTAGGAAAGAAGGAAGCTCACGAAGTTTAGTGAATTGGCAAACAGTTTCATTACCCACGGAAATTGAGGGTTTGGGCATTAGGGACCTTCATCGCTCAAATATGACTTTCGTGGGTGATCTGCACCGGGGATAGTATGGTGGCTAAGTGCCTGAAGGAGAAATATGGTTTATTTGGATGACCATGGTGGTTCAGGGTTTTGGAAGGGTATTTCATCAGTTTTACTGTTTTTTATGGACTTAATCAATGTCAAATTGGGTGATGGTTGTTCTACGAACTTTTGGTGGGATGTTTGGTTAGAAGACCAAGCTTTGAGGGTCTGCTTGCCGAATTTATTTCATGTCATGACAGGATCTAACCGTTCAGTTGCTACTATGTGGCCCGATAATGAAGGTTGGTGCTTTGATTTTCATAGATATCCAATTATTGCAGCTTCTTGTGAGTACCAACTTTTCTTTCCCTCTCCCAATGTGTTTCTTCGAAACCAGGAAGATAGAATCACTTGGAGACCTTCTTCGGAAGAGCAGTTTTCAGTTCAGTTTTGTTATACAGCCTTATGTATGTGTGGGGAGAGTCGGGCCGGCCGATTGCTCCCACCTACTCTTTTAGAGAATTACTCTTGACCAACGAATTTCATCATAAAGGACCAAAATGGGTGTTTGTGAGGCAGTGCTGGTTGATGTTAGCATGAAGGACAGCTTGGCTTGAGAGGAATGAAAGGACTTTTAATGGCTACAAACAATTGAGGGTCGTTCTTGGGACGACTCAGTGGGAACTTAGGTAGCACTGTAAGCTTAAATGGCCTGATTCGGACTTGAATTGGATTGACTTTCAATGCCGTGCTGGTACATGAATATGTGACAGTTTGTGTGGTCTATTTGTTTTCTACCATGTACTGATTTCTCTTGTCTCGTCCCCGTGTCCTGCATTGTGATACTCTGTTTTTAATACCAGTATTATAAATGTTTTCGTTCAAAAAAAAGAAAGAGTGATACAACCTTGCTTGTTGTTCAGTGGATAGGTGTCTGATATGTCCTATATTCTGTATGATTCCATCTCTCAGATAATTCATACGGTTCTTTCTGCAACTTTGCTAGGTTTTAGTTTTGCAGTTTGCAGTTTCAATCGAAGCTTCGATGAACAGGTTAATGCCAACAACCAGTGAAATTGCTGTTGCAAGCACTAGTTATGCCCCTACGAGATTTTAGCGTGAATCCTTGTATATGGGAAAGGGGAGATATGAGATATCCTTTATTTTGATATCCTGTATATTGGGATTTGAATTTCTTTTCTCCTTTATTTCATTCTCCTGCCTCTCCCTTTTTAAATTTTTTTTTTGCTAACACGTATGGTACAGCATGCACGAAGTATCCAGCAATCTTTTACATTTTGAGATTATAGGAATTTTTTCAAGTTGATTTGAAATAGTAAATATGATGCACAAAAAAAAACTCAACCGAAAGCAGAATAAGGTTTTGCTAGCTATTTAGTATCAAGACGAGATTTCATTTTCTTGACCGGAAAAACCCGAACCTGAATCCAAAAATTAGTTATTTGGGTACACTCGATGTGCCGGATACCTGATCCATTGACTGCTCTAGGTGTTATACTGCCCGTCACAAACAAGTGAATGGGTGATTTGGCCAGAATGATGCCACTTAGGCCCGAACCCACCCAACTCTATCCCTTTAGACACACCCCTGACGTCTCCAAACTAGCAAGATCTTGAAATCTACTCTTGGTCATTCACCAAATGCCTTCCAGGCCTCATATCCACTTTGCTATCTCCGTGTGTATCAAAAAAAAATAGATCTCATCATCATGCATTAGAATTAGTAAAGGTTTTGAATTGTCGAATATTTGCCACTAAATATATGGATGTTAAAATCATGATATATTAAAAATAGGCAAGATTTTGGATTGCTTGCGAAATTTTCAGGAATTGCTACCTTCAATTGTTGCACAATAAATTCACAAGAAATCTGTTCGATGTTTGTAGACCATGTTTGCAACTTATCTAATTTCTTAAAGCTCAGGCCGCTTAGCAATCAAGCGAAGCTCAAGTTTTGAGCCCAGCTTACTGCATAATTGTGAGGGTCATTGCTTGGTGCAATGGTAAAGTGCTCAGGCTGCTTGTGAAAGATCACAGGTTCGAATCCTGGTGCAGCCACTTCTTGCAAAAGGTAGAAGCTTAGGTCCTTCCCTACTCTGGGATCCAAACATGAACAATTCATAAGAAGGCTCATAACACCAATCATATGGCATTGATTTGAGGCGTAAATGCTGCTGTGAGATTGGTCATGCTACTACTCATGAAACTGCTGATTATTGGTTCCTGTCAATGTGGAGATGAGTCTTCTTCGCTCGAGTGATAATAAGAGAAACTGCATGCTGGACCCCAAAAGCTTGCCAACATGGTCTCATGCTTGTGGTTAGGGTGATATCCCCCCACCCCAAGTTCTAACTCCATGTGGGCACCCCCTTCTGCAAGGCGAAGCAGGAGGCTCTTTAGGGGTCGAGGGGGGTGCCGGCGGCGTTTTATGACAGCCGGAAGGTGACAGTAGGTACGTCAGTCTAAGGTCAGTGCAGCCAGGTGTCTGTTCCCGAGTGCTCCATGTAATAGATCGAAAAAAAAAAAGAGAAGCTGCATGCTGGTTCCATCTGTGGGTGTAAATAGATTAGATATAGCAAGATGTCCGATCCCAGTGTGACATGTATTTCAGATCCTTAAAGTAAGATATGAGTGTGGAATTGGATTAGATCTGTAATTCCTAAATCAGATTATTTTCGGATTTTGATTGGTGTTTTAGGTTAAATATATATACTCCAGATTTTGATCAAAATCCACTCAGATGGCATTTTTTACATGTAGCATGTTTTTTTTTCTTTTACTGTTCTATCACATATACTTCGGATCTGGATTATTAACCCTAACTCAAGAAATCTGATTTGGATCTGGATCTACTGTTTACATTTTGGATTTGGGTCTGGCATGATACACACCATATCCAATCCATTTTTATCCTGAGTTAATTGTGTTCTTTTCCTTCGTTGCCATTTCCCGTATCATGACGAACGATCCATGGAACTTTGGACCACCTTCGAAGTGGGACCAATTTGCAACGTGCTATTTGTTTCAAATTTCAAATTGCAAGTCTAGCTGTGAAAAGTAATATGTATTGGGTTTGTTCTTGCAACTCATAGAAGGTTCATCGAACCAAATGGCCTTGAATTTGATGCCCCATATCACAGACTTCAAAACATGGATAACATTAAATATTAATAAGAAATGGTGTTGGGCATGCAACCAAGTCTAAGTCGCTATTAGTGTCCTGAAGAAACCCTAAACCAGTGACAGTTTTGTAAGGTCTCCAATCTAGTTGTCAATTTTAGAGTGTCCTGGTGGTACATCAATAAAATGTTGCCTCTTTCATAAACTTGGACGTTTTGTGCTAGCAGTAGACATATAGGGTCCTACATCCATGGACTTGGTGTAGGGGAAATGCCATTATATAGTCATCATCCTTCTCAAACTGAAACATGTGGTGGGCCCACATAACTCTGTGTTTACAACATGTATTCTCAAAATTTTAGGGCACAAAACATTACATTAGAAAAAAAAAAGAACTTGAAGCATGTGTTGGGCCAAAACTCTGGCTATTAAGGGGCCTTTGAAATAGCCAGAAATTGGTAGCTGCTCAGACGATAGGTGCTCAATGGGTTGTTTGGCTTATCCGGTGCTTTTTACGTGGTTCTGGCCCTATAAATGTGTTGGGCATGGTCGATTTACTAAGAATCCATACTTGGATCATGATGTGTTTTCGATGAACCTTATAAAAATGATTTTGGAGCCTTAAAATTTTACAAAGATTTTGGACCATTGATTTTTTGGACCTCATAAAAACCCACCCACGTGTGGGAATAGAATGCTTCAAGAGCTTATCCCTATAAAATCACATTTATACGGTCAGAAATTATAAACAAAATGAAAAAAAGCTTAAAAACCCATTGAGCACCCAACGTATGAGTAACTACGTACCAATCACTCTTGAAATAGCAATTAACAAAGTGCAATGGTGTTGATAAGGACATTTAGACCCTGTTTGGAAACTAGTAGCTGGGATGGGAAGTGGCATTTTAGGAAGTGGCAGCTGCCAAATCCTGGATTTGGCATCTAGGGGTGGTAGCTGTCAATTTCATGCTTTAGTGTAAATACAATGCCACTTCTCATTAACTTACATCCTAGCTACCAGTTTCCAAACAGCCACCAGGTTAGTTTGACCAACTTTTTGCCAAATGCATTAACTCCTTCCTAACCCAGTTTCTAGATTCCAAACAGGCCCTGACAGGCGAGCAGATCCAGTACTTGGCTGATGCTGTCACTAAAACCTATGTAGAGGTTACACATATTAGTAACCGATACAAAAGGAACTGGTAACCCTTCAAGCCGTCACTATAAGTAATAGTGATGGATGCTAGGGCACAAATACAAGTAATAGTGATGGAATTTATAGCCTAGGATGCTAGGCCATCACTATTACTTATAGTGATGGCTTGGAGCCGTGACTATATGTTCATATTGTTGTAGTGTTGGTTGGATCACTGGATCTGCTCTTTCATTGAGAGAGGTGTCCAATGTTGGAGTTGACAACTATAACCTCTATGAACTTGTAGAGCTGGATTTAGGTGATGGGAGGGATTCCATGCTGCCAAATCCAATTCCTTTCTTGGGATTTACCATATCCAAGCTTCCAAATGGTGGTGGGCCTTGGGAAACCCCCTTCGATATCCATGAACTATGGGCTCCCAAACAGAGCCTAATAATCCTTATGGCAATATAAAAGTGGTAACCGCCAATGAATGCTCCACTTCTCATTTTGCAAGGGTGGCTCATGAATATCACTAAGTTGACACGATGTCTTTATATTTTCACTATTTTTTTTCTTTCAATTGGCTAACTACGTGCTTAGTGGGGAAACACGTTTTCACCATCTGTCTAAATTATGAAATATTGTTCTTATACCGACACATGGTAGATGAAGCTCCACACACACACACACAATCTTAGCTGACAGGCTGAGAAAGGTATACACAAGCACACACAAAGGCACGAATACACATACATGCATAACAACACATAAACACATGCATGCATGTGCATGCGCACAGAAACACATAATATGAAGCACCTCAAGTATGAAGTGAAGAAATGGAATTCAAAGCGACACAGTGATTGGTTAGTCTAGGTCTACCCATTGGAAAAATGGAATTCAAAGAGATAGAATTAGTGGTTGTCTGTTTTTTGCAATATAGGTTAGTCTAGGTCAAATTAGGGATGCAACTACTTATCTTAAGTTGCATGTTATCTTGAGTTTATCAAAGATATCAAGCTACTTGGTTTGTTTTTTCCTCTAATCTTTTTTAATTCTGATCAATTAATTAGTTAAGTTTTTATAGAAAACCAAGTCTATAGTAAATTTTTATACGCATACGAAACCATATTGACTAATCAATTCGAAATCTTGAGTTTGTTGTTGTGATTGTATGTCTTTTAGGTCAACATTTCTTCTTTACTCTTGCCTAATCTTTCAAAGAATCTGATGAGTTGACATAAACTTAGTTCTACTTAGAGCATACATAAGTCAGCAGTTAAATTAGTTGGGCCAACATCGGGTGACGAATAAAAAAACTGAATCATACTTTGCCAGGTAATAATGATCATCATAGCCATGTGGGAGTTTAAAACTCAACAGAAGCATTTCAATGGTGGTTGACAACATAACATATGACCTTTCGTTTTCATAAAAGATCACTTGATAGTATATAAGAGACAATTATCAAACATTAAATAAGAAATTCAAAGCAATTTTCCTTCTTTTTTCTTTTGAATAGTGATTCAAAGAAATTCATTGTTGCCCTATAATAGGCATAAAATTTAACATGCATAAAATTCACTTTATAATTTGTTTTTATGCTTAGCATGAAAGTTATTATACTATAGTGAGTGGAATTGGAATTATACTGAATACATGGTACATATGTTAGCTTCCCTAAGGTTTGCTACCATTTCACAGTAAATGCCTTTCTTGTGTTTAAAAAGGATTACTCTGTTACCATGAAAACAACGACAATGTTTTCTTCTGTTATTACACCTAAATGATAAAAGATATTCATTTCCATGCAAACATGCAATTTTTCTTACATTTTTACATCTTAATTGTAGAGTTCACTCTATACCCTTGTAAGCACAGAGAAAATTATAGTAGAAGTTTTCGCGTTTCGTAGTTAGAATTTACTCTCTTTCCATGTAAACCTTTACAAAGTCTTCTATCGAAAAAATTCATCTAAACTAAATGATATCTTCCATTGGATAACACAGAAAAACTGCATGCTTGATCTGAGACACCAGCCTAAGTGAAATTATTAGTTACTATGTCTTTTCCTTCTAATTTGTTTTTTTATGACGAGGAACCCTCATCGAAGCGAGGGAAACCCCGGGTGGGGCCCATTGATGATTTGTGGAGCCTAATTCAGTGTTTTTGCTCTTGCAGAAAGGGATTCGAGGCCTTCCCCTAACGCGGGTCCCGATTTCTTATGGATCAGACCTGACTTGTTTAGGTTTATGATTGTCGCCCTTGCCTTATAAATTCTTTTTTTTTATTGTAACAGTCAAAAAAGAGCAATAAAGTTTTTCTCTAGGCGGCCATGTTTTTTTTTTACTCTCTCTCGGATTTGAAGAGAGGTTTTTCTATGTAAATCTGTGTGTTCTTGTTGTGTTTGGTTTGATCATTCTTGTTTATTGTTTCTTTCAATTGTTTCTTGCTTGCAGTTTTCCTAACAACTGGTATTAAAGCCAGGTTCGTCGAAGCAAGAATGGAAGAGAGAAAGATAAAGATCGATTGGTTTGACGACAAAGATTTCGGTTTCTGGAAGATGCAGATCGAGGATCTGTTGTATCAGAAGAAACTGTATCAGCCCCTATCGGAAAAGAAACAGCAAACGATGAAGGAAGATGAATGGGAGTTGTTGGATCGGCAAGCCCTAGATGTGATTCGCCTCACACTGTCTCGCAATATTACGTTTAACATTGCGAATACGAGAACGACGATGGATTTGATGACAACCTTATCAAACTTATACGAGAAGTCATCTGCCTCTAACAAAGTGTATCTGATGTGGCGGTTGTTCAATCTAAAGATGGTTGAGGATGATTCTATGACCGATCATATCAATGAGTTCAACACCATCATGAGCCAATTGAGTTCGGTGAGCAGTGATTTTGATGGTAAGGTAAAAGCCCTCGTTCTACTCTCCTCTTTACTCGAGAGTTGGGTGCGACGGTAACTGCGGTGAACAGTTCGTCTAGCCAGAAGAAGTTAAAACTTTTAGAAATCCGAGATATGATTCTCAATGAGGATATTCAGAGAAAAGAGTCAGGAGAATCCTCAGACGCTGCTTTGAGTTTCGAAAGCAAAGGGAGGAACTTCCAACGAGGCCAGAGTTCAAACCATGACAAGTCAAGGTCGAAGGGAAGGAGTAAGTCGAGACCTCGTGGTGACCTTGTGTGTTGGAACTGCAATAAGAAGGGTCATCTAAAGCGGGACTATAAAGCCCCTAAGAAGAAGAGGAACCAGGACAATGATCAGTCCGTGAATGTGACGGTTGAAAAAAACTATATATTTTGAGGACGCTTTGATCTTGAGCGTGGACAGTCGAATTGAGTCATGGATCCTAGACTCAGGTGCAACTTTTCCACTCCACTCCGTGCAAAGAGCTTATGCACAATTTTGTAGTCGAAAAGCTCGGTAAGGTTTATCTAGCCGATGATGAGCAGTTAGATATTATGGGGAGGGGTGACGTGCATATTAGGATTGCTAGTGGGTCCAAATGGATGTTTCATAATGTTCGCTATATACCCGGCCTAAAGAGAAATCTGATTTCAATTGGTCAGTTAGATAGTGTCGGGTATAAAATGATATTTGGACATGATTCCTAAAAAATTGTGAAAAGAATCTTGGTTGTTACACAGGGAAGAAAATTGGGGATCATGTACATGACTGATAACAATCGAGATATTGTTGCTTTGGTGAGTTCGAAAGCAGATGCTAAGTTATGGCATTGTAGACTCAGGCACATGAGCGAGAAAGGGATGAACGTGTTAGCATCAAAGAGACTATTGCCAGATTTGAAGTCTGTATACGTTGGTTTCTGTGAGGATTATGTGTTAGGCAAACAGAAATGGGTTAGTTTCTTGAAGATCAAAAGAAAACCGAAGGCAGAGAAATTAGAGTTGGTGCACACTGATGTTTGGGGACCAGCCCTTGTTTGTTCCCTTAAAAGCTCACGATACTATGTGACCTTCATTGATGATTCCACCAGAAAGGTATGGGTTTATTTTTTGAAGAATAAATCTGATATTTTTTCCACTTTTAAGAAGTGAAAAATGAAACCGAGTTGAAAGTGAAGGGCCTACGGTTTGACAATGGAGGGGAGTATGATAGTGCAGAGTTTAAAGCATTTTGTGCGAAGAACCGAATCGAAATGAGTCAGACTATTTCGAACCGACCACAATAGAATAGAGTTCCTGAGAGGATGAATAGAACTCTCAATGAGCGTGTGAGAAGCATGAGACTGCACGCGGGTTTGCCCAAGGCATTCTGGGCAGATGGTATCAATACTGCAGCCTATCTGATCAACCAAGGTCCCTCAGTCCCATTGGATTTTAAACTGTCAGAAGAAGAATGGACGGGAAAGAAGGTAAATCTATCTCATTTAAGAATTTTTTATTGTATTTCTTATGTACATATTGATTCTGAGAATAGGAATAAGCTAGATGCTAAGGCTCGAAAATGTTATTTCGTTGGATATGGTTCTAATTACTTTGGTTATCATTTCTGGGATGAACAAAACTAAAAAATAATAAAAATTAATGATATAACGTTTAATGAGAATGTGTTTTACAAAGATAGGTCTAGTGTACAATCAAGAAAGACAGAAAAATATGTAGATATGGCAAGAGAGATTGACTTGAAGAAAATCTCAACAAATACCTCTGTTGAGAATTCTGAGACAGTCAAGGTAGACTCTAACACAGAGCCAGTCACTTCTGCACCTGAGCTGAGGAGATCTGTTAGAGCACCTAAACTTTTGATTCGATATCCCCCATCTTTATACTATTTACTATTGACTGACTATGGGGAGCCAGAATATTTTTATGAGGCAATGCAGGTGAAAGATTCAGTTAAGTGGGAGTTAGCAATGCAAGATAAAATCAAGTCTTTGTAAAAGAATGAGACTTGGGTGTTAACCAAAATACTGAAGGAGAAGAAAGCATTGCTTAACAAATGGGCGTACAGAGTGAAAGATGAGCCTGATGGCAGCAAGAGGTGCAAGGCAAAATTGGTAGTCAAGGGATTCTTGTAAACGGAGGGGATTGACTACACTGAGATATTTTTCCCCATGGTGAAGTTAACTACCATCAGGACAATTCTTGGTATTGTGGCTGCAGAAAACTTGTACCCAGATCAATTGGATGTGAAAACTACTTTTCTCCATGGGGACTTGGAGGAGGAAATCTATATGGTACATCAAAAGGGTTAAAAGCTCTGAAGAAAGAAGACTTAGTGTGCAAACTAAAGAAGAGTTTATATGGCCTAAAACAAGCCCCTAGGTAATGATATAAGAAGTTTGATGCATTCATGTGTAACTGTGGGTTCACCATATTCGAGTTGGATCATTATTGTTACTACAAGAACTTTGATGAGTCTTACATTATTTTGCTTTTGTATGTAGATAGCATGCTTGTTGCAGGTTCTAGCATGCATGGAATCAACATACTTAAGTGGCAATTGTCAAAAGAGTTTGAGATGAAGGACTTGAGCCCAACAAACCAGATTCTTGGTATGCGTATCACTCAGAATAAAGAGAAGGGAACTTTAAACCTATCACAGAAAAAATACATTAAAAAGGTATTGAAAAGGTTTAGAGTTCAAGATGCAAAGCCTAAAAGTACCCCGCTGGGAAGTCACTTTAAACTCTCGAAGGAGCAGTCACCAAAGACAGATGAGGAGCGAGAGAAAATGGCTAAGGTCCCATATGCCTCAGCTGTTGGAAATCTCATGAATGCTATGGTGTGCACCAGACCGGACATTGTTCATGCAGTGAGAGTTGTGAGCCATTTTATGGCAAATCCCGGACCAGAGCATTGGGAAGCTGTGAAGTGGCTATTGAGATATCTAAAGAAGACATCATGTATGTCACTTTGCTTCAGTTGGAGAAATGCAAACTTGCAAGGTTTTGTAGATGCATGTCTTGGTGGAGACGTGGACGAACGAAAGAGAACTTTCAGATATGTGTTTACACTTGGTAACACAACGATCAGCTGGATGTCAAGACTTCAGAAATGTGTTGTCCTCTCAACCACAGAAGTTAAATATATTGTTATTTCTTAAACCGGAAAGGAGATGGTGTGGTTGAAGAATTTTTGAAGGCGATTGGCAAGGAACAAGACATAAGTGTTCTCTTCACTGACAGTCAGAATGCTTTGTGCCTTTCAAGGAATCCAGTATTTTATTCAAGGACAAAGCACATTCAATTGAGGTACCATTACATTTGAGATATGATAAATGATGGGATGTTGTCATTAGAGAAGATCCTTTGTGCCAAGAATTCAACAGACATGTTGACAAAGGGTGTGACCATTGAGAAACTGAGGTTGTGCATTGCCTCAGTTGGACTCCATTGAGCATGAGGGAGGATTGTCATTCCAGAGATGCAGAGAAGTGATTGGGAAGACAAGATAGATGGAGTTTTTTTTGTATCAATCTCCAAGTGGGAGATTGATGAGTTGTGGGGCCTGATTCAGTGTTTTTGCCCTTGCAGGAAGGAGGTTCAGGGGCTCCCCTAGCGCGGGTCTTGGTTTCTTATGGATCAGACCCGACTCATTTAGGTTTAGGGTTGTCGCTTTTGCCTTATAAATTCTTTCTTTTATTTCTCTCTTGTAACAGTCGAAAAAGAGCAATAAAGTTTTTCTCCAGGCGTCCGTGGTTTTTTTTACTCTCTCTCGGATTCGAGGAGAGTTTTTTCCATGTAAATATGTGTGTTCTTGTTGTATTTGGTTTGATCGCTCTTGTTTATTGTTTCGTTCGGTTGTTTCTTGCTTGCGGTTTTCTTAACACTCATGACCACCTTTCCTTACGTGGCCCGCCTCTAAAAGCTATGTACACACCCCTGTGCTAACAGGATTTGATCCGGGCCCTTCATCTCAGCACCCTCACAACCAACCCCCGCTGGCGACCCGGCCATGGTTTTCCCTTCTAATTTCGACACTGCAGCCTATCCCACTTTTTTTCTAAGTTTAGTCTATATGTCATCCTCCCGTCATACTATGTAGAGCCAGCAATATTTAGCTGATTTTCTTTTTGAAGGAAAGAAAGAATTAACAAGTTTGCTGATGATAACTAATCAACTATCTAAACCCAGTTGCTTTTCCAAAAATGCTATTTACACCCTGTTTCGTTTCATAAATAGGATGCCATTGTGCAATCTTATACTGTAATAATAACGCCATTATATGGTGTAATCATAATTGGCAGAGAGAGACGATGGAGGTGTGAGTGTGGGGGCAGTAATGCTCATGTTTGTATGCTTGATCTTGTGGGTGTGTTGTGTGTGAGAGAGCATGTTTGAGGGTGAGGGGGAGGGGGCGTAGCAATGGTAATGGTATGTCTGTGCACCGGCGCTTGTGCATGCATCTCTCTCTCTCTCTCTCTCTCTCTCTCTCTCTCTCTCTCTCTCTCTGTGTGTGTGTGTGTGTGTGTGTGTGTGTGGATCTGGTAAATCAGAAAGCTTGACCATTAATGTGTCGAATTCGGAAACTAGTGGGGAATGGAAATTAAGCGATCTCCCCATGTGCTCTCATTCTGCGGACCAATAAACAAACTTGATCACGTTGCACTTTGCTGGAGCCTCTTCAAATACACATCTACGCGGGCACTGACTCCTTGCCTCTCGCTAAAATAATCCCTTTGTAACTGGGCCAGTTGAAACTCTGAACCGTGCTTTAAAATTGGAGCACCAAGACCTACGTGCAGAAAGAGCCTGCTTCTCGATCTAGTTCGTGCATGACATGAACATTTCTACGTGTCCATGTTTTTTTCCAAGTCACGTACATGTTTCATGCACTGCTTTTTGAATATATTATTTTATATTGGCGTTAGTGCCAAGTCAATCAATAGCCATTCTTCCTTGGACTTGACACCGACAATGAGGTCCATTCATCGCATTTAAGTCACTGAAGGACTCATAGTTAATTGACATATGGTCTGTTCATGTATTTGTTTTCTGCCAAAAAAATTGATTTATGATGAACCCTAAAACCGGACCTTCCAAACTCTTTAACATGTCATTTGCAAAAGATCCTACACTTTGTCTGATACTTAATATGCGAACCATTTATGTCAAATGGATTATCTCAGAATGTTTCTTTATCATAGCCACAAACTCATGAACCTGTTTACTCCCTAGGGCACGAGTTCAAAGTGACATTAGAAACTCGACCAAGTTTATTAGAAGACTAATAAGTTCACGAACACAGCCATTGGATGGTATGGTTGTTTAACCGGTGGGTGTCTGCCTAACCCCAGCTTGCCAATTAAAAAAAATGAACACAACCATTGAAAGTTCCTGAACTTAGCCAGAAGTGCTCAGCTTCCCCCGATTGGAGCGTTTGGATGCATTCACTTCTCCAAGAAGGTACGACAACATGGAATATCGCATCGTAAGCCCCATTGCCAAATAGTGTTGTTATCCAAGTTGTTTTTTTGAAAGAAATTGTTGTTATCCAAGTTATCCTACTTCTAAGAGCGTAGTGATATAAATAGATGCGCACACCCCAACACACACACACACCACCCCCTCCGTCCCTCCCTCCCCGCAGTGACCAGAAAAATAATACAAGGTGGGGAACTTAAGGCTGGGAAACAAGCTCATAGCTCGGCTTGTGTTCGGTTTGTAAAGAGCTTGTTCAAGCTCGTGAAATAGGCTGGGTAAGCCGAACACCAACAATGACTGTTCGTCTCATCTCGACTCCTGTAACTTTGTTAACTAATAATAAATACATTGTATACCATGGAGTATAGATGATTGAAATGTTTGGCTTGCAAGCAATAGGTTTAGAGTTTAAATCTTAAAAAAAAGACAATATTATTGCTTAGAGCATTGAAGCAATGTATTTATTTTGTAAATGAGTCAGTTTGACATTGGCTCAGTGGGTTTAGAGACCAAAATTTTATTACTTTTAATTTTTTAAAAAAATATTTTTTTTTTGTAAACAAAGTAGCTCGAACTCAACTCATTTAGCTTGAGCTTACCATGAACTCAAGTTCGGCTTGGCTCACCACAAAAATGAGCCGAGCTTGAACACCACCTAGCTGCATGAACACCCTTTGTTCGGTTTGCTCGGCTTGTTTACCAGTCATGTACAACACAATTTTCCAACTTATCTCGCATTAGTAAGGGTGGTGTTCAAACAAGACTTTCAAACCAAAGCAGTGGTTTCTTACATCCAAACAAACACACTTTTGATTGTTGAATATAGAAAAATGTTTTTCTAAAGTTAAACATAAAAATGTCTTTTTTTTTAATAATTGAAGAAAAAAACCCTTGGCGCACTGAATTCATCGACATAAAGTTCTCCTGACCACTCACCAAAAAATACACCTAGCTTCGATCTACAACAAAGATATGCACTTGTAATTATGAGTTATGACAGTACCCTTATTCCTATGTTCAAAGATCTGCATATAGCACATATTGTGATAGGGTCTTGGCTTTGGGTTCCGTTGAATTCAATCTATATATTTTGGTACCGACTTAAACATGATAATAGATCGAATAGCAATAGGATCCAAGTCTCTTAATTTAGGTTACAATAAATAACTATCAAATGTTGATGAATTTCACCTTCTTCAATGTTCTGGGACAAGTTTTCCCTAGAATTGAAGCACCTTCTAGACGTTAGCTTTTGTGGAGTTCGAGGGGGGCGGCTTAAAGTACACCAACTAAAGTACACCAAGAGTCATGCCTCTCTTCCAATCATTGACTTCGTGGGTGGCACGACCGCCACTGATTCCCACTTACGAAGGACAATAATCTCTCTCTCTCTCTCTCTCTCTCTCTCTCTCTCTCTCTCTCTCTCTCTCTCTCTCTCTCTCTATCTATATATATATATATATATATATATATGAGTACCTACTCTCACATTCTGGAAATCATGGTTGTAGGTTGTATCTTCTCAATCAAACCTTATGGATATACTCAACATAGTTTATTTGGTAGGAATAATGCTTTGGATCATGTTTTTTGACATAAAAATAAGATTTTTTAAGTTATGAATTTTTGATATATTGCGAGTCGTTGATTTTTAAAGGCCTTAAAAACATATATGTTCTCTATAATCACATGATCCAAAACTTGTTTTCTACTCAATAATGCTAATAGATCATATCTATATGGTCTGATCAACATATGTTCATGCATTTCAACATAATTATTAATATTAAGTATGGTTGGATACTTGTTTGGTTCGAATTTTCAAATTAAAAGCACATCCATATCCAATCATATCCATACCTAGGGGTGTGGGTCGCACCATGCCAAAATGGGCGGGTATGGGCCCAGATCTGACTAAGAGGTGCTGATATTGGGTCTGGATCCTGATCCGAATGAATCTTTCATAAGAAAAACCATGCGCAAATTCGATAAAGATTATATGAACCAGACCCAATCCATATCTGGTAAAAATAATATTTTTAAAGATTTTCACATTGAAAATTTACAGATCTTAATCAGAACTCAGGTTGGACCCAGGTTTCATATAAAGTCTCATAAACCACACCCGACCCATTTAATAACTGGACCTAACGAGTCTGACCCAAAAAGATAATCGGACCCCTTTGTTACCATTGAGGCTTGCGATTGGGTCATACCCGACCGGTTGACAACCCTATCCATATCCATGTAAACATTACACCTCCATATCCTTCCCAGTTTTATGTAGACGTTGCTTGAAAGCCCATATTCTTAAAAAGGACTAACCAGGTAAGGACATGAAAGATAAAGATTCATGAGTTGAGACTGGCTCAGACTTCATGTCAACAAAAAATCAGTTAATTAGGTTGTGGATATTTCGGTTTCCCAGCCTGAGCATAGGGATGTAAACAGGTTGGACTCGGCTCTGATCCAGGCATTGCTTATCTGACTTAATCGGATCAAGCTTAATCAGATACAGATTCAGATTCGGGGTTGGATGGAGAAAAGGTAATGCCGAATTTGAATCCAATCAGCCTATATATGGGGTCAAATTATCTGATGGATTCAGATATGGATATAAAACTGCATAGCAAATCCTAGTCCAATTGTTAATCTGATTTTACTCTCTCTGCCAAATCTGACTAATTGGATTTAGATTTGGATTCAGATTCACTTGACCCATCACAAGTCCGGGCCCATAGGGGTCCTATTCACTAAGGTTTCAGTACCGTCCATCACCATCAATCATTGCAATCATAGGGCCTATGATGAATGGTGGTGATGGCAATGATGCATAGGTGTTGGAGCCTTATTCATGGTACATGGTGGTAAGGCCCCATCTGATCTGATCCAATCCGATCCGTTCCTTCACAGGATGCAACGGTTCGACCATGGGCTGGGAAAGGGTCAGGTATTTGACCCATCAGATCGTGCACCTAAACCTGCCCACGTGTAACACAAAAAATACTCGAGTCATGCCGGGTCGGGTCGAATATCCGACAAAAATCTTAGCTCAAACATTACCCCTATTTTATGTCCACACTCGTGTAATTCGGTCCGGATCAGGTCAGGTACCCAAAACGAATCCAATCCATTGGCAGCCCTAGGTCGACCAAATTGATCATGGTGTCACGTGGATGTATCAATTCCCCCAAAGTGATCTCTCTCTCTCTCTCTCTCTCTCTCTCTCTCTCTCTACACACGATACGGTGACCAATTTGGTCGAACCCGGGTAGTTTTGTGAGAGACCACAGTCAAAGTAGTCATTGCCAAGGGCCAGGGATTATGATGTCACTGAGAGTGGTTACAGCGGGCCCACACAGATAGCTGATGTCAACGGTTGACGGTGGTCACGTCTTATCACTTGCAAACAGTGATAAGTCGTATCACCTGATCTGTTCTCTCAATCTATAGCGAGCCGATTCGACCAAATTCTTCGTGGTATCGCCTGGATGTGAGTCAGATCCCCAAAAAAGTGCTCTCTCTCTCTCCCTCTCCCTCTCTCTCTCATGAGCCCACATGGAACTTTTTTTCCTAAGAAATTAAAGCCCAAGATTGGTTGGTTAATTTTTGTTTATTGAGTTAGTTCATGAGCTTAGGCTTGAGATCTTGTGTCTTGGACATACGATCGATACCCTGCGAATCGGCACTTGGGTTAACGTTTCGTCCCATCATTCTGAGTTTCACTTGTGTAAGATATTATGTTAGTTAGCACCTTGATGGTGTAGAATGGGGGGACACTACCCACTAAACAAACCATACTAGTTATAGCTTGTTGACCACCATCCCAACCTAATCCTAAAGCCAACCATACCTCATATAAAAACTCTTGTGTCAGGATGGAGATCAAGAGTTACTTTGTATCATTTTCCAACTGCTGAGAGCAGTTGGGATTTATTGATTCCTCGTGGAACTGCCACAGTACGGCTTCCATTGCTTGATTTGTTAGAAGCAATGAACCAGCAGGGAATATGATCACATCAGTACATTAGTAATAAGAGAGAGAAGCTCTTCTCATTAAAGGAAGGGTAATAATAATAAGGGGAAGCTCTGCCTTCTTCATTATCTAAATGCAAACCCGAATTCATCCACAGCTTTTGCTGACAATGTGATTCATTTACTCAGAACCTGCATCAGAAGAAACTAATTGGCTACATTCCTTATAATTTATTCCTAAGTTTCCTTCTGTCAACTGGGGGAAAAAGTGCGGCCACGCTGCCACCAACAACCGGTGGTTGTTAACATACCAATACACATCTCTAGAGCAACATTGAATCATTGAGTGCTTGATTGATTGAATTAATGATTGGTATCATCGAGTGCTTGAATGATTGGTAGATGGTCTAGTTTAATTGCTGGATCAATCAATCATCACCTTCTTTTGTCCTGCTAGCTTCCCTGTGAGAAGAGAGGATGGTATCAATGGCTTCCTTCACTTGGCCTATCTCTGGTGCCTTCCCACCCTGGCTTGGCCATAACTCATCTGTTGCTAGAACCTGCATGTTCAATGCTATCTCAGTGCAAGAACTTGACAAAATTAAACTCCCCAACTTTTGCTTTGAAGGAAAAAAATGAAAATTTCTGCTCTTCACAGTGAAAGTGTATAGTACCATTAATTACCTTTACTTGAAGCTGCAGAAACTTGACATGGCATATTGCTTTCTCTAGCATGGTAACCAAATCAACCTGTTTGATGACATATTCAGAGAATATAGTTCAGGTTTTGAATATCTTTTGATTACAATTAAAAAGAAGGCTCTATGTATCACCATGCAAAGGGAAAGAAAAGCTGCAAGAAAGTGCACCTTTGTTCCATTGGGCACAAGCTCCTGCAATATCTTCAGTCTCTCGCTGATCCTCTCCCTTCGGTTCTGAATTGAAGGATAAATAAAGTATTAGAACAATTTCTATAAGCAGATGAATTGAAAAGAGATTTAATGAGTGAATTTATGCACACCTTTGCAGCAATACTCTGTGGATCCTTGGATGGTGACGACTTGGACTTTGGTTTCCTTGGTGAAGTGCTGTCACATTGCTTCTTTGACAGTGGAGACTCGATTATTTCACCACCCTGAAATAATTAAACAATGATTATAGACATCTGTTAGTATGTCTTAGACATAAATATAGAGATGCTTTCTGCGGTAAAATACAGCACTAGATGCGTAAACTTACCACATAGGGACGCTTGTTATAACAGTTTGGTGACTCTTGCACCCCAAAAGTCTCGATACAGTATTCACCATCATCAACCTCCGAGAACAACTGAAACTGCTCCACCCCACGAGAGCCTTCTTCGGCTTCGCTGCACACCGAACTGTAAAAACTAGACGTCACCTCCAGGAAGCCGGAGTCTACCACGAGCCGGGAGTCATCGGCACGGAACCTCTCAACAACGAGGGGATCTCCGCTATGACTGAAAGCCATGGACTCCATGTATTCATCCTGACCAACCTTATGATCATCACTGGAATACACACACTGGCTGAAATCAGGACCGACATTGAAGTTCAGCGCGCAATTTATATTCTCTTCTTGAGAGAAACTCTGTTTGGTCGGCGAGTTCATCGCGCTGATCATCAGACAAGAATTGTTTGCAGAGTAAGGATCATAGATGGAGGATAAGCTACTCACAGTTTTATCTGAGCACTCCCCTAGTTCAGAAATCAGTTTCTGGTTCTCTAGGCTGAGATAGCCAAGTGGGAAGTGTTCAGCGTACTGAAGAGATTGGCCAGGGAAAGCGAAACTGTGAAGGCGGGTCATGTCATGGTGAGACAACTCTTGTGAGAGATTGGACATGATGAAAACCTAGCGCAAGGACTCTAACTACAGAAGGAAAGAAAACCCTAAGTAACTCCTTGAAGTGTGTAAGGAGATTATTATTTTATGATCTCAAGACTACCGTTATCTCTTTACCCCACAAACAAACTCTTTGAAAAACGAGGAAAGGGAGAGTTGGTCGGAACTTTCTTGTAAAAATAGCTAGAACAGAACACAAGGAAGAAGGAGGGTAGCTTCCAGAGAGGATGTTCACTCGCCGGAGGAGGAGGAAGGGGGAGGGAAGGTATAAATTTAGGGGAACTCTAGCTTCACTGGGGTTGTTTATTGGTTCTATAATTAATAGGCTTTGTTATTTTAAGTGGTAGCTGTCAGATAACTCGTGCAAAGCCAAAAGATAAATAGTAGATCAGCAGAAAAGTCGCCGGATCAGCCGGTTTCCACGTCTCAGATTCCCCATGGATGGTAGATCTTTGATATTACAACTGCCCTCATCTAGATTTTTCAACTAAGTTGCACTATTACCCATGAAAGATGAATGTGGGATACGAAGCAGGCATTTATTGTGGTAAATAATGGCTTCACTGTTAAATCTCCTTATCCTTTTGTTAAGTAATTGCTAATTAACTGTCTCTATATATTCCAGATGTAATTGTTGGAATAACAAGGAAGAATGAACTTACCTTCAGTACGTTGGAGACAAGAATGAGAACAAAAAAGTAAAAATAGAACAACTTTGTTACTTTGAAGAATAAAAACTAAGTACCACTAACACTGTAACGTTTTTCCACAACTACCAACAGCATACACGTCACAAGGACATAATTTGCATCAATTCTTATTACTGCCCCTTGATGCAAAACTAGATACACCAAGTAACAATCTGAACTTAGCAAACTTTGGATAACTCAAAGTTTTAGTAAAATTCATCAGCAACTTAATCATTTGTGGAACAATACTTTATCATGAGCATACCTTCTGCAACAATATCTTGAATAAAGTGGTGGCACAACTCAATATGTTTAGTTCTCTCGTAACACATCGGGTTCTTTGTCATGGCTATTGTTGATTGGTTGTCACAGTAGATCTTTGTTGCATGTGCTTGAATTTGGTGCAAATCTTCAAGTATCCTTCACATCCAAATTGTTAGACATGTTGCGACAGAAGTGACAATGTACTCAGCTTCAAAAGATGAGAGAGCAACATATGCTTGCTTTTTTGACATCCAAGAAATTAGCCCTGAGCCAAGACTAAACGCAAAACCACTAGTGCCCTTCCTTTCATCTACAAAACCAGCCCAATCACTATTAGTAAAACCAAATAGCTTGAAATTAGGAATGGATTTGTATTATATCCCATAGCTGGTTGTTGCCTGATCATAATAAAGAATTTGTTTCGCCGCTCCAAGATGATGCATTGAAGGACAATGCATAAATCTGAAAATCAAGCTAACAGAGAAGATAATATCTGAAGGACAATGTGTCTGTGTCAAATACATCAATCTCCCAACGATGCCTATGTACAATTTATCATCAGCTTTATTAGTGCCATCATTCACTGTCAGTTTTTCATTAACACTGATAGGTGTAGAGGAGGCCTTACAATTCAATATATTATATTCTCAAGCATATCTAATGCATATTTCTCTTGAGAAATGAAAATACCATCATTTGTCTGTTGAACTTGAAGACTAAGAAAATAGTGTAATAATCCCAAATCAATCATATCAAATTCATGCATCATATTTTCTTTATTTTTTTTTATAAGAGCACCAGAAGACCCTATGTAGATGATGTCATCCACATAAACACATGTTATGAGAATATCATTACCTTTCTCCTTTGCATATAATGTTGGCTCATTTTCACTCCTGTGAAAGTCACTTATTGTCAAATATGAACCTAGTCTTCCATACCAAGCTCAGAGAGCTTATTTAAGGCCGTAAAGAGCCTTTTTAAGCTTGTATACTTTATTCTCTTTTTCAGCAATAAGAAATCTTTGTGGTTGATGAATATAGACATCTTCTTCTAAAAAACCATTTAGGAATATAGATTTTACATCAAATTAAAAAACTTGCCATTTTATTTGAGCTGTTAGTGCCAAAATAATTCTTACAGTTTCAAATTTAACAACAAGAGAAAAAGTTTCAAGAAAATCTACACCATGTTGTTGTGCATATCCTTTGACAACAAGCATTGTCTTGTACTTTAGAACACTTCCGTCAGCATTGTATTTTACCTTGTAAATTCATTTCACACCAATGGGAGACTTTTCCACTGGCAAGTCTACAAGTTCCCATGTATTGTTTTTTTGGATGGTAGTCATTTTCACCATCATAGCTTCTTTTCATTCGACATGTTCACTAGCCTCTTCATAGGTCATGGGTTTTGCAACCATAAAGGCAAAAGTATAAGACTCATAAATTTTTTTCATGGATCATACCTTTCTTAGTGGAGTGTTTGTATCATATGTTGGACCAAGATCATCGTTTTCATGAGTTGTCACATCCATAGATGAAGTCCTCAATGCACTGCTAGATGTAGGGAATGAGTGAGAGGCCACACTTTCTTCTTCAAGTTGCATTGGACATATTTCATTCTCTGGAATGGATAGATGTTGATTTTGTGTCACTTTCCAATCTCAGAACTTTAGTTCATAAAAAACCACATCCCTCGAGATTATTAATTTCTTGGTTATTGGATTATACAAGCGATGACCCCTTGTCTCATCACTGTAACCCACAAAAATGCACTTCTCGTTCTTCTGATCCATCTTGCTACGATCACTAGAATCAAACAAAGAATAAGAAATGCAAAAAAAAATCTTAAATTACTCATATTGGGCTTTCGGTTCCACCAAGCTTCATATGGTGTCATATTGTGCACTGCCTTGGTTGGAGAGATATTGAGAAGATGAATTATTGTAGCCACTGCTTTAACCCAAAAATCATTTGGTAGATGCTTCTCATTCAACATACTTTGAGCCATCTCTACCATAATTTTGTTCCTTTTTTTTGTAACCCGTTTTTGCTTTGGTGTTTTTCTCACAGTTAACTGCCTACGAATGTCATTTTTCTTACAAAATGAGTCAAACTCATCAGATAGGAATTCTCCTCATCTGTTGGTGCGAAGAACCTTTATGACATGCCCACTTTCTTTTTCTGTAAAATCTCTAAATTCTCAAAAAGTTTCAAATGCCTCTGACTTTTGAACAAAAAAGAATACCCAACTCATACGAGAAAAGTCATCAGTAAATAATAGAAAATATTTACTCTTATTTAGAGATAGAGTGTTTACCATTCCACATATGTCGGCATAAACTATTTCAAGTGGCATTTTGGCTCTCCATATTTTTTCAATTGAGAATGAGAAGCGGTGTTGTTTTCCATAAACACACCCTTCACAAACATCATCAACAAAATCAATGGAAGGCAAACCACTAACCATCTGCTTTTGACTTAACAATTTTAGCCCATTAAAATGCAAGTGACCATACCTTAAAGGCCAAAGGTGAGAGATTTTGTTGAGATATGCAACTAGAGAACAATCTTGAAGGTGAGAAAATGAAAACATTCTATTCTCAGCCATGGAGGTTATCACAAGGGGTAAGGTTGACTTGTCCTTTCTAATTTCACATGTATCTCTAAGGAATAAAACAGAGTAGCCTTTTTTGAACTAATTGGCCCACACTGAGTAAATTATAAGCTAAACCAAATATATAGAAAATATCATGAATTAATTTCTCATTACCTAATTTAATTTTAATTGCAATAGTACCCTTGCATTCAATTTGCACAGGTTTATTGTTCCCAAGATGAACCTGCAAGCTCACTAACTCATCAATGCTACAAAAAAACTTGTTCTCACCTGTCATGTGATTACTACAGCCACTGTCTAAAAACCACACATGATTGGCCATATTTTCTTTTAAATCTAGGTGAGTAAGGAATAATTTACCATCCTCTTTTTCCTCCACAACATTGGCTTGTTGCTTTGACTTGTCCCAACAATATATAAGGTTATGTATGCCCAGTGTTTTTTCAAAAGTTGCAATATCTATTTTTATGGATCTGCTTTTGACTGCCTTTATCACCATTTTTAGACTTTTGACAGCCATTGTCAAACCGTCCACGTCCACAACCATGGTAGCTACCTCTACCATGACCTTGACCGACATGCTTTTGGTCAAAGTGCCTTCACCATTTTTATCTTTGTTGTTAACCTCCAACTTGGCCTGAAAAGCTTGCTCAATATTCTTCTTACTTGACATATTCATTCTTTTCTCATGAGCTAGAAGATAACCCATCAGTTCATTAAAAGAATAAATAGACAAGTCCTTAGACTCTTCAATGGCAGTAACAACATGATCAAATTTTGGTGGCAAACTTCTTAGAACCTTTTTTACAACTTTCTGGTCTGAGATAATTTCTCCATATGTCCTCATATGATTTACAGTAATAAAAATTCTAGAGAAAAAATCTTGAACGGACTCACCATCCTTCACGAATAAGTCTCAAATTCTCTACAAAGAGTTTGAAGTTTCACCGTTGTTACCTTCTTGTCACCGTGAAATTCCTATTGTAATGTAATCCAAGCATCTTTTGATTTGGTGGCAATAGCAATACGAAAAAAGATTGCCTATGTCACTACTTGCTGCAAAATAAGTAAAGCCTTCGCATCCATCTTGCAAAGATCCTTCACTGTTGTTTTCTCCACGGCTTTTAAATTCTCTACATAGCCATTTTTTACTAGATCTTAAAGATCTTGTAAAAAAAATGTTCTCATCTTGATACTCCAAAATTCATAATTTTCTCCATTAAAAATAGGCACCAAAGATTGTGAGAGGTTAAGTGTATTAATATCATTCATCATAATGAATCACCTCCAATTAATTACCTCTCCTTTGAAGACTTCTTGCTTTGGCAATAATCTTCGCAGCACAACACTACGCCCAACACGACCAGAACCTGACTTTGATATAAAAAATGTTGAAATAACAAGGAAGAATGGACTTCCCTTCACTAGTACTTTGGAAACAAGAATGAAAACAAAAAAGTAAAAACAGAACAACTTTGTTACTTGGATGAAAAACATACCTAATTTTTAACACATTACAAACTACACTTCTTACCAGTATATATAAAAAAACAAAAGTGATCACATGTGGCCAACAACTGCCACTTACAAGGCCCATTACTATCACTAAGTTAAACCTACTCACCCATTACCACAACATGACTCAACTACCTAAAAACTAGGTACCACTAACACCATAACGTTTTTCCACAACTATCAGCATTACAATAAGATAATTTGCATCAATTCTTATCAGTGATGCCAGTTTGATTCTCTTCAAGATGCTAAACGCAGTGCATAATGGTGTTTTACAAATTCTTAAAACTGGTTAAGTGACTGCAAACTAATGATTATCATAGTTCCCATGTATAAGGAAGGTTTAAACGATGAGAAAAGGGAAGAGGCACTATGATCTGCTCACAAACAAGAATGTGGATCTTGTTGCCATGAAAAGCTTGCGTTTGTGCCTCTAATCAGAGACTCTGATCCAGACCAACCTCCTCCAAATCAACCATCTAGGGGCTTTACTTCACATTGGGCCCCACATAGATGAAAAAGATGTGGGTGTCATGGTAAATGAGGAGGAATCATGATGCCATTTGTCCTATGCTTGTGGATTAGAAAATCGATCTTGATAACTAAAGACTAACGTACTCGTTGCATTAGTGCCCTCACATGAAGCATGTAAAAATGGTTATCTTCGTAGCCATGTTGAATACAACCAATCAATCCTAGGGGTGTCAACGTGTCGGATTTGTTTCAGACCCAGGTGGAACCAGACTTGGACCCCATTTTAGGATCTGGTATTGGGTTCGGACACTGGTCTAATTGGGTCCAATATAAGAAAAACCATACCGAAAACCCGATAAAAACTACATGAACCAAACCCGGACCATACCCGATAAAACCATTTTTTTTATCATTTTTACATTGAAAAATTGTGGGTCTTAATCGGAACTCAGGTCGGGTAAGGGTCTGCTATAAAATTTCACAAACTATACCCGAGTCCATGTATTAATAGCACCTTCGGGTCCGGACCCGATCTTAATCGGGTCTTATTATTTATCACCATACCCGGACCCTATAGGGTTTGGTTTGGATCAGGTCTGGGTAAACCTGACCCGTTGACACCCCTACCTGGAACCATCAGAGTGGGGCCCACGCACAACTTATAGGGACCTGATCCGCTCTACTATTAAGACTGGATAATCCTTCCTAAAAGGTAAGAGAGTGTGGTTAAAAACTTAAAATGAATAAAGTGTAACTGAAATTTCTCTATAGGGCTGCCTTCATGCACTTACTATTGACAGTATGAATGTTTATAGAGGAATAATTGCATCTAATTTGTACCAATCAGATTTTGTTATCAACATTCATTAAACACCTTCAAAGTGAAAGAGAATTTATGCTGCACTTTATTCAAGTTAAAAAATGTCACAAGTTCGATAACCGGAGTGCGTCCCTTGCCTTGTAACCAAAGCAGCAGGTTCCCTGGTGGGCAAGGGGGGTGGCCAGAGGGTCTGAACCGGAAGAATTTCTCCTTGAAAAACTTCATAGAAAAATCAATGATGTTTCTCTAATCCTGTGTATCATGCCAAACATAATCCACCCTTGATATTTATGTTTGATACAATAGCTTCTTCTTTTTTTAAACTGATCTTGAAAGAAAATTGCGATGATATTACATCTTTGTTTTTTCCACTGATATACTACCTAATGGCAGAAGAAAACATGCACATGAAATGGAAAATTGAACATATAGTAAATCATCTCAATCCCCTAAGCTATATAGCATGCCTTGTTACATAAATTAACCATGCGTGCAGTAATAAGGTTCGATTATCCTCGTTACTTATCACTTTAACTTCTTTCTCACGAAATTTTAACTACTTTATCTGAAAGGAAATTTAGAAAAGTAATAATAATAACTAAAACTAAAACGCTACTTGTATTTTTTGCAGGCACTATGTCAAGAGTCACTTTGCAAGTCTTTAATGAATAATTGGCAAACTCGGCAATCGTATCAGCAGCTATCCAGCAAAACAAATCTGCTTGACTTGGTTAGGAGTAGCCTTGACTGAGTCAGTTGAGTCTTTTAATTTTTTTTAACATAACGATTATATATATATATAGATATATATATATAGATATATATATATATGAACCAGAGTATGAACTAGGTATTTCTGACACTTTTTTTGCAAATCCAACCCGGCAGATGCATTCGGTGTGGTCTATTTGCTAGGAACTGACTGTTGGATCATGTATTTTTTATGAAAAAATATGATTTTTGGATGCTTAAATATTTATGAAAATTCTGAATCGTTGATTATCTAACCTTAAAAGATCATTATTATGCTTCATAATTGGATGATCCCAGAGTTTCTTTCTATAAAATCAAGTATCTACATCACATTAGTACAGTGAAATTTAAGGAAAAGAAAAAACCCATGAAAATCTTGGTTGGTTCACATATTTTCACTTAACATATTCTAGTCTCTCTCTCTCTCTCTCTCTCTCTCTATATATATATATATATATATATATATATATATATATATATATATATATATATATATATATAGAGAGAGAGAGAGAGAGAGTAATGGGTACTTACTAAATGAGTCTTTCAGGGGTTTTTTTGTTTTTGTTTTTAAGTTCTGACCATACAGATGTTATCTATATACTTAATTTTATAGCGATCAACTCTTGAAGTGCTCTATTCTAACACATGGGTGGGTTTTTATAACGTTCAAAAATCAACAGTCCAAAATCTTTGTAAACTTTTTAGGCTCCAAATATCATGTTTTTCATAAAAAACCACATGATACTGGTTTGCATTCCTCGTAAATTGACCATGTCCAACACATTTATGGGGTCGGAACTGCAAAAAAAACATTGAAAGAGCAGAAAAACTCATTTAGCATATTTCATTTAGCACATACCCATCTCTCTCTCTCTCTCTCTCTCTCTCTCTCTCTCTCTCTCTATATATATATATATATATATATATATATATATATATATATATATATATATATAGGGTAACTAAAAATATGTTTATTGGTATGAACCAAGATTTTTATGACTTTTTTTTCCAAAATTTTACCGTTAAGATGTGATCTAGACACAATTAATGGCTTAGAATTTTCATAAATATTTAAGCATAACAAATCATGTTTCTTGATCCGATTACGATGATCCAACAGTCAATTCCTATCAAATGGATCATGCTGAATGCATCTGCAGTGTTAGATTTACTAAAAAAACCTATGAAAAACTTGGTTCATACCAACAAACATATTTGGTTGTAACCATATTTCAGCTTTCCTATATATATATATATATATATAATTTGTGGATTCCAAATCGCTTAGTGAAACTCATAGGAAGCAGTCAAAATAGTAGAAATGAATGAAAGACCAAATCTGACCTCATGGATGAAATCAGAAGTCAAAATAGTAGAAATGAACCGTTATATTTTTATTTTTTACCTAAACATACAACTGTTTGAAAGTAATATAGTATGTCATTGATTTTTTATCCCTCAAAAAAATTTGACATACACGTCAAAAAAACATGATCCAACGTCTGGTTTCTACTAAACCAAATTTGACATACACGTCAAAAAAACATGATCCAACGTCTAGTTTCTACTAAACCAAAGATGTAAAGTTTTTCACTAATGGGTTTGGCACCCGTGAGGGTAGCGAATACATATATAAAAGTAGGATAGCATTTTCTAGTTAGAACTCACAGGGAGAAGTTTTGATCAAGTCTGACTACATAGACAAGTTCAGAATAGTAAGAATCAACTCTTGCATCATAGTTTTTGATATAAAAACATGTGACAACCACGCTTGTCACAACCAAAGAAAGATTTGACATGCTTTCACTCCCAATATTTCTACACAAGAAAGTTGACACATTTCTGTCATTTTAACTTGGGTTAACATTAATAGAACTTGGGTTAACAGGATGAAGTTACTGATTTCCCCGCAAACACTGGGATTTTTCTTGGTTTCCGACGCTCATTCTTTCTCACTTACCCAATCTCCATCATCGAAGACTCAAAGTTGTCTTCAGCATGGATTGCCTTTTGCAGGGATGACTGTTCCCCACAAGATTCGTTCAATCTTCCCCATTTCGTCACTAACCATCATAGGTGTTATTACAAACAGGAAAGCTCTCTCTCTCTCTCTCTCTCAAGCTTAGGAGGGAAGCAATTGCGTTCTGAATCCCCCTTTGCTTACTGAACACCAAACACTTGCTGGAAAAATCTTCACTCTCACTGCTCTTGGCATTGGGACTCCCTGATGTGCGCAGGATGAGGATGGAGGCTTTCAGGGAAGGTTCGGGATGAAGTTTGAAATTCAGTTTGCAAAGCTGCTTGGTAAGGGCATAATTGTAACTTTAAAATTCTGTTTGCAAAACTGAAACCTTGAGAGGATTTAACCTTGGGCTGTTTTAGTTTACGATAAGAAAGTTTAGGTGTGATTTGGACAATTTTGAAAACTTGGGTTTGCTTTTTATTATCACTGAAACTGTAGGTGCGTTTTTTAAAATTTCCTACTTTTTTTTTTACAAATGTATCCAGAATCACCGGTAGTCACTTCACAAGAGTGAAAAGGCATGATTTTTTAATGCTTCTAAAGCTTTACAAATGTCATACTTTTAAAATGAAAAGCTAGTTAATCTCATTATGAAAATTAGTTTCTTGGCATTCAAATTATTTTTTATGATAAACGGGTTAATATTTGGTATTATCGAAGCACGGAACTATTGCGTTTAAATCATCTTTATTCATATCTTTAAGTGTTTTTTTTGCAGATGCGTATACGTGATCTACGTTTGTTTAGCAGAAAAATCATGTGATCATGACATGTAAGCAAGTTTTTAAAGGCTTCATTTAAAACTCAAAACATCATATCCTTAAATTGAAATAATACGATCCAAAGTTTGATCCTTAGCAAACATACCATGCTGGAGACACATATCTGGTCAGATTAAGTCCACAAAGCTTGAATCTATGATTTTCAGCTCTAGTTTCATGCCTTCAATAGCACCATATATAAAGCCAGGATAAAATAGCTATAATGTCTTTTTAAAATTTATATTTTTATTTTAAATGATTTTTTATATAAAATAATTTGACCACATGAATCAAATCAATTTTTGTTTTTTTATATGAAAATATCGTAGTTTTTCTTTTCCTATTTGTTTCATTGCTTCCTCTTATGATTGCTAGCTGCTGCATGATAAAGGTTGAAAAATAAGCATTTCAATTTGAGCACAATTCCCAGGTTATCAAACAGTTGAAGATTCTAAATGGGCATTTCAATTCCGATTACTTTTTGCATTTTATAGTGTTCTGATGGGGATGTGGGAAGGACATCACTAATATTTCTGAACGTGTTGCCATGACTTGACCATGTCCAAGTAATTTTCCATGCCAACTTGCACTTCTGGATTTTAAATTCCGCATATAAATTAAAATCAGCAATATCTGGGACTGGAAGAAAGTATCTAGGGTTTATCACTACTATTGCAACATTGCCTTTGGCCTTTTGATATCTTTCAATTCTTTGAAATCATGGCAAAATTGAGCCAAATATAATGCACCATATTTTGCTCGTGCAGCGCATTCATAATTTATATACCTACCGAATTTGTCTTGTAAAATAAATAAAAATTGGCTTTTGCAGCAAGATCATAATTTATATACCTATAGAAATTCTCTATATAAAGTTTGAAATGGCAGATCTAAGCAAGAGAATTTTTATTGATGAACAAGCTTTCTTTATTTAAAGATCAACACACACACACACACACACACACAAAGTGCACTCGCGCTAGCATGCCCACACAACTTTTCAGGTTGTATTTGGAACTAATTTAAGCAGCAATTGATTCTCGTGCTTCCATTGTCAATAGACACGAATGACCTGATACAAGACTATTAAAGACTCGATAATAGTAAACACCCAAGCCGTTTAAATACAGTGAGTAATGGGTATTTATTGACAAGACGCCAAAACCAATAAAGGCTTTAAAGCATAGTTCGTGCAAGGGTGACTAGAGGGAAAGCAATAAAGATATCACAGGTCCACTGTTGTTTCCTAGAAAAGATTTAAAGCCACCTCTAATTTAATCAAACTAGTTGAAGGAGATAGGTCCAAGGCTGACAATGGTAGGTTTTAGGAAGATATTAACCAGTTCACGAGGGAAAGGTTCACACCCCCATATGCCTAATCTCCAAGATATTGATAATTAAGCAAGAGACATTGAAATAAACAAAGATGTTGAACTGAAGCATAAAAAAAACTATTGGTCGACAATTCCAAGAGTCTGGAGAAGATACCCCAAACACCCTTCTGACAGATACTCTAACACGAACCATAAAATAGTCCCCTCTAATCTGATTTCAGAGCACCTATCAAAACCATTTAAAACACAGACCACAACATTATTCTAGAGAGAGAGAGAGGTATCGAATAGAAGCATCTCAACTTGGAAAAGGCCCGTGCTGTTCAGGTGAACAATTCCTTGTCAATGTAAACGGCTTCCAATATTGAAAATATCGAGGTAAACTGCTTACTGAACCACATCAAATAAATGTAAAGTCAAACACAAATCGAGCAATCTCACCATAAGGGTTGCCCAACCCATTTGAATAATGAGTTGGGGAAGCTCTGCATGCACTTAACTTATATGATAAGGCTGAAAAAACCGGTGGTGTTGAGGCTTAGTTCATAGTTGTAGCAAGTCAATACGAGTTTGAGATAAACACGCCATGCTCAAGCTACCTCGTTAATAAAAAATATGTTTTTTAAATTAAAAATAATAGAAATTAGACTCTAAGCCTACTGAGCTATGTTCAAACTGGCTCATTTACAAAATAAATACATTTTCTCAAAATTGTAAGCAATAGGGATTTGAATTGTAAACCTTTTACTTGCAAGCCAAACATTTCAACCATCTATATTTTATGACACAAAATAAACGCAAAATATACTTATTTTTAATTAAAAAAGCCAATACAAGCCAAGCCGAGTCAAATATATACTGATTAATGAGCCTATACAAGCTGAGCCAACTCAAATACTCGTTGACTGTGTTAAGCTTGCTGAGCTTAATTTCCAAGTTCAAACAAACTCTTTATGAGCCGAACATGAGCCAAGCCACAAGCAGCACATCCCATTTCCCGGCCCCAGCAACAGCTATGGGCTATATTAGTATATTGTGCCCATAGACTGTAGACTAGTTTCTGTGAGGCCCTCTTCTTTTTTATCATTACTCAAGAAATATCAAGCACGTTAACAGTCATAAAGCTTGGGAAGTGGCACAAGCTTTTCAATTTTCTTTTAATAGAATAGGTAAGCGTGGGGAATTGAGAAATGGAAACACATGCAAAACAATTTCAGTTGCAGAATTCCAAAGCCAAGATTGTCAGCAAGTCAGTCTTTCTCAAATTTGTCTGCACAAAACTCACCATTTGTAGCCATGAAAGCTTCGAATTATGTCAGTGAAGTCGAATTAGGAGCCAAGTGAAGATTCATCTCCCAGCCCCTGTGGGCCTATTCACTCCATTACTGAGAAGAACAAGACCACAAAGTGTGTGTGTGCGCGTGCACATGTATGTTTGTACATGTTTGTGTTTGTGTATTTATATGTGTGCACATGTGCATTAAACACCAAGTTCAAAGAGTCAAACAGCCCAGCTCGGTGTGACGACAACATGAATCGGTAGCCAGTTCGTGCAATGACAAGTTGTCAGCAGTACAAGTTTTATGATAAATTTATTTGAACTGAAGACGGTGGACAGAATCAGAAAAGAATTAAATTATACCACACTAAGACCATTTGGCAACTTAGAAAACTTGCCTAGGCTTTCCCCCACATCGTGTTGAACTAAAGTACAAGCTCCCTTAGTTAATAAAAAAATAACTCCCTTAATAAAATGATATAAATTATAAAAACCGACAGGAGAGTTCAGAAATTGATTTGTACTTCCAAATGGAACTTACCAACCTAGCCTACTTACCTAGATACATAGGTGCATACAGACATCCCTAAGTATACCCGCAAAGCCCCTACACAAGTGACCACAAGACCACAACGGGTGAAATTTTTCAAGGGGCACTATATTCAAGCATGTTAACATGACTGACATCTAAACAAGAAGATAAAAAATCAATACAATTTTTAACAAGAAATTCATTAAAGCATGTTCAGGCAGTAACTCACTATGGTCACTTTTTGATAATGTTGATGGAATTCCTGCTTGAATAAAGTATATCTTAAACTAATGGGGCCATCGATTGTCAGATTTTCAGTAAGTCATAAGAGCTTGTCAATCGTGTAGGCTATTAAGAATTAGCTAGGAAACATTTTCTTCCACTAAAATCCATCGTGAAAATTTCATGTTAATAATGTCAAGCTAAAGGGGAATCATTTCATGCATATTCCAGGGGTGAGATGGATCACCTGACAGTGTTACTGCTCTCTCTCTCTCTCTCTCTCTCTCTCTCTCTCTCTCTCTCTCTCTCTCTATATATATATATATATATATATATATATATATATATATATATATATATATATATATATATATATATATATATATATATATATATCATTAAACTCGATCTCCCTTGGTTAAAGACTGCAGACACGTGAAGAGTCCAGACATTGTTACCAAGTCCACGCCACTTAGTTAAAGGGAATCAATAGCAGAGGTGAGTGGTCGACCACTACGACCCTCAAGCCACATTCCTTCTTCAATATTTGACATTTGGCCATTATATTTCAGAACGTGGTCACTATTGACCACTACCATGTGTTGAAGATTGGTGCGAACATGGTCTTATTTGCATCAATAGATCATCTAAAATCGAGATCAATCTTGCCAATGAATGTCCGTTTGTCTATGCATCGTAACAATTTCTTTGGTTGCCAATTATTTGATAAGCTAATAACCAGAAGATGTCATGACAAGTCCATAGAAAGATGCTTACATTTGTTTTCTTGAGCACCAAATAGAAGCATATCATCTAATGATAGATCATAGATGTGTTTAGCATGCTCAATTTAGTGGGAATCGACTCTTCGATCATGTTTTTTCAATGAAAAAATTTATTCTTATGAGCCGGGAAATTCGATGACTTCATAGCCAATGATTTTGGATCACAGTAAAAACCTGTATACAGGTCAGATTCCGGTGATCCAAAAGCCAGTTTCCACTACACAACCTATAGATCACATCTATGGTATTACATGTGAGAAAAAATACCAAAAACTTGATTTAGTGAGAATCAACCCTTTGATCATGTTTTTTGGATGAAAAATGTATTTTTAAGAGCCAGGAAAATTTGATGCCTTCATAGCCATTTATTTTGGATCACCATAAAAACCTGTATGCAGGTCAGATTCTGGTAATCCAAAAGTCGGTTCCCACTAAACAAAACCTATAGATCACATCTATGGAATTAGATGTGAGAAAATACCAAAAACTACGAATTTTGAATGGGACTAACGGGTAGAAGGAGCGCATTGCTATATAATATATATATATAGAGAGAGAGAGAGAGAACTGAACATATTAGGCCCCATTTTTTGTTTTGTCCCATAGTTTTGAAGTGTTTTATGATAAATCTGAACCGTTAGATGTGTTTAGCATGCTCGATTTAGTGGGAATCGACTCTTGGATCATGTTTTTTTATGAAAAACAAGATTTTATGAGCCTAGAAAAAATGGTACCTTCATAGCCATTAATTTGGATCACCCAAAAACCTATAGATCATATCTAGGGTGTTAGATGTGAGAAAAAAACCCAAAAATGATATTTTTTGAGGGGGCAGAACGGGAAGTGGGCAGGAGGAGCACATTACTTATATATACACACACACCGTGCTAACAAGGCTTTCAAAGGGTTTGAAGCGGCACTATATGTCAATGACTCTATTTAGAGTCACTAGGCGTCTCCCAACGTCTCTTTGGAAACTCCTCTTGCATGTGTATATCTACGGGTGAAACCCCCTCCCATTTGTATGCTTTTTGCATAAAAGTTATCAATAAAATATTATTTATTTTAGCTTCTTATTTTTGCCCCTTATGTGAGTTTTGTGAGTGGGCCATTTGTGGCCTTTGGTGTGTTTTGTGAGTGGGCACATTTGTGGTTTTTGGTGTGTTCAAGGATTTCATTTCTTTACATGGCATGAGAGCAAGGTTTGCTCTTGACTCTTTAGGATTGTGTACTTGGATTTACTTTCTCAAACATAAATATGAAGTCTTCTCACATTTTCAAATATTTCATAACTTGATCAAAAATAAGTTTGAGAAAGATATTTTTATTTTTCGACCAGATTCAGGGAGAAAATTTCTATTAAAGGAATTTAAAAATTATCTAAATTTGTATGGTATCACACATCAAAGACCTTGCCTTCATACACGACAACAAAATGGTTTGCCTAAACAAAAACACAGACATATTATGGAAACAACCAGAACTCTACTAATAGGAAATCAAGTGCCAAAAGAATTTTGGGCTGAAGCAGCCCTAACTGCTATGTATCTCGTCAATAGAATGTATTCGTCTTCTTTGCAAAATATAACACCAGTTGAAAAACTTTTTAAAGTATCTCCTGATTATGCTAGACTAAGAATTTTTTGCTGCAAGTGTTTTGTTTTTACTAACAAAAATGATAAACTCATCTCTCATGCTATTCCTTGTGACTTAAGTTATGTAGATAACTAAAAAGGCTACAAATGCTTTGATCCTAAAAATAAAAAACTTTATGTTTCACGTAATGTGGCCTTCTTAGAAAAAGAAAGTTTCTTTGACTTTGAAAAGGCGAAGGAAGTAGATAAGTATTCTTTTTTATTTGATTTAAGTTCAAATCATAAAAATGTGATTATGAATGTGACCTGGATAGCGGTCTTGATATAATAGATTAATGTGATCTTGATAATGGTCATGATGATATAATTACTGAAGAGCAACCTCATAAGAACAAAAACTATTTACATTATTAATACAAGGCATTTATTGCATTAATTCATTCATATGTGGAACATTCAACCTATACTCAAGCTAAAGAACATTATGAATGTGTAAAATCCATGAGAGTAGAGTTAGAAGCTTTAGAAAAGCCTAATACTTAGACCATTCAAGATGTTCCAAAAAAAAGAAACATATAGGTTGTAGGTGGGGGTATACAAGATTAATTGTCAAGGAATATTCTCAAGAATATGGCATAGATTATGAGAAAACCTTTGCTCCAGTTGTTAGAATGACCACTGTTAGAATTCTAGTAGTATTAGCCTCTGTTCGAAAATGACATATATTTCAAATGAATGTTAAAAATGTTTTTATTAATGAAAACCTAGTTGAAAAAGTTTATATGGAGGTACCACCAAGTATAAGTGTTTCTAAGGGCTCTTTATGGACTTAAACAAGCACCAAAGGCTTGGTATAACTGATTTAGTCAAGTTATACTTGATATTGGATTTAGAACTTTTTTTACCGACAATGTACAGTTTGTTAAGATTTCTGATGCATGTATTATTATTATTATTCTCTATGTGGACGACATGATCATCAACAAAAGAGATAAACAAGGAGTTGAAAATATTAAAAAATTTCTCAAAAAATATTTTGAAATGAGTGATTTAGGTTTCTTAAAATATTTCTTAGGAATCAAAGTTGCTTACTCTCCTATAGGATATTTATTATTTCAGTCTAAATTTGTTTTTGACATTGTCTCCAGATATGGCATCGCAGATGATAAGAGAGTTGATACCCCTGAGATTGACAACACCAAGATGTGAATTGATGATGGAGAACTTCTTGAAGATCTTATTTCTTACAAACAACTTATTAGAGCACTATCTTATCTTTCAATTACTAGATCTGACATAACACACGTTGAACACACAACTAGTCAATTTCAGCATACTCCCACTTCTATTCACATGGGATCAGTTTTGAGTATTATTAAATATATTAAGACTTCACTTTCTTGAAGCCTCTTTCTATTTGTTTCATCTTCTTTAGATTTAATTGTTTATACTAATGTTGACTGGAAAGGTGACCCCAATAACAGACACTCAACCATGGGCTTTTGTGTTTTCTTAGGTGAATCTCTGATTTCAAGGTGATACAAGATGCATCAGAAGGTTTTCGCTTTCATCAACTAAGGCTAAATATCAGGCCATGACAACTACAACAATGGAGGTAATCTGGCTCAGAAGGTTGTTGGCGGATATGGGAGCTCAAGTGACAGGAGCCTCCCGCATGTGTTGTAACAACAAGAGTGCGATCTACATTGTCAACAATCGTACTTTTCATGAACGTACTAAACATATCGAAATGGATTATCACTATGTTCGAGAGGAGTATCTACATGGGACCATCGATCTGACTTATATTACATCCAGTGTTGTGAAAAGCATTGAGGCGTAGCGAGGTGCTCCACCAAAAACCGAGGCGAGGCGTAAAGCGTAAGCCTCAAATATTTTTTTTGCAAACTTTAAAAAAATTATAAAAAATATATATAAAAATATAAATAAATAAAGAAATGTTTTATTGATGAAATAACAACCAATAAGAAATAGAAAATCTCAAATAAGTACTAAAAAAATATGAGATTAACATATAAAAGTAAGTAAAAACTGATTACATAACTGGAAAATATATGAGATTAACCAAAATAAGTTAAAATATACTAAGAAACTGATTATATAACTGAAATAACTGGAAAACATATGAGATTAACCTATAAAAGTTAAAATATATGAGATTATTCTAAAAAATGTGAGATTAACATATAAAAGTAACTAAAAAATGATTACATAACTGGAAAATATATGAGATTAACCAACAAAAGATAAAATAAACTAAGAAACCGATTACATAACTGGAAAATATATGAGATTAACCAACAAAAGTTAAAATATATGAGATTATTCTAAAAAATATGAGATTAACATATAAAAGTAACTAAAAAACTGATTACATAACTGAAAAATACATAAGATTAACCAACAAAAGTTAAAATATACTAAGAAACTGATTACATAATTGAAATAACTGTAAAATATATGAGATTAACCTACAAAAGTTAAAATATATGAGATTATTCTAAAAAATATGAGATTAACATATAAAAGTAACTAAAAAATGATTACATAACTGGAAAATATATGAGATTAACCAATAAAAGATAAAATATACTAAGAAATTGATTACATAACTGGAAAATATATGAGATTAACCAACAAAAGTTAAAATATATGAGATTATTCTAAAAAATATGAGATTAACATAGAAAAGTAACTAAAAAACTGATTACATAACTGGAAAATATATGAGATTAACCAACAAAAGTTAAAATATACTAAGAAACTGATTACATAATTGAAATAACTGGAAAATATATGAAATTAACCTACAAAAGTTAAAATATATGAGATTATTCTACAAAAATATGAGATTAACATATAAAAGTAACTAAAAAATTGATTACATAACTGGAAAATATATGAGATTAACCAACAAAAGTTAAAATATACTAAGAAACTGATTACATAACTGAAATAACTGGAAAATATATGAGATTAACCTACAAAAGTTAAAATATATGAGATTATTCTACAAAAATATGAGATTAACATATAAAAGTAACTAAAAAACTGATTACATAACTGGAAAATATATGAGATTAACCAACAAAAGTTAAAATATATTAAGAATCTAATTACATAACTGAAATAACTGAAAAATATACGAGATTAACCAACAAAAGTTAAAATATAGTAATATACTAAGAAACTGATTACATAACTGAAATAACTGGAAAATATATGAGGTTAACCTACAAAATTCTTGTTGATCATGTCTTAGAAATCTTGTTGTAAAAAAAAAATTAATAATTTTTACGCCTTGAGGCACAGAGGGCCGCGCCTCAAGGCGAGGCGCACCTTTTGCGCCTCAAGGTGCGTTTTTTATAACATTGGTTACATCATAATACCTTTTAGCAGATTTCTTCACCAAACCTCTCGTTGCTCCTCATTTCTACTTTCTATTTGGTTATTGTACCGTAAGTTTGAGGGGAAGTGTTAAAATTTGTACATATATAAATATATATTATTATGCAGATTTATTTATATAAATATATATTTTCTCATTTATTTTCTCTTTTTGTTTAAATTGAACTATTCAACCAAAAGAGACGTTGGGGAGGTCCAATGACTCTTTTTAGAGCAATTGGGCCTCTCCCAACGTTTCTTTGGAAGCTCCTCTTACTTGTGTATATAAAGGGTGAAACCCCCGCCCATTTGTATGTTGCTTGCATAAAGGTTATCAATAAAATATTATTTATTTTAGCTTCTTGTTTTTGCCCCCTGTGTGGGTTTTGTGAGTTAGCCCATTTGTGGCTTTTGGTGTGTTATGTGACTGAGCCCATTTTTGGTTTTTGTTGTCTTCACTTTAGCATTATGGTGAATTTTGTTGGAGGCTACCATTTCTTTACATGAGTTATCTCTCTTTGGCCCTTAGTGGCTCTTGTGTTTGCATCCACTTTGGGTTGTTTTTCTACCACATGTATGAGGTGTGTGGGCCTTTTCTCATTTCATTACATGGTATGAGAGCCTTGGGCACTTGAATCTTGTAGATGTGAGCTTGTGAATCAAGTGATCGGGAGTTCGTGGTGTTCAAAGGAGCCTTGCTCATCTTTCTATCCTCTCTCTTTCCCTATCTCTTTATCTCTCCCTTTTTCATCTTGCTTGTCATCATGGAGGAAAATCATGAGACAATTACCACCATTCTCGTAAAGCTCAATGATACCAACTATGTGATGTAGGCTTCTATTATGAAGCACCATATTTGAAACAAAGGGATACGAGGATTGGTGGATGACACCGAAAAAGAACCAAAACTTGTTCTCACTAAGAATGAGAACCAAAAAGAAGTTAACTTCAAGGAGATGATATAACCAAAGTCGTTGCCGAGTATGAGAAAATATGAAAAGAATAGAAGATAGGTCATTCCAAAATCATGGCATGGCTCATCAATAGTGTGGACATCAAGAAATGTGTAAGCTTGGCAAAGTTCGACTATACTAGTGATACTTGAAAATACCTTAAGATATGTACTCTTTAAAAGATATTGCTCCTTTATGTAATCTTTAAAACAAAGTGAGGACTATGACCCAAGTAGATATGAGCATACGTATATTGAAAGTCCATGTAATATAGTGTATTAAAAGTATGTGTAAAGTAGTTTTATTAGGCTATTATGTGCATACCCTACAAAAAAAAGGGTATGCTAGTCTTTCTAGTCTTTCTTTAATTTTCCTTTTTGATGTATTCTACGCGTGTCGACCCTCGTATAGCTTTTCACGCACTATGATAGTGTGATATGGATGGTTCTCTCCTCTCTTGAGTCTCCTTTAACCCTAGCTTCTCTCAAGCTACTTCCTTTGTGTATTCGACACGGTATCAAAGCCGTAGAGGATCGTGAGGGTGAAGATTGGAAGATCAGATTTTTGGCCTTCGACCGTTGGTGCTGACATCATTGACCTTAGCCATACGAAGGCAGATTCATCTTTGTTTGAGGTAAGGTTCAGTCGATCTTGTTTTTAGGGATTGATACAATAAAACTAAGGCCATTTGATGAAGATTTGAGATGTATGGGATGTTTTCAATACTTTTTGAAAATTGCAAAAATAGGATCTAGATTTGGGAATTTTACAGATTTTGACCTAATTGGTAGTTTTTAATCCCTCTAAAAGGGTGTAATCAGGTCATTTTTGTGGTAGAAGGGTTTTAGGAGTGATTTTGGGGTTTGAGGTGGTGATTTGGAAGAGTTGTGTCGTGCTTTTGGTGTGCTTCTTAGGGGCGATAATAGTGTTTTTTATGTTATCACGTGTTTTAGCTACTGGTAACAGTGTTTTCTGTTGTTTTCACGTGTTTTGGCTGTTGTGACTGGATTTTTTTATCACAACACACCTATTGCAAGGCATATTGTGCAGTTTGGTTGGGTTTATGTGTTGGTTGAAGTGTTTTCAATGCTTCTAGTGGTGGATATAAATGTTTGCACATTGAAATTTATGTTGGTGTATTGTCCTATTCTTTATCTTGGACCTTGGTTTGTTGTTGTCCTTCAGTGCCGCTACATAGTATTGTGTAGTTGGGGGTTGTGTGAAGTATGGAGAAAGAGGAAATTTAAATTATTCTAGTGAAGTTGAATAAAACTAATTATGCATATTGGGCTGATTTCATGGAGACAGTGGCTGTGGGGAAAGGTTTGGAAGGCTACTTGGATGGTTCAAAAGTAAAATCCAAGGCCTCTGATGAGGGTTTTGATAAGTCTATAGTGGAATGGGTCATGAACAGGGCAAGAGTCAAGGCATGGATTCTCGGGTCTATGGAACAGAGAATTTCCATGAAAATTTCTAAGTTTTATGAGGCAAAAGATGCATGGGTATATCTCAGGCAAGTCTATATGCAAAAAAATTGGGCAAGGCATTATCAACTCACTCAAGAGTTTAGAAGTATGCGCCAAGGAAGCAAGTCAATTAAAGGATTTTATTCTAATATGTAGAGAATTTGGGATACTCTTGTTTAGGACTTCTTGAGCAGCACAGTAAGACTAACAAAGTTATTGAGTTTCTGATGGCTCTTACACCAGAATTTGATAGAACAAAGAGTGTCATTTTGCATTGTTCTCACTTACCTTTCATAACTCAAGTTATTGCTCAGTTAATTGCAGAAATGACTAAGGTAAAGTTTCTTGAATCACACTCTTCTAGGGATAATGTCATGGTTGTGTCTAGGCAGATGGGTGTTAGAATGGGTGGAAGAGATGGAGGTAGGTTTGGAGGACAAAGAGATGGGATTTTGTGGAATAGTTGGCCTTAGCTTTGTTTAGTGTCACTATCTCAAGGGCTTTGGTCATATGAAAAATTATTGTCTCATTCTCAAGAAAAAGAGCGGTGGTGCATGTGCAGCTTCCGCTAAAGGTGAAGGCATAGTGCCCAAGGATGAGCACTCAGTTGGTGGTGAAGCAATGGGTAGTGGACAGCTTGAGTGATTAGAACGCGTTCAACAAGAGATTCAGCATCAAATCTAGCAATAGCGGTTTCTTGCTCAGTCAGTCGTTGCCGCTTTTTCATCTGTCACTCCTACCTCCTCTGGTACTGCTTTCTCAGGTATCTCACGTCCTTCCTCTTGTTAGCTTATAGACTCTGGGGCTTCTTTCCATATGACACCTCATGAGTTTGTTCTTACTGATTGTCATTCCTGCAGTGGCATCATTCGCACTGCAGATGATTCGTCTGTCTGTTTCCAAAGTAGGTTCAATTGCTTGTGATTCTTATCCTGATAGTAAATTTAATATTTTTCTAGTTTATCATGTTTGATCCATTGCTATGAATCTTATGTGTGTCAAATTACCAAACTTAACTGTAATGTTATTTTCTCTTTTGTTGATTGTTTTATGCAGGATCAGTTGTCAGAGAAGAAGATTGAGATTGGGCATAGAAAAAAAAGATCTATACTACCTGGACTAGATTGATATGAGAAAGCAGAAAGTTGAAATTGAAGGTGGGGTTTCAGTTTTGGATGAGTTTGTTTTGTGGCACCAGAGACTGGGGCATATTTTCATCTCTAGGTTGCAAAGTTTAGTGTCTTCGAGAAGTTTTGAAAAAATTAAGCTAGTTGTGTCAAATCATGTTAAAGATTGCATGGGTTATAGATTGGCCAAGAGTCATGCTATGTCATTCAAATCTAGTGATAGGGAATCAGAAAGTCCTTTTGATTTGGTATATTCAGATATATGGGGTCTTCCTCCCGTTGTGTCAATAGGAGGATCATCTTATTTTGTGACTTTCGCCGATGATTGTACAAGGTTTACATGTCATGAAAAACAGAAGTGATCTTTTTGAAATTTTTAAGAGTTTTTGTGCTATGGTTGATAATCAATTTACATCTAAGATTAAAACCCTACGTACTGACCCTAGCGGTGAATACATTAGCTATGCGTTTGAAAGATTCTTGCAAAAGAGAGGTGTGGTTCACCAAAAATCTTGTCCCTACACCTCTAAGCAGAAGGTGCATGTGAAAGAAAAAATAGGCATATCTTAAAGAGAGCAAGAGCTCTTCTATTTGGTAGAAAAGTACCCAAAGTTTTTTGGGCAAATGCAGTTCAACTGAGCATTTATCAGATAATTGTATCCCTTCTAGAGTACTTAAAGGCATATCCCCCTTTCAGAAACTGTATAAAAAAGTTTCAAACTATGATATGTTGAATGTATTTGGTTGTGTATATTTTATTTTGCTAACTGACAGATACAAAGACAAGTTATCTCCTAAAGATGTAAAATGTTGCTTTCTTGGTTTCACTAATAGTCAAAAAGGATACAAGTGTTATGATCCAGTTGAGAAGAAAATGTGGGTATCTAGAAATGTTTTTCAGGAGAATGTGTTATATTTTAGTTAGAATGGAGAAAAGACAGAAAATGAGACTAACTTATCCTTCTTGGTTCCCTTTGAATAAAGGGAAGGTGGGAGAGAGAGGATGGAGAGTAAAGGAGAAAAAGTTTTGGCCAGAGATTATAGGTTTGGTCAAACCTACTCGAAGAGACATAAAAATGTGATTGAAATCCCATTTTTATATCAAGTAGAAGAGCAGGGAAGTGAAGGGGTCAATCTTGATCTCATTCATGCGACAATTGATCTAAGACAACAACAACAAAACTTAGAGTTATCATCTTCTTCTTTCGCGTCTTCTCAGGTACATAAAAGTTTTAAACCTTCTGTACTTTTGTCTCGTTTTATGTCCTGTGTGTCCTTTCTACCTCATCATCGTGCTTTCTTAGGCTTAAATCATTCCTATGTTGCAAAGGCCGCAAGAAAGGAAGAGTGGCAAAGAGTCATACTTGATGAAATGGATGCATTTGAAAGAATGAAGGCATGAAAACTAGTAAAACCACATCCAAAGAAAAATATTATTGGCAGCAAATGCTTATACAAGGTAAAGATAAAGGCAAATGGGCCACTGGAGAGGTATAAAGCCAAATTGGTAGCTAAGGAGTAAAGTCAATATTTTGGAATTGATTCTGCAGAAACTTTTGCTCATGTGGCTCATATGACCACAATTTGTACGCTGCTAGCAGTAGCTACCATGCAGCAGTAGGATCGTTGGCAGTTAGATGTCAAGAATGCATTCTTGAAAGGGAATTTACAAGAGAGTGTATATAGAATTACCACAAAGATCCTCAGATCCAAAAGGCAAAGTATGCAGGCTTCACAGATCTATATATGGTCTCAAACAAGCAACTCAAGCTTGGTTTGAGAAGTTCAGTTCAGCAATGAGGTCACTTGGTTTTGAGAGGAGTCATCATAATCTTGATTTGTTTGTCTTCCTCTGCTATTGGAAAATGTATATTGCTTCTATGTAGATGATATGATTCTCATTGGACATGGCATAAAAAAGACTGAAGAGACCAAAAAGAAGCTGGCCAATATGTTCGAGATGAAAGATTTGGGGTGTTTGAAGTATTTTCTTGAGCTTGAGATAGCTTACTCTTCAAGGGGATTATACTTGTCCAACATAAGTGTGCTACAGATTTTGTTGTGAAAGCAAAGATTGACAAATGACTTAAAACAAGTAAATTCCATCATAAGGCAAACTTGAAGATGAGGGCAATTAATGGTGTTGAGCTAGAGGATCCTATAGTATATAGGCAGTTAGTTGTAAGCCTTATATATTTGACTATATTTAAACCTAATATAAGTCATGTAGTTTATATACTGAGTCAATTTATGAGTTTTCCCATATCAATTCACTTGGCAGCCGTACTCAAGATCATCATGTATGTCAAAGATTCTATGCACTATAGCATGTTTTTCTCTTCTTTGTCTGGCAAAGATTTGAGAGCTTTCTGTGATGCTAATTTTGGAGGCTCCAATAGAGATCGTCTTTCTATTACAGGGTTTTGTGTTTTTCTTGAAAGCTCCTTATGGCTCAAGGTGTAGCTGGGATTATTTGGATACGATGGCTATTAAAGGAGTTGGGAATTCCATGTGACAAGAAAACTCAACTATATTGTGACAATATGAGCGCTATTCATATTTCCAAGAACCCATAGTTTCATGAGCATACGAAGCATATTAAAATAGATTGTCATTATACAAGGGCTTATGAAGACGAAATTATAGCATTGGAGCATGTCAGCTCAAAGAATCAAATGGCAGATGTGTTTACAAAAAGTCTTCCTCCTTTGCATTTTAGTTCTTTCATTTCCAAACTTGGAATGATTTCATTACATTCTTCTAAGTTTGAAGGAGAGTACTGAAAGTCTATATAATATAGTGTAGTATAAGTATGTGTAAAGTAGTTTTATTAGGCTATTATGAACATACCCGACAAAGAAGGAGGTAAACTAGTCTTTCTTTAATTTTTCTTTTTGATGTACTCTAAGGGGGTCGACCCTCATATATCTTTTCACGCACTTACGATAGTGCGATATGGATTATTTTGGTTCTCTCCTCTCTTGAGTCGCCTCTAACCCTAACTTCTCACTCTCTACTTCCTTTTTGTATATGACAACGTGAATATTATAATACTCTATCACTTCTTTGTAATAAATTAGCCTTCCCTGAGCCCAAGTGGCATTGTCCCATGGACATAGAGTTCTGCGAAAAACAAATTAAAGCAAAGCATGTCTATAAATTTGCAAATGGTCTCAGACTTGAATTTGAGGGTACTAAGTTTGTCTTTCTCCATAGAGGTGGTGTTCCCTCTATTGTTGAGACTCTTAAAGAATTAACTATGGAGAAAAATAAACTAAAGAAAGACACCTCCAAAGATGAAGATTTTGTTAGCCATGTCGAAGCCCGGAAACAATACAGAGATCTACAAGCCTCCACATTTTGAAAGACTCTCTAATGACCATGAGACCAAGAAGAGGATTATTTGTCACTTTTGCAACGAACTGGGTCACATCAAACTGATTTGCTCAAAGAAGAGTTAAGAAGAGAAAAGAAAAGAAAAGTAGCTTCTATGGGTCCCTCATTCGAGAAGAGTGGCATTGATGATAGCTCCAAAAGCATTGGATCAATATCACTTTCCCAATTAACGGAGGCTCTACAACTACTTTCTAAGAATCAATCTTCTTCACTCTCTGGTGTCGTGGTGTCCATATGTGTTGATCTCGGAAAGTCTTCTTGGATTCTTGATTTCGACACATCTTTTCATATGACTCCTAATGAGTCCATAATATCGGAATGTTACGTGAAACTGAATTATTCTTATGTTTCAACAGCTGACAACTTTACAAATCAAAAGTTTTGGTACTTTCAAAGATTTTTCTAAAAATACACAAAAAAATTTATGTTTCAAACATTCTAGTAGTGCCAAAATTAAATTTAAATCTTTTATCTGTCTCTAAAATTGTCGACCATGGATGTAGGATCACCTTTTCATCTAGTGGTTGATTGGTGCAGAATCTCAAGTCCGAGAAGCCAATTGGGCGAGGCCATAGAAGTGGCGATCTTTACTTCATAGACAATCTACACTTACCAAATCAAACATTTTGTAATTTCGTTGAAAAGAAAGATATATAAAATTGGCATAGGAAATTAGGACATCCAAGTATGTCTAAATTGTATTTGTTTTCATTTCTTGAAAATTATAATGAAAAGGATTTAGTTTGTAAAGATTATATTCTTGGAAAATGAAATCTCTACCTTTTGGAACTAAAAATTTTTATCTCTAAAGAACCATTTGAGTAAATATATTCGGATGTATGGGGATCGGCGTCGGTAATGTCTAAAGGATAAGTGTCATATTATGTTATATTTATGGATAATTATAGTAGACACACATGGATATACTTTCTTAGACTTAAATCCGAAGTATTTGATTGTTTTCAAAAAATTCATAAACTTGTTAAAAATGAATTCAAAGCAAACATTAAGATTTTTAGTTTCGATTCCGAGAGAAAATTTTTGTCAAATGATTTCAAAAACTATCTTAACTATCATGGAATTATATATCAAGAATCATGTCTCAATACTCCACAACAAATGGTCTAGCCGAAAGAAAACATTGACATATTATGGAAACTACAAAGACATTGCTTATTTAAAAAAATGTTCCTAAGAATTTTTGGGCCGAAGCCACCCTTACGGCGATTTACTTGATTAATAGAATGCCTTCAACTATTCTTGAAAACATTTCTCCAATAGAAAAATTATTTAAAATCTCTCCCAATTACAAAAGGTTAAGAGTTTTTTGTTGTAAATGTTTTGTTCTTACCAACAAAAATGATAAACTTTTCATAAAAGCTATTCCATGTGTATTTTTGAAATATGTCGAAAATAAAAAAGGATATAGATGTCAAGATATTAAAAATGATAAACTTTATGTTTAAAGAAATGTGACTTTTCTTGAAAAGGAAAATGGATTTGATAGGATTGAGTCTAAGGAAGATTGTGAGTACTATTTTCTTTTTTATCTAGTTAATAAGCATAATGATAAAGTTAATGATTATGTCGATATTCATGATGTGCATAAGAGTGACAATAATAACACTCATGATGTACATGAGAAAGATGGTCATGTCCATAATAATGTAGATGAATCTCATAATAACATGCAAGTTTATACTTGTCGTGTTGATGATCACCCTCTACGTGCCTTAGAAAAATATTCTCAAAATCACGACATATATCAACCTAGCATTAAAAGCTTCATGAGAATATCCAAAGCACCGAGTAGATTTGTGGCAAGAATGGATTGAATCCATGAACAATGAATTAGAAGCTCTAGAAAAAGCTAAAACTTGAGAAATTCAATTAGTTATAAGGAAGAAAACCATATGATATAGATGGGTCTACAAAATTAAGATCAAATGTGATAGATTATTAGAAAGATACAAAACCAGGCTAGTAAAGAATATGGAATCGACTATGAAGAAACATTTACCCTAACACTTATAACTATAACATTAATTAAAAAATAACTTATTTATCAAATGGATGTAAAAAAAAATTAAATAAAAATCTTAATGAAGAAGTTTATATGAAACCTCCCCCAAGATTAGAGTTGGCACATAGAAAAGTTCGCTTGAGTAAGGCCTTGTATGGCCTGAAACAAGCCCCTAAGGCCTGGTATGATTGTTTTAGTAGTGTGATGATTCAATTGGATTTTAAATCTTGTTATACTGATACAAGAATGTTTGTTAAGTCCTCTGATGCAGATATGGTGATTCTACTACTCTATGTTGATGACATGATCATCACAGGAGGGGATACGCAGAGACTTTATCGTATTAAAGATCTCCTTAAAGCTAATTTTGATATGAAAAATCTTGGCTTTCTTTGTTATTTTTTTTGGTATAGAAGTAGCATATTTACCCTGTAGTCAGTGTCGTGAAAAGTGTTGAGCGTAGCGAAGCGCTCTACCAAAATCTGAGGTGAGGCATAAAGCATAAGCCTAAAAAATTAATTTAAAAAAACTATAAAAAATATCTAAAATTATGAATAAATAAAAAATGTTTTATTAATGAAGGAAATCACATGAAAAAAGTGAATCACGTAAAAGTTTTTTGTTCAAATAGAACTGAACAGATTTTTGTTTTTTTCAACAAGGGAACATCCAATGAAAATTTAGGAATTTTCTAAGGACCAATGGAAAAATCTCACTATACTTATACATCTCACACCATCAATGATCATCATGAGATAGAAAGTTGAACACAGCAATCTAATGTATGCACATGCTAATAAAAACCATTCATTATAAATGAAATGCAAACGACACTCATTTCAACACTTCTATGCACAATTGCAGAGACGCAAACTCATTCATATTCCAATAATCTCATTACTTCCACATACATGTGGTAAGCTATGTCACAGGGATTCGGCTAGAAGGGTGCCGCACCCGCGTCGACTCGACTCGACGCGGGTGCGGGTGCGGCACCGGGTGCGGTCAACCCGATCCTGGGTGCGTTGACCGCACCCAAGATCATTTAGGTCCTTTTTTTGGATTTTTTTTTTAAATTTGCCCTCTAAAATGGGCTGCGAAATTTTTTAAAAAAAAATCAGCTGACAGCTGTTGATGGGCTGCGAATTTTAAAAAAAAAAATCTGCTGACAGGAGCTGTCAGCAGAGAAAATCGGATTTGAAAAGGCAACTCCTGACAGCTCCTGCGAATTTTTTAAAAAAAAAAATCAGCTGACAGCTCCTGTCAGCTGCTGACAGGAGCTGTCAGCAGAGAAAATCGGATTTGAAAAGGCAGCTCCTATCAGTCCTGGCAGGAGCTGTCAGCTGCTGCCAGTCCTGGCAGGAGCTGACAGCTCCTGGCAGGAGCTTTTCAAATCCTTTTTTGCGTAAAGGATTTTCTCTCTCCCCTTTATATATATATATATATATATATATTACATTTTTGCCCCTGCCGCACCCCCGCACCCGGGTTTTTTGGAAGTGCCGAATCCCCGCACCCGCACCCGCACCCGCGCCCACACCCATGTGACATAGGTGGTAAGACATACGAATGAATAGCAATCATGAAAAGTATCTTAACCGATAAAATAAGAGAAACATGAAAGAAAATTTAGCAAACAAGAAAAGAGTATCAATATTTTTCAAAGCATAGAAAAATTGGAACTCTAGATATCCCTCTACAAATCGAACTGACAAAATTCACCAAATAAGGGCCATCTAGAATAGAAAAACGACCAAAAATGCATCAACGACTAGAAGAAAGAAAAAAAACTAAGATTATCCAAGAACAAAAAGAAAACATGCAACCTGGATAATCCAAGAAAAAAACGAAAGGGAAAAGAGGAAAACGAAAGGGGAGAGAGCAAAATGATTGAGAGAGAGAAGGTAGAAAGAGCATCAACGATTGAGAGAGAGAGGAGGGAAAGATCACACCTCACCTCCGGGAGAGAGAGAGCAATCGGGCGCAGCGATGGCAGTGGTGGCGACGGTAGCGAAGGAGGAGCGTGAAGGTTCAACCGTGGCAACAAGCGTAGTGGCGGCAGTGGCGATGGTGGTAAAGCGTGAAGAGCAAGCGTGATGCAGTCCACGTTGGAGGAGGAGAGAAAATAATGGCCCACCGTGAATCGGTGTGGCTGAACTTCTTTATTAAACTCAGAAATATTCAATAAGCAATAGGAAAATGCAATAAACAGGGAAAAATGTAAAGGAAAATAGCAAGCAAGTAAAAGAATAGGAAAACTGCAGGAAAGAAAGACGGCTGGAGCTTTTCAATCATCTCTGCCTTCACGCAACCCTAGGCAGGGCCTTTTAAAGGTTGTTTACTGGACCGGGTCGTGGGTCCAGATTTGGATCTGACCCACGATCCGGGTCAGTCTCTCTTTGCAGCTGGTTCTGGGGCGTGCGAGCTCCACCACGCCTGACGTAGGTGCGCAGGGGTACCTCCCTGCGTCGTGGCTCCGTCCCTGCAAGTGAGTCATATGCGCGGGATCCTTCATCTGCCCTTCGTGGCGGATCGGGTGGCACGATGAACCCAATCGGGTCCTGCCCTGCATCATTCTCCCCTGGTTGGGAAGAAGTCGGCTCTGTCGACTTGTTGTTGCCACAGTAAGCATATAGATCAGACACGTTGAAAATAGGGGAAATATGCCAATCATCGGGCAGCTCAAGGAGGTAAGCATTCGAACCCAATCGCTGAAGGATCCTAAAAGGGCCATACTTCTTAGGACTTAATTTGCTATAGGTGCCTACAGGAAAACGCTCTGGATGCAGATACACCCAGACAAGTTGACCGACCTCGGAATGGACATCACGACGACCCTGATCTACGAAAGCTTTGTAGGTCTCATAGCTTTCAACAAGTTTGGCCCGGATTTGTCTGTGAACGTCACGCATATATTCAACGGCATCAAAGGCATCCGGAGCTGGAGCTGAGAGATCTGACACAGGGGCTAGGTCAACGACATGGGTGGGAGACCGACCATACACTACTTGGAACGGAGATTTACCAGTAGAACGGTTAATGGAGTTGTTATAGGCGAACTCAGCTTGGGGCAATACGAGATCCCAAGTTTTGACATTTTCGCCCACTAGGCTCCGTAACAAATTTCCTAAGGTGCGGTTCACAACTTCGGTTTGGCCATCAGTCCGGGGGTGATACGCACTACTGAACTAAAGCTTAGTTTTCAACAGGGCCCATAACGATTTCCAAAAGTGGCGCATAAAATGCGTGTCGCGATCGGAAGTGATTGTGTGAGGTAGACCGTGGAAACGGGCAACATCCTTGAAATAATATGAGGCGACTAAAAAGGCATCGGTGGTGCGCTTGCACGGAACAAAGATAGCCATTTTGGAGAACCGGTCAACAACTACTAAAATTGAATCAAAACGACATGGTGTGCGAGGAAGGCCCACGATAAAATCCATGGATACATGCTCCCACGGTCGTTCAGGAATGGGTAACGGGGTGTACAGACCACTATTTTGACGATGACCCTTGGACACTTGACACACATGACAGCCTTGGATAAACTTGACAACATCTTTGCGCATTTTGGGCCAAAAAGTATCGTTCATCTAAGAGAGCGAACGTCTTATCATGCCCGAAATGCCCTGCTAACCCTCCTTCATGTAATTCAGAAATCAACTGAAGTCTAAGGGAGAAATTGAGCACACATAATTGGTTACCACGGAAGAGGTAACCATTATGAATACAAAAACGGGGGTCGAGGTTGCGAACTAAAGAGGTGCACCCTTCCCAGACTTTGTGAAAATCAGGGTCCGTAGGGTATAACTCTTTGCATTGCGCAAAACCAATGACCTGCACTGACATAGTCATCAGAAGGTTGTTCTTCCTACTAAGAGCGTCAGCCACCTTGTTCAGGGTACCCGATTGATGCCTAAGCGAAAAGGTGTACTCTTGCAAGAAGCTGACCCACTTGGCATGACGAGCACTCAACTTCTTTTGACTGTTCAAATACTTCAATGCCTCATGGTTCGTGTACAAGACAAATTCCTTATAAATGAGATAATGTCGCCAATAACGAAGGGCTTGTACAATGGCATAGAACTCAACATCGTAAGTGGAGTATTGGCACCTGGCCTGAGTCAGCTTCTCGCTAAAGAAGGCAACGGGCCTACGATTCTGACTCAAGACGGCGTCAATCCCCACTTTAGAGGCATCACATTCAACCTCAAAGACTGCACTAAAATCTGGGAGGGCTAAGACAGGAGCACTGGTCATTTTGTCCTTGATGATCGTAAAGGCTTTGCTAGCCGCTGGCATCCAATGAAAACTAGTACCTTTTAGGCACTCCGTGATGGGGTCATAAGGGTACTAAAATTTCTCACGAAACGTCGGTAAAAAGTGGCTAACCCGTGGAAACTACGGATCTCTCCTATAGTCTTTGGGGTAGGCCAATCGACAATCGCGCGGACTTTTGCGGGGTCGGCCTTGACGCCATCAGATGACACAATAAACCCTAAGAACACGACATTGGACGTCATAAACTCACACTTCTTGGCATTGGCATACAATTTTTCCTTTCTCAAAATATCTAAGACTTGACGCAGGTGACTCAAATGCTCGGACAATGAGGAACTATAGATCAAAATGTCGTCAAAGTAGACAACAACAAACTTCTCAATACACGGACGCAAGACCTGGGTCATCATGTTCATAAAGGTACTTGGGGCATTAGATAACCCAAACGGCATGACTAACCATTCGTACAATCCATCACGCATCTTGAATGTTGTTTTTCACTCGTCCCCTTCGCGTATACGAATCTGGTGATAACCGCTTTTTAGATCTATTTTAGAGAAAATGGAGGCACCAGATAGCATATCAAACATATCGTCCAAACGAGGAATGGGAAAACGGTATTTGACTGTGATGCGATTGATCGCACGACTATCGACACACATGCACATGGACCCATCTTTCTTAGGAGTAAGTAAGGCGGGAACGGCACAAGGACTAACACTCTCGCGAATGAAACCCTTTTGCAGCAATTGTTGAACCTGTCTTAATAACTTAGTATGCTCAATGGGGTTCATGCGATATGCGGGAAGGTTGGGTAGACTCGACCCTGGCACAAAGTCAATGGCATGCTGAACTACCATTGCCGAAGGTAATCCATCAGGTAGTTCATCCGACATAATGTCGCGGAACTCCTCTAGAAGAGGGGCAACGTCCGCGAGAATGGACACGGACGAACTCATCACTGGCTTTGCCACTAGGGCATAACAATAGCCATCTTCCTGACAGTGGTCCAGGAAGAGCCGGTACGAGAGGCCTGCGATTCGGGGAACTCGCTCAGGTTTGTCTACAGTGGGGAAACCAGTCTCCTAGATAGGTAGAAGGACTATTCTATGGCCATTAAAGACAAAGGAGTATGTGTTCTTGCGGCCATCGTGAGTTGTCTGGCGATCAAACTGCCAGGGACGTCCCAAGAGAATGTGACACGCGTGCATAGGGGCTACATCACACCACACCTCATCGTGGTAGTGTTCCCCCATGGAGAACCGGACTAGGCATCGCTGAGTGATGGGAACCTCATTTCCTTTCTTGAACCAGGCCATCTTATAGGGTTGGGACAACTTTTCGGTGTTAAGTTTCAAGGTAGACACCACACTCTCAGACACCATGTTCTCACAAGCTCCGGTATCAAAGATGACATCACAAGCGTGCCCCTCACAGTTGCACCGGGTCCTAAAAATGTTATTCCTTAGCCATTTCGATGGGGCCGATTCTCGGGGTGTGGTCAACACATGACGGATAGACAACAAACTTTCGACGTTGCCGTCGAACTCTATAACTCCCCTCTCATCCTCAACCTCAACTAAGGAATTGTCATCACTATCACTTTCACTTGCGGACTCGACAATTCCTTCAACAAGATGGGTGTTCCTGCTCACGGTGGGACACTTGGACGCGACATGTCCTAACTCTTGACACCTAAAACAACGAAGGGTCGACTCACTAGGTTTGGCTTTGGACCGGGTGTGGAAAGCTGGGCCTGACTGGTCAGGTTTGCTAAGGTCTGTTCTAGGTTTTGAATCACTAGGGGAGCTTGCTCCCCTGGTTGGGAAACTCAGCTTAGGTCGGCTGGTGGGCTCACTACGGGTTGTCCGATATTCCTGCCTCCGCTTCAGCTTGTCCTCGATGTTCATGGCATAACTGCTGGCTTGATCTAATGTCTCCACTGTGACACAACTAAAATCATCAGAGATAGCAGGGCGGAGACCCGAAATGTACCTCGTGACCTGCTGACGAGCTGTTTCCTCGATCTGCACACGCAGGGAAAGACGATGGAACTACGCGGTGTACTCTGCTACAGTTCGGGAACCTTGGCGCAGGGTCAGGTATTCCTTGTAGGCTCGCTCGACGTGATCCGAAGGCACGAACTTTGACTGCATCAGTCTTTGCATTTCCTCCCACGACTGTACGCGCTCTAATCCCTGCCGCTCCCTTGATCGTTGTAGCTCCACCCACCATGTCTGTGCTAGGCCTCTCAATCGCGTAGAAGCTAACGAGACACGACGATGTTCAGCAACTGTGTGATAATCGAAGAAGAACTGCACTGCATAAGACCAGTCGAAAAACTGCTCCGCGTCGAATCGTCCCGCAAACTCCGAAAGATCCAGTTTCACGCCATAAGTGGAGGAGTGGTCTGGTGCTCTCTGTTGTCGCGGCTCCACCATTCCAGCAGGATGCTCGTTCCAGAAAAGGTCATCGTCCCATGCTGCCTCATTGTCCGTAGGGCGGTATTGCTCGCCGGGATGTTGGTGATGTCGAACTCTCCCTATGGGGGTCGACGGTCAGGGCGCGCCGGTTCCTGCTGACATTGCCTCGGTCTGGTTTGCCCGGGGACGGGCACCATCTGCGGCCGGTATTGTGGTACTGGAATGACGGGAAGGCCAATGTAGGGGGGAGGGTTCGGGTGAGTTTCTGGTTCCTGGCGGGTAGAATTGGTATAATATGGTTGTGGGTTAGAAGTATGGTGTTGGGCTGGAGGTTGAGTTGGGTTCTGGGTCAGGGTTGGGTAAACAGGTGGGTTTGGGTTTGGGTATGAGTATGGGTATGGTGCCTGGTAGTTATATGGATGGGTTGATTCGCCCGATGGGATATGGATCAGGCCCGCTCCTACACTACTCGCCGGACCCAGATATGAGTGGGTTGGATCGAGGTTCGAGTTGTGGGGATAAGAAACTTGGTTTGAACTCGATCCCCGATCCATAGCATTATGGGTCTGGTTTTGACCCGGCTCGAATCCAAACTGGAGCTCCGTCCGGGTCCGATATGGGTTAGGGTCGGTCTAGGGTATATGTTGAGGGTCGGAACTAATGGGTTGGTTCTGGCTCGGGCCTGCCCGCGAACCGGAACCAACTAGGTAGGCTGGGTAAGGGGTGTCTAGACCCAAACCCGTACTCTGAGACCCAATGGTTGGTCCCAGCGAAACAGGCCTGGGTCCCGTTGCATTACAAACTGGATTGGGTCCTCTTGGATCTGGCCCAATCAACAAAGGTTTGCCAACTCCAGCTCGCAGGGATGCAGCTACAGAGCCTCCCCGTGTGGGGTCGGGGAAGAAATGTACGTCTCTCCCAAGCTGGGCTGATAGGACCGGGCCAGCAGCAGGGTCCAGCGTGACGCTGGGCCCCTGCAGACTCAGTTCACTCTGCGACACAGCCCGAGCGAGGCCCTGCCACGATCCCGGGCCCGCAGGTGGACCCAACGCAACACTGGGGCCCTGCCGGCTCGGGCTGACCCTCAGCGCACTTGTTGTTGCGCCTGGCCACGCACCCTGGCCTGCAGGTGGACCCAGCGTATCGTTGGGGCCCTGCAGGCTCGGGTCCACCTGTGAAACAGGCGCAGTCACCCGTTGTCGGGAGTGGGGTGCTCTTACCAGGGCATCGTTGTTTGCCGGGATCCCCTGGTGCTGTCGAGAGACGTCCGGACCATACATGGATGCTGGAACTGCAGGGAAGGCCGATCCTCATTGTAGGGGTATCGGCTGGGATGATTCATCCCCCTGGGGGTTCAGATTTGCAGACACGCCATCAGCGAAGTCTGCATCTGGTACTGCGCACGGCCCCTTGCGCGACTCGAGTGCTGTCAAACGATTATCCATCCCATCCAGCCTTTTCGATAGGCCTGCAACATCCCGGGTCACGCGCAACACATTCTCCTGTATTTTCGTCAACACCTCCATGACACGCAGCATTGGATCTTCGTTGCTCGCCTCCTCACGCACTTCGCCTTGTACCGGATCGATTCCCTCCTTAAGAGCCATACCGCTGATGAAGGTGGAACGCCCGCTCTGATACCACTTTGATGCAGTCCACGTTGGAGGAGGAGAGAAAATAATGGCCCACCGTGAATCGGTGTGGCTGAACTTCTTTATTAAACTCAGAAATATTCAATAAGCAATAGGAAAATGCAATAAACAGGGAAAAATGTAAAGGAAAACAGCAAGCAAGTAAAAGAATAGGAAAACTACAGGAAAGAAAGACGGCTGGAGCTTTTCAATCATCTCTGCCTTCACGCAACCCTAGGCAGGGCCTTTTAAAGGTTGTTTACTGGACCAGGTCGTGGGTCCAGATTTGGATCCGACCCACGATCCGGGTCAGTCTCTTTGCAGCTGGTTCTGGGGCGTGCGAGCTCCACCACGCCTGACGTAGGTGCGCAGGGGTACCTCCCTGCGTCGTGGCTCCGTCCCTGCAAGTGAGTCATATGCGCGGGGTCCTTCATCTGCCCTTTGTGGCGGATCGGGTGGCACGATGGACCCAATCGGGTCCTGCCCTGCATCAAAGCGGGAGAGGAACAACATGAAGAGCGAGCAGAAGAGGAGAGGGAGATAGAGCGGGCAAAGGAAGAGCAAAAAGGGCAAATAGGCCTAATTAGTTAAAAGTTTAAACTTAAAATTGCATGAAAAAACCCTAATTTTTGGTCAAATGGGGTCTTTGACCCTCATTTGACAAAAAAATTTGAGGCTTATACGCCTCGGCTTGAGGCGTGCCTCACCTCGAGGCGTGCACCTCAAGGCGTATGAGGAACATGCCTCGAGGCTTTTGCGCTTTATATATGTGCCTCAAGGCATAAAGCCCCTCGCCTCAAGGGGAGGCGCGCCTTTTGTGCCTTGAGGCGCATTTTTAATAGCACTGCTTGTGGTTATCTATTGTCACAGGCTAAGTATGCAACAGAGATAATTGCTCAATCAGGAATCTCTAATGAAAAGAGAGTATTCTGAAGGTCACAAATGCAAAAATAAATAACGATTATGGAGAACCTTTGAATGATCAAACTCCATATAGACAAATGATTAGAGCATTAACCTATCTTTCTATTACTCAACCTGATATTGCACATGCCTTACATTATGTTAATCAATTTCATCATTCTCTCACTATAGTACATATGAGTGTTGTAACTAGGATTATTAGATATATTAAGAATACTATTAATCATGGATTATTTTTATCATCTTTCTCCCCATTCAAAATTATTTTATCATCTCTCTCCCCATTTAAAATTATTTCTTATTCAAATTTTGATTAGGGAGGGGATGTCAATGATCGTCGTTCAACCACTGGTTTTTGTGTCTATATAGGTGACTCCTTAATATCGTAGAAATGCAAAAAACAACAAAAGGTGTTACTATCGTCTACAGAAGCAGAATATCGAGCTATGGTAAGTATTATTTCTGAGTTGGTGTGATTGAGACAACTATTAAAAGACTTGCAAGTTCACGTAACAGGACCCTCAAGATTATGTTGTGATAACAAAAATGCAGTCTACATTGCAGGCAATCATATTTTTCATGAAAGAACCAAGCACATAAAAACGGATTGTCACTACGTTCGAGAAGAATTTCTGAAAAAGACCATCACATTGTTCTATGTGACATCTGAGTATCAATTAGTGGACTTCTTCACGAAGGCCCTTCCCTCTTCTCGGCTTCATTTTCTTCTTAGCAAACTCAAAACTCTCGATTGTGACACCGTGAATTTGAGGGATATTAAAATATTTATTGTATATAGATAATGTATGTATATATGAATATATTTATTTATTTATTGTAGAATTACTTAGGACTGTATGTAATTTTTTTATATAAAGGCAAAATAGTCTTTTGCCATTAGAGCTGTTGGGAGCACCCCAACGGCTCTTTTGGCCCTCTCTACTTCTTGTGTTGTGTATAAATAGAGGACTTCTAGTCACTTACATGTTATGCATTTTATGTGTACATAATTATGAATAAAATAATATTTTTTAAGTGTTGTGAGTTCTCTCCAGTGTTATCAAAAATGCGCCTTGAGGCACAAAAGGCACTCCTCGCCATGAGGCATGGCCCTCTGTGTCTCAAGGTGCCAGCCTGAGGCGTGAGGCGCAAAAAAAAAGAAGAAAAAGAAATTTTCAGTTATGTACTCAGTTACTTTGTTACTTTTATATATTATATTTAAGAAGAAGAATTTTCCCAGTTATGTAATCAGTTTCAGTTAGAATTTTTGAGTTCTGTAATCATTTAAAATTTTCCAAGTTAGTTACTTTTATATGTTATATTTAATTAGTTTTTAATTAGTTTATTTACTTTTTATATGTTAATCTCATGCATTTTAACTTTTATAGGTTAATCTCATATATTTTAACTTTTATAGGTTAATCTCATATTTTTTCATACTTATTTGAGATTTTTTATTGTTTATTGGTTGTTGCTTTATTAGGCCACTATATTTTTAAATTATATAATTAGTTTTCCAATTATGTAATCAGTTTCTTAGTTACTTTTATACAGTGTTGTGAAAAGCGTTGAGGCGTAGCGAGGCGCTCCACCAAAATCTGAGGTGAGCGTAAAGCGTAAGCCTAAAAAAAATTAACTTAAAAAAACTATAAAAATATCTAAAATTATAAATAAATAAAAAATGCTTTATTGATGAAGGAAATCACATGGAAAAAGTGAATCACGTTGAAGTTTTTTGTTCAAATAGAATTGGACAGATTTTTTTTTTTTCAACAAGGGAACATCCAATGAAAATTTAGGAATTTTCTAAGGACCAGTGGGAAAATCTCACTATACTTATACTTCTCACACCATCAATGATCATCATGAGACACGACACAGCAATCTAGTGTGTGCACATGCTAATAAAAACCATTCATTATAAATGAAATGTAAACGACACTCATTTCAACACTTCTATGCACAATTGCAGAGACACAAACTCATTCATATTCCAATAATCCCATTACTTCCACATACATGTGATAAGACATATGAACGAATAGCAATCATGAAAAGTATCTTAACCGATAAAATAAGAGAAACATGAAAGAAAATTCAGCAAACAAGAAAAGAGTATCCATATTTTTCAAAGCATAGAAAAACTGGAACTCTAGATATCCCTCTACAAATCGAACTGACAAAATTCACCAAATCAGGGCCATCTCGAATAGAAAAACAACCAAAAATGCATCAACGACTAGAAGAAAGAAAAAAAAACTAAGATTGTCCAAGAACAAAAAGAAAACACGCAACTTGGATAATCCAAGAAAAAACAAAAGGGAAAAGAGGAAATTGAGAGAGAGAGAAAAAAAAAATGAAAGGGGAAAGAGCAAAATGATTAAGAGAGAGAGGGGAGAAAGAGCATTAACGATTGAGAGAGAGAGAGGAGAAAGAGCATTAACGATTGAGAGAGAGGGGGGGGAAAGAGCACACCTGACCTCTGGGAGAGGGAGAGCGAGCGGGCACAGCGGTGGCAGTGGTGGCGACGGTAGCGAAGGAGGAGCGTGAAAGTTCAATCGTGGCAGCAGACGCAGTGGTGGCGACGGTGGTGAAGCGTGAAGAGCAAGCGGGAGAGGAACAACATGAAGAGCGAGAAGGAGTGGAGAGGGAGAGGGAGCGGGCGAAGGAGGAGCGACAAGGGCAAATTAGCCTAATTAGTTAAAAGTTTTAACTTAAAACTACATGAAAAACCCTAATTTGTGGTCAAATGGGGGCTTTGACCCTCATTTGACGAAAAAAATCGAGGCTCATACGCCTTGGCTTGAGGCGCGCCTCACCTCGAGGCGTATGAGGTGCACGCCTCGGGGCTTTTGCGCTTTATATATGTGTCTCAAGGCATAAAGCCCCTCGCCTCAAGGCGAGGCATGCTTTTTGCGCCTTGAGGCGCGTTTTTAATAACACTGCTTTTATATGTTAATCTCATATTTTTTAGTACTTATTTGAGATTTTCTATTTTCTATTGGTTACTTCATCAATAAAGCATTTCTTTATTTATTTGTGTTTTTAGATATTTTTTATAATTTTTTTAAAGTTTTCAAAAAAAATTGAGGCTTACGCTTTACGCCTCACCTCGATTTTTGGTGGGGCGCCTCGCTACACTTCAACGCTTTTCACAACAGTGGTTCTCGCTCTTTGTCCCTTAGTGGCTCTTGTGTTTGCACCCATTTTGGGTTGTGTTCATACCTCGTGTGTGAGGTGTATGGGCCCTTTCTCATTTTATTACATCACGGACGTTTGTTTGTGCAATATTTCAATGGAAAGAAACAAAAGCTTGTTTCCACCTATTTAAATGCTTTCCACTCAAGTGGAAGGTGTCCACTCACACCAAATGGGAAGGATGAGAAGCTATAGCTCATAAGGCATAAGAGGTGACGAACAACATTTCAAACCAAGACTATACCAGATTTTACCACAACCTCCTTTGACACCAAATGACAATGATGGAATGAAATAGCTCATAAGCCATAAGAGGTGATTGAGGCAATCTTTCAAGCCAAGCCTGTGCATGAGATTTTACCACATGCTGCTCTGGCACCAAATGACAAAGAGGATGAGAACGGACAGAATTGATTAAAGGATGTTAAGGTAGTTTGGGTAGGTACTGGAATAACAATAAAACAAGGCCAAATTTCAGGGAGAAGATTATTCAAGGTTTCACCAATCCATCTAAAATGCAGTCCAAATTAAGATGTATATGCAGATATTTCATTGGAATGGTCTATAGCAATGTCCTAGCCTAATTGCAGTGCTCATTGTCTATATCCAACTTAGAGAGGACTTCATTCACATCTTGGAAGCTAACTATTACAATTAAGATCTGCAAGAGTATTGGATTGTAGTGGTGAGAGAAACATGATGAATTTCTGGATGTCACAGGCGAGTTAGGGTTTGGTACAGTATTGGCCGACCGAAAGCAGCTTTGGTTGTGAAATCTAACCAATTACTGATGATAAACAAGAAGTTGTTGTTCCGTGAGTTGCCACTTGCCAGGTAAAAACAGCAGGTTGCAAATGTGGTTCTGAAACAAGATGACATGAAATTTTCAGATTGATGCCCTGTGGTTTACCATATTTGTAGAACAAATTGATTTTTGTCATTCATTCAATAGGAACAGAAAGTTAGAGCTGCCTCATATGTTGAGTGGAAACAAACTGCACCTATTGAGTCATTCCAAGTATATCCTGTGAAGTTGAACAAACCAAGCACAGGCACTTCATATTGGGTCTCTTGCCTGAAGCCTCTGCCTCAAAGTAGATGCTTGGTTGCTATTATGGATGGAATAAATCAAGCCAGAGGACAATGAAGTTTGATTATGCCACATAATAATATGGCAAATGGGCATTACCAGAATTTCCATGGATATCAAGTACAAGGAAAAAACTGTGGAATTGGCGGCCTTATTTGGTTAAGAATCATTAGTTGATAAGAAAGCTGAAGTCTCCTCATAAAGAGGACAAGCGACTGCAAGTGTGTATTTGCATGCGAGAGTTTTAGGGTTTCTTAACAGATGTGACTTCTACATCTTAAACGTAAAGGGAACCTAACCTAACAAAAGTTATGTTACTATACTTGAATTTCTGCATTCACTCTTGAAGGAGCAGAGATCAAGTGTCTTTAAGTGGTAAGCCAGCTAGAGGAACAGTTTTAGCAGCCACTAGGCACTTGAACATGGTCCGCCTTTCTCATTCAGATGTTGATTCAAATATCTTACATGGACCAGAATAAAGTAAGATGCAACTATGACAAAGACCTTGGTGATTTGCTCAATAAGACTAGAGCATTTTACGATAGCGTTATGATATGTAGAAAATAGACTTCAGTTGATCAGAATGTACATATGCATGTTGTGTAGGGCCCTTAAATTCCAAACTTCCGCCACATCACCAATCATTGGCTTTTATATTCATATATTTGACCATGTCTGATGGTAGGTTTGACAGCTACTGTATGATGCCCACTCATAGAAATGTGAATGGTTCAACAGATTCATTTGGTATATGGAATAACCAGATCTAATAAGCAGACAGAGCAATCATACTCATACTAGTTTCTAAAGCGTGGCCAACTACTACTAAACTCTCTAACAAACATAACAGACAGAAGTGTACAATGTATCACATTGTATTACACTATTGAGTTCTATTCGCCAAAGTACTCATCCAAACTGATCTTGATCTCTTTTCTATACAGTGCTCTGTATAGGATCGATAGTCAGCAATGAAAATCTGGGACCATATATAGGAAGAACAGTTCCGTTGCCGAGGCTTTCCAAATTTGGTATCTCATTTTCATTTGGATTCTTAGTATAGCAATTCTTTGGATTACTCAACATCACAGAATAAACAGCTTGATCTTGGCCATGCATCAAGTTTAACAGTGCAGTATTCTCTAGTCTGGTGTAATGAGTCATCTTAGGGCACGTTTGCAAGAACTTTACAAACGTGGTACAAAATCACTTTAATCATTCTCTGGATTCCATCCTCGAGCCAGAGACTCCCTTTCTATCTGAGTTGGGGAATCATTTCCCTTTCTGATGCATTCACTCATACAACCATGAGAAAATCATTTTATCGCATTTGCAACATGAGAAAACGATTCTCCTAAGAATCGTTCTCTCCAAAACTGGAGAGTGATTCTCAGGAGGTAAGCAAACATGCCCTTAATGTGTAGAGCTACCAAAAAGTATTGAAATATATTGTGAAAGAGTCATGTATTACTATTCAACTTTGTTGAGTCATTCATATATTTGGTTATGCATTATTCTGTCTTTAGACACAATGCGTCCAAGAGGTAAACAAATTCCTTCGAAACATAACCTAAACTATAACTCTTCCCTGTATTTAAAATATCTTCTACAGTTCTTTAGAAGCTCTTGGTTGTTCTTTTAATGGTTTGGTAACAGACCGAAGATAGAAGTTCTAAGAATGAATGAAGATTATTATAATGTTAATTGGGGTTGATCAATAATAAGAATAGAGACAACAAAGAACAGGCTGGAGAGACAAAAAGCAGTTGGAGTGTTGGACCCTCTATTGAAGCACCTTGGAAAATAACAAGAGGACATTGGAGAGGTGGATAAGCATGTTGAAACAAATTGATTCATTTGATATTTGAAGGTGTCGGAGAAGGCAAAGAGCTTTGCCACAAGAGGCCGAAAGAAGCTGAGGATGCAGCAAAGCAAGTAATGTCAAAGATGGTCATCTGTGATGGTTAAGAGCATAAGGAAATCTAAAGGCTAGAAGAAGAGTGTTCACTTCCAATTTTCCAAACCTAAAATGTAATAAGAATTTATCTCATCCCAATCAAGCCACTGACCCAATCAAGCCGCATGATCTCTTCAAAACAACATGAGCTAATTAAAATTAACTATTTAATCAATCATTAGAGGCCTCTTCTTCAATCCAGTAAAATAGCATCATGAATATTGTGTTGAGAACCAAGATTCTTTCAAGAAGTTGACCATGGAACTCAAACTCGCCTTGTACACAAATTGCCCATTAGGAACACATGCACCTCCATCACCATCCAAGCCTTTGCACAATATTGTCACGAATGTAACCGTCACTTATGGCATGTTTGCAATTCCCTGTGATTGTAAATCACAATGAACATGAAAAAATAAAAGTTGTGATTGTGATTGCCTTTGCCTATTTTTGCCTAGAATCTTGTGAAAGTAGTGGCATGCTTGTTTTGATCACAGGTAAGAAGGTGAAAGCTTGAGAAAGTAGAAGTTGTGATTGTTGGTCACAAGGTCAACCTTGTCACCAACTTTCACAAGATTTAAGGCAAAAACAAGCAAAAACAATCATGGCTGGAAATCACAATCACAACTTGTACTTTTTCATGTTTTCCTGACCTTAAGAAAGTATTGTGATTGTGATTTAAAATCACAGGATCCAAGTATAACCAAGCATCACAAACATGCCTCAGATTACAAGGTTGATCTTGTGATTCACAATCACAACTTCTACTTTCTCACCTATGACGAAAGCAAATATGCCCTTACTACGAACAAGTACAAGGTCATCCGCAATGTTGAGACCATAATTCATCCTGCTTCAAGCTTTGACTTCCACATCCACCAGAAACAAGAAACCATGCAGGTTTGCAAGCAAATTGCATCTTTGGTATTAGATTTATGGTGGAAAACAATGCCCAAAACATTAGTAGCTTAAGTGGAAAACCAAAAATATTGTCATAAACATAAAGTTCCTATTGGTGAATAAAGTTGTAAGCTTATCATGATCGTCATTTTGTGTGCATGCTTCATCATTTATTCCCACATACACTTGAATGTACAAAATGGGTTCACCCATATTCACAGCTTTTACATATTCAATATCAATTTCATAAAAGATAAAAAGTCACATCTTCGTCATGTGTAACTTCTTAATTGGGCATCAATTACTTGAAATCTGCTTACAAGGTACATATGAAGTTTCCGTCCATCCTTTGTCACCATTCTTGAGAACATTTACAATAATCCCAATTACTATACCTTTTAACTAGAGCTTTGACCATTGATGACCTTTTTAACCAAGTGCATATAGAAGGACCAGCCATGTCACCATGCTTTTGTTCTAGTGTTGCTTTCACCTTAGCACCTGAGTCATAAATAACAAACTTCTATGGATTTTTCTCGTTCTTAGGAGAAAGGCTAGGATTCAGATGTGCTAAGTTGCTTTAGTTACTTTGGTGAAATTGATAAATCAAGTTCAAATAAATCTAACATGCCATTCACATCATCGTATCTACAGGACACTATTTGACTTACACAAAGAATATTGTTCATCAAAAATTACATGTCTCGATACATGGGCACATTGGGTAGTAGGCTCAATGCATCTCCAACCATTCTATTGTAGAACATAGTCAATAAATATGCACTTGAAAGCTTCTTATCGCCATTATATTTAAAATTTTCATCCAATGAGGCCAACTCATCAAACAACTTCTTAGCCTTTTAAAAAAATTGATAAATAGAGAGCTTACCTTGTATCATAGTGCCAATATCATTCTCTATGAATTGTAATTTTGGCTTGTTCTTTTGGCAACACAAATGTGCAAGAATATCCTAAGTTTTCCTGGAACCTCTTTATCTATAATATTTATATGAAAATTATTCTCTATGGATGCTTGGATCACAAACATAGCCTTCTTGCTTTTGATCCTCCACTTCTTTTTTGCTTCAATATGCTCTGTGCCATCAGGTGGTTGTATGATATTTGGTCATTTAACCACCTCCCACAAATCTTAACTAATCAAATAAAACTTGATAAAAAAATTTCTAATATGAGTAGTTTTTTCCATTAAGCTTTTCGATTCTAGAATCATACTATTTGGTGCATTAGTCATGGATTCCAACAAAAATAAGTCAAGTTTCCACATTATTCAAAACCTTGAAATAATACCATAAAATCTTAATGCTGAGTGTCACCTTTTTGGTCAATGACACCACTAACCTTGTCTCAAACAACCAACCATGAATTCAGATCATGATCATAACTTCTAAACACTGGAAGCTCCAAGCAATAGGGCATGTACTTGGAAGTGTGGAACCACTCCCGCAACTTAGACTTGATGTTCTAAAACTTGACTTTGATGCCATCTTGGGGTGAGTCCATATCTTCAAGTCTTCATTTTCCAAATCAACTCAAGCTCCAAACCAGCCATGCAACAGCATAGTGTACAACACCGTTATAGATACAAAAGGCAGCATTAAGATTATTCACCATATGTGTTCCCTTGTGACTTACATTGTAATGTTGCGTGTAGAGAATGTTTTGCTTTCGTTGAGTCTGATGTAAGCTGCCCGGTTCAGGTTAATCAATACCCCGAAGGGGCAGCCCATATACTTGAACTGTAAGTGGCCTATGGGCTAAATTGTGAATGAATTAAATGCGTTGAGTTTTCTTTTGTTCACCCTCGTTATGATTGTTTCTTGTGATTGCAATTATTCTCCCTCTATTCTCTCTTGCTCTCTGATTACAAGCTTCCATGACTGGCAAGCGAGCGACAAGAAGGCTTCCGGCGGTAAGGAAGGACCGTCGCGCCGCACTGGCCTATTGAAGGAAATAGGCCCGTGACAATATGGCTCATGTGAGAAAATGAATATGCATTTTTTCCTTAGAATTCATGTGGCAAGATTCATTTTGCATGCAGAGTGTGCATTCAACCATTGTTCCCCAAAGACGCTCCTGCAGTACTCCGGAAGGCTTCTCTTTGATTTTTTCGCTTTTTGTCCTTAGACTTTGCATGATCAATTTTTCATGCACTAACTTGAGCAAAACCACGTGAAAATGAAGCAGTACCCCAGAAAGGATTCGATCCTATGACATATGATGTCATAGGATCCTATGTTGATCTTAGCCATCTAATTGATGCATCTGAATGGCTAGGATTACTCCACATCTGGGTGAGAATGTGAACTAATCCTAGCCAATGGTTGTCCGCTATCATCAACATAAGATGGATCCCATCATATATCTTGTAATGAACTGCCCAATCCATGCAAGAGAAGCCCACCAGAGAGCATATAAACAACTTTCCATATAGATAATGTCCTGAAGGGCAAGTGAACTTGAAGGCAATCCATATAGATAATATCTCGTTCGTGAAATAACATTCAACTATTCAAGATAATGTGAATCACAATTTCATCTCCGCGCCAACCATATTTGATGAAGAAACCCAAAAAAAACTGGGGAAAAAAAAGAGAGAAAGTCAAAGCAATTAACCAGTGGCGTAACTAGGATTCATGGGGGGGGGGGGGGGGGGGGGCAAACAGGGTTGTAGCAAAATATATATATATATATATATATTGTGGCAAACAGGGTTGTAGCAAAAAAAATGGCTACAATTATTAATAAAAATCTATTTCATATGGACAAATCAAACTATTTGCTGCAGTCAGGGCTGGGCTAGGACTGGGCTTTTAAAAAAAATTAACTGTTTCGGGAGGCAGGACTGGGCTACAGCCCAGTCCTGCCACCCCCCCCCCCACCCCACCCCCTAGCTACGCCTTTGCAATTAACTAAAGGTGCTAGACCAAAGGTTTTCATTTCATGAACGCCCCGCATGCACATTCAAACCAAGGTATTGAAGCGGAGAGATCCAAGAGATCACGAATTCTTTCAAGACGGCGGGAAAAGAAATTAAGACAAATAGGAGTTTGAAGCGATTGATATCTTAGATTGAAGAAAAATCAACAAAAGAAGGATCCGCGACAAGAAACTTATATATATTGCAGAAAAAACAACCTTCGGGAGCAAAAACAGCACAAGTTAGACATTGAAACCATTTGTAAACCCAAAAAAAAACCTAATCTATCTGCAAGATGTTCATCGATCGTACAGATCTTCAATGAAAAAGGAAAGAAAATAACAGAGAAAAGGAAACAAACAACTCTGATTGCAAGAGAGCTTACCAGACTCCACCTCGAACAAATGTGAGATCCGTAATCGCAGGGAAGAAAAGGCTTCGGAGATGGAAGCAGAAAACAGGGGTGTGTGAGGAAGCGAAGACGGTGAAGAAACGGAGTCCCTTAGATGGCGAATGGGGAGCGAAACGCCGAAGCGCTTCATGGAATGGGCGCGCACGAAGCACATGTGGCTGAATCAACGGTGGGTCGCCGATCGGAGAGGGTCTTCAACGGTGATCGTGAAATCTTCGCGTTGGAGGGAAGCGGAGCGCTTCCTTCTCGGGCAATCTGCGTACGAAGCGTTTCTCCCGCGCGCGCGGAAATCAAAAACTGAAAAAGAAAAAGTTAAGGTCATTTTTTCTTTGTTTGAGACTTTGACTGACCGCTGATTTTCAAAGAACGTCCGGATTTCGATCGAAATTACAAAAATGATGATCGTACAAGTTATTTACCAAAAGATGGCCCAAGTTCTCGGTTGTTATAATATATATATATAAAAGGCCGAAACGATAAAAAAAAAAAAAAACATTAGAAGGGCAGAAAAACCCATTTAGCAATTATCACTAAAAAGTGCTCCACTAATAAGCTTCTAGTTTATGGCTTTGTGTTAAAAAAAATATTAGAATAAAAATGAGAAACTTAAATTTAAAATTACATCTACTATTAAAATGGAATAAGTTAAAGATGAAAAACATTTGTTTTTATTTTTTTGTTTATTGTTTTTGTCTTCTTTCCCTGCAAATAGGAACGGTACGTTTAGTTTTCTACCTTTTATATCTCTTAAGCAAGTAATGCCCAAAATTACATTACATTTATCAGTTATATCCTTCACTTTTTAACACTACAATAAATATAAAAAGTTCCATCCAAATACGTTTAAACGTGAATTGAAGAAAAAACATTAAAAATAAGGCAACCCATATTTCAAAAAAAACAACAGGTGAAAAGCCCACAGTTCTCTAAGGAAGCCTAAGGGCTTGTTGGATGGCTTGTCCAGGATTAGACGAACTTAACAAACAAAATGGATAAAATATTAATTGTGTTTGTTCCATAACAATTGTATCAAGTCCAACGTTTGTTTCCACGGCACAAGGATGTTGTATTCAAAATATTAGTGGTTTGATGACGAAGTGCGGATAATTTGGACAATCATGAATAATGGGTCGGATTATTTTATTTTGGAACGTATAACCAGATCCACCCACCATTTTACATGTTTTAACAAGTTTATTAAGGATTTTTGCCTTGAATATGGATCTTGGATTGGATCCAAATACCATAACATAACAAATTTGTTTAAAATCTAAAATCTCAGTTTGGATATAAAAACTAAAGAATGCTTAAAATTTAATTATTTTGAGAAAAAATAAAATTTGATATTTTTTATATATAAATACTTTAATCAATTATGAAAGTTTATCATAAAAATATCAAACCCTAAAAGCAAATTAAATACAAAAAATTAAATTATCAAATCATATTAAATCATAAATACTTAAAATGCAATAATATAAAAAACCCTAATTCAAACCCTAACCAAAGAAAATAAAACAATCCCTAACCAAATTATAAAATCTTAAAATATAGTAAAATAAATCACAAAAAAACCTAAATTCTAAGAAAAATATCATGAAATTAAATAAAATCCCTAATTCAAACCCTGACTAAATAAAAAAAATCCCTAATCCAGTACAAGAAAAGCCGTAATCAAATTAACTAATCTTAAAATACAATAAAATAAATCATAAATAAACCAAAAAATCTAAACAATAAGAAAAAATCATAAAATTAAATAAAAAACCTTAATTCAAACCCTAACCAATGAAAATAAAAAAACCCTAATCAAATTATAAAACCTTAAAATATAATAAAATAAAGCATAAATAAACCAAAAAACCTAAACTATGAAAAAAACCATAAAATTAAATAAAGACCCTAATTTAAACCCTAACCAAAGAAAAAAAAAATCTAATCAAATACAAGAAAACCCCTAATCAAAATAACTATAAAAAGCTTTGAAAATTTTGATTCAAAGCCCTAAACATAAAAAATAAAAAGTAAAAAATGTAACCAAATCAAAGAAAACCCTAATTTAAAAAATTTGGTTCAAAAAATATAATCAATAAAAAAACCCTAAATAATAAAAAACAATATGAACAAAGAAAAAGGAAAAAAATGAAGAAGAAAAAGGGAGACAGGGAGTCAGGGGAGCCCTTACCCTAACTTTTGTTTTTTAACACTCCTCACCTGTTCCCTGCATTCTGCATTCACATTCTAACCGTAACAATGGGGTTACAAAAATTACAACGTTTTTTGGACATAGTGAATGTGTTTTACGCATCCACCACGTCCAAACACTGTTTTATCACCCAGTTCCCAATGCGATTTTCCTCCGAAATTGAACGGGGATGGGAATGAAACAAGTCATAAGGGCCTCTTTTTATTTTTTAATTTTTTTGGTAAAGAGGTGTGGGCCTCATTTCCGATAAAGAGGTCCACGCCTTGAGGTTTCTTTACACTCCTTTAAAAACACTGATTAATTTATTTTATTATTTTTTATAAAATGTTTCTCGTGTGTTTTCTAGTCATTTTTTGGTTTCGATTCACAATTCTTTTCCTGCTACTCATTTCGAGTGCGCTTGGAAAAACCGCATTTCTTGTTTTAGTTTCCCGTTTTCGATAATTCTTAAAAAAAAAACATGCACACACGTTACTTTTATAGATAATATATATAAATAAAAGGAGTTTATGTCTTAGATGGCATTTGGCAATTGGGCCTAAGGATGTCAAATGGCCGGATATAGGCATTACCAAATCTGACCTGATTGGATTGGAAGTTGGATGAAAAAAAAAATCGAACCAAATCAGAATCCTTGTAGTCCAAAGTCCAAAATCTGATATTTACACTTAATCGGATTCGGATCTTAGTTGGATTCAGGTTTTAATTTCAATAAAAAAATTAATATAAAATCTGAATCTGATTTTTAATTGAAACCAGATTTGTCTATCGAATCGGAGACTAATCTTAGATTCAAATATCAGGTTACATCTGACCAGTTGACATCCTTAATTGGGACACAATACTAAGCAAGAGTAGGGATGAACAAAGGCGGGGGTAGGAGACAAGGTCTCCGCCCCTGCCCCGTTTCAAAATTTTGCCCTTCATCCCTGCCTTCATCTATGCACGGGTTTTGATTTTAACCTCCATCCTTGGTTCATTCTCCGTTTCATGTCCTCCATTCCCACTCCAAATGGGGCGAGTAGGGGTGGGGCCTCGTTTCTTCAATCATTTCGTTGTTGTCACATTTCATCGTTAGAGGAAGGAGAAGAAGCAAAGGAGAGAAATGGGAGCTTGTGTGGCTTGTCAGGGGAAGGAGAAATGAGAGATTTGATAAAGGGTTTTATGTTATGGTTATATATATATATAGTAATGGGTAGGTGCTAAATGATCCATGCCAAATGAGTTTTTCAAGGTTCTTTCATTTTATTTTTAAATTCTGACCATGACCATACTATGTACTTGATTTTATAGGGATCAGCTCTTGAAGTGTTCGATTTTGACACCGGGGTGGGTTTTTATAAGGTTCAAAAAATCAATGGTCTAAAATATTTGTAAAATTTTGAGGCTCCAAATATCATTTTTTCATCGAAAATACATGATCCAGGTGTGGATTCCTCGTAAATTGACTAAGCCCAACACATTTATGGGTCAGAACTTCCAAAAAACACCAAAATGGCAAAAAAACTCATTTAACACATATCAATTTTGCACCTACCCATTACTCTCTCTCTCTCTCTCTCTCTCTCTCTCTCTATATATATATATATATATATATATATATGATTTTATAATATGTATAAGGGTATAATAGTATTTTCTTTAACATAGATCGAGGATGGGGCGAGGCAGAGTTGGGGCAAGAGTAAGTCCATACTCGCACGGGTTTTGATTTTAACCATCATCGCCGATCCATTCCCCGTCTCATGTCCTCCATCCTCAGTCCAAGTAGTTTAAGGCAGGACGGGGCCCGTTTCTCTCGGTCCACTGCCATCCCTATGTGTGTGTGTTTAAGTTATGCCTTGATATATATTGAGCCCTACGCCTCACTTTTAATCAAACAAAAATGAAAAACATGCATGCTATGAAAGGGAAATGATGGGGAGGGGTGTTTGTTACACTCTCAATCTAGAGATTGAAAGGGCCACTTTGAAGAGAAAGTGCTTCCCCGGATAGGGGGAGGGTTATTTTGATATGAAAGCTGTTTTTTTGCATTTATTATGTGTCCCGCCATATATTCCCTGTAGTCATGTTTGTTTTACCCTTTGTAAGAAAGAGACTCTATTTCCTATGAAAAAGAGTTTCTTTTATTGTAGAGGACATGAAACAAACACCCCCTTAAGAAACACATAGGAAATGCGAGGGAAACACATGAGAAACATGTTTCCCAAATGTGGGAAACATGTTTCTTGTAGTATGAGAAACACATCGGAAACACAGTATTTCTCATTTTGAAATCAATTTCTCAAGAAACACATTTCCCACCCTCTTATAGCATTTTCGGTAATCTTGGCAATTAGTGCATTTTAATCATTTTATTTGAAAAATAGTTTATATCACAGTGGCATGTCATTTAGAGTGTCTCACCCACAACATGAGTAAGACACGCTATGATATGCTGACATGACCTTGCCACATATGGACATTATTTTAATTGTATTTAATATTTTTTAATAATATGCCAATAAAAATATGTTTCTATATTTTTGTTAAAATATCAAAAATAGTTTTTTGTTGATTAAATGTTTTAGATGTCAATAACAGTTTTTTATTGATCATCAAGCCTTATATGAAGTATATAGAGTTGGCCTTACTAAGTCCTACTTAGGGATGTCCCAAATCCTAATTCCATTAGCCGGATTCTGTAGCCAAATCCAGATCCAATTAGAAATCAGATTAGGGTTCGGTATTGAGTTTTTCATTGAAAACTGACCGAAATCCTATTAAAATCCTTACTCGATTAAAACCCAAACCTGACCGATTAAGTGTAAATATTGGGGTTTAAGCTAGTTGGATTCGGATTCGGTTTTAACTTTTTCCATCTGACTCTGAATCGTTTTGGTTTTATCTTTTTCCATCCAAATCCGACTTGTTGACATCCCTAGTCCTACTTCATTGCATCCCGACTAAGTATTGGTCAAGGAACTGAACATTCAGGTTCGGGTTGGATATCTACCGAATCTCGGTCCATTTAGTTGCATTTGGCAAACAAAACCATATCTCAGTGGATTCTGACTGGGATTTGGATGTAGCATTTTGGCATCAGAGCCTGAATTTGGGTCCAAGTCCAATTTAAAACTGACTAGACCTGACGCGGTTATATGTATATCCAGATCTATTCAGGTATACAATATAATTGGGCTCAATTTCAGTATAGGCTCTAACTTCGAGTCTGAATCAGATTATCTTACATCCGAGAAGATCCGACTTAAGTCCAACCCGTCTACATCCCTACTAGGGCTGGGAAACGGGCTAACCTGATCTGTCCGGCCCAGCCTGTATTTTGGATAACTGGTTGTTCAAGCTAGGGAGATGTAAATGGCCCGGATTCGAGTCGTATCTAGGCATTACCAAGTCCGACTTAATCAGGTCCGAAGTTAGATTCGGATTTGAATGGAAAAAGATAAAACCAAACCGGAATCCAACTAGCTTAAAACCCGGTATCTACACTGAATCGGTTTGGGCTTTTTGTTGGATTCAGGTTTAAGTTTGAATGCAAAACTTAATACCAGGCCCAGATTCGATTATTAATCGGATCCAGATTTGACTACCAAACCCGTCTAATGAACTCGGATTCAGGTCAGGTAACAGGTTGCACCCGAACTGTTTACATCCCTAGCTCGAGCTGTGTAAATTGCGTGTGTGTGTGTGTGTGTGTGTGTGAGAGAGAGAGAGAGAGACGAACTATAATCATCAACATTACGAAACGAAAATAGGTTCAACCAACATTGAACCTACCGGGAAACCAAACACGGGCCCAAGACATGCCAAGGAACCCCAAAAAAGGAAAAAAAAGAAAAGAAGAGATGCAAGGAGAAAAGGAAGAAAGAAACAAGAAGCAAATACAGTTAGGCGACGAGCATCACCCAGGATCATGAATGGTCCCTGGAGGCAGATGATGTTGCAGATCAGGGATGTTGATGCGAAGAATGGCGTATACGTCCGCCAAAATAAGGTTCACCATTTTTTTGAACACTGTCGGAATATGCCGAAAAATAGCATTGTTGTGAGTCATCCATACGACCCACCATGACGAGAGAAGCCAAGTTCGCCAAATAATACGCCATTTGTTGCAATGACGAACTGGTTGAGGACCCCACAACAAATCATTGGCGAACGATTCCTGACGCACGCTGACCCCCGGCTTCTTCCAAGTCACCTTAAAGATGTTTTGAAAAAAAGAGCACTCCCAAAAAAGGTGAAAGGCAGATTCTTCAGCCGCCTCACACAACACACATTTACTCGGCATATGAAATCCGATGGATTTGAGGAAGTTGTCAGTTTGCACTCGATTGTATAAGATTATCCAAGCCAGGAAACATGATCTCGGAGTGGGACCCTTGCCCCAGATCAGGTTCGTCGGAAACCGGTCCACCCCCGACGGAAGGAGAGCGAGGTAGCCTTCTTTAGAGCGGAAAGATCCGTTCGTAGCAAGGTTACGACCAAAGAACTGAGACTGCGAATCAACATTGCAATTATGAGACAGGACTGCAGACCATGCTTGGATCCATGATCGCCGAAGCTTTGACATAGATCGTTGACGCACGCTTGTGGCCCCCACCAATGATTCCACACCACCGTATTTAGCAAGAAGCACGCTTGCACATGGAGACCCAAGTTGGTGTGCAAGCCAGCTCTGCTTCACGACAAGAATCATACTCATCAGCCGGGGTCCTTGATTCTCAAACCCCCCTATTTTGGGGTAGACGAAGAGTGTCCCACTCTATTAGGTGGCGCTTGTTTTTTGGACCACGCCCAGACCACAGGAAGTGCGTCACTACCTGAGCTATCTTCTTACTAACCCCCATGGGCATCAGGAACATAGACATAAAAAATTCTGGCATAGCAGAAAGAACGTGCTTGATGAGAGTTAGTCTACCCGCGATAGAAAGGTAGGATGCTTGCCAGCCCAAATTTTTTTTCTGAACCCTTTGGATAGTGGTGCTCCAGGCTGTCGTTGATACCCGACTGATTTGAAGCGGCAGACCCAGATAAGAGAAAGAGTTATCCGAAACCGAGCATCCGAATATCCGCTGGCCCAAGTCCAACATTGAAGCAGGGGCGTTGACCATGGAAAGACAACACTTCTCGTAGTTCAAGGATAGACTTGACATTGATTGGAAAAAAAGAAGGACAAGCTTGAATCTTAACATTTGTTGGATGGAGGCCCTTCCGAAGATAATTATGTCATCAGCGTATGTCAGGATTTGACTACGACACTCTTGAATACCGAGAGATTCAATTAGATCACCCTCCATTGCCCTCTTAACCAAGACCACTAGGCCTTCAGAGACGACGTTAAAGAGTAACGGAGACAGAGGACATCCTTGTCGAAGACCACGACCAAGTTTGAACTGTTTTCCCTTGACCCCATTGATCTGAAACTGAGATTGGGCATTGGTTACCAGCTCATGCACCCAGCTAGAGAAACGCCTACCGAAGCCCAAGTTTTCCAACATGTTGAAGAGGAACGACCAATGAACCGAGTAGTAGGCTTTATGAAAGTCAAGCTTCAGAGTGAAAAAGGCCCCCCCGCTGATCTTGAGAGAGTGCAACACTTTTGTGGCCAAAATGAAGGAATGTTGAAGTCTTCTGTTAGGAATGAAGGCGAACTAAGCCTCTGAGAAAATCCTAAGAGCAATTGACCGCATCCTGTTAGCTAAGACCTTGGCGATAATGCAATATAAACTCCCTAACACTGATATAGGTCTAAAACGCGAGATATCCGATGCGGCTTCCTCCTTAGGAATAAGCGACACAATTGCTAGGTGAGAATGAACCGGCAGTCGGCCATTTCGATGAAACTCGGCGAAGACACTAAGAATGTCACTCTTAATGCATTGCCAGAATATGCGAAAGAAATCCACAAGATACCCATCAAATCCTGTAGCTTTTCACCCAGACGACTCTCGCACCGCCGAGACGATTTCTTATTCGGTGAACAACCCCTGAATCGAATTGGCTAGCGCTCAATCCATGGACAAAAATAAAGTTGAACCCATATTGCCACTTACAGCTTGGTTGCAGGAATACAGGTTAAAAAAATAGTTGGAGACAACATTGATTACCTGATCGCCCGAAAAGGAGACACCATTGATATACAGAGTGTGAATCGCATGTCTTCGATGCCTGTGAGATGCTAAAGAATGAAAGAACCTTATATTCTCGTCACCCGCTTTAAGCCAATTCACCCTTGACCGTTGCTTCCAACGAATTTCATCCTTTAGATGCCACAATTGCACTAGAAGAGTCAGCTCGGCCGATCTAGCATTGAGACATTCAATATCTGATGCATTCATATAGGACGTATCCAAGAGAGACTGATTGATAGAAGTCAGCTCTCGCTCCCAATCCCCCAGATTTTGGAATTTACTTATTCTATTGGAGATAAGCCAAGATTTGATATCGCGGGATAGACGAAAAAGCTTAACCATGCATCTTGTAGCCGCCCGGACTGCAAAGCAAGGTCTACTTCAAGATTGATGGACTAACGACTCGAAGACCGCCTCCTTAAGCCACCATTGCTCAAATCTAAAGGATCTATCGCCGGTGAAGCCTTGACCCCATCGGATAACCATCTGACTATGGTATGAGACAGATGGTGGCAGAAGACAACAAGAGATGTCATTAATAGAACTCAACAGCTCTGACGAAACAAGCACCCTGTCTAGCAGACGGAAGCACGGTGTAGATCATCGATTGGACCACGAGAAAACTTCACCAACATGGGGAACGTGGTACAACCGGTTCATCTGAATAAAGTTTTGGAAGCCCCTCATTGAAGCCGAGAAATTAACTGGAAAGCTAGAATCGATAGGAGACATAAGGCAGTTGAAATCTCTCATGATAATATGTTGGTCCCCGAATGAAGTAATTACCCTATTTAAGTCCAACCAAAACTCCTCCCGACGGCTTTGACGGTGGGGACCATACACCATAGTGACCACAGCTGGAATAGTCTGAGTAGGTAAGGGAAGAGTGATGGATATGGAAAACGTACCTTCGTCCACCTGTTGAAAGGCTAGAGAATGCTTCTCGAGGATGAGGATGCCTCCCGCATATTGAGTCGCAGGCTTAAAGAAGGAATCTGCACCACGCCAGATTTCGGAGATGACGGAGCTCAAGATATCTGCCATCTTCGTTTCATAAAGAGCAATAAGATCGGGCTTTTCTTGACGGATCCAACTCGCCAGGAAAAGACGTTTGGTGGGGCAATTCAGTCCCCGAATATTCCAACACAAGATCTTCATAACTGAAAGTCTGGAAATACTCGAGGAGTGCGGATCCTCACAGACCGCCTAGGAGAGACCCCAGACTCGCCGGATGGAGATAGCGAAGGTCGACGACGTGTCCTAATAGGGAGACCACCCCACCCAGGAGGAGATAACCCCTCGACCGAAGGAGATGGGGTGTTGATGAACGAGATACGCCCAACATCCGCGACTAAGGTCGGTAAACGATCTGCGATCGCGGCTAAGGACTCACACATAACAGAATCGACGTTGAGGAGCTGGGCTTGGGAAAGCGCAAGCTTGAGCCGCCGAGCTGCATCGTCCATAGACAGACCCAAAAAGGATGAGAGTTGACCACTCATAGATGACGAACCCGCAATTGACGGAAAGACCAAGTTTGGGGAGCCCTCCAGGCCTGCGAAGTCGCCCTCCCGGATGAAAGAGGAGGAGTTCAATGCCAACGGAGCCCTGCAAAACACGGCTAACAGAGGGGCACTTACCAAACTGATGGAGACCAGGCGAATCGGGCAGACGATGCACTTTGTTGAGAAAGACGAAACCAAGACTGAAAGGCCATCAACCAGCTTGAAGAAAAAACACTGTCGGATCGGGACTCCGATAATAGGCGACCTGTGGGCCCGAGCAAGGAGAAAGACCTCCGAGAGATGAGACATCTTACGCGAGAAAGGCCCAAACTCAGATGCCCCATAGGTCGAAGCAAACGAAAAAGAGGATGTTGCAGCTGCCGAGAGGCAGAGAGAATCCTTAGACGCCAAGGCGACACCTGACGGTCCCCGATCCCTATCAAGCTCGAAGAAAGGATCCACCAAAAGGATCCGCAACAACATAGCCCAAGACTCAGACCACCCGAGAAGCCACGACAGCCAACATCTTCCTGACCGAGGCCAAGATGCCTCGTCACACCCGCCATTCCACCTGAAAACCCGCCCCGCTTCGAACAGCGAGCCCAGAAAGGAAGATACTACAAATGATGATGATGATGGTGCTAGCAGATTCGCACCCCGAGGCTGCAAACGCCCCCTGCCGACACAGAGACACAAACACCGTCAGGAAGCCGCCGTAGCCCGAACCCCAACGCCCCCGAAGGAGAGCAAGATGACGACAGCGGACAAAGAGAATCCCTGCTCACCCCAGACGACCTCGCCACGTCGCTAAAGGGACCCACGCTATCCACCGATCTTTGTACGGCTTGAAAACCGAGTGGCCAGCACGACCACCAAGACAAGGAGAGGCGAGATCTCGATAATTGAATTGGGGAGAGCCTGCTTGCCTCACCTCTGGCCATAACAACTCCTCGCACATTAAAAAGAGCGAAAGAAGAGAAAAAGTACCTGCGTCGAACCGAAAAAGGAGAATAAATCGAAGGCACCCCAGAGCACGCGACCTGCATCCCCGATCTACGCCGAGGAGAAAAGGACGGATAAATCGCAGGCATCCCCGAGCAAGCCGCCTGCACCCCCGAGCATGTCGCAAGCACTCCCTGGCAACAGAAGACACCGGACGCGGAACCCGCAGAGACAAAGGCAGCACCAAGGACAGGCGGGCCCGACACAGCAGAGCAGAAACTGTCCCGACCCAAGATGGCAGGCGAGCCACTTGTACGATCACGACAAAGATGGTTTAGATTGAAACGCTTCCCTGCGAAAGATATCAGAGCAGCCATATACGGTCGCATCGGCACCCAAACGGAGCCGATCTTGAATCCCAAAAATGACAACGAAGGATCTTCCAAGATACCGATCTGAACCCAAGGCGCGAAAGAGGCTATGCGAGGGTGGTGCATACCTCGCGAAGAGGCTCGTCTGAGGGAGGGAGGAGGGACTACTGCCCACGAGTGCCTCAACACTGGGTGCCGCCGAGACCTGAACAACGAGGCGCAATGGAGGCAAGTACGACGCCTGCGAAAGTTGAGTGAAAGGCAACCCGCGCACCACCAGTCACCCGGCTTCGCCTGTGAAAGACAAGAGCGCGAAAGCTTTTTGAAGAAAGACCGCTGTCAGGTAGCTTTCACCTCCTGCCAGCCCCGACCGTCGATCGAGCTGGGCGGCCGACGAAAGAAAAACGGAGCTCGAAGAGTGGTGCCAACGGAGCATGCCTGAAGGGATTCCACCCTGACAGCTCTAAGAAATCTCCCGACATCACGAGCCAGCAGTGAACCAGCGGCAAGACAGGACGCGAAGGCCTCTGATAGAGAGAAAAACACACGAAAAGATAAGCGGAAAGGGAGAGCAACAGAAGCACCTTGGCGGCGAAGGGCGAACGCGAGTCCCCAATCGTTCAAAGCCTCTAAGATAGAGGATAGAGCAAGTTGGTTGGCCTGCAGGGAGTTGGAGGCTCCTAAGCCCCAGAAGAAGAGGGATGAGGGAGGCATGTGTCCCACCGTAGGATTGGCGATGGAGGTCGGAATCCTTGACGCCGATGGCCGAAACCCCTTACACTCGGGAGACTTAGAGCTTGGCGGATGACTACTTCTAGATGCCGAGGACCATGGTGTCGGTGTCGCGGACGGCCACCGCCGAGTTCCCCTTCCAGACGGCCTCCAGCACGTACTCCACCTCCCGTCGTGCATCGCTGAGAGCTGACGATGCCTCAAACACCAACTCACCCGCCACCGCACCGCTGGATTGCTGTCGATGCCCCTACACCCGGCAATCGGACCTCCAATGGGGCTAGGGGACTCCGGTTCCTCAACACCACCGAGAGTGGTCAATCAACTAGCCTCAACACCACAGAGAATGCCCGGGGAGGGAGGGGAGAGGCTATCGAGCAGGGGACAGGTTCACGATGGGCGAGACAAGGCAAAAAAAGGGGTCGTCCGGTCAATCCAGATCGGAGGTCGAGAGGTCATGAGAGAGAGATAGATGGGCTCCGATTACCGGCGGGCAAACGGGGGTGGGGGAAGGCAGAGTCATCGGCAAGCTGGCACCGACAAGAGTGCGAGCAGCAAGGCCGCCCACGACTGGATTCGGTGAGAGAGAGGAATCAGGCAGAGCAGGCGATGGCAAGGTGCTCAACAAAGCAGAAGAGGGAGTTCATCTCCGGCGAGTTTCTCATTGTCGGTGCTCGTCCCCGGAGGTGGTCGACTGATCAAACTCGGGATGGAGAGGGAAGATGGGAAGGAGGATCACTGAAGAACAAAAGGGGGAAGGACCTTCCCACACAGAGACGAGCGGGTGCGTACGTTCGATCTGATGGAGTTCGTGAGCCCTCCGCCGACGGAGAGACGAAATCCTCCTCGCAAGGCCAAGACTCCCGCTTCCAGACCCCCCGAAACCCTAGCCCCTTCCTCTGCTACCGCTCGACCTGCCCTTCACGCGATCCATCCCAACCTAGAGAGCCCCGCAGCCGCTGACGAGAAGAAGCCTCTCCAGAAGAAACCTATGTGGCTTAAGGAAGCTCGCCGGCACCGGAGAACGCCGGAGTTAGGGCAAGAAGGTGAGAGGCGAGGGGTTCAAACATTTGGGGACACGTAGAGAGAGAGAGAGAGAGAGAGAGAGAGAGAGAGAGAGAGAGAGAGAGAGAGAGAGAGAGCAAATTACCGTTAAGAGAGCACTATATTCCGAGAGAGAGAGACCAGGATCAGAAAATTCGATGCAGGCCCACCCTAGTTCATGTGGGTCCAGATTTGATTATTATCGGGTCAAATCCACTTTTTACGAACAATTGTCAGTCCTTGCCATAACTAATGCCAAGAGCATGCACCTATGGATGTCCTTTGGCCATCCCTCTCCAACCTGCGGCACATGCGTCGAAGTCACGTGGGCTTTCATGTGTGGGGATCTGCAAATATTATATGGACCTTCACATGCAATAATATCCACTTACATGCCCACTGCTCAAACTTGCATGACATACCTACCTATAGTAGGCTAGGAATGCCCACCAGCCAAGCATGCACCAACACACACATCATAGGTGCGAGTCTATGACCATCAAATGTCTTGCTCTCTATCACCATAAACAAAAAGACTGTGAAATGCTGGTAAATTTCTTATGGTCTTGGAAGAAAAAGGAGTAAATTGATGAAACAAGGCAGCAATTTCTCAGGTCGGTCATCACCATACATTTTGCAAGTAGCATGGTATTAATGATAATGTCTCATTCTTAAAATCCTTGCTGGTGAATCAATGATGAAAATCTGGCAGGAGCAGTTAGTGCATGTCAGCTTGTGTTGGGATGTTGCAAGTTCGAATCTCTATGGTTTGGTTGTATAACTGGTAGGAGTCTGCCTAACCCCAGCTTTCTCGGTCAAAAAAGCAAACAAATTTTTTTTTCTTTTTTGCCATCACAGTGGTAGTCATGTGGACATGGTTTTGGTGAGTACAAATGGATAACAATGAAATTAACTTCAACCAACAAGTAACATCACCCAGGTGGCATAGGAACCTAGATTAATTAAGACTAGTGGAGGGGCAAGGAAGGATGCCTGCAATTTCCACACCACTCCTTTTCATGGTACCATACTGTTCACAAGGTCACACCATGATACAAGCAAATATCGCAGGACATCTTATTCCAAGATTTGGACTTCTGAAGTACGGCTCAGTGAGGCGTGACTTACTTTAGTACGTTAGAGAGTAGAGATGATCCTGTGTTTGTCCCATGTCACCACCCTTAGGGTGTGATTGGATTCAGAGAATTAGAGGGAACTTATTTCCAGGAATTGAATAAAAAAAACGTGATTCTTTCGTTTGGATTCCAATTTCCTTGCAAACAGACATCAAGGGATACCACGAGTTTGAAACTGAAGGGAGACTGTGTCCCTTGCCATAAGGCGTACTTCCTCATTGGCCAAAGGACCTGAAGTTTTTTACATGTTTTTTCTCCAATTATAAAGAAAAAGAAAAGTGAAAGGAATTGGATTAATCGAGATCAGATCAGGTGATCTATCAAATCACTTTAAGAAGGTGATTTGACATCTTCATCGTCCAATAGTTCATCCCACAAGACCTCATGATCCTTGTGAAAAGTGATTTGGGGTTTTGAACTTGCAACGTCCCAACACAAGGTGACGTGCACTAGCTGCTCTTACCAGACAAGCGAAACCCCACGTCCTCCTTTTCCATCAAGCAAGATATACATGAATCTCTATTGAAATACAAATCTACAGTGCCCACTTTGGGAGGGATATGATAATCAAAGTTGGTTTCCCTTGGATCTTGGTGTGAGCCCCATATCAGGTTCAGTACATGGATTTTAGATCCATGGTATTCAAATAATGCCTTCAGCTGGTTATAGAGCATTATTTCATACATTCAAAAAGCCATATTGGTTGCATTATGGATTTTTTAGTTCCTCTTTTGAAGTACCATGGTCAGGGTTTGATTTGGCTTCATATCTTTCATCTAATGAAAAAAGAAGGCTGACACTGACTTCACATGATCTTGTTTGGCTGGAGTTTAATAACCTAAGGAAAAGTATCTAACGTGACGTGTTGGCCACCCACTCAGAGGACGTGCGGGGGGAGGTGCACGTGCACATCCTTTTCTTCGAACTTGGAAAGGAGACTCATATAAGGTCCATGAGCCAATGGCATATACGTGACATATAATTGCATCAAGACCTTGTGAAAGAGTTGAAGCATACATGAAAAAAGGCATCCACCTTCAATTCTCTATAAAAAAATAAAAGGGCAGTCACACATCCATAACATTATTGACATATAGATATTCATGCTTAAGGGCACGTTTGAAAGTGAGAAAATTCTGATAGAAAGTGAGAAAATTGTGTGAAAAGTTTTGATATGAAACATTTTCACTTGTTTGTGTGCACGAGAAAAACTCTCTAATGACCTGACCCCTCCTCTTTACGTCTTCCCTTCTCGCTTCTTGCTCGCAATGGCTGCGTGTGACACCCGACACCTTGTGGTGTGGTAGGGTGAATGTTTGGGGTGCTAAGCACATGATAGGCTTTGTAAGGTCGCCAGATCAAATCAGATGGGAGAGACTAAGAGAGGACAAACGAGAGGGGATTTGCTGGGTTGCCAGAGGTGGTGCAGTCGAGAAGGGTGGGGCGATGTGTTGGAGTTTGTGGGTTCGCTAGATGGAGGTCAAGCCATCATCAGAGGTGCAAACCGTGAGGAAAGGAGATAGGGGAGAGGGAAAAGAACAAAGGCAGCAGGAGAGACGACTGAGGTCGAGAATGGGTGTTGAGTGGCTGGATCTGGCAGCTCATAAAAGGTGCCCATCAATGGATGGTTTGATGATGGTGGTGGGTGGTGAGAGGGATGGTGGTGGCTCGGTTCAAAATCACTTTGTCCAAGCTCGGCTCGAGCTCGGAGCCGAGTTTTTAAGGAGTTGTTCCGAGCATGAGCCGAGCAGAGCTTGAACAAAATTTATTAAAAAAAAATTTGAGGAGAAAGGATTTGATTCTTTGACCTCCTTAACAATAATCAATGAACCTAACATTAAGCCAAAACATATTCTTTGATTATTATTATTGAAAAAATCTATACATGCTAAAACTTCTCAGCCAAAAAATGCACCTGCCCATTAAAGTAACAATGCAATTCTGATTTTCTTGCAAAGATATTATATATATGGGGTTTTCAATTAACCAAACCTTATCGGGCTCGATAGGTCATTCAAGCTCAGCTTTATAGCTCGTTTGACCTTAATACACCGGTTCAAGCTCAGCTAATTTAGGAAGTAGATGAGCCTGAGCCGAGCCCGAGCCAACTCGATTCGGTGTGCATCCCTAACATGGAGTGGACCTCACCATTTTCTCTTAGTAGAAAACATTCTTTCGCCTCCCTCTTTAAAAGAATGTTTTCTATAAAAAAATATAATTTTTAGAAAAACTCTTTTAGAGAGAAATTTTTGATCGTTTGGAAAGATAAAAAAAACTGTATGATTTTTTGACTTTATATAATTTTTCATACATCTTTTTCCCACTTCCAAACGCTCCCTAAATGAAATCTTAGTTACCCATGTGATTATGAGCTATCTAGAATACCAAGCTACTGTCACATTGTTCCTATCACTAGACCTTTTTTTTTAATAAATATTCCTAGCATTAGATTATTGGTGTCCCCATGTGCTGATGTGGCCATATGCATTAGCATTGAGGCTTTACTTTTTACCCAGAGACTATCTTTCACTGGATCGTCTCTTTTGTTCTCATCAATGATCCATTGGACTAATCGTCAAACCCAGCCTGCGTAGCAAAAAGAGAAAAGGGAAAAAAGCAGATAAAAGAAGGCTCATCCCCTCAAAACTGAGATTTGGGTATGGACCACAAACATATCACCTGCATATATAGAATGCTACAAACAAGTACCAACAAAAAACTAAACCAACCTTACGAGGATAAGCCCCCATATCTTTTAAGTGCGCATCCATTGTGAAAAGAAAAGATAAAAATTGTAGGTCCAAACTTGATAGAAAAAGCAGTCTCCATCTTAATATCTGTCTGGTTCGCTTTACCATCTTTCATTTTAAGATGTGCATTATCTAAAATGATATGTTAATATTTGCTAGACTCGATTGTACCTACAATCAATTTAGCAAACCCCATTTTTTTTTGGCATTTAATTTTCATTAAATCTAATCTCATAAATGTGTTAAACATTCTCCGTTTAGTAGGAATCAGTTTTTAGATCGCCCGAGTATATAGTTTTTCTCGCAAAAATAGGTGGTTTAACATGATCCAATGCATCAAAATTTACCAATGCAAAAAAAAAAAAAGACTTTTTTTTTCATTGAAAAAATATGATCAAAGGGTTAATTCCCAATAAATCAACTGCACCGAACACATCTACAAGGTTAAATTGGGTCAAAACGACTTGATTAGTAAGATCCCAACTAAATTATAGGTATAATTGATTGTAGCAGATATATCCCTAGGGGAGTTTTCTTTGATAATGTCATCGGTTTGTTCAGGTCTCTCCTATAGTGTGGGGCCCTCATGCCAAAAAATCAACAGTGGTATAGAGACTGCTGTTTTGTAAGCAAATTGAAAATGAGGGCCTCTGCCAAAAGGATATTGTTTGTAGTTGTTAGAAAGCACATACTAACGTTTCTAGTGACGCTTGATTCCTACTCTGTCCTAAAGTGTCCTGTTAAGTACTAACCAAGGATCCGTAGTGATGGTCTATTCATGTCCTCCATTTTTAGAAGTCTTACCTGGGGGGGGGGGGGGAGTAGCACGGTGCTGACGTTTAATATTTATAGGGAGGAAATGCATTAATGATTTGGTAAAGTCTTGTTTGCTCCATATAAGCACTTTAGCCTTCCTGCTACGTGCATATGCATGGGACAGGTACAAATGCAGAGTATGTGATACAAGTTACTGTTTAGAGTAGTTTTAGCTTCTTCTTCTTTTGAGGAGATAGGCAAGCCAGGGTTAAGCAGACTACCAATTACAACAAGAATCAGTTACAAAAAGAGCTAATCATGTCAAAATTTTGGAGGAAACCAGTTTGGTGATTTATCCCAAGATTGCCAGACTAGAAAGCGGAAGCGAAAAATGATACGAGAAGCAGAAGCGAGAAGCGATGCATTTTAAAATGTATAGGAAGTGTGAAGCGAGAAATAAAAATATATAAGAATTGAATGGGAATCAAAATGAAATATAAATAAAAATTAAAATAAAAATAACTAATATTAAATTTCATGATTTTTTTATGTAAGAAATAAATTTTTAACAAAATCTAAAAAATATGACTACCAATTTAGAGAAAGCTCGTGGAAGTAAGTGAGAAGAGTGAGAGAGAAAACACATAAAAAGTTGAGTAAGAGAATATATATAAGAATAAATAAAGCTCATGAAAAGCATAGGAGAAGCATTAGGGAATCAAGGTTCTCATCAAGTTTCAGAAGTGAGGAGTATTGCATTTCTGAATCAAGCTTCCCACCTATCTAATAAGTTTTTGGTAACTCTGGTTTATCCTTTCAACACTCCGTTATCAATTTAAAAGAAAAAAATCAACTAGCTTGTTAGTTTCATTAAGAGAGTGGTTTACTGCCCACTAGAGCTCTGCCCATCTTATAAGGGTGACTTGTGAATGCCACCCTACAGCTGAAAAGACATCAAGAGGTCCAAACCTATGAGTGTGAGTCCCTTGCTGTGAGACTGAAAATGAGTGTATTCCTCCTTGGTGGGCAAAGGGGACTTGGAGTATTATTAGGGATGCAAATGGATCTGATCCAGAACAGTTAAATACATGGGAGAGTCAAATCCTGATCAGGTTGGAACAACCAAAAATCATAAAACTCCAATACTGGATCCGACACATTTGCATCACTAAGAATTATATAAAGCTCCATCGACACAGTGAACTAGTGAGGTAGTTTTCCCTAATTATCCAAAACACGAAGGGACAGCAAATGGAAATGACCATGAATCAATATACCATGCTTATAAACACGTCGGCATGGTATATTGATTCTTACAATCGTGGTCTTCTTAGTGCCGGTATTGACCCTCTCGGCCTGATACTCGGCACGAGCCGAACCTGAGCCTGTACATTGGATTGGTTGCTCGGCTGGAGCCCGGCTGGTGTGCATCCCTAGACTCAAGGATGGAGAAAAAGTTGGCCTAGGCTTCACAAACTTGTACTTCAGTATTCGGCACCCCCATTCTTGAAGAATGATGGTCTTAATAATTTGAAAGACCCACTGACAGTTATCAGTCTTGTCAAAGCGAGACCCAACTAGGCTAGTTACTACTTGTTCATGGACATCAATGACCACCTTCACCTTAGGTGAAGCATCCAACAAAGTCAAGCTACAAGGTTTAACTTCCTCAAATGACAGTATTTTTTTTATATTTTAGGGTCAAAATGAGTCACTTTTATTTTTCAGATTAGAATTAAAAGATATTTTGTTATTTTTTGAAAAAAATGTTTAATATTTTTTAGCCAAAACAGAACACTTAATCTAACTCAAAGTAACTAAACATTTTAATACATAATTGTCCTTGAGGTTTTTGATAATTTGAATCCTACTAACATTAAGATAAATGATCTAAAGTTAGATTCTCTCTCTCTCTCTCTCTCACACACACACACACACACAATACATATATATATACATGGCACCATGACTTCAAAATTTATCCAGCTAGAAATCATAGGTGTGAGCTGCACTGACTAATCCAACCACATGGATGCCTTTAACATGATATGTTTGCTAGAAATAACACCTTGAAACATATTTTTCTGTATAAAAATATGATTTTTTGAGCTGTATAATGAAATTTACAATGCAGGCCATTGTTTTTTTCAAGCAATCAAGACCTGCTTACACATCATCATCACAGAATCCAAAGCCATTTTTTACTAAAACAAACCTTGTAGATCACATCAGTACTTCTGATCTACGGAAAAAAGGTGAAAAAGATGGTGCTTTCCATTTATTATGACGTAATGGTGCTGTGCAGCAAATATTATCCCTGCATGTAACAAGGTCAGAGAGAGAGTGCCTTTCATTTAATTAATTAAAAGAAAAGATTTATGGTGACGTAAAAGGAAACCCACTTGAAGGTTGATTCTTGTAGGGACTAAACTTTAACATCCTGTTCAAAAATGAAGAAAAAGACGTGAGAGAATCGGATAAAGATCCAAGAAAGATATATGGCAATAGATGATTACAGTGTTGGCAAACTTTTTTTTTTTGATAGGCAAGCTGAGGTTAGGCAGACCCCTACCAGATATCTCTTAATTAAGCCCCATGTGCGAGGGATTCTAACCTGGGCCTTGAGCTTAGATACCACCTCGGTGGTGCAGTGTTGCAGTGTTGGCAAACTTACTAAAACAGAAACCACGATGCCCTCTCTACCTTGGCAGTGTATATCATGAACTCAAATTAGCCTTTTGCCATACTTGCACACAAGCCAAGCATTTCATAAAAAAAAATGCTTGTTTGGGCATTATTAAAAAAAAGAAATATATTTACCAACGGAGGCTCCACTTGTTTGGTGGGAGCTGTGAGTGCACGTTACCTTGCGTTAGGACGTTGCAAGTTCAAAACCCAATGGTATGAGTTGTATAACTGGTGGGGGTCTGCCTAAGCCCAGCTTTGTTTATAAAAAAAAAGAGAAGAAAATATTTCATCTAGAAAATGTAATGGAGTAAGCAACATTTTAGTGGCACTAGAGAATGTTCTTTGCGTGACAAAAGAGAACTAGATCCTGAAATGACTAAAAAAAGGAGATCCACTGTGAATAAATTAAGCACTAATGTGGCGATGAGCACTATAGAGATGCAACCAAAACAAACTTCGCCTAGGCTTAGCTCTCGAGTTTGGATGAGGCTGAGGACACATGTCAAGAAACCAATGGTTAACAATGGCTGTGTTAGAAGTTTGGGGAATTGGGTACCCCATTAATTAATGGGGGGCATTTGAGTGGTGTCATAATAAAGGGCAAATATAGGACCAATTTGAGGGGGGGGGATAGTTGTCGGCATGTAGGGTAGGTTGAAGGCAACTTGGGGAAGGGGCGACTCCGGGTTGGGGACGCCAACAAAGGGGGGCAGTGGCATCGTGCTTGAGCCAGGGGTCCATGCGGTGCGGCCTGTGGGGTGGGGTTAGGGAGACAAGGCACAGCTCCACACCACAATAGACCAATTCCTAACATGCTAGAGAGAGAGAGAGAGAGAGGCTTCGAAGAACACAAATTTTGACCATGAAAGGAGCGTTTCGTGTCTCTTCTTGCATTATCTACTGTGCTGGTTCTATTGGTTCGTTGGCTCGTAGCTCCCCCTTTTTCTTGTTTTCAATGCGAAGCATGGTATATCATAGTGCAAGATGCTGCTTCCCAAGAACAAAAAAGTAAGAGAGAGAGTAGCAAATATTCAAATTTTGGTATAGTCCCAAATTAAGGGAACTATGATTTAAACAACATGGGCTCTTAGCACAAGCCCCCTAGCCTAAGGTATGGATCGATCTGATGCTGTATATATGGTCTAATCTGTTGTAGTTTCCAAAATTTGATGATTAAGATGATTGGCCATTCTGAGATACTTTGCCATCCTCCCCCATCATAATGATAATGGCTGGGCCAAAAAAAAAACAATCTTTTGTTTTTTAAATTTTTGATGACCAAAAACCAGGTTTCACTGTTTTTTTGTTGATCAGTCGAACAAGAATAAAACTAAAAGCTTGGTTTTAAGGTAATATTAAGTTTCTCAAAAACTTGGTGTTGCCCCTTGTATCCCAAACAATGCATTAAGTTAAAAATGGCACTGAATCCTTTTTTTGTTTGAAAGGAACAGTTATACAACTGTACCATTGGGTTTTGAACCTGCGACATCCCAACACAAGGTGACGTGCACTAGCTGCTCCTACAAGACAAGCAGAGCCCCCGTTTGTACTGAATCCTATCAAAGCCCAATGAAGCTACATGCACACCAATGCTAACTTGTATTATCTTTTGGCAAAAACTAGAGTTACAGGAAAACCATAGCTGGATTGAAAAAGATTAGAAAAGGAAAACCCAGATAACATTTCTAGGGTGTTTGTTTTCACCTATTTGTATTGAAAATTGAGATTTATGGGATATTGTGCATACCAATACATGCGGCGCACTGCAGCAATCCCGTAAAAGCAAGTTGTGAAGCACCATGACGCCTGTTCATTTCAATTGATCTATATGCCGTTCATCTAGAGTTTCAACGGCTCACAAGTATTTTTGTGAGGCCCACCAAAAACTTTGGAAACCCGCTGCCATTTGGGCTACTTCCGAGGGTTAACGTTCTCGATCATTTTCTTCAACCTTCCCATGGACATAAATAAGAAAAGGACGTGTCTTGATAACGATGATCGAGGTGGTAATGAGATGTGTGTATTTGAGTCAATTGGGCGAGAGATGAGAGCAACAAAGGTGAGATGCCCAAAGTGCCCTTCTTCAATTATTTGATGCTTAATTGTTAAGATAAACATATTTGATTACTAATGTGGGTGGAAGGGGGGAGGCTCCCCTTGTGTTGGGTTGCAAGTTCGAATCCCTATGGCATAGTTGTATAACTGGTTGGGGTCTGCCAAACCCCAGCTTTCTGTGTTGAAAAAAGAGAGAAATATTTGATTATTTGAGCCACAAATATTTTAGCGGCATCAAGGTCCAAGTTCTCAAAATACTCGGTTAAGTGAGTGAGCCTGGGCTGACAGTCGGGGCTCGACTCTCATGGGCGCTACGCTACCCGTTGCATATGTTGAAACCCAACATATATAGACCTGGGTTTTAAGGTCCTATCGTCTTAGCTGGCCTTCAAGATGGCTGTCTAGGATGCAGCTTTCTTAAGGGCACCTTTGAATGCGAGAAAAATGTAAGAAAAGTGATGCAAAATGAAAAATCTGTAAGAATTTTTTGACCCTTCTAAACGAGAAAGACTTTTTTCAAAAAATTATATTTTTTGATAAGAAACATTCTTCCATGATGTTTTCTACCAAGAGAAAAATTATTTTTACACTGCTCACCATCCATCTCATCACATCTCACAACTACCACCACCACCCACCATCTCATGATTACCACCATGCACCATCCATCTCACCACTACCCACCACCATCACCACTCACCATCTCATCACTATCCACCACCCTCCTCCTCCCCTCTTTCATTTTTTCACATTTTTCTACTCTGTTTTCTCACGCTACACAAACAAACGAAAAACTTTCTTTTGAAAAACTTTTCATATTAAAAACCCTCATAGGCAACACTTTCTTTTCCTATGAAAGGTTTTTCTCTCTTCCAAACGTGCACTAAGTTTATAGAAAGATAGTTAGAAGTTGGCAAGTCTATTAGGGTGCATTTGAATGCTTCAGATTTAATAATTTTTTTTTGTTAAAAATCAGAATTTGAAATTCATAATTTTATTTGAAATTTTGATGTAGACACCATGGTCGAGGCAAATCCTGAAGAGAGGATCTAGTGAACGGACCACGTACACAAGGTAAATCACTTGCTGCCACGCATCTAGTCATTGGGAAGGAGAAAGAAGGGTTGGATGTAGGAGTGAGAACGGACAGGATCCAGTATGCCATTTTTATGATTTTTTAGCTGTTCTGACTCGTTCTGGATCAGATTTCTCTCTGTGTTTAGCTGATCAGGATCTGATCCGTTTACCTCCCTAGCTAGTTGGATGCTGGGATAAAGTGATTTGGCCGAGTACTACCTTAATTAGCAAGGAACTCGCAAGTTTGAGATACGAGCAATCGAACACACTCTTAAAATTATAATTCAAACCAGACTGTCCCAGTGGTCCCAACCAAGTGAGGGTCAGACCCGGATAGATTCTAGCATCGATCACACTTTTACAGCACGACGCCTTAAAGTGTAAGGATACGAACCAAAGATATGGTCTATCCTTTCCATCCAGTTAACCAAAAATGCAACAAAACCAGCTGGGCTCGTACTCCCCCTGCCATGCACGTGTGCATGCTGACCCACAAGCCAATGTGCTAGCCAGGTTGCTCTGAAAACAGAGAGCATAAGCCTGCACGTGGTCCGTAGAAATAGAGAGAGAAAGAAATCTAGAGAGAGAAAGAGGGGCCACCAACACCAAGACCCATCGATTGCTTTAGGTTTAAATAGTGAACAGTGAATCTCTTGCTTGTTTATAATCACATTGATTTAAGCGCAGAAACGATGGATATCAGACTCACTCTCTCGCCAAATCCACCTGGAAGGTCAAGCAAAAACACGACAAAGTACACACGAAAAGCCTGAAATTGATACTAATCTAAGTTATAAAACAATGAAAAGCAAAGCAGAGGAATGAGTAGTGAAAGGGCAGTCCTCCAAAAGGATACCCCAACTTGTGAAGGGCAGCCCTACACAACTACCTCTTAATCAACCAAGGAAGGACCACTAACACGTCATATAATACTCGGCAGAGTCGTCGACGGTGGACCCGGGTTGCAATCGGCCACTCAGAAATCCTTCCTGCCCATGGGCCCCACCCTCGTGCCGGCCTTTACCCTCTACATCGACCAACCCACGTCACGGGTTGCCCTGACGCGATCCACCCCCACCAGGTTAAAAAAGAAAAACCTAACCTAACCTCAAGGTTGGTTACTTTCCCCAACCCTCCAACCATCCCCTATAAATTCTTCCACCCCAATGCCCAGGACTAAAGTTTACGGCACTTGATCCCATCCTCTTCAACCCCAACAAAGAACCACACACACACTCTCTCTCTGATCTCTCTTCTTACTCACTCTTCCCATGGACTCATATCCACCCCAAGCTAAACCAGACCATAAAACTATAAATTCCTATTAAAAACTTTGCTTTCTTTCCACCTCCTCTTCTTTCTCACCTCCTTGTTCCTTATCTGTTAGGTGTAGCCATGAAGACTTAAATTGAATCATACCATCTATAGATGTGTACACTTGGGGAGGACACACACACACACACTCTCTCTAAAATTCTACTGTTTGTGGGGCGTGTGTACATTCTGTAGTAGCAACAAGCAGAAGCTCTAATACTTTAATCCTCCTCCCCACTTTCTGTGTCCCTCTCTAGATCTGTTTTCAGTTTCTGAACTTTGAAGTTTGAAGATGATCACAGGGAAAGATCTGTACACCGTCCTAACGGCGGTGGTGCCGCTGTACGTAGCTATGTTCCTGGCCTACGGCTCCGTGAAGTGGTGGAAGATCTTCTCTCCGGACCAGTGCTCCGGCATCAACCGGTTCGTGGCGATCTTCGCCGTGCCGCTGCTCTCCTTCCACTTCATCTCCACCAACGATCCCTACTCCATGAACTTTAGGTTCATAGCAGCGGACACGCTGCAGAAGATCATCATCTTGGTGTCGCTCTCGCTCTGGACCAACCTTTCCCGACGGGGCAGCCTCGACTGGATGATCACCATCTTCTCCCTCTCGACCCTACCGAACACGCTAGTGATGGGGATCCCGCTGCTGATCGCCATGTACGGCGGGTACTCCGGCAGCCTCATGGTGCAGGTGGTGGTGTTGCAGTGCATCATCTGGTACACCCTCCTCCTCTTCCTCTTCGAGTACCGAGGCGCCAAGATGCTCATCATGGAGCAGTTCCCCGAAACCGCCGCCTCCATCGTCTCATTCAAGGTCGACTCCGATGTCGTCTCGCTGGACGGCCGGGAGTTCCTGCAGACGGAGGCCGAGGTCGGCGACGACGGCAAGCTGCACGTCACCGTCCGGAAGTCGACGTCGTCGCGGTCGGTGATCTCGTCCCGTAGGTCCATGGGCCTCGGATCCATGCCGTCGATGACGCCCAGGCCGTCGAACCTCACAGGCGCAGAGATCTACAGCCTCAATTCCTCCCGGAACCCGACCCCCCGGGGGTCCAACTTCAACAACGCCGACTTCTACTCCATGATGGGTGGTGGTGCACATCTCGGCCGCCACTCCAATTTCGGCCAGACGGACATGTACTCCCTGCAGTCCTCCCGGGGGCCGACGCCGCGACCGTCCAACTTCGACGAGCAGCACAACGTGAATTCCGCACATTTTGGCTTCTCGGCCGGGAACAATTATGGCTACGCCGGGAGGAGCTTACCTCCCTTGATCCCGGACACCAATTCCGGCAATAACAACGGCCAAGTTGCGGCCTATCCCGCGCCAAACGTGGAGATTTCGAGCTCGGCGGGGAAGGTTCAGAAGAAGGGGATCTCGGACCAGCAGCAGGCTAGATCTCCGCAGAGGAGCAAGCCCAACCATGACTCCAAGGAACTGCATATGTTCGTTTGGAGCTCGAGCGCCTCACCGGTATCGGAAGTCAGCGGCCTACATGTGTTCGGCGGGCCAGATTTCGGCGGTGCCGAGCAGCAATCCGGCAGGGGCGATCGTGGTGCTAAGGAGATCCGCATGTTAGTCTCTGACCACCACCCGCCAAACGGTGCTACCAAAGGTGGCGGTAGTGAATCTTTTACTGCTCCTCCTCTTCTTTCAAGAAGAATTTAATCATTGGTAGTTGGTTTTTCTTATGAGCAGATCCGGAGGATTTTGCAGTTGAGAACTTCAGGTTCAAGGGAGGAATGGGAGAAGGAGAAGAAGCACTGGCTATGGAGAAGGACGGTCCAGGATTTGCCAAATTCGGGTCGAGCTCCACTGCTGAGCTCCACCCCAAGCCGGAAGGGGATGACTCGAGGATCAACAAGCAGATGCCACCCGCCAGCGTGATGACTAGGCTCATTTTGATAATGGTGTGGCGGAAACTCATTCGAAATCCTAACACTTACTCTAGTCTCATTGGTCTTACCTGGTCACTTATTGCCTTTAGGTAATTCAAATCCATCCTTCCAATGTTTTCCAAATTCTAACAGTTTTTCGCTTTGTTAAATTGGAACTAAGTATAGTGGTAGTCTTTGCCAAATTGGAACTGGATTTTACTTGATTCAAATTTTTTCTATGTTTGTGAACAGGTGGCATGTGTCAATGCCTAAAATAATAGAGAAATCCATCTCTATACTGTCAGATGCTGGCCTTGGGATGGCCATGTTTAGTTTGGGTATGTGATGATATGAAATATTTCATTGTGGTTCAGCTTTTTCTTGGGGTCTGTTTTCGACATGAAGCATGTATTGAGGTTTCCCTTTTTTTTTTCTTTTTTCATGATGGGTTACTTGTGTCTGTCAGGCCTTTTTATGGCTCTGCAACCCAAGATCATCGCGTGCGGGAACTCTGTTGCTGCATTTGCTATGGCTGTTAGGTTCCTTACAGGCCCTGCTGTGATGGCTGTTGCTTCGATTGCTGTTGGCCTCCGTGGCGTTCTTCTCCACGTTGCAATTGTTCAGGTGCTTACAAGAAACAACAGGAAAAAAGTCACTACCCCCTCTCTCTCTCTATGTCTCTCTCTCTCTCTCTATATATATATATATATTATATAAATAAAAGGAAAAAATTTGCTACTAAATGAAGTTTAGAAATTAATGAGCTGAAAACTATACGTGTAAGTTGTATAGACTTAATCTAACTACATAGACGTGTTTAACATGGTTTGTTAGCCAAGGAACAAGCCTTGGATCGTGCCAGCTTTTCTGATGTATGAGTTATGAAATTATGGCACATTGTGGGCCATTAATTTTTAAACCCCCTTTAAAAACAGAATTACTTATCATAATCACATGATTCAAAAAAAGTTTCTTACTAAACAAACCATGTAGATGACATCAGTAACATTTGAACTACAAAAGATTGAAAAGTTTTGAAAAAAAGAGTGACTTCTGCTCATTAATTTTTTAGATGCATTAGTATCGAATGTTTACCCATATATATATATATCTGTGAATTTATGGATTTCAATTTGTTTCTTGCATAGGCCGCGCTACCTCAAGGCATTGTTCCATTCGTGTTTGCCAAAGAATACAACGTCCATCCTGCGATTTTGAGTACAGCGTAATCCACCAAAAACCATGACATGAATGTTTACTTTCTTTGGTGCAGAGCACTGTTGTAGTATCAAAATCTTGACTTGATTGGCTTCTTTCTTGGATTTGTGAAATGGGTGCAGGGTCATATTCGGGATGCTGATTGCTTTACCAATTACACTCGTCTATTACATTCTCTTGGGATTGTGAAGGAGAGGGAGGGAGGCAAGAAGAAGAAGAAACAAGGAGGAGCTCGTGGGAGAGGAAAGTGGGTCAGGTTTCTCGTGGACTCTAGTCAAAGGCTGCAAAGTATCATTGGTTTGGTTGGTAAAGAACTTCCCTTTTCCGGCCGGCCGGTGCTTGAAGGATATTCTTGAGGCAGTTCTAGTTCCGTGGCAGGAAACTTGAAGAAGAGTTTGGAGAAGTATTGATTGATTGAACATTTAACCAAAGAGATTTGTATACAAAAAAAAGAGATAAATGAAAAAAGAAGAAGAAAAGATGATATCCACCCAATTGTCAAGTAACATAAACGTCTATGAACGGCTGAAACAGTTATTAGACAGGGATTGCCATGTTCCCGAAAGCAAAGCAAAGGCCCGCCCTCTTTTTCTACCTTTATTCTAAGCCGGAGAGAGAGAGAGAGAGAGAGAGAGAGAGAGAGAGAGAGAGAGAGAGAGAGAGAGATTTTGGTTGATGGTGCCTCTTGTGTATTATTGAAAGTGAAGTAGTGGCTGTGCATGGTGCAGAGGAGCAGCTTTCTGGCCACTAATGTAAGCCTGAAAATCAGTGCCAAAATTCACGCAGTAAAATATTTTTTCAAAATTTATTGATGTGTTTCTTCGACTTTTATACATCCTTTACCAGTAAAAAAAAAGAAAAAGGGATTAGAAAATTTCACGAGGTTGGATGTTTTCAGTCGGCCATCCTGCAATAATTTTCCGTTTTCTTCCTTTCATGGTCACAAGATTTCTCAAAGGACTCCTGCACCCACACGTGAATGGTTATTTCATTTCAATATGTGGCATTAATTTACAATGTAAAATTTTCTTTTGATTTTCTCATTTCTATTATCTAATTATTAATGAGGAATAGATGGATTGAGTAGTGCTCCCAAAGGAGGGAGGGAAGGGCTGTGTGGTTTGTGGCCGTGCTTTTGTGGTTGGTGTAGGAGAAGAGAAGCTGAGGGGGTTTGGAGGGAACGTTCTAAAAAGTCTTTAATTATGTCATCTTTCTTGGATGTCGACGTGGTCAAATTTGAAACCTCAATCCAAGGAAGGAACCCCCATTTTCCCACAAAGCTTCAAAGTTATCCTTCTATGAACCACAAAGAAATAAAAGAAAGCAATTGAACAGTCAAAAGCTGCCTACTTTTGCCCTTCACACCACGACTACGGCAATCTCCTCGATTGGGTATTTGACCTTTTGGTCTCTAAACAATTAATTTACATTTAAAAATCTGTCTCTAAATGTGTTATCTATTAAACAGTGTGTGTGCTTTGAAATACTAGCAGCATTTTTGCACAGAAAAGTTGATGTATTATGGACAGGAACCCTTGGTTAAATTGCAGTAACAAGTCTAAAGTTTTACCACCGCGGTGTCGCTCATGTGGCCCGCGGGGAGGTTGTGAAGGTGTTGAGTTGAAGACCTCGGATTGAACCTCGCTGGTTCACGAGGGTTCGTAGCTTTCAGAGGTTGCCCACGGAAAGCAGGATAGTCGTGGGACCCTACCTAGAGTTTTCCCTCGCTTCGGTGAGGATTCCTCATCGGAAAAAAGGGTCTAAAATTTTCTTTGGGGGCAAACAAAATCTTATGCAATGAGTTTTACCACAGCACACAGTACTCATCGCATATATATATATATATATATATATATATGAGAGAGAGAGATGCAATCCTCCTAATCGTAATCCTATGAACTCTTATATACACTAGGATGTTTGAAGCGTTTTTTCAATTTTTTTAACCTAACCATAGAGATGTGTAATACATGCCTGATTTCGTAAGAATCGACTCTTGTATCTTCCTATTCTGATATGCAGGTAGATATTTATAAAGTTAAAAAATCAGCCCTAAATTTTTATAAAAATGTAAGTTTCATAAAATTATATTTTTCACCAAAAATGTCAATTGGACCATGCTGAACACATCTACTGGCCGTCAGATCTGTGAAAAAAGTATCAGAAATGCCTTATCCAAATCTAGTTTGCAAAGCTGGTTGGATGGATATTCTTATGACCACACACACACAGACATTATATATATCTATCTATCTATCTATCTATATATATATATATATATATATATATATATATATATATATATATATATATATATATATATATATATATATATATATATATATATAAACAAAAAAGCATGAGGAAGTCACAATGAAGACAACCATGATGATGATTGGGGGCAAACAGGGAGTAGTAGTAGTATCGGTATGGGCCAAAGCAGTTGGCGATGCATGTGAAGCAGGTCATCCTATGGCTAAAAGTCTATGAATGCCTTCGTTATGGCATGTCAGTCACGGTTGGTGTGACAGGAATGCCTTTGTTCATATATGCTTGTCAACGAGAGATTGATAAAAAAATTATTGAAGTGTGACAGCAAATATTATGAAGAAACAAAAATGGCGCAGCGGGGTTCATTGTTTTTTTTGTCTGTGCATTTACGGATCGCCAACTCTTGCTCCTCAAGAAAGCAACCTTACCCAGCATGGAGTAAAAGCACAAAACCATCCTTCCTCTGCACTCATAATGTACTGTGCTTCTATAGTAAATTCTATCCACAATGAGCTAGAGATGCACGTATCCTTCTTTTGGTTTTTTTCTTGGCTGTGATGCTTTTGCTTTTTCCAAGAGCTCCTTAATTTGGACATGATCATAAGAACAATGCGGTGAAAAAAGAAATTGACATTAAGTGGCTTTAGAATGGTCATTTTATATATACAACGAGGAGAAGCGGGTGCTATATGGTTTGGACATTTGTGACTAGTCCAAAAGGTGCCATCTTGACCGTGGTCTATTTCGCAGTCAAGAATGTAAAAATCTACAAGTACTCCATTGCTCGCAATTTTTTTCATTGGATTTGACCTTGTGGCAAGGGTCGAATGCCCTGGTATCCAGCTTGCGAGTATTTCAACTTGAACGCCTTAAGCCGACCCACCCAGACTGGTGTGCAGAGCTAAACGATAATATCTTTTTCAGAGATTCAATTTGCCTATCATCGATAATTGTAGGATCTAAAATCAACTCATGATTCTATCTAGGGGTGAGCAAATCAGGTTATACTGGATGTAGCCAATCAACCATCGATCATCATCATCAATCCTCATCTCAACTGCATGGCGTCGGTTTTATAAATCTTATTTCTCCGTTCCTATCTATCTAGAGCTAAAATTTTGGTCACTTTACAATATCTTATGTCCTCTCTATCTACCTCATTCCAAAGTAGGGATGCACAAGAGCCGAGCTTGACTCTGCAATGGACTGAGCTGGCTCAACAAGCAGAAAGAGAGAGAGGAAGGCATCGTGGTGGTGGGCGACGATGCTAGGAGGCACAAATGATGGAGAGGACTTATCAAAAGTTCGAGGGGGTGCAGGGCTGATGGTAGGGCAGGGAAAGGTGAGGGAGCGAGGGGGGCAGGGTTGGCGGTAGGGCGAGGAGGACAAGGCCGTAGGATGGGGTGAGCGAGTGGGAGGGAGCTGCGTGCTCCAGTGTAGCTTCCGCTCAATAGAGAAGAGGGAGAAAAAGAGGTAGAGGGTGGGAGTGAGAGAAGAGACAAAGGAAGGGAAATGGAAGAGAAATAAATGAAGGGTTCATTCTTCTGCGGGAAGTGTATGGGAACCAGAGAATAATGGGGATGAGAACAAGAGAGCTGAAGGCTCGAGAATCCGCAACAAGGGGTAAAGGAGCGGGGTAAGGGTGGGGCTCAAGAAAAGGCAGGTCGGAGAGGAACATGGTGGCGTGAGTCTGAAATACTCATAAAACAAGCCGAACCTTATCGAGCTTGTTAGGCCAATTAGGCTCAGCTCATTTGCTCGGTCCGAGCCTTAGAGCTAGTACAAGCTTAGCTCATTTATGGGATGAGCTGAGCCTGCCCGAGTCAGCTCTATTAGTTGTGCATCCCTAATTCCAAGTCTTTAGTAGTCTTTCTCTTTTCTTAGCTCATTACACTTGTACTATTTCAACCTTTTGCAAAAGGCGCACCTAATTCTTAGTGCAAGATGTTCAAACTATCTTAAACAACATTTATTTATTTTATCCTTTATTGGTTTGATTTCTAGGCACAATCTAATATATAATGAATGAGAGGGTGGTATGTGTTCTCCCTCGAAGACTGCCGTTAGCTACATCACGTGTTTGGGGGGTCTCAATGAGCTCCACGTATGTAAGCACATGGGGCTCATATCCCCATGTTTGTCAACATCAATCAGCCTCAGAGTCTGGTGCGGTTGCAAAGACTTAAGTACCCTTTCTTGCTATTCTTGCCATGAAACGACAATTCAAGAAAATGATAAAAATGTTCTTCATTCAAAAAAAGAAAAACGATGGTTCGAAAAAAAGAACAAAAATATCCTCCATCCAAAAAGTCGAGGATGGTGTTAACTCTTCAAAGTCCAAACAACGAAACAAACCTGAAACACTCTCTCTTTTTTTTTTTCGTTTGAACTTTCCGTCATCATCTTCTTCTTCTTCCTTCTCCGTGAAAGACTGTATTAAGGGAAGCAAAGAGCCGACGATCTGATGGTGATCGTTGTCCTCTTTTTGCTAGCAATGGCCAGAATGCTGCCCTCGTCTAACGAACAATCGACTGTGGCGGCCCCTCCGCCGCCTTCGAAGGACACCTAACAACAGAATTTTCCTTCAGTACACCTACAACGTAGTCTTTCAAAGTATAATCCATCTACCCCTACATCGACAATACTTCCGATCAGGGCTATGCCTTTCAGGCCACCCTGACGCTGCTCAAGACAGACATTCGCACCCTCAAGTCTTGGCAGGCATTCGTTGGGTTCTGGCACCATTAGGTCCTCATCTCGATCTCCGGCGCCGTAATCTTCAACAAGACTTACCTCCCTGCCAAATCAATGGCAAATCACTATGCAATTTTCGTAAATCTTTATATCAAGTAGCGATTTACGAAAATCGCTATATCGAGTAGTGATTTACGAAATTCGTGTAGCGAAATTAAATGGCAAATTGCTATGCGATTTTTGTAAATCGCTAAACCGCGTAGCAAAAAAAAAATGGAAAATCGCTAAATCGAGTAACGATTTACGAAAATTGCGTAGCAAAAAAAAATCACTAAATCGAGTAGCAATTTACGAAAATCGCATAGCAAAAAAAAAATTTAAAAATCGCTAAATCGAGTAGCAATTTACGAAAATCGCGTAGCGAAAAACAAACAAACAAAAAATCATGGGAAAGGATGTTACAAAAATCTCGAGCAAGAAACAATCAAAAGAAACATATGAGCACCACGATCAAACAAAATACTTTACTGTTCTTTTTTGACAGTTACAAGAGAAAAAGAAAAGAAAGAATTTACGAAAAGAAAGAATTTATACAAGGACCTGGGGGGGAGCCCCCGGACCCCCCCTCCTGTAAGGGCAAAAACTGTGAATCAAGCTCCACAACTTATCAAGTTGAACCATGCTACAGTATATGATCATCTGCTGGATGTGCACAGAGGCAGTGTGCAGGTCAGTCGATGCTTGATGGAGCAGTTTAGGATCATTTGCTGGATGTGCACAGAGGCAGAAAGAGAAGGGAGAGAGTGAGAGAAGGTTGATGTTCATGGCCTTCTTCAAGGGAGATTCCTTTTTCGGATAATTCTGCAGTGCAGGGACTGGGTCTTAAATAACCATCTTCGGGGTATTTAAGTCTTTGCAACCTCTCCTTTTCTAGAATCATCATTTTTATGACACCAATAGAAGAAAGGGTACTTAAGTCTTTGCAACCTCACTAGACTCCGATGCTAACTGATGTTGACAAACATGGGGATACGAGCCACACGTACTTACATACGTGGCACTCATTGGGACCCTCAAACACGCGATGTAGCTAATGACCGTCTTCGGGCGGGGAACATATAACATGCTTCGATAATGAATCAACCGTTATATTCAATCACCACGGTGCATCTTGCTTGGACACCATGCATATCACTTGGGAACTGTGCCAGTGGCACCGCTCTTATCACCATCAAGTGAGATTCATGGTGGGATAACAAGACTGATCTTGGGATATAAGATCATATACATGGCTTCCAAAGCCAAGTAACTTTGACGTTTGTGCATTCCTTCATGCACAACCACTCTTGATTTCTAACATGCCAGCGGTTTGACGATGCCAACATTTACTGTTTACACAGTACTGGAAGCCAACAAAAGCCAATAACATATGTACTACTAAGCACGGCTGTTTTGACTTAAAAGATTGTGTTTCTAAAAGCATATGAAATGCCCATACTTTTCTCGACAAAGAGTTAATGATGATGATGATGTCCGTCGCTAAGATGATTAAAATTACTGTTATAAATTGACATACGACCAACTGAGGAGGTAGGTTTCTCAGACAAGATTTCACCAAACGAGCAAGAATTCACATTTGACCGTCACTCCAACGCATGCAAGACAGAAGAAGAAAAGATGGCACTAGTTTTTTTTTTTAATTTATAACCCGAATAAACTGCACCCGGCACTAAGACCTGGTCACGCTTCTCAGCCTGCCATACCTACGGTCGCCGGCTGCGTAAAACTCCGAGACTAGCTAGGATCCCTGCACCCGAAGCCTATGCTAGGCATTGGCTTGAGCTTAGGAGATACCCATGAGAATCAAACCTTGACTGCCAGATTGCTGCTGCTTTAATTGAACTCACCATTAAGCAGGATTAACCCCTCCATCCAAAGGAAGAAAAAACAATCCCTTATGTTTAGAAGGTACCTTTTTTTTTTTTTTTTGAGTTTCCTCTCCCAGATGGTTGGCATAATACACTTTGAAATACCACTATCATGAAGGGCTGCCACAGTTCTTTCTTGTGTTCTTTTTTCATTTCATTTTCTTTTTTGGTCATTCAGCCAAATTATCAATCTTGCTCTTCCTAGAGCGGATAAACCCTGTGTTATTACGTTCATAGAATGGTCCCATTATGAGCAGAGTGTTCGGGAATCTTAGTGGTAGTGGATGTTATGCACCAAGGCACACGTGTCTCACACCGACACGTCAATATGACAAAGACCATTTGTGCACTCATGCCTAAACGTGCCTGGTATTGATCCCATGGGCCCAATCTATCGAGAGCAGATCAAGTGACTTGGCATCTTCGCCGTCCACACTGTACACAAGAACCATGAGGTCTTGTGGGGATGAAGCAATGGGCGGTGAGGATGTCAAATCATTTTCTTAAAGTGATTTGACACATCACCTAATCTGCTATCCAATCGATCGCCGTACCCAGAGGTGCACGTGTCCCAGATCAGAAGTTGTACTAGACAACGGCAAGTATATATGGGCTAAAGCGCCCATGACAGCCAAGTCCAGCTTTTGTTAAGCTGGGTTGCCCCCATCCCTAGTTCATTTTGTGCATAGCTAGAGAAGCTGGTCACAAGACCCCTGCAGCTTTAGGCTGAATAAGAAAAGTGTCCTGACTCTATAATTGAGTTGCATGATTCTCTTCACTTTGGTCTCTCTCTCTCTCCATGTGAAGGGTGAGATAAGATGTGGACAAAGAACCAAGAAAGACAATAAAAAGGTTAACAAAAAGGAAGGGGTGGACCAAAACATACGAGTCCCCACCATTAATAATAGAAAAGCAAAGGGCAGATTGTTGGTTGTGAATATTGATACACCATTCCCTGGCCAAGAACTAAGGGTAGAGGGGGGAAGGGTTGGCCAAAGGATGACACCGACGTCCTGTGCTGTCATATTCCAGTGTGACCATTCATTCCTCTCTCAACCTCTTAAAAGTTTAGCAAACGAAACTATGGTACCCTTTCACTAGAATATATGGAGACTTACTAGCTATTTATGGGGGGCATTGAAAAGGGTGATTATGGACATGTTGGTGGATCCACAGACACAGACCATCATGGGCCAAAGGTGGCAGACATGGGAAGGCCCAAGTGGTTCCATGACAATGCATGCCATGACAAACATGCCAACATCTGCTACCATCATAATATCTTGTCAAGGTTAGTATGGGCATGGGCATCTGGCTTTACCTGCCACCCCTTGCTTCGTCAAAGCAACAGTTATGTGCTGCAGTTACTGAGAACACCCCCCCCCCCCTCTTTGTTTTTCTCTTTTAACTTTTTTCCCTTTTATATCCTTTACACCTTGTATCGACAAGTTGCAAAGTAGTTCAGCCCAACCACCATAATGGTATGTTGGGATTGCCCGACACACCTTGGCTCACATCTTCTCATGCTCACACTTATTCACTTTCTTCACTTAGATTTTCATAGGGCTGGCTTTTCGTAATACTTCTCGGGCATATCTATCATATGATATATGAGAGACATGTTGGAAAATATACTTTACTCAGTGGGTCACACAATAGAGCTAGAACCAGGTGCACTTAAAGACATGCATTATACACGCTATCTTTCAAGCGATAATTGTCTCAATTAAGTATAAGTTCTTAGTGCAATGGGTACTCGTGCAACTATACTCTTAGGACACAATTGAGCTTTCGCCTTCTCGTGAAAATCAAACTATGCCATGTACTGAGAGACCGATAATCTTGACACATATCACTTTAAACAACCTCTTGAATAGGTAGGTTGACCAAACTAGACTCGAATTGGATATGAATCTTTAGTTTAGTATGAGTATATATCTTAAGTTCATATACAAGTATACATCTTAAGCTCAAATATGAGTATGAATCCTAGATGCAAGCAAATATAGATCCTAGATGCAAGTAGATATGAATCTTGGATGCAAGCAGCAAAGAGAGTAGAGGAGAGAGAAAGAGCTAGCAAGCTCTTAGATAGACAGAGCAGAGTTCATGGGAAAAGCAAAGAGATAGAACCCGTGAGAGAGAGGAGAGGAGAGCTTAAGATGAGAAGAAAGGGAGAGTATAAACCCCAACCCACCTCTCCCAGCCACCACAATAAAAGGCTTCTTATGGCGAAGAATAAAGGAACATGGCTGGCTAAACGGCTAGCCATCAATGTCAAAACGATCAAGAAGAGAAGGTACAAAAACTCGATCAAAAGGGCAAAAGATTGGTCCAAAATGACCCTGATATGGTCAAGATCATCTTGAAGCAGGTTAAATGGTCAATGTAAAAGGTGGCTATTGAACCATTATTGCCCATGCAAAGTCTTTAGGCATGGTCCAAACAAATTCGGGCCAGCCCAAAAAGAATCCAAAAGGCTTAATGCAAAATCAAAGTCTATCTAATGGTTAGTCAAATGTCAAAATTAGACTTTAAGATTAAAACCATCCAAACCGAACTTAAATCCAAAATTCAAATTTATAATACGATATACATGCCCAAGATCTAATCCCCATTAAGGTAAGGCAACACCCCTCTATATAAGGACATGGTAAGATTTTACTAAACTTTTAGGAAAGATTTAGGAACCTACAATTTTAGAGAAATGAGAAAATTATGTAGAAAACTTAAGACAATTTTGAGCCAAACCCTAACGAGAGAGAGAGAGAGAGAGAGAGAGAGAGAGAGAGAGAGAGAGAGAGAGAGAGAGAGAGAGAGAGAGAGAGAGAGAGATTTATCCTTCATCTCAAAGATGGATGAAACTTGACAGTGGAATGGAGTTTCTCAAGGTGAAGGTGGCTATGTGTGTGATCACACACATATAACGTAAGCCCCATACATTTCAGAATTTTAGGGGTGGACGTAGATATGTAAACACTAAACCGTTAGAGTTGGTGTTGGATATCCGGCCAAATGCGATCCATTTAGTTGGATTAGGTAAGTGAAACCGTATCCGGGTTTGATTCGGACTTGGACTCGGATGTCTCATTATCACATCCAAGTCTGAATCCACTTCTGAGTCCGACTTAAAATCCGATAAGATCTGCCTCAATCATGTGTATTACATCCGACAAAATCTAATCCGAGTCCAACCTGTGTACATTTTTTTTAGATAAAGAGTCCAACCTGTGTACATCCCTGGTTGCACAACAGGCACACGTTAGGGTTCGACAAGCCGGACTTAGGTCCTAACCTGCAGAAATCCCGATCTGATCCTTATCGAGCTGGGTTAGGAGTGAGTCGAGCCAAGCCCTTTAAACCTGAGTATCAAATGGGCTAAGGAGGGTCGGGCTCCATTGAAATGGTATGTCATCCCTACTTGGACCTGGCTTGTTCATTACTTAGTTAAGTTCAAGAGTTATCATTTAAAATGGTATTTCATACCTACTTGGACCAGTCTTGTTTATTACTTCGACTTAGTTAAGTTCAAGACTTGTCTGGCTTTGGCTTGCTGTAGCAGCTAAAACCTGGCCCATCTCGAATCAGGTATACCCGATCCAATGTCCACACCTGACATTTCACACCTTCTTCCATCTTTGAGATTGAAGGCACATGGTGGGGTCTCCCTTGTCGAGGAACTTTTGGGGAATGATATACAAGTGCCTAACAAGCAAATTGTTATTTCCTCTATGCCAAACTTTTTATGGATAACCATTTTAAGACAACTTCTCGTGAGATCATATCCGGTGATCTGCCAAATCACTTCTAGGAAAGTGATTTGTCATACAAGATGCACAAAGACCATGAGATCCTTGCCAGATGAATCAATGGACGATGAGGATGTCAAATCACTTTCTTAAAGTAATTTATCAGATAACCTGATCTGCTCTCACTCCTCATGCCAACATGACCACATCATTTCTTTCTTTAGCTTTTGCCTTTTCCACAATCCTATACTTTGAGAGTTTGTGGCTTTTGTTAGGTTCGTTGTCAGTTTGGGAAGTGGGTGTCAAATCATATGTAATAATTCATCAAAAATAAATCATTGGTTATAAAGGTGCTCAAAGTTATGAGCAGCTCATTCATGCAACTCCTTAGTCTTCCTTCGGTTCATCTTTTTTGGATATGGGGTGGAAAGACAGGACCTTGAATGGAACAAAAATGGCCACATCTTTTTATGACAAGGCAGTCATAAAAAGAGACAACAACTTGGTTTGATCATCCAAGGAACTGCAACCGAAACCATGAAGAGCCAACCCTCTTGGTACTTTTTTAAAGTGTATGCCCAATGTTGTCGGTATGCAGAAAATAGATATGCTTCACCTCTGAATAGGCTATTTTCAATAAATAAAAAATACTAAAAATTAATTTTAATATTGTTTCAATGAGTTTAACAGGTATCACGTTATAACTGACACATTATATATATATATATATATATATATATATATATATATATATATATATATATATATATATATATATATATATATATATATATATATATATATATATATGGCTGGCATAACGATTCACTTGAGTATTGATATCGGCCAATACAGCTGAATTGGTGGCCAAACGGGGCCGAGATACTGACAACATTAGTATCGCCATTCCAATCATTGATGGAAGTCGATCATATTCCACATGGGTGTTCTTTCTCATTAGAGTCCCTTCATCATCTAAGCACTTTGAAACTAAACAACCACGAAAACCAACTCTCTTGGTAGTTTTTTCAGTCTATGGTCATTCCAATCGTTGATAGAAGAAGTCAATCCTCCACAAGGATTCTTCTTCTTTAGAGTCCTTCCTCCATCTTATTGAAACAAAATCCCCCTTGTTCCAAGATAATTATGCTTTAAAGCTGTTTATTTTCAAGTATCGCACCTGTCGAACTTACATCTTTTTAATATATATATATAAGGTATCCTCCAGATAATTCAAACTACAGTAATTTGATGTCCAATTCAGTCATATACGATATGACGATCAATGGAAATACACCAGAACTCCATCTTTGTCATATACTCCATGTATATATACATCATACTAGATAGATATAATTGGCATCAAATCTAATTATTGTAAACAATTTTTTTGCCACCATTGGGGGCCATTGCTTTGTGCTATGGTAAGCACCTATGCTGTTGGCACGAAGATATAGTTAGGGCCGGCGATAGCTTTTTACATGTAAGTCAGACTATACCTCCATTAATAGAATTGAAGTGGTTAGGGGAACCAACATGTGAAGTGGAAGAGATGAAGCAAGTGTTGGAAAGAAATGTAAAAATCTCATAGCATTTACAAAGCATTTGTGAAAGCATGTGAAAAGTGTTATGGAGAAGGAAATAGTAGCAAATAATAAAGAGTGCATATCAGTTCAGAGTCAGCTCTTAGGGTAATCCGTTAGAGCTCATCACTCTCACATCCCAAATACTATATGCTGATCTATTGTTTTTCAGCCATTCATTTTGCAAACCATAGATGTGGTTCATATTGGGAGACTATTTTCTGTACCAAAGAAGAAGGTGGATTGGGTATTTGTGAAGTTGGAAGATGAAATAAGCCATTATTGATCAAATAGCTATGGATGTCTCTAACCCACAACAAACCTTGGGTTGTTGAAATCTACAATAATATGAAAAAATATTCTTAATCACATATGGTAGTTTTTAAGATCACCGCTCATCTCGGAGGGCAGTTACCGTCCCCAAGATTATCGCTTATCAATCACTCATCTCTATCACATATTAATTATTTCTCATATTAATTGTAGATAAAAATTATTTATATGAATTATGTACCTGTATAAATATGTGAGTTAAGAGATTGAATAAAATGAAAAAAAGAAGAAGATGTGAGAGTTTTTTTTAGTGGATGTAGGGCTTTGACCAAACCACGTATATTTGATGTGTTTATCCCTTTCTTCTTAAAGGTGTGAGAGGGAATTGATCTTCACACGAGAACAAAGAGAAATGAAAGATACGAATAAGAGAACACAGAACATAATGTGGTTTGGTGACACACCTACATCCACAGTATGAGATTCTCACACACTCAGCTCATTACATGTGTGAGGTTTCCACTAATAAAGGATATTAGTTACAAATGTTTAGAAGGTCCCTAGACCTTTCCAATGGTTGTTCCTCATTTTTAGGACTTTTGTTTAGGATAGACATCCTCTTACTGTTGAGGATAAGACTTTCTGAAAGTGGCTTCTCAATGTAATCCTTGAAGGGCACCACAGTTGGAGATTTATCCTTATCAGTTTGAGTAAGTGAACTGGATCTTGAATCCAAATGTTGGTGACAATCAACATTAGCATTAACACGCCCCGCAAACTCAACGTGCTGGAAAAAATCATTGAGTTCTGATCGGAGAACATTGAATTTGGTAGTGGGGAGAGGTTTGACAAGAATATTTACAATCTGATCGTCTCAGAAAATGTGATAAACAACAAGCTACTTTTTGTGAATACTGTCCTGAACGAAATAAACATAAATTTCCACATGCTTGCCTCCTTAACAAAAAATTGGATGAAAAGCTTGTCGGATACAAAACATACCTTTTCGTTGAAGTGGAAGCGGAAAAACGGATCTTTGATGCTCGTTTTGCTCAACGGACGCATGCCCCACTTGGAGAGAACGACAATTCCACAAGTCCAAATGCCCACGATGTTCAATAGTCACCGTCTTCTTTTTATTTCTTTTCACTGTGCACACCGTTTCTTCTTCTCTGATGAGCTCTCTTTTAAGCACTTACATAGTCCCCCTTTCTTCTGTGTGTCTTTCTACTTTTTTCGCAAATGAGAGAGATGAGAAGATGGGGAAGTGGGCGGTTTCCAAACCGCCCCCTCCTCAAATGGTGGGCCGGGTCCGAATCTTGCCCATCATGGGCGAACCCGGTACCCAACCCAACATTCTCCCACTCGCACATGATGGGAAGAGATCAAAGAAGAAGGAACACCAAACACATTCAAATGGTGAATAACATCGGGTATTCATACTGGCAAATGACCGTGCGACCCGTGAGTTTAGGGAGTGAAGGCATATTATCACCGGTTAGTGTAACATAATAGCCTAAACCTGCAAATAATAAGATAACACAAAGTATACATGCACAAGCCAGGTAAGAAGCTCACTGCGTCCTAGATCAAATACATTTTTCACATTCTAGCATACTGAATTCCTATGCACATTTTATAGTGCTAAGCTATGCTAGACATGGCCTTTTTCATTATGTCACATGTTTAATCATAAACCCAACATCCCCAGGATGTGGTAAAAAAAGCTAGCTTTTAACATATGCATAATTTGAAAATGTTAAATGATCTTCCTTTCCAACTCTCATTCTTTGAATCAAGATAAGTTGCTTTCCCTCACATGTACTTTTAGACCGGATCAGACATGGCCTTAAGCAACATGCTAAAGTAGCAACACTCATTTTTCTTCTTAAAATAATGTCAAAAGTCAATAAGGACACCAATATATATATATATATATATATATATATATATATATATATATATATATATATATATATATATATATATATATAGAGAGAGAGAGAGAGAGAGAGAGAGAGAGAGAGAGAGAGAGAGAAAGAGAGAGAGAGAGATAGTTAGATAGATAGATAGATAGACACACACACACAATGAAAAAGCAGAGATCATTCTTCATTTTTTTTTATGGTCGACTTATAGTTATGGTGCGACATACGTGGTATGACTCATGTATTACGACAAGACTATCTCACTCCAGTGAGTGTATGCATACACCATTGATTCTCTGCCATACAGATCTATACTAGATCAGTTCCTCTCCAAGAAACTAACTTCAGTCCCTCAAGATGCACATTCTCATGCAATGTCTATGCAAGTCCTCAAATCTGGTCAACCAGGTTACCCTTGACACTATAAAAAAAAATGCGTAATGGCGATGGATGCTAACCATCGTTAATTCATCGTTGTATATGTTTACGATGAATTTTACGATGGATATCATCCGTCGCATAACCCTAGTCGCTAAATTGCGACGGAATTTATCTGTTGCCAATCCGTTGCTATGTTGCGATGGCTTAGCGATGAATCATGTATGTCGCAAATTCATCATTAAATAATGATCGATTTGGTTAAGCGACGTAATTTAATCTGTCGCTATTTTCGTTGCTACCATTTATCGACGATGAATATCAATCGCTAATTGGCGACGAACATTAGCAATGACTTAAATTCCATTGCAAACCGACGACTACTTCAATTTGGCGACGGATAACATCTGTCGCTAATTTGTAATAAAATTTATTTTTTTTGAAATATTTTGAAAATTGAGAAAAATTTCTCGTACAATTCATATATCATGCTTATAAAAAAGTAATACAAATAAAAAATGCATACAAATTAAACAGAAATGTTAAGTTAAGCACACTTTAACTACCAAGTACAGTCCTTGTGAAGTTATAATTAGTTACAAGTTTGTCAAACAAATAAAAAAAAATCTAATCCTCGCCAAGATTTTGGGCATCATCTTCTTCATTTTCTTGATCTGCCCCTTCCTCTATGCCTCCATCAGTTTCTCTACGTTGATCATCTCCATCATCCTATAAAAGAGAACCAAAATGTTAGTATTTATAAACAAAACATAATGAAATAAATTATATGCAATCCACATAATCTAATGAAACAAAGTAAATGACTGAATGACAAATAGACTAGTAATAAATTGAAGAACATTAACAAAATTATAAGGAAAAATTTATAGCAATTCAATCATGCATACCTGACGGGCACCTGAGCTCATGTTGAATGCAGATAAAGTTCTCGTGTCCTGAAAAAAGTTGCATAACTCATTACGGACAATGTTGAAAATGCCTTCATTTAAAAAGTGTTGCATTTTGTCCTCAAGACGCTAACAAACACCATCCCAAGACATACCAGTGTCAATAGGACATTGGGAGTTGATGCTGGCGGGAGAACTCTGTGGGCTCGGGCTGCAGGAGGCAACGACTGGTGTGGTGTTTCATGTTACTTCCAAAGCTGAACACACGACCCTTTTTGGGTTCACCTGTAGCAGTCACCCATGCTACAAGATCAAAAGACGGATACTGAGTGGAGTCATCGTCATATCGTTGTATCATTTGTTGCTCGTATGACTCCTACAAAGTAATAATTAGAATATGAATTAATAATTAAGAATTACAATATTTATGATAACATAATTCAAAGTGACTTGCATATTATAATGTTTATTAATACAATAAATACATACCGTTGTCGCTCTCGCCTTTTCTGATACAAAATCTCTCATGCTCTTACGTTTATGTGTTTCAACAAACACATCCTTGTAAGGCACAATGCTTCTTTTTTCTGCTTCCTGCAATGTGACATGATATAAAAATTTGATTAATAAGTATGCAGAAATACCCACAAATTTGACAATATATATATATATATATATATATATATATATATATATATATATTAATGACTTACTATTTTCTTGTGGTGGCTCCCAAAAGTCCTAGATTTACCTGTGTGTAGATGCCCATCGGGTATCGTTGCTCGGTTTTGTGCAGCCTTTCCTGAGCGATTTTGAAAATCATTGCTCACCCACTTGTCGCACATGCCCTCCCAATAATCTCTTCTGACAGTAGATAGCCCATGGCCCTTCCACTGTAGTAGATTATATATCCCACCAGCTGCTTTTTTTGCTGCAATCTTCATATTGTGTAGCATGTCGGCAAATCGATTGACAGTCACCTTCTGCCACACTACCCTCATGTCATTCTCCTTATTTGCACTCGCGAAGCGATGAGAGGCCTACAAATACTTTCAAAACGTTAGCACACATAAATATAAAACACTGCTTGTTATGATAAATGATTGCATACCATGAATGAGAAAATTAAGTTGTCCAACACCTCTCTCGGGTACACAGGAGTTTTAAGAGAATGTACATTCTCTTGCTCATGACATTCACGAGCATAGTGACCCAAAATGCCACACTTAAAACATTTTGCATTCGCCTTATTTTTCTTGCTGTCATACTTTCCAAAGTGTTTATAAGGCTTCTTTTCTTTTTCTTTGTCTTGTCCCTTTTTGTCACCCTTCTTGAACTTTCTTGGTTCATAAAATTTCTTCTTAAAAGATTTTGGCTTCTTCGAGCTTTCTGCCACATATGCTCTCATGCCAGATTGTTGAGCCACTTTAAGACGATCATTTTCTAGCTCTATATAATGAGCAATGTCATCAAAAGTCTTAATACTCTCGTTATGAGTCATATTAATTTTCATATGCTCTCAATTGTGTAGCAGAAAGCGAATCACAGTCTGGACATATTGTTCATCTGTAAGGGTATGTCATACACTATTGAGCTCTTTTATCATATTTGTCATCTCTCTGAGATGCTGGCTTATAGTGTGCTGATGATACTTCTTGTAGGAATCAAACCTGATGGTCAGCCTTTTAAGCTTTATGGCTGATGTTTCCCCAAACTTATCTTTAAGGGTCATCCACATCTGTTGAGCTGTCTTATAATGCTCAAATTGGCACATGATGTCATCATGCATAGAACATAACATGTTGACATGAACAACAATATTCATGCGCTTCCATTTTTTCATAGGTCTCCATGTCCCTACGAGATTGTGCCTCATTGCCAATTTTAGGTCGATCCATAGTATGGTTGAGAGCCTCCAAGGCCTCAGTCTCCTCCAGTGTAAACTGAATCTTTCTATGCCATATATCATAGTTAGCACCGTTCAGTTTCTTAATTCATGCTAAGTCCATTATGGTTTTACTTGGTGCAGCCATGTTCTTAAAAAAATAAAAATGTGCAACAATGTTAGTCAGGCATGTTATGATCTAATCATTAGTACATCTATATGCAATCATAATCACACGATTAGATAACATATAATTTTTCACAGGGCATGAAATCGAAAGCTCACTATGTTCACAATCATCTCTCACTTTTTCTAAGATAATTATATTTACCTAAATTGTATTATGACTGTATAAATAAGATATTAACACATGAAGTAAGTGCTTCCAAAGTACTTCAAACTCATTATATAATCAATATGATTATATCATTTTTATTCACATTCATGAATAAAATATATTTAATAAATCAGATTCGAGAATCCCTGGCCCATCCGTGGCTTAACCAAGAGGGTCCGTGGTACCAACAGTAGATCATGGGTCTCGACCCACACGGACCCTGGCCGAATGCCAAAAAAAACCTTGCAAAACAAAAAAAAAGTTTTTGTGGCCCTGTCGTAGTGCCTGGCTCATGGCCGAGCGCAGAGATCTAGTTGAGGGGTCTGACCTGTGCCATAGGGCCTGGCCAAAAACCAGGCTTGCGGCCAGCACTGGAAAGGCTCGGCCGGCCGAAGGGCAAGTCATTGAGTCTTGCCAGGGCTGGGGCCTGCTCTGCAGTGTCCCACCTGGCCATAGCCTAGGATTGTGACCTAGTCGTAATATCCTAGGACTGTGACCTAGTCGTTGGGCTTGCGGCTGCAGTGGACCGCCCAACTGAAGGTCTGCAACCCTGCCACATCAAACAAAAGTTTCAAGGTCGGGATTTCAGACAGGCCCTATATCGACCCCATAGCGTGCGTCCACCATGAACATACAATGGTTCATGCACACGGGGATACATCCGCAAGCAAAAATGGCATCCAAAAAACCAGCGCTCTGATACCAATGTTGAATACGAAACATACCTTTTCGTTGAAGAGGAAGCGAAAAAACAGATCTTTGATGCTCGTTTTGCTCAACGGACGCGTGCCCCCACTTGGAGAGAACGACGATTCCACAAGTCCAAATGCCCACGATGTTCAATCGTCACCGTCTTCTTCTTCTTTCTTTTTACTGTGCACACACTGTGCACACCGTTTCTTCTTCTTTGATGGGCTTTCTTTTCAGCACCTACACAGTCCCCCTTTCTTCCGTGTGTCTACTTTTTTCGCAAATGAGAGAGATGAGAAGATGAGGTGGTGGGTGGTTTCCAAACCACCCCCTCCTCAAATGGTGGGCCGGGTCCGGATCTCGCCCATCATGGGCAGACCCGGTACCCAACCCAACAAAGCCATATAGGTTGCACTGATATTATCACACACCATAAGACCATAATAGACTTAGAGTTAACACCAAGTTCTCGAAGAAGTTACTGAATCCAAATAAGTTTATCAGTAGTATTGGCCACTGCCCAGTATTCAGCCTTAGAGCTGGATCGGGCAATGATGGGTTGCTTTTTGGAGCCCCGAGATAGTAAATTGGGGCCAAGATAGACCATATAGACACTAGTGGATTTTCGATCATCAGAGCAGCCTTCCCAATCTGCATTCGAGTATATTGGGAGAGTCAGGTCTTTAGCATGATGAATTAAAATCTCATATTGAATTGTGTGCTTAAAATATCACAAGATTCTTTTGACCGTGGTCCAGTGATCCACAGTGGGGCGAGTCATAAATTGACAAACTTTATTGACTACATAAGCCAAATCGGGTCGAGAGAGAGTGAGGTATTATAGGGCCTCAACAATACTACGATATAGGGTGAGATCATGAAAAACTTGCCTAGAACTTTTAAAGAGGGTGAGAGTGGTGGATAAGGAAGTTGGACAGGGCTTGACCCCAGTCATATTTGATTTGTTGAGAAGATGAATAATATACTTTTGTTGAGAGAGAAAAATACCTGTGGAGTAGAAACAACTTCAATACCCAAAAAGAAGTGCAGGTTTCCCAAGTCCTTAATAGCAAACGAGTCACGTAATTGAGAAATAAGAGAAGAGATGAACGAACAAGAATTCTTAGTCATCAAAATATCATCAACATATATCAGGAGAAAAACAACTAGCGTCTTGAGACGCTCGTACCAAGCCTGGGGGGCCTGTTTATGGGCATAAAGAGCTCGCTGAAAGCGACAAACATGATTGAGAAATCGTGAGTCTTTAAATTTAGGAGGCTGTTTCATATAGACAGTTTCATGGAGGTTCTCATGTAAAAAAACATTCTCGACACCAAGCTGTTGACTGAACACATATTTGATGCGATTTTTTGTGTCTATGGGTAATGGAACCAAAACCCGGTTTTGAATGGATGCATGGTATGACTGTTTAAAAGACATCTACCCCGCTCTATATTGGGTTTCTCGGGGGATGGAATTGCCCATTGTGCTTCTTTTTGGAATCAACAACATGGCGTTGATTCATGTTATTGAATGCTTGGCCCTTTAAATGCAAATTGGATGCCTACTAAAGCTGTGGGATGCCACATATCCAATTAGAGGCTCTATCAATGCATGACTGATTTTGTATAACATGCTTCTTACTTATCAAGTGCTCAAATAAAAAAAGATTCTACATTACAAGTGTTCCCTTGCGACTTATAGTGTACAGTTGCGCTTAGAGTCTGTTTTGCTTTTGTTGAGTCTGATGTAAGCTGCCCGGTCCAGGTGAATCAATACCCCAAAGGGGCAGCCCGTATACTTGAACTATAATAGCCTGCAGGCAAAATTGTGAATGAAGTAAATGCGTTGAGCTTTCTTTTGTTCACCCTCGTTGTGATTGCTTCTTGTGATTGCAACTTCTCTCCCTCTATTCTCTCTTGCTCTTTTGCACTCTGATTACAAGCTTCCGCGACCGGCAAGCGAGTTGACGAGTAGGCTTGCGGCGGTAAGGAAGGACCGTCGCGCCGCGCTGACCCATTGAAGGAAATAGGCCCGTGACAAGTGGTATCAGAGCCCGTTCTTGTGTTGGGGAAGGGACTCCGGAGTCGGTGTCGACAGACATGCCGACAGGCTGCGATTTGTGACCAAGCATCGTGGCGCCTTATCAACACTTACGCAACACCAAAGGCAAGGCAGTTGCCGAAGCTGAGGAGATGGGTTCACCTCGGGGCCAAGAAGAGTTGGCTGCAACTGTTAACAAGCTGGTGGAAGATGTGACTTCGCATGATGAAGCGATTTCACGCACATGTGAATCATTCAATGGATTGAATGATATGGTGGTGAGCCTGCAAGAGTAGGTGAACTTACTAATGGGGCAGGTCACTTCATTGACGACTACAATGACCGATCTTGAGTTGAAGAACCGTACGTTGCAGCGGACGGTGACACTAAATGGTGGAAATGGTGAGAGACCATCAAGGATTGATGTACCTAAACCCGTAAAATTCAATGATTCTCGCGACAACAAGGCCATTGAGAACTTCTTGTTCCAAGTAGAAGACTACTTGGATATCCAGAATGTGACCCTCGAAGATCTGAGGATCAAGGTTGCAGCGGCCTTACTTGATGGGGATGCTATCGCTTGGTGGAGACGGAAGCACAATGACATGAAGAGGGGTCAATGTGTGATAGACACCTTTGATGACTTCAAAGTAGAGTTGCGCAACTACTTCATGTCAAGAAATGTACAGAGACAGGCTTACCGGATGGTTCGTGAGCTCAAACACACTGGTTCGTTGCAAGACTATGTCAGAACGTTCCAGAAGCTTATGCTGGAGATACCTAACATGCCAGAAGACAACATGCTCAACTGGTTCATTGTGGGACTTCAACCATGGGCACAATCTGAAGTGGAAAGGAGCAACCCCCGTATTTTGGAAGATGCATATGTGGCGGCAGAGCGCTTAGTTGATACTCAGCGCAAGCCTTTCACCCCATCAACCAAAGTTGGGAAGAAGCCTGACCACGGAGGCAAGAAGGATGAGCAACGCAACGATAAAGGTGAGGCATTGACACGCCATCAATCCGAAAAGAAACATAACTTCACAAAGCATAACAACAGCAACAAGGGTGCGGTTGTGACCTGTTGGTTCTGCGGTGATAGACATATCGCCAGGCAGTGCCCAAAGCACCTTGTAAAGGACGACGGGCAAGCCAATGCTGCACGGGAAGAATGCAGCGATACTGAATGCAGTGACACTGAGACCATGCAACCAAGGATGAGGGCCATGCGATCGATTAACGCAGCTAGAAGTTGCGTAGCTAAGAACATGCAGGTCAGTAAGGAACTTATATACGTAGAAGTCATTATGAATGGAAAGTCTTCTTCGGTAATGGTAGACTCGGGGGCCACACACAACTTTGTCTCGCGAGAAGAGGCATAGTGGTTGGGCTTGAAAACTGGGTCAAAGCAGAGGACTATCAAAACAGTAAACTCTGAGGCCAAGCCCATCCTTGGTGAAGCAAGAGATGTGGCTACTCAAATGGGGAGTTGGGTCGGCAACGCCAACTTCTCTGTGGTGCCCCTGAACGATTTCAAGATGATTCTGGGTATGAAGTTTCTGCGAAGTCAGAATATTATGATGCTGCCAAAGTTTAACACGTTGACGATCATGGGGTCAGAACTGTCACACACAGTGCAATGCCTTACGCAGAAAGGCAAGTCTTCCGTGTTATCGACAATGCAACTGAAGAAGAATGTCAAGCATGGGGAGCAGACATTCTTAGTTACAGTGCGTGCAGATGAAGGGAAGGTAGAAGCAGCAGTGCCGCCGACCCTAGCCCCACTATTGGAGGAGTTTCAGAGGGTGATGCCCCCGGAATTGCCAAAGCGTCTTCCGCCAAGACGCGAGGTCGACCACAAGATTGAGTTGACCCCGGGAGCGAAGCCTCCTGCAATGGTTCCATACCATATGGGGCCAGCTGAGCTGAAGGAGCTGCACATGCAGCAAGACGAGATGTTGGACGCAGGCATTGTTTGTCCATCAAAAGCCCTATTTGGTGCCCCGATCCTTTTCCAGATGAAACATAATGGATCTAAACGGTTATGTGTGGATTACCGTGCCTTGAACAAGGTCACGATGAAGAACAAGTACCCATTGCCATTGATAGCAGACTTGTTCGATCAGCTAGGCAGTGCCCGTATCTTTTCCAAGCTAGATCTGCGATCAGGTTACTAGCAGATGAGGATTGCTGAAGGTGATGAGCCGAAAACAACTTGCGTCACCCGCTATGGTGCTTACGAATTTCTAGTAATGCCATTCGGGTTGACAAATGCTCTAGCCACGTTCACGACTTTAATGAACCATATTTTCTACTTTTACTTAGACAAGTTTATGGTAGTCTACCTGGATGATATCGTGATCTAGAACAGCAACATGGAGGAACATGTCGAGTACTTGTGAACAGTGTTTCAGGTGCTGAAGGAGAATGACCTATGTGTCAAACGAGAGAAGTGTCTCTTCAGGCAGGAGGAGATCAGTTTTCTTGGCCACGTTGTGGGGCGTGGTGTGCTGCGTATGGATGGGCAGAAGATAAGGGCCATCCAGGAATGGGTTCCGCCAAGCAAAGTGCCAGAATTGCGGTCATTCCTCAGTTTGGCAAACTATTATCGGCGTTTCATCGAAGGTTATTCCCTCATTGCTGCGCCCCTCACAGATTTATTAAAGAAGAATCGGGTATGGCTCTGGACATGAGCGTGCCAAGATGCCTTCGATGGCTTGAAGAAAGCCTTAGTGAGGGAGTCAGTGCTGCGACTGCCTGATCATTCGAGACCTTTTGAAGTCCACACTGATGCCTCAGACTTTGCCATTGGCGGAGTTATTATGCAAGATGGTCATCCAATCGCATATGAGAGTCGCAAGCTGAAAGATGCAGAGAGGCGTTACACAGTGCACGAACGTGAGATGACCGCCATTGTGTATTGCCTCAGGACCTGGCGGCACTACCTTTTGGGTGCCGAGTTCGTCGTCAAGACGGACAATGTGGCCACGAGCTATTTTCAGACACAAAAGAAGTTGATGCCTAAACAAGCTCGATGGAAGATGTTTTTGGTCGAGTTCGACTTTGCCTTGGAGTACAAGGTTGGAAAGACCAACGTTGTGGTGGATGCTCTGAGCCGTAGGGCTGAACTGGCAGCTGCACGAGCGGAGTCTTCTGAAGTGCATTTGGAGGGTGCATTGCTGAGCCGCATCCGCGAGGGTACGCAGCAGGATCCGACCACACATCACCTTGTTTCTCTGGCGCAGGTAAGGAAGACTCGACAATTTTGGCTAGAGGATGGCCTCCTTGTAACAAAAGGGGGACGCATCTTTGTACCACGGTGGGGAAGCCTTCGCCGAGAGCTACTCAAGGAGTGTCATGATACACTATGGGCCGGCCATCATGGTCAGGAGCGGACCTTAGCACTCCTTGAGCGCGGCTACTATTGGCTGCAGATGAGAGACGACGTTGAGGGGGTATGTGCGGACATGCCTTATCTGCCAGCAAGATAAGGGGACAAACCAGAAGGCTGCCGGTCTCCTTGAGCCTCTACCAATTCCAGAACGTCCTTGGGATAGCATCTCCATGGACTTTAATGTTAGTCTGCCGAAGGTAGAGGGCCTCAGTTCTATTTTGGTTATGGTGGATCGTTTCTCTAAGTATGCCACCTTCATCCCAGCTTCCAAGGAGTGCCCTGTAGAGAAGACTGCAAAGTTGTTCGTAAAGCATGTGGTGAAGCACTAGGGCATATCAAAGAGCATTGTGAGTGATCGCGATGCTCGCTTCACGGGCAAGTTCTGGCGTGAAGTATTTCGACTACTTGGCTCTGAGTTGCTGTTTTCAACAAGCTTCCATCCGCAGACAAATGGACAGACATAGCATATCAACGGGATACTGGAGCAGTACCTTAGGCACTTTGTTAGTGCCAATCAAAAAAATTGGGTGAAGCTCCTTGATGTGACACCGTTTTGTTATAATATGCAGAAGAGCGAGTCTTCAGGCCACAGTCTGTTCGAGATAGCCACGGGGCAGCAGCCACTGACCCCGCACACTCTTGCCACACAAGAAAAGGGAAGGCCATTATTCGCCTATCAGTTTGTTCGCGACTTGCACGAGCAAAATGAGTTGGCGAATGCATTCTTACACAAAGCGACAAAGAGAATGAAGAAGTGGGCGGACAAACACCGTCGACGCGCAGGGTTCCAAGTTGGGGACCAAGTGTTGGTGAAGTTATATCCTGGTCGCACAGACATCTTCCGCGGGCGGCACCGCAGACTACTCAGAAAGTATGAGGGACCCTTCACCCTCACAAAGAAGGTGGACAAGCTGGAGTTACCCCAGACTTAAAGGTGCACCCGGTGTTCCACGTGTGCAACCTCAAGCAGTTCCATCCAGATGATGGAGATCCGGAACGCAGTGTGCCATAACGCGCTCCCATCATGCAGAGGGCCCCAGCAGCACAATGGGCCGAGAAACACCTCAGCCAGATCCTTCGCCACAAGGTCAACTACTTGGGACAAGCGAAGAAATACTTGGTGCAGTGGGAGGAAACAACGGAACCAACGTGGGAGCCTGCATTTCGAATGAACAGCCGCTACCCGGCTGAAGTCAGGGCTTACCACGAAACAGATGGCGCCGAAGACGACGCATGATTTGAAGGAGGGAGCATGTTCCCTTGCGACTTACAGTGTACAGTTGCGCTTAGAGTCTGTTTTGCTTTTGTTGAGTCTGATGTAAGCTGCCCGGTTCAGGTGAATCAATACCTCGAAGAGGCAGCCCGTATACTTGAACTGTAATAGCCTGCGAGCAAAATTGTGAATGAAGTAAATGCGTTGAGCTTTCTTTTGTTAACCCTCGTTGTGATTGCTTCTTGTGATTGCAACTTCTCTCCCTCTATTCTCTCTTGCTCTCTTGCACTCTGATTACAAGCTTTCGCGACCGGCAAGCGAGCTGACGAGTAGGCTTGCGGCGGTAAGGAAGGATCATCGCGCCACACTGGCTCATTGAAGTAAATAGGCCCGTGACAACAAGTATGTGTCAATTTTATAGAAATGAAGAATCAACACTTCATTTTTGTGGGAGTGCGAAGTCGTGAGAGAATGCTTCAAAATGGTACAGCAATCAGTTGCCCCGAAATGGAATACCCCAAGTAATCTAAGAGGTTCTGATAGCCTCACATCTCTCATTTGGATGACCAAAAATTCATCTTTGCTCGGCGGTGTTTTGCCCAAGATGCCTTCGATGGCTTGAAGAAAGCCTTAGTGAGGGAGTCAGTGCTGCGACTGCCTGATCATTCGAGACCTTTTGAAGTCCACACTGATGCCTCAGACTTTGCCATTGGCGGAGTTATTATGCAAGATGGTCATCCAATCGCATATGAGAGTCGCAAGCTGAAAGATGCAGAGAGGCGTTACACAGTGCACGAACGTGAGATGACCGCCATTGTGTATTGCCTCAGGACCTGGCGGCACTATCTTTTGGGTGCCGAGTTCGTCGTCAAGACGAACAATGTGGCCACGAGCTATTTTCAGACACAAAAGAAGTTGATGCCTAAACAAGCTCGATGGAAGATGTTTTTGGCCGAGTTCGACTTTGCCTTGGAGTACAAGGTTGGAAAGACCAACGTTGTGGTGGATGCTCTGAGCCGTAGGGCTGAACTGGCAGCTGCACGAGCGGAGTCTTCTGAAGTGCATTTGGAGGGTGCATTGCTGAGCCGCATCCGCGAGGGTACGCAACAGGATCCGACCACACATCACCTTGTTTCTCTGGCGCAGGTAAGGAAGACTCGACAATTTTGGCTAGAGGATGGCCTCCTTGTAACAAAAGGGGGACGCATCTTTGTACCACGGTGGGGAAGCCTTCGCCGAGAGCTACTCAAGGAGTGTCATGATACACTATGGGCCGGCCATCCTGGTCAGGAGCGGACCTTAGCACTCCTTGAGCACGGCTACTATTGGCTGCAGATGAGAGACGACGTTGAGGGGGTATGTGCGGACATGCCTTATCTGCCAGCAAGATAAGGGGACAAACCAGAAGGCTGCCGGTCTCCTTGAGCCTCTACCAATTCCAGAACGTCCTTGGGATAGCATCTCCATGGACTTTATTGTTAGTCTGCCAAAGGTAGAGGGCCTCGGTTCTATTTTGGTTATGGTGGATCGTTTCTCTAAGTATGCCACCTTCATCCCAGCTTCCAAGGAGTGCCCTGCAGAGAAGACTGCAAAGTTGTTCGTAAAGCATGTGGTGAAGCACTAGGGCATACCAAAGAGCATTGTGAGTGATCGCGATGCTCGCTTCACGGGCAAGTTCTGGCGTGAAGTATTTCGACTACTTGGCTCTGAGTTGCTGTTTTCAACAAGCTTCCATCCGCAGACAGATGGACAGACATAGCATATCAACGGGATACTGGAGCAGTACCTTAGGCACTTTGTTAGTGCCAATCAAAAAAATTGGGTGAAGCTCCTTGATGTGACACAGTTTTGTTATAATATGCAGAAAAGCGAGTCTTCAGGCCACAGTCTGTTCGAGATAGCCACGGGGCAGCAGCCACTGACCCCGCACACTCTTGCCACACAAGAAAAGGGAAGGCCATTATTCGCCTATCAGTTTGTTCGCGACTTGCACGAGCAAAATGAGTTGGCGAATGCATTCTTACACAAAGCGACAAAGAGAATGAAGAAGTGGGCGGACAAACACCGTCGACGCGCAGGGTTCCAAGTTGGGGACCAAGTGTTGGTGAAGTTATATCCTGGTCGCACAGACATCTTCCGCGGGCGGCACCGCAGACTACTCAGAAAGTATGAGGGACCCTTCACCCTCACAAAGAAGGTGGACAAGCTGGAGTTACCCCAGACTTAAAGGTGCACCCGGTGTTCCACGTGTGCAACCTCAAGCAGTTCCATCCAGATGATGGAGATCCGGAACGCAGTGTGCCATAACGCGCTCCCATCATGCAGAGGGCCCCAGCAGCACAATGGGCCGAGAAACACCTCAGCCAGATCCTTCGCCACAAGGTCAACTACTTGGGACAAGCGAAGAAATACTTGGTGCAGTGGGAGGAAACAACGGAACCAACGTGGGAGCCTGCATTTCGAATGAACAGCCGCTACCCGGCTGAAGTCAGGGCTTACCACGAAACAGATGGCGCCGAAGACGACGCATGATTTGAAGGAGGGAGCATGTTCCCTTGCGACTTACAGTGTACAGTTGCGCTTAGAGTCTGTTTTGCTTTTGTTGAGTCTGATGTAAGCTGCCCGGTTCAGGTGAATCAATACCTCGAAGAGGCAGCCCGTATACTTGAACTGTAATAGCCTGCGAGCAAAATTGTGAATGAAGTAAATGCGTTGAGCTTTCTTTTGTTAACCCTCGTTGTGATTGCTTCTTGTGATTGCAACTTCTCTCCCTCTATTCTCTCTTGCTCTCTTGCACTCTGATTACAAGCTTTCGCGACCGGCAAGCGAGCTGACGAGTAGGCTTGCGGCGGTAAGGAAGGATCATCGCGCCACACTGGCTCATTGAAGTAAATAGGCCCGTGACAACAAGTATGTGTCAATTTTATAGAAATGAAGAATCAACACTTCATTTTTGTGGGAGTGCGAAGTCGTGAGAGAATGCTTCAAAATGGTACAGCAATCAGTTGCCCCGAAATGGAATACCCCAAGTAATCTAAGAGGTTCTGATAGCCTCACATCTCTCATTTGGATGACCAAAAATTCATCTTTGCTCGGCGGTGTTTTGCCCTTATTTTATGGCGTCGTATACGGCTACAACGAAATAAAAAAACGCATATGGAAGAAAGCATGCCAGACCTTCATTGCTAAGTCTGCCATTGACATGTAAATTCAAATATGCTGTTCTGATTTTTTTTTCCTACAGGACTATTGTCCTCCTGACATCTTGTCTGAAGCAAGTACGAAGGGATGATTATAAAAAAAAGAAAAAGAAACCGTAGAAAGTGATGCCAAAGCTTTTAGGAAGTGAATATGTGACTTATTATAGCAAAAAATATATAATAATATAAAACAAAAGGAAGCAAATGAGCTTTGAGGAAACATACTTCCTATTATTCAGAAAGCGTTCTTCTCACTGTCGAGAAGTGCACCTCCCACCCATGACATTTTACACTTGGAAAGTGCGTTTCCTAACCTGTCTAGGTCTTTTTGGCTTGAATATTAAGTGGAATCACATGGCTAAAAAACAATCACATCTCTAATCAAAGAATCACTTTGCTGACCAAGTTTTTGAGATTATTTTTTCAAAAGTTTTTTTTGTTTTTGATATTTTACAAGGAAAAACCTCAGTTGAGGATATGGCCTACCCAGGGGGCGGAGCTAGCTAGGAATCGCGCACACACACACACACACACATATATATATATATATATATATATATATATATATATATATATATATATATATATATATATATATATATATATATATATATATATGGTGGTTTGTATCTCAAACCCACACCTAACTCCAAATTTGACATCTTTTTTTTTTTAGAATAAAGTGTCCAAATTTGACGTCATTTCCAAATGCAGATCTACAATGTAAGATTTAAATTTGCATTGAGATGGAATTCAAATTAACCACAACTAATTATCATTGGGTTCAGATCGGATTCAAATCATTATTTTTAGTGAGATGTAACTTGGATTTCCCTAAAGTCCAATCTGGTTGCATTTCTTTGCACTTAGGAGGTTTGCTTTTATTTTATTTTTTTCCGGATCCAATTTAACTACGTATAATTTAAATCCAGCTTCAATCTTACCTCCTTGGATGTGCTTTTGAATTCAGGTTTTACTCTGTCATTTTGGATTCAGAATCGGATATGTTATGGTCCAATTTGGATCGGATTCGTTTTCAACCCTTAAAGATAAAAGCTAATGCATCGTTATAAAGTAACCCATAAATAACTTTGAGAGAGAAATTAGATTTGTCATTTCTAAAGAGGTGCTTTAAATGAAAAGCACTAGAAAAAAGGAAAGGAGGGAGAGAGAGAAACGCAAACGCCCCTATGATTGTTGCCTATCTACTGGGGTTGGTTCTACCATTTGGTAGGGAGCTCATAAATGCTCTAGAAAACCTGGAAGAGAGAGAGAGAGAGAGAGTGTAAAACTTACACTACTCTAAAAAGGAAAAAATGTTTTATTACTCAACTCCGGGTGACATAGGGCACACCATTTTGGGCAGTTTTGAGTAGGGTAGTCACAGCCCACCCTAGCCCAATCCCTACTTTGGGGATTTTTTTGGGTCAAGGTGGACGCGTGCCCACCCTAGCCTTTACCTAGCTCAGTCCTTGGGTCCACCCTCAAGCAGTTAAAACTCCTTGGCCACCTCTTTTTGTTCTTTTTTGAAAAGGTTAAGCGGACCCCTACCATAACAACAGCCGTCCCATGTGATAGAGGGATTCGATCCTAGCTAGGCCTTAAGCTTGACACAGGACTCTGCTGTGGTCACCTCTTTGCCAATCAAGGAGCTAGATAACTTAGTCATAATTAATACAAGGGACACTCACTTTGGGTATCCAACTCTTGATATCTTTGAACTTGAACGCCTTAAGTGACCCACTTAGCCAGGTGCATGGAGTCCTTGTGGGCAATTATTTTTAATTTTTAAAAGTTGGGGACAAAATTTTCACAATAAAATCTTTTTTCGAGACAAACTAGCTTCATGGACGACGACTGTGGATGCTAGTGGCGATTAGAAAAAGCTAATTAATTTTATGAAATTTTCACTGAGCTTAGTGACAAAGATCTTCATCATTTATAAGGTCATCACTCCCAACCAAGAGATGGCCTCCCTTAAAGCGTTAATAATTAATTTATGATGGTTAACAGAGATCACAATGGCCTATTTGTTTGACAGCTGATTCTTGTTTCTAGTGGATTTTCTATTTCCAACTTTATTTTTTACAAGTGATTAGGACATAGGACTGTGTCAGTAACAGTGCTTATCCGGCAGATAAGTATCGTATCCGGCAGATAACTATGTGCATCGAGGTCAATAACATCTCCCTCCTTAGATCTCATCTCATCACATCTCATGGATGTGTTTAACATAGTTTATTTGCTAGAAATTATATGTTAGAATGTGTATTTTGAAACAAAATCATGAAATTTTATTACATTGTGAGCCATCGATTTTTTTATGCCTTCGATGATTCATTTTACACATTGCTGTGACATGATTCTGAACCCTTTTTTTAAATTAAATAAACCATGTAAATCGCAATTTTTCGGTCTGATCCGGGTTCGCTTCAGGCGAGCCCATCTTGGTCCGTCACATGTCCGGCCAGTTGACAGACTTAATCCTGTGGAACAAGAGTCCCAGGCGGGAGACTCTCTCAAGTCTCAAGCCATGACACAGGAATACTCCAACTGTATGTTCGTGTCGTGTCCTCCCGCGGATAAAGGACACGAGATAATTTTTTGTTTTTTCATTTTTTACATTGAGTATGGTATATCAGTGGGCGTGACACGAGCGTAAGTTATGGTACCCTTATGAGAGTTCTTAATAAAAAATTCCACAAAAATGGTTTGTCCCGTGTCCTTGTGACATATCTGCTTTTCTTTCGTCTAGAACTCGGGACTTAGTTCGTCCTCCCCCAAGAACTCTGAGTTTCTGGACAACCAAGTTCAAGATTTTTGTCGTGTATATCATGATATTACTCCACTCTCCACAAAAACCCAAAATTATATATGGAATCACGCTCTTGAACTCATGGAATGCCCTGTCATGGTTTCCATGCTTTCGCTATTTCTCTGTGACCCATACAGAGGATTGGTGTTCATCACCATCTTCAGTTACACAAGAATCCAGTAATTATGCGTGCCAAGCCTCAACCGCCTGCCAAGTGTTTGTTAGAATGCCTGAACGAGGCGTTCTGTCTTCAAGCGCTTTGCTTTCCGGGTTTATTTCAGTGTAGTGGGGGTGACGGTGTTGAACTATTTTGCAAGATGGTGAGCAGCAGGGTTCGACTGAATGAGTTTGCTTTGGTTGCTGGTCTAAACGCCTGCGCCCTTGTGTCTTGAAGTGCACTTGGGGTAAGTGTTGCGCGCGCATGCTTTAAAATGTTGTTTTCCATCTGATGTGTCAGTTGGTTGTTCTCTTGTTGATTTATATTCTAAATGTGGGAAGATGGATTGTGCTGAAAGTGTTCTGAAACATGCCATGCCATAATTCTGTACTTTTGAATGCACTGTTTGCTGGGCATGTTCATGTTGGTGATGCCAAGAGAGTATTGGACTTGTTTCGCCAGGTAACAGAGGGAGATCAAATTGAGTAAATTCGTTTTGTGCAATGTTTTGAAGGGATAAGCTTGTTAAGAAGCATAACAGAAAGCAGATTGTTCACTCTTTGGCGGTCAACCGTAGGGATTTTGGTAGATGGTTTTTTGGCGAAGTTACCGTTATTTTTATGCAAAATGTGGTTTATTGGGGGATGCATTTTAGAGCTTTTTGTAGAATTCCACTCCATGATGTTATGTCTTGGGCTTCCAGGATAGCTGTGTTTTGATCATTATGTTTATGTTTATGTTTATGAGGCTGTTGAGACTTTTTGTGACATGAGGAAGACAAGTGCTAGGACTAACCAGTTTAGTGTTGCAAGTCTTGTTAGTGGTGTTACGGATGATACAAGTCATGGTGCTGCTTTCATGCTTACATTACAAAAGTTTGAACTTGACATGGATGTTATGCAAACCACAAACAAACACAAAGCAAACCACAAGATAAAGAGAAGAAGAAAACAAGAGAAGACACAAGATTTAGGCACTCTGGACTACATCAACGGATGAAGGGAGAGCAAACAGTCAACTAGCAAGAAGTGAGGAAATACAATGGCGCGATATGAAGCTCTCAAAACCCTATTCTCTAAAACTCTCACACCCAACTCGAAAAAGTATGTGGCTACATATACGTAAAGGGAACAAAACCTTAACCGGTTACGTATAGAAAAAATACAAAATAGGACAGGTTCATACCATGAGGGTTCGCCCTCGCACCTCCGGTAGAGGTTTTTGTGGTTTGCTTGCAATCCTCATTGAAAAATCCCATTTTCTTCAAAAAGTTTTTTTGGATTGGGTCATGGATTGGAGCGAGACCAGAATTCAAGACACCTACAACAATGGATAATAATACTGTCTGAAATACTTGGATGGTTATATTGGATACATGAAATTTGATGCAGTTAAAGATGGCTGTAGAGTGTAGAGTCATTGATTCGATGGCATGTCATTATTTAGTGTCGTGGATTGCCTTGCCTTCTGGATTTCTAAATATGGCTCTTGTTGTTCGGGACCACCAGGTGCCGCAAGGTGCTCTCCGTAAGCCCGTGACACTTGTGATGGACTTAAATTATACAGTCATTTGCTACTCTTTTTTCTGTTTCTTGATTTTGTATTGATATCGTGATAGATATGAATGGAGTCAGATGGGTATTGTTGATGTTGAATTTTTTTTATTTCTGGAATTTAAGTTAGGTTTGAATATATGAATTGCATTTGAGTTACTGACTTTCAGTGATGGAACTGTATAAATCACTATCTATGTCACATGGGTACGGGTATGGGTATGGAGGGTACGACACGACAATTCTAAAAAATATGAGTATAGGAACACGGCTATATATATATATCACATAAATACAAAATAAACTGAATATAATTTAAATATATATGCTATATCTAAAATATATGTTATATACTGAAAATATAATTATAAATTAAATACAAACTTGTATGTACGAGGGTAAAATAGCGCATCCAGGTGTTGGTGCATGTCGACACGGGTACGGAGGGCAAAATGGAGTGTCTGTGTGACAGAGAATATATATTATATACTGAAAATATGAAGTTATAAACTAAAAATATAATTATAAATTATAAATTAAATACAAACTTGTTTGTATGGAGGGTAAAATGGTGTGTCTCACATGTGTTGACACGGGTATGGAGGGCAAAATGGAGTGTCCGGGTACCATAACTCACTATTGGTTAAAGATTTCATCTGCTGATTCTTGTGACGGACTACTAGATTCCAACAGGATGATGTCCTACAGTTACTCAGTATGGCTTGCTAACGATTTAACAAAACAACCACTTTATGTCCTTTTTAAAGCAGCAAACAAAATCTTCCATTAATTAAAAAATATTGCAAGGTTGGGTAACGAAACAGAAAGGAAGTGAAGAATGATACTCTGCATGAGATGTAAAGTTGTAAACATCCTGCTTGAATGAATGCATAAAATTAAGGACGCAATGGATCAACAGTTCATGTTATTTTAGGAAGAATACAGGATTTTCTGACCGTGTTCCTGTTTGTGGGTTTTGAATGTGTTTAAGATCAACAGTTATCTTTCATGGATCTTCATGGCATCATCAAGGATACTAATCCAGATCCTTGGATCATTTATTCAATAGGCTGCTATTCGATTGATCAAATACAGTAAAGGTAGCTGGGAGATGACAAGAAATGACTAAAAGTTTGGTCATACAATTGCAATCTAAATTGCATAGCATTAGATCTCTCATGTCAATATTGACAATTTGATGTTATACTGGTTGCTTGTATCTTAAGTTTACATTCAATGAATTCTTGAATGATGTAGCCTATGGTACCTGGACACCTCATTTTATCATGTGGACACGCCATTTTACCCTCGGTAAATACAAATTTGTATTCAATTTATAATTTATAATTATATTTTCAATTTATAACTTTATATTTTCAATATATAATATATATTTTAGATATAACATATATATTTAGATTATATTCAGTTTATTTTGAATTTATTCAAACCAAGGGATGTACTTCACCGAGCACAAATGATCATTTATCTTCTACCTATGACAGTCTTAATTCTCATTCTAAAACTAATCCTTTTTGTAATAGGTACAAAAATTGTACATGTGAGTATTTCAAACTTCCATGAACAGACCTATACCTGGGGCTGTCAACAGGTTGGGTACTCAACCCGTCAGGGTATACCTGAACCCACCCAAATAACAAATTGACAGGTTTGGGTTTTTCCAGGTCACTAAAGTGAATTCCTAAACCCGGATCCATATAATTTTAGAAGTTAACTTTCACTAAAAATACATATAAAACACGGGTTGGGCCGGGTTGGTTACCCAGCAAAAGTCATATCCCAAACCTGGCCCACATATTGCTTGAGTTGGCACTTTTTATGCCCATACCCAGAAATTCGGGTTTGGGTCGGGTCACGTACCCGACCCATTGACAGCCCTACCTATATACCACCTTAAGCATGGTTTGTATCTTATTTCTCGTGAAAAATGATCTAGCCCAAGTTGGTTGTTCTTCTCTTAGGCTTCACTATGCCTGCTTTTTCTCCTTTAAATATAGTAACTACTATCATGCCGCTTGTGATAACATTCTGTTTTCTTGTGGTTTTCATGCGCAGCTAGTATCATGCCTGATTGGGAGTCTTATCCTTGCAACTATTGCTGCATTTCCATCAATTGGGTTGTTTGATGATTTGAAATCTTAAGATGGTCGCTAGGTTTGTGTGTGCCATCAATCGCTGTGTCAGGTCATGGGAGAAATTCCACTTTGTTTGGCAGCCAACAGAAGCCCACATTCTAGTCCATTACACCTACACCTCTTCAACTTTGACTTACTTTAGCCTGTATCTAGAACCAGTTTAGCTTTATATTTTAAAAACTCAAGCCGTGTGATGTTTCTCAATTCTAGATCTTAACAAGGTCAGGCTCCGATTGGAAGCAAAATCTTTAGGCATGCCAAAACAACAATCTGGCATTAATCAGAGTTCTCTTTATTTACCCTGTAGAACTGTAAAATTTTCTTAAAGTTCAAAATTTTACAGTTTTCCTGAAATATTCAGTAATTCTCATGTCTCTTGTCATGCAAACTAACAGCTTCGTATGCATTGGCCAAAGTCAATCAGGCGACCTGATATGGTACCTAAGCCATCCAGTAGTCTAGCTAGTATTTTTTTTTTATATGATCAAGCTGAGGGATAACGTGCCTCCTCCTTTGCTCTACTGGTGGCTATACAACCATGCAGTTATTCAATCACCCATACCAGTAGGGTTTGAACTTGCAAAGTCTCATCACATGGTGACTTGCGCAAACTGCTCCTACCAAGCAGACGGAACCCCTGTTTGATGGTATTGCTGGCAACCAAACAGTCTAGTGACACGAAACGTTGAAGAATCTTGACAGGCTTCTCAGGCATGTTGGTGTTTGCCAAAATATGGTTTTGAGAATCTGTGGTGTTGAGGATGGAGTTGCCAAAGACATCCTCTTATGAATGGTGTTGGGGCTGCCAATTCCATTACTAATGCAGTGCTTTGGCAACACCATGCTCTCAAACAGTCAGAGACCATGAGAGCATTGGGGAAACACCAATACACCTCCGATTCAGGGCTTCCTAACAGAGCCTTAGCCAACTTAATTCAACCAAGTCCCCAGAGAGGTGACCCCTAGTTTCATGATATTTAGGCTACTTCTGCTACGGTTAGGACCGGTAATATCCCTGGTAGCAAATGCAACTGGGCCTACTTTGGAATTAGTTTATGTACCAGACATTCAATCCAATCCGAGATCAGATTAATGTTTGGAATATCTACATGCAAAGATATTTAAAAAAACGGAGATTTTATCAATCGACCAGATCCGGATCTGGACCTCATCTTGTCCTGCCTAAGCTAGGGACCTATTGGACCTAGACCTGGGCCTGGTACCAGAACATCCAAGTCAGATCAGGGCATCGATCCAAGACCCAGACCTGGACCTGATACTAGAACATCCAACTCAGTTCAGGGTACCCACCCAAACAGCTCTGGTCCAAGCCTTGCATTAAAATGGAAACACCATTTCCATGTGCTGCCAAAAATTATGGCATTGCAAAAGTGTGGTGTTGGAGATGGAGTTTTTTTTTTTTTTATGAAAGGCAAGCTGGGGTTAGGCAGACTCCTACCAGATACAACGCCCATCCTAAGATTCCAAACCGGACCATCATGGGCGTTTGACCAAGATTTTGTCTAGGGAACACCAAATGCATAAACGCCCATCCCAGCGCCGAGATTCCAAACATGAAGCGAACTCTGTTCCAAATTCTGTGGGTTTATGAAAAGATGGTCCAGCGTTTCGCACTTCCTCCCGCAAAAGACGCAAACCGTTGCCATAGAGAGGCCTAGACGCTGTAACCGGTCTTGGCTTAGAAGGCGATGCTTCAGGGTGATGGCATCCCTAGGGTAATGTTGGGGGCACCAAATAAGATTCCATTTGTGCTGCTGCTGCCGAATTACAGACCATGCATCTTTGGTGGACAGTGAAACATCATTTCTAAATAGAATAGAATCTGAAGCATGAGGATCTATGCCCCTGGATGAGATCTGTATGCCTGCATTATCCAGCATACGTAGAATATGCATGGGAATATCCAAATCCACCTCTTGTTGATGGAAAAAGTACATCCTGTACACACAGAGGATGAAGGAATTTCACTAAGGATCTGGAGACAGGAAAACCCAGGTGCTCAATAAGAGGAGTGGAAGAACACCACGGATCTGTCCAAAATGAGGTCCGACTGGCCGTTACCCACCTTCCATATATATGATCTCCTCACAAATGCTTCATAATCCATGACTACGGCTCTTCCAGGCATATGATCCTTTGGTACCAAATGGAGTTGCCTAAAAGGTATTTATTGACAATGAGATTTACCCACGGGCTAGGTGCCTTTTGGAGAATACCCCCAACCCAGTTTAGCAAGGCATGCTGTATTTTGGTCTCTTAAGGATTTGATCTCCAATCCCCCCTTCCTCTTTGGGAAGGCACACCTTATCCCAAGCAATGACGATGGGAGGAGTCATACCATAGAAACTGTTTCATTAAGGTTTCCAATTGATCCTGAATGGAACTAGGCAAGAGAACATCCAGTAAATAGGAAAGGACGCAATCACATATTGAATAAGAGTGATTTTACCTGCCATAGAAAGCTGTCTGCAACTCCAACTATCATCCACTCTATGAATTTTAACCAGCAGAGGTTCACAGAGACTCTTCTTCGATTTGCCTTTGAATAGAGGGAGGCCAAGGTATTTGATAGGTAGGTCGTCTCTTTGCCATCCACTCACGTTCGAAATAAGGCTGCTACGGAAGTTGAAAGGGATAAACGACTTTCCAGGGGTAACACTCAAGCCTGAATTTGCTTCAAAATCATGAATAATTTTCAAAAAATTTGTCAATGGACTGTTTTTGTCTAGAAGAAGAAACAAAGCATCATCTGCAAACAGGGAATGACTCCATCGGAACTGCTTGACTACAATGGGGAGAAAAAGACCCTCATCAACTGCACGATGAAGTCTACGGCTCAACCTCTTCATGGTTAGAATAAAAAGAAAAGGCGATATAGAATCTCCCTGATGAATCCGTCCACTGCTACTGAAAACTGGCCCAGGTTCTCCATTAATCACCACTACAAACCGCAGAGTAGATATGCAACACATAATACAATGTATCCATCAATATGCAAAAGCCGAAACGATGTAAAGTATCTTCAAGAAAAGACTAGTCCACTCTATTATAGGCTTTAGCACGATCCGTTTTAAAAAAGATGAAAGGAGACTTGCTGTTAGCCATCTAATCAACTAGTTCAGGGCAAGCAAAATACTCTCTCGTGTATTTCTCCCCTTGAGAAAAGCCCTTTGATTTTGAGAGATGATGCGTTGCATGACGGGTGACATCCGATTGACCATTAACTTTGTAATTATTTTGTAAATGAAATTACATAAGCTAATGGGTCAAAACTTAAACAGGGCGTGAGCACCTTAACGAGAATAAGATGAGTGATATTAACACAAGAGAGACGAACCAACATTACTAAGACAAAGGGTCAACCAAGAGCCCGCGAGCAAACAAACAACAAACCTATATCAAGGCCCGAAAACACGAAAGCAAACAGCAAAACATAAAGACAGAAGTCCAAAAAGAATGAAAAGCCTACAAATTCAGCCAGGGTCAAGAGGAAGAGAGGGTGGCTAAAGGCGGTGGAGACCAAGGCAGCAAAGGCGCAAAATTGTGTACACATCAGCCAAGATGCAATGCACAAGCTTATTGAAAACAACCAGAGTTTGACAAAATATCACATTGTTGCGGGTCATGCAAACAACCCACCAGGTAGTGAGGAGCCAAGTTCTCCAGATAAGTCGCTATCTCTTGCAACTACGCACCTACGGCGGGCCCCATAGAAGATCGAGCGCGAAGAAGTCCTGTCGCACATTAACATCAGGTTTGTTTCACATACTCTTGAAGAGATCCACAAAGATGGGGCAGGCCCAAAATAGATGATAGGTGGATTCCTCCACCACATTGCACAGGACGCACAGACTCGAAAGCTGAAAACCCACTCTTTAAGGGAAGCTGTCTGTCTGGACCCGATCATGCAGAATCAACCAAGCTAAGAACCGAGAACGCGGAGTTGGGCCTTTAGCCCATAACAAATGCTCAGGTAGCCAGTCAGCTCCAGGAGGAAGAAGAGACTAATAAATAGATTTGGTGCAGAAAGCGCCGATAGGTGCAATTGCCCGATGCAAAAGCTGGGAGGCAGGGTTGGGATCACCCTCATTCATGAGGATGAAAGACATAGCTTTAAGCTACATGCGACGCAGCTGCGAAGTAGGAAGCCTGTGATGATGACGATAAAAAAAGAACGACTCAAGAGAGTCATACTTAGCATGCAATAAGGGAGCACACGAATTTCCAGGACGGTGCGCCATCCAGCATTGCTTCATGACGAGAGCAATACCTCTAAGTCTCAGAGCAAGAATTTCGAGACCCGCCATATACCTAGGGTGCAACAGAGAATTTCAACCCACCAGATGACGCTTAGTCTGAGGATGACAACCAGACTAGAGGAAATCTACCATCAAACAGGAGAATTTCTTCTCCACGCCCGAGGGCATCAAGAACATAGACATAAGGAAAACTGGGATAGAGGGTAAGACGTGCTTGATGAGGGTAAGCCTACCTGAGATGGAAAGGTAGGAAGCCTTCCAAGAGAAAATTTTGGTATGTACTTTTTGAAGAGTGGCATTTCAAGCGGTTGAGGGGATGCACATTAGTTGCAAAGGGAGACCCAGCTAGGAAATTAGAGGATCCGAAATAGCGCAACAAAAAATTTGCTGCCCAATGGCCAGCAACGAAGGGGGGGGGGGCATTAAACATGGACATGCAACATTTACTGTCGTTCAGAGATAAAACTCGACAGAGAGAAAAAACTGAAGGATGAGCTTAAATCTCAATATTTGTTGCACGAAGGCGCGGCCGAAAAAGATCATATCGTCAGCGTAGGTGAGAATATGACATGGGAATTCTTGGATGCCGAGAGGATCAATAAAGCCAGAATTTGCAGCCCTCTTGAACAAAACTACGAGGCCCTCAACAACGGTGTGAAATAACAAAGGAGTTTACCTTTAGTAAATAAGTCTTTAATGGCCAAACAAATGTCCTTACCTACCATGAACCAGAAAGAGGTGAAGAAACTACCTGAAAAACCGTCAGGACCAGGGGCACTATCACCATCCAATTTAAATACCGATTTAGCTATATCGTCATCTGTGACCCCCTTCAGAAGGTTTATATTCTCCTCAAGCTTCACACTCGACTCTAAAAGACCATCAAAGTTGCTAGGGGACACATTGGATTGCGTAAAAAGCAAAGCAAAAAAATTCAAGGCCTCACTGAATATAGATTCTCTATCAGAAACACAAGTGCCATCCTTTTTTTTTGTAACCAATGGATTTGCTTCCGTTGCATGTTCCTGCTCGTCATAAGATGGAAAAAGTGGGAATTATGATCACCCGCTTGGAGCCATCTGCAGCGGGACTTCTGACGCCAATCAGATTCGTCTATACGAAGTATATCTGCCAATTCATCTATCAGGATGGTTGGCAGGCTACCAACGTTCACCTGATGTTGCAAATTAGATATTTCTACCGCAATTTGGCCCTTCCTGCCTTGTAGACTCCATATCGCTTGTTTTTTCCACTCCCTGATTGATCGTCTAACAACAGACAACTTGGTCACCACTCGGTATATAGGGCACCCCTGTACCCGAGTAGACCAAGCCCTCTGCACCACCTCATGGCACTCCAGGAGGGATGTCCATAAAGAAAAAACTTGAAGGGACGCAGAACAATAAAGCGGTGATTGGCAGACAACATCAAAGCATTGTGATCAGAAATAGACTTGGGAAGGCCTGCCAAGATGCTGGAAACTTCAAAAGCCATAGATCATTAATGAAGCAACAGTGGAGTTTACTAGCTCGAAAATGCATGGTGACCATGTTGCTTATTATGCTAAGTAAAACAACATGAGGGATCGTCCACCTCCATAAGACTTGCCATATGGATAGCTCGATTGAACTCATCTGCACCAACATGGTGCACTGAAGAGCCTAATCGTTCCGTACTCGATCAAATGACATTCCAATCCCCCATAATTTACCAAGTGAGTCAACTTGGTGCTGATAAATAGAATGCCAAAGGAGACGACGCTCAACATAACTATTACTTCCATAAATTCCTGACATAAGAACAATATCAGCGCCATCATCAACTAGCACTGTCATCAACTGCGAAGAACTCCACAAAACCTCAATAGAAACTCGGTTCATATTCGAGAGACAAATAATTCTGCTAGAAGGGCAATGCTCAAAATTTGCCGTTAAGTTAGAATTGTGGAAGTTTGATCGAATAGACTGCATAGAATCAAGAGATATCTTTGCCTCCAATAAGAACACCACATCCGGGTGGTGACAACTCAAAGTTTAAGCTATATGGCAGAGTGTCCAAGACGGCCCCAAATAGAGGACGTTCCAGCTAATCACCTTCATTAATAACCTTTGTGCTGGAATCGTCCGCAGCCATCCTACTGGCTTCTTTACAACAAACTACAATGTTCATTATCTCTGAAAGAGGACCACTGGTCTCACCTAAAGACGAGTCTGAAGCAGTGGCGTTGCACGCAGACGCAACACTCCTTCGTAACAGGCGTTCCGCCCTGACAGTGGTTCGAGCCGAACCAACCTCACCCCATGGGACTCTCACATATTCAAAAGCTAGAGCTTTGTGGCATCGTTGAGTTTTGCTAGCAGCACCAGATGGTATCGCATGATTGGAGTCAACACAGGAATGAAGGAGGTTCTCTGTCGACTTCCCAGATATCGCCTAGAACCGGAAACCCTGCCCAGGAATTGTAGAAGCGAGAGAATTGATAATGTTGACCCAAAAACTATATTTTTCTAAAATGACCTACCTTTATTTTTGAGTTTTTTCTGGTTTGGATCATACTTGACCCGCTCTATTGGACCCATGTTAATATAGATTTGGACCTAGTCCAGGATCCATATTGACTAGGATCCCATCTAGGTTGAAATCCAATTGAATTTTTAGATATGAATTTGGATCATGGATCCAATCTGAATCCATAATCCATTCATGTTATTTTAAAATTAAAATAAATTTAAAGTTTAAAAACAAACATTTACTTTTAAGACTAAGGATGAGGTAGAGTTATACGTGAGGTAGAACTCTATCCCATATGGACACTTAGAAGGGGGTGTCCCCCCTAAAATATTTCAAGGATAAAAATAATAATAAAATAAAATATTAAAAATTTAAAAGAGATAAGGGAGTTAGATGTAGAGTTCTACACATAGTAGAACTCTACCCTTAAAGATGATCTATAAGAGGGCATCACCCCCCCCCTCTAGAGCTTCATTATATTATTTAAAGAGGCTAGAGCTCCTCTCTCTAGAAATCATTGAGAGAGAGAGAGAGAGAGAGAGAGAGAGAGAGAGAGAGAGAGAGAGAGAGAGAGAGAGAGTGTAGAAGAACAAGCATCCATCATTTTTTCATCCTCTAGTCTTTTTCAATCTTTTGAATCAAGGTACAAATTTTTCTCTTAATCTACACAGGAAATGGATTAGTATAAATCGATTCGAGTATGAGTTTATAGAGCTAAAAAAGAAAAATCTAATATATATACAAATATATACATATATTTTTAGGTTTGCCGATTTTTATAAATCTGATTAATATATGTATAGATTTCAGTTTTTTTTATTTCATGCTCATGCATCCAAAATACATATTTATATTTTTTGTTCTGCCAATTTCGTGTTCATGCATCTGAAACATGCTTTCTTTTACTCTTCCGATTTCATTGCATGAACATGATATGATTATTTTATGTTTTGCCGATATCATGAGCATGAATCCTCTATGTATTTAAAAAAATCAGCGTGTTAATTTCATGAGTTGAATCATATATTTTTATTCATTTCAAATAGTTGATCATGTATTAAAAATATGATATATATATATATATATATATATCAGGTTGTAGACCAAGTATTTGATCTGGACAATCATGTTCTACATGTCTGCTGATCATATATATGATATCGACAGATTAGATCAATACTTATACATGTATTTCTGATCAGCCGATTCACGTACATGAATATGATCATGTAGATGCTCTAAATATATTGGATCAACACTTATACATGTATTTCTGATTTATCAATTCATGTACATGAAACTAATCATGTACATGTAACACCCTGACCTGGGACCTCGAGAGTCCGAGTTTGATTGATATTACTTCTCAAAGGGAATAGTTTAAAGTTCACACAGAGAAACATGGTTAAAAATTATTTTTTTCTTTATTCTTATTTCAATAACTCACTTTCTTTATAATGTTTATCATTCATAACAAAAGCAAATGACAAATACATTATTGTTCAATGACATAAAAATAAAAACTATCAAATGCTCTATCGAATAAGGAGTTGATTAGGTTCTGTCTTGCTATTGTGTCTGCAACCTACAGTTGTAATTAAACATGGAGGTGAGTCTACAACACAGTAAGAAATAATTATAAGCAAATAAATACTTAAACTTACAACTGTAGTGGGCTTTAAGCCCCAAGTCTTAGTTTAGTTTTCAACACACCACACAAGTTTGTATATTTTAATTACATTCATTATCTTTCTTAAATACTCTCTCACAATAAACTATCACTAGGTCGGCCATACCAGTCATAGTCGTCTATGGGCATAGCAACTCGCGTAGAATACCCCAATTCTACATGTTGGCCAGACAATGAACTATATACTCTCAGTAGTCCCCGAACTACCAGGCACTGTAGTAAAACCACCACGGAGACCCTACCAGTAGCTAGCCAGGAGGTCAGCCTTTCAATCACGGTATGGTTTATGCTACATTAACCATGATGGTTGTCAACCATCCATGGTCCTCAAGAGTCTCAAACACTTTGTGAGTGTAACCCTAAGTCATAAACTAAGTTTAACACGTTAAACCACATTTTTAAACTTGTAATTCACTCGTTCCCTCACGATTGATGTTGTAAACTGATCATGACAGATTTCATTCTTTGATCTCATGATGACATTAAGACACACACTATCTCATATTAAACATGCAATGATGTGGTGTCTCCATATCATTAAATCACCGGTGGCCCAATCTCCATGATGGCTGCATTCTGGCCGCGAACCAGGTAGCTCTTACCACAGGTTGTCACTTTCAGAATTTCAGGGATCATGCATGCTGATATCAAAATATTTATTCATATAATATGAATAGAATAAATGAGACTCCAATCTAAACATAATCTCATCATAATACATCTTATCAGTAATCACACAGACATGCTATCACAACATAACCTCTTTCTAATATGCATGACATACCATAACAACATGTCTATCACAATAAACATGAATATGAAATCATCTCATAATGTCAAGCATGATAGTTTTTATGCATGTCTTATTCTCACTCAAAAGTTATCATGTTAATCATATTAATTCATAATATTATAATAACATGCAATGTAAAATTGTTCATTTATATCTAAAATTACTTATAATTTCTTACCTCAAATGTGAATACTGTGCTCTAGTTGAAATTAAGACTCAAAATATTCGGTAGTAGAATCTGATCATTACATAAGCATACTCACATCAATGTACAAAACTTCTTACAGAATTACCAAAATACCCCTCCCAAACTGACTCATTAAACCTCACTTTTTGGGTCGCTACTTTAACCAAAAGTAATAGACAAGTAGATTCCTTTCTTCGATACGAGTCTAACACACCAAACCTCACTCAATTCTGAGTTCAAGGTGCAAAGTTATGTCCATTTTACCAAAATAGATTTCGGGTACCCAAAAGGGTATTTTGGTCATTTCTATTTTTTATACAGTTCTAAAATAACTCACAACCCAATCCAGATCTATTTGTGATCTGGATCCAACATTGTTAAATTGGATCCAGATCCATTACTCTTTTGGATCCAGAACAATTTGACAGGATCGAGACCTAATTCCGATATGGATCCAAGAGTGATCCAATCAGATCCAAAATAGTCAGTTTGGATTCAAATTTGGTTTGGTCTAGATCAAACTGGATTCGAACTAAGAACCGAGACCTAGTCAGACCGAACTACTTTGATCTGACTCGGGTTGATCCAAACTGGTGCAGACTAAACCGACTCCACATGAACCGGTTCAACCTGAATCGGTTCAATCAGAACCGGTTCAACCAACAAATTATTTTAAACTTGGTTTGACCCAAACCCGAGTTTGGTCTGTCTCGATCTTGAATTTTTTTTAAGCTGTCTCGGTTTGGGCACGACCGAGATCGACCCGTTTCGGTCCGGGTTGCACCCGGACTGACCCAGTCCCCTTGATAAAAACCCTAACAGGGGGGGGGGGGGGGGGGGCAGAAGGGCATCACCGCTTCACCTCTGTCAGAGAGGGGCCAATCGTCATAGTCGACCCTCTCTATACCTTTTTGCGGCAGAGGGGCCAACCATCGGCGTCGGTCGACACCCCCCCCCCTCCCTCTCTCATATCCTTTTTCTTTATTTTTTTTCGTTTAACAGGAACTCGTCGGCAGCCATGGCTGCCAGCCCCCTTTGCGTAGAAAAGAAAGGAAAAATGAAGAAGAAGAAGCAAAGAAAGAAGAAAAAAAAGTAAAGGTTACCTTGCTACCGACGTCAGAATCTGGTAAGCTGCCTCTCTCTCACTCTCTCTGTCGTTCTCTATGTCTCTCCCTCTGTCGCTCGTTTGAGGTGCAGTGGAGAGGGTTGCGTGAGGGCTTTTATAGCTCTCACGCAGGGTGAGGATAACCCTCACCCTCCCACAAATTGTGGGGGGTGAGGTTTATCCTCACCCCCTCTCGTAAACGCGATTTTCCCAAAAAGGGAAACCATCATTTTTTTTTATGTTTATCCCCTCCGACGAAATCGTCGGAGGGGGCTACAGTACATGAATCTGATCAACACACTTATTTTTTGTTTGTCGATTCATGTACGTAAAGCTGATCATGTATATGAATCTGATCAACATGCTTTTATATTTCTAATTTGTCGATTCATGTACATGAAGCTAATCGTGTGTATGAATCTGATCAGGTCTCACATATATATATTTTTTTAATCAATTAACGTATATGAATATGACTAGCACTTAAATATTTTCTGTTGGTCGTCTCAAGTACATGAAGTTGTTCATGTACCTGAAGTTGGTCGCGTACATGAAGCTCATCAGCATAAATAATTTTTATTGGCCAACTTATGTACATAAATCTGACCAACACTTAAATATTTTATGTTGGCCAACTCATGTACATGAATCTGACTAGCACTTAAATATTTTTTGTTGGCCGATTTATGTACATGAGGTTACTTATGTACGTGAATCTGACCAAACACTTTAATATTTTCTATTGGCTGACTCATGTACATGAAGTTGTTCATGCACATGAATCTGATAAACACTTAAATATTTTATATTGGTTGACTCATATACATGAAGTTGTTCATGTACATGAATCTGACCAACACTTAAATATTTTTTGTTGGCCGACTCATGTACATGAAGTTGAATCTGATTAGCATACTTAAAATTATTTCTGCTTAGCCGATTCATGTACATAAAGCTGATCATGTATACAAATATGATAAGCATACTTAGATTTATTTTTGCTTAGTCGATTGATGTATATGAAGTTGATCATATACATGAATATGATTAGCATACTTGTATGTTTTCTGCTTAGCCGATTTATGAACATGAACCTAATCATGTACACGAATCTGATCAGCACTTGTATATTTTATAATCAGTCAGTTTATGTACATGAATTTGATCATGTACATGAATATGATCAGCACACAGATATATTTTTTATTAGTTGATTCATGTACATGAAGTTGATAGTGTACATAAATCTGATTAGAACTCATATATAGCTTACTGCCAGCTGATTCATGTATATGAAGCTGATCGTGGATAGTTTGCAGTCAGCTGATCATGTACGTGAATTTGATCAGAAATTATATACCTATTGTTGTTAGCCGATTCGTATACATGAAGTTGATCATGTACATGAATCTGATCAGAATATATATTTTCTGATTAGGTACATAAATCTGGTCCTAAACAGATCCATTTGCAATTTTTGTAGTATAGTGATGAATCTGAATTATAAATAAATGTTTGCATGACAATGATCATATGCATAAATCAAATCTTGTGTAGAGCATTTGCATGTTTGTTAATCATATGCATAAAGTTGATCATGAATGGTATGGTCCCCAAGCTTCCTACATGCATGTGTATCTGCATTCTTTGTGTTATGAATGTGCATTATGAACATAAATTGTGAAACTGTGTGCTTATGTTCGCTAAAATTTTATAATTCACATAAATCACTTTTTGAGTTTATGTTAGTGGTTATGTGTGAACTACTCTGGGCCTATGTAGGCCAGGAGCATATGTTGCTCCAATGTTATTAAATTGTTTATGCATTGTAAAATAATTTATGAAAATTATTGTTTTTTTTAAATTAATTGCACTATTAGTTATGAGGGCCAGAGCTCAAAATTGTTGTTGCATGTGGATTTACAAAACGGTTCTTATGTAAAGAACTTGAAATTGATTTAAATGGTTAAAGTGACCGAAATAGTATAATTAAGCTCTTCCTTGATGTCTCTTTTACAATGTAAGAACCTTGGATGACAAACATTGGAGACCGTGAGGATACTTAAACTCTGTATGTAATTGTGTCTCTAAAACTCGATGTGAGGTTTACATTCCTGACCACAGTTTTATGAAGCTTTCAATCACTTTAGTTGGGGATGGTGTTGTTGACTCAACTGTAGTTATTGGTATACCAAGAAAGTGATGTCAATGGCTGAGGATTTCCATTAATGTCTCGATATTAGGTGAGGATTCCTAATATTCTGATGAAAGGTGAAGATTTTTTATATCGGTCGAAGAACAAGTGTAGAACCCATTAATTAAAATATAAATTGTGTATTAAGCTTTAACTAGGAACTAACTTGAACATCGAGAATTATGCTTGTTTTTAGTATCCCCAGGTTTAAGGAAAAATAGAAATTTAATTTGTGTGCATTTAATAGAGACATGCACGTAAAAACAACTCTGATAAATAACTTGATTTATATGCATTGAATCATGCATCTTTTACTGTTCAATATTAGTTCTATGTATTTTTGCATACTTGATTTGGCATGATAATTATTCAATACTTGATTGATAATTTAATTATGGTAAGTTATTGCTTGTGATTTTCTCTTAAATATATGCATGAGTTAATTTATATTATTTTCTTTACTATTAGATTTTTAGAGGAATTCTTATGAAGACTTCGGTTTTTACCTATTTTCTAAAATTATTTTATAGACACAAATGCTCAGTGAGGCATAGAACTGGCTGGCTAGAGGACTCGATGCTTGTAACTGAGTGCTTGGGTTCTGACTTATGCGCAAGATTTTTGAGAGAGTCAATTTTTATAGTTTGACATTCAACTTATTGATTAATTAATAAAGTTCAATTTATTACTTCTAATTGATTTCATGCATGTAATGGTTTGGGGAATTGATATATTAAATTTGTGATGTACCCCTGATGCTTGAGAGGTTTTCTGTAATTGTTTAAAAATAAAAAAAATCACTATTTTTTTAGAGTTAGTTGGGGGTGGAAGAGAAAATTGAGGATGAGGGACTCAAGCATTGCTGAGACTGCCCTCATCAGCTGAGGAACGATTATTTGTTGATATGGCATGGGTCTAACACAGACGCTTCGAAAGGACCATATTCGTGGAAGTGTGCACTAGTAGATAGTTACCCAACGTCTCTAATAGATCCCTGCTCATCAGAATATTATCTGGCCGGTGTGCATCATTGTCAGACACAATCATTTGACGGTCACCAGAAGCTGTAACTAACTTCTTACCATTCTTCACAGCCTAATTCATAGACGTTCGATCAGATTTTTCGGAGGAGACAACAATAAGTGTCAAAAAATTTGGCGAGGGACTTGGCGTATCCACCTCCATGCCTGAAACATGCTCAAGGCCCGAGGCCTTAGAGCCTTTATCCGGCTTTGCATCCGTCACAAGATCATTCAGGTCATCATTGTTGAGGGCCGAGAAGCGATTCTCTTGCTTTGGCTTGGAAGCCTGATTCTGTGTAGGCTTTGAATGACTATGCATCTTCACTTCCTTTCATTCGTCCTTAGGGTTATTATCATTGCACACCAGGGACGAACGCGGTTCGGCAGGACAACAAATAGTAGAATGGTTAATTGAACCACAGTTAGGACAAAATTTAATCTGTTATTTGTAGATGATTTCCTGAGAAAAGGATCTATGATTTAAGATTGAGATGTCAATCTTCGACTTTGGGCTAAAGTTTAGGACAAAAACACAGATGTGTGCGAACACACAATGTTCTATAGCTTTCTTATGGCTGTCAACTTTGCAGAGACAACGTTGCATATACACAATAATTCACTCAAAAACATCAGAAGTCCAACATTTTGCTGATAGACCAGGGAGACGTATCCACAACGGGACCCTATTTGAAGGTTGCAACTTTAAATTCATGCCAGGATGCCATTGATGGGCCGCCAAAGTCCGACCATCCACCCGCCAGTGACCTCCATGAAGAATACGGGTGAACTCATCCATATTATTGAGCCGAATCAGGAAGAGTCCATGATTCAAGGATGAAAACTTGATGGGGCTTGCAAACTTCACCAAAGTATGAAGTTCTTGAAAAGTGTTGAGCTGTGCGTGATTATAGGAGCCATCCGTTAGGAAGGATATCTCAATATGGATGCTTATCGGAGGTTGGAGGAGTTGCTAATTTGTTGGAATTTATTTCCTTCTTTATCTCTTCTTCCCCCTATTTATTTTGATGATTGTAACCTTGAAGATATAATAAAATTCTTCTGGAGAGTGGCTTCGTTTAGTCGTGGATGTAGGCTACCATAGCCGAACCACGTTACTTTTGTGTTCTTGTTTGTTCTTTTTCTCTTTGTAACATGGTATCAGAGCATCTCTCATTATCAGCCTCTTCGTGATCTGTTATTGTGGTGGACCTCTGCTGCACCTGTGAAGTTGTAGCACTCTCATTTTTCTGGTTCAACGTCTGCTAAGATCAAGCCAAAATCATGTTCAGTCTCTTTCCGACGTCATCTGTGCTAGCAAGATCGTCTATTTGGTCTTCTAAAATCAGGCTCCTTGCATCTTGTTATTTTTTCTGCAGCACTTGTTTGTTCATTTTTTCTCAAGGTCTGTCATGGCCGACGCTGCTAGCCACAGTGGTTTTTCACAACATCCAACCAGTAATGATTCAGTATGTCTCATTTTCACGATTATGCTAATCCTGCAATGAAAATTACTACAATCCCCTTGAATGGATTCAATTATCTTTCTTGGTCTAAATCTGCCATGTTATTCATGAGTGGAAAATCTAAGTTGGGTCACATTATGGGTCAAACTCCTCAACCTTCTGTCGATGATCCAAAGCTAAGTGAATGGATATCAACATACCACATGATCATGGTGTTGCTTCTAAACTCAATGGATCAAAAATTTTCAGACGGGTTTCTATTTTTAAAATCCACCAAGGTTGTTTGGGATGCAACTAAAGACATTTATGGTGAGCAGTTTAATGTTGCTCGACGTTATCAATTAGACATACAAATTAGGGATCATAAACCGGAAGACAAACCATTTAGTGAATATATTGGATCTTTAAGAGCGATGTGAGATGAATTGGACTCATACACGCCTGTCGCGATTGATCCAGCTACTATCACCAAGTGGCGGGAACAAGAAAAAATATTTCAAATGCTTGCTGGCTTACGCCCAAAATATGAGCATTTACAGAGCCAAATCTTGATGACTCCTGAGCTACCCTCTTTAAGCACTGCATGCTCCATTGTTATGAGAGAAGAATGTAGACAAAAGGTTATGAACATATCTCTGAAAGAATGAGAGAATTAATCTGCTTTGTTGGCAAGCGGTAGAGAGAATATCCACTCCTCATCAACTAGTGAGACACAACGCAAAGTGAATAAAGTCAACATACCCACTTAGATGTTCTGCACCTACTGCAAAAAGGAAAATCATACCAAAGATAAATGTTAGAAGTTAAATAAGAAATACCAGTTCCAGAATTCCAAACCCAAGAATGCATATGATGCCGTGAAAAGTATCGAAGAAGAACCGTCATTCACCATTGAGAAACTAACTCAAATTCTAAATGAGTTCTCTAAACGGAGTATTGCGGCCACCACCATAAAAGATGACACTGTAGGCACTTCCTCTCTGGCTTTTCTCTCTTTTATCAATCAGTCAAGTTGGATTGTTGATACTGGGGCGTCAGATCATATGTCAAGTTCAACACTTGGCATGATAAATTTGAAGACATCTGATAAAATGGTGACCATTGCTAATGGTACTAAAGTCAATGTTGAAGGAGAGGGAATTGTTCCTTTCTTTCACTTAACTAACAAAAGCAAAGTGTTTTTTATGCCTTAACCTACCTTCAATCTTTTATCAGTCAGTCAGATTACCAGAACTCACAATTGTGATGTTATTTTTTCCCCATCTAAGGTGATTTTTCGGGATCGGGCGACCGAGAAGACGATTGGTGAAGGAGTTGAACACAATGGTTTATATGTGCTGCAACATGCGTCTACTACACTTAGCGCTTCTTCAAAAGAATTGGAGTAAAATGGCACGTGCGCTTAGGTCATCCCTCAAGTCAAACATTATCCAACATATTTTGTGATTTACATGTTGATTGTAACCAGTGTGTGATGTTTGTCAATTTTCTAAGTTTACTAGACTATCATTTGAATCTTCTGAAACTAAGTCGCTTCATGCTTTTGATTTGGTGCATTTCGACGTTTGGGGCTCTGCACATGTCACTTCCTACAATGGTTTTAAGTACTTTGTGACATTTATTGATGACTTTTCCAAAACTACTTGGGTATATCTTCTCAAGTCAAAGGATGAAGTATTTTCTCAATTTCAAAGGTTCTATAATATGGTGTTCACTCAGTTTGAAACAAAAAATAAAAGTTTTAAGAACCGACAATGGGAAAGAGTATGTGAATCAACTCTTTTATGATTTTCGTCATACTCAAGGGATCAAACATGAGACAACCTGTGTAAGTACTTCTCAACAGAATGGAGTGGCTGGACGTAAAAATCGTTATCTCCTTGAAGTTACTCGAGCTCTTCTTTTTCAAATCCATGTTCCTATTGAATTCTGGAATGAAGTTGTTTGCACAACCAATTATCTTATAAATAGGCTACCCACTAGTGTTCTAAATCATAAATCTCCTATAGAAGTTCTCAAAGGAAAGAAACACTCTCTCAAGCATTTGAGGGTTTTTGGAAGCACAACATTTGTTTGGCAGCATCCTCAAAATAGACATAAACTTGATCATAGGCCCATCAAATGCATTTTCTTGAGTTATTCTCCTTTCCAAAAGGGATACAAATGTTATGACTATTCGGCCAAGCAGATATACATTTCTCGTGATGTAAGATTTATAGAGGATCAACCTTACTTTGATAATGATTTCAATCGGCCCACTTAAACGTCTGTATCCGATCATAAGCTGCCTATTGTGTGGTTTGATTCTGCTTTAACAAAATCTACAACTTCAGAGTCAGACACAGAGGATCAACTTCAGGGGGAGCATGATTCTCATGATGAGCAAGAGCAAAATCTTCATGTCCAAAATCAAGAAGAAGTCATTTAGTGATGATCCACTCGTGAAGTTCATCCTCCATGTCGACTCCAAGATTATGTGTTATTCTAGACAACTCAACATCCGATTCAAGCTCATGTTTCCTATGAGCATCTTCCAAAAGGTTATGTCGTGTTTCTGTTAAGCATTTCTTAACATAAAGAGCCAGAATTGTTTGAAGAAGCCAACAAGTCCCTTGAGTGGAAAAAGGCTATGGAAGAAGAGCTTTAAGCTTTAAAAAATAACAAAACATGAACGATTGTTTCTTTACCCCCAAATAAGAAACCGGTAAGTTGCAAATGGGTATACAAACTCAAGTATAATAGTGATGGCTCGTTAGAACGCCGCAAAGCTCATCTGATAGCCCGAGGTTTCACTCAAACCCAAGGAATTGACTATACCGAGACATTCGCTCCCATGGCTAAGATGAATACCTTAAGGATTCTGTTATCAATGGCAAGTAACCTTGAGTGGGACATGTTTCAATTAGATGTAAAAAATACTTTTTTGCAGGGTGATCTTATAGAAGAAGTATACATGCAGTTGCCGCCAGGTCTTGACAACAAGGATCCAACGTTGGTTTGCAAGCTTGAAAAATCCATTTATGGATTGAAATAGTCACCTCGTGCCTGGTATGAAAAATTGAGCGCAGCTCTTCTAAATTATGGTTTCTTAAAAAGTCTTTCTGACAACTCATTATTTACATGGAAAAGAGAAAATAAGATTGTTTTTATATTAGTATATGTAGACGATATTATTATAACTGGCAATGTTGCTTAAAAGATCATACAACTCAAGACTTATCTTCAAAAAACCTTTGATATTAAGGACTTAGGCATTCTTCAGTATTTCTTGGGAATTGAAGTAGGACATTTCAACAAGGGGCTATATCTCTCACAAAGAAAGTATGCTCTTGATTTGCTGCGTGAAACAAGGAAAATTGGAGTCAAGGTTGTAAGTCTACCAATTGAGATAAAACATAATTTAGATAAGGCTATCGATGAATTGGTAGATGACGTGAAACAATACCAAAGATTGGTTGGAAAATTGATTTATCTAACTGTTACCCGTCCATATATTACCTATGTTGTTAGCGAAGTAAGCAAATACATGCAAGCTCCTCGGGTGTCTCATCTGAATGCAGTAAATCAAATTCTCAAATACATCAAGAAAGCTCCAGGCCAAGGCATTTGTATGAGAAGAAATGGTCATTACAATATTAAGGCTTTTGCAGATGCTGATTGGGCAGGAGATAGCATAAATAGAAGGTCTACAACTGGTTTTTGTGTCACATTTGGGGGAAACATGGTTTTATGGTAGAGTAAAAAGCAAAAAGTCGTATCTCATTCCAGCGCGGAGGCTGAATACAGAGCCATGTCCACAGTGACATAAGAAATTATGTGAACTAAAGTTGTTCTCAAGGATATGGGTTTCAAAATTAAGCAGCCAGTCACGTTGCATTGTGATAATCAAGCTGCCATACATATATCAGCAAACCCTGTATTTCATGAAAGAACAAAACATATTGAAGTTGATTGCCATTATGTTTGAGAAAATGTTCAAAGCGGTGAAATCTCAACTGTTTACACAAAAAGTGAAGATCAAGCTGCTAATATCTTTACAAAGGCTGTTGTCGGATCACGCCTCAATTATATTCTAGACAAGCTGGGAGCGATGAACATATATCACCCCAGCTTGAGGGGAAGTGTTGAGTTGTGCGTGATTATAGGAGCCAGATCCGTTAGGAAGGATATCTCAATATGGATGCTTATCGAAGGTTGGAGGAGTTGTTATTTTGTTGGGATTTATTTCCTTCTTTATCTCTTCCTCCCCCTATTTATTTTGATGATTGTAACCTTGAAGATATAATAAAATTCTTTTAGAGAGTGACTCCATTTAGTCGTGGATGTACATAGGCTACCATAGCCGAACCACGTTACTTCTGTGTTCTTGTTTGTTCTTTTTCTCTTTGTAACAAAAAGCATAACGGGGTTCCCAACCGAAAAACCTGCCAACAAAGTCTATTGGAAAGGGGGCATCATCTCGTCATGCCTTTCCGTCTGAATCTCTAGGCGCAAAGAATCTCCATGCTCGCCTTCCACGAAATATCTGAGTTCATGGAACCGTCCACCACACTATCCCAGGAATAAAATGAGGTGCACCTTTAACAATATTGAAAACTTAGGTGTGCTTTTGAATATCCCCAAAACATGGGTAAGTTTGTGTCCAAAATCGAGAATTTACCATGTCCTTTGACCTGAATAAGATTCCATTGACAGCAAAAGCCATCTTTCAGGTCAAATGCCCACATGCAAATATCAGAACTATGGTTATCCTTAATTAGCTATTTACCGTGCCCTCGAGTCTCCACTGTGGACCTATATTCAAATAACAACGGTTAAAAGCCCAGATACAGAAGATATCTTTTTTCGAAAAAGATATCAAAAGCTAATGTTACTCTTTAGCATGAAATTTAGAGATCAAAATTTTCTAAATAAAAATGTCAAGGTATAACGTCTCTCTCTCCACTAAGTGAAAATGTGACCAGTTTGAAGCACCATATCATATCACAACATGCATTTTTTCCATGTCGAAATACTAAAAAGGAATAAAAAAATTATTTGCCACCAAGTAAAACTTAGGGGTTGCCCTTACCCGGCCACCATACAGCTTTAACACAACCGCAATTTGCAACAAGAGTTATTGGATGAGGCTTGGAGTTCGGTTCTGCTCATCCCTATATCACCCTCCATCTTCGTTCTTCTCTTATGATGCAAGTTGTTTTAATCAAATCTGACCCTATAATTGGACTGGTCGATTTAATAAGAATCGACCCTCGAACTAAAAAAATATGAGAATGATGTAGATAACATCTATGAAGCTCAATTTGATCAAAAACATTGTGCATCAATGAAATCTCAAGGAGGGGTATGAAAATGGGGGTGACTTTGGGGATGAGTGAGACATATTTGGGCATGATGGTGATTGAAGCAAAGTACTGGAGCCCCAAAATGCCACACATGTCGGCCATGCAGGTCATTAACATTCTTCATAAGCTGCTAAGCATACGTACGAGCAATAAATTTAGCAGCAATTTTCTCTCGAAATGTTAAATAAAAAACATTTTTTGAAAAATTGCTCATATCGTTGGACATCGCAGCAATTCTCTCCAAAAAGATCTCCAAACATACCATTGATTTAGAAAATCGCTGATATGTTCAGTGTCTTATATACAATGATGTTAAAAATGTCTATGGTGCTCGACAGTGCAAGAGTGGCAATGGAGATCGACATGTGTAGCATGTGGAGGTCCCAGATGCTTTACTAAGTACTGAGGTCTGATCATTACATCTGCTCTCGTTACTAATCTTGGTTGGTGTGTTTGGATGCCACCCCACCAAGTTTGCGACCAAAATTCAATAACAGCCACAAATCTCCAAATATTTAACACATGCATCTGCTGCTAGCTAGACTTTATGTGGCTTCAGAAGACAACCTTATAAAGTTTTCAAAAAGATCCAATGAGGCAGGCAAAGCCTGAGCGGCTAGGTCTCTGATCATGAGGATGGTTCCTCTGTGTAAACATGAAAAAAAAGATCCATTAATCTCATGGATCAAAAGTGGGGCCAGTAGTAAAAGTCATTCAAGTATTTATCTGTGGGAACCCTACGGCTTGGGGGGAGAAGCGAGGCAAAGATATGGTGCAGAAGCAAAGGGCGCTTTCTTTCATGTTTTGCATTAAACCTTCCCCCCGTCCTGTGGGACGCACCAGGGACAGTTCCCAGTCAACGCACTTGATGCAGGCACACACCAAAACCAAACAGCCATTCCTACACCTATTTATTACTCTGCACCGCAGGAAGGAAAACATTACCACCGTTCATTACCGTCTTTCATCATTCTCCATGAAAAACCAAGCTCTAAATTAACCAAAGAGATCCATGCATCAATTATTCATATAGAGTCTATCCCCTCACAATCCATGCATTCAAGATTCACATGCAACAAAAAAGAGGCCACCAACAAAGAGAAAAAGGGGAGGGGACAATTTTGCAACTCTTGTTTGGCAAAAGGAGGTGTCAAATCTAGCAGGCCATGCCTACCATCTATCTGATCATATTCCTTTGTGTTTTGATTATACACTAGGGATGGCTGAGGCAGCCTAGCAGGCTGCAGGCTGTCTGGAGATGAAGAGTGAGGCTTTCGAGAAGATCAAAGGTACTGGTGCAGTTTTCCCCGCGGCGCTGCTGCTGACGCGCTCGCAGCAAGGGCACATGGTGAGGGTGGCAGCAGGGAGTGGCTCGCATGTGTGAGGGTAGATCACGGTGGGTGGAGCCACTCTGAGGGCTCTCAGCCCTTCCACCTCTCTCTGCAGGCGCCTGTTCTCCTCTGTCAGCGAGCCGAAGCAACGCTTCAAGTACTCGCATTCCATCTCCGTTTGCTTCAGCTTAGTCCTGTAGACCAAACCACACCCACGACACAATAACCAACACCCCATCAACATCAGTTATATAATGGTAACAAGCCTAAAAGATTCAGATTTTAGGTACCTTGCTCGGCGGTTTTGGAACCAAACTTCGACCTGGCGTGCCCTGAGATTCAACTTGAGAGCCAAGGCTTCCTTTTGCTTCTGTTTTAGTTCAAAACATCATATCAGATACCCCATACAACACCTAATGTGCCTGCATATTGAAGAGAGAGAGAGAGAGACCCTATAGATTTTGAATGCTTACAGGGTTTAGGGTTTGGTTCTCTCTAAAGCTGGCCTCAAGCAAGCGTGATTGTTCCTTGGTGAGACGAAGTTTCTTCCTTGGTGCGGTCCCTTCTTCTTCATCATCCACGCTGCCTGTTGGTCCGTCTTCCTCCATCTCAAAAGGCAAGCGGTTCATATCAAAGTCCCTCATGCTAAGCCCATTATCTAACTCCCCACAGAAAATAAGGGATCACCAAGAAGAAGAGAAAACATAAGTTTCACCTAAAAGAATGCTCAAATCATAAACTCAACAAACTGAACCATATTCATGCAAGGCAAAAACATGAGAGAGAGAAACAGAAAAGGCTAAAAGGAACAAGAGAAGCCAAAAGAGAGGTTTTACCTGGAAAGGGGTTGGAGCTCAGACTGGCAACTGCCATGGTTAAGTCCAAGCAAGAAGAAGCAGAAGCCGACATACTTCTTCGTTTCTTCTCCTGAAGACGGAAAGAAGAGAACAAAGATAAAAGCTTCCTGGCTTGAAACACAAACGTCTCTAAGAGGAGAAGAAATAGACCAGAGAGAGAGGATGAATTACAGAAATAGGGGATGTGGAATGGGGTTTAGAAGGGAAAAGAAAATGTGGGGAAGGTGCGGTTTTCTAAGCAAGGGTTTTGACTGACACAAAGCAAATTGGCATTAGCTTTGACGATCATTAATGCTGATGATCGAAGTAATAAGACAAAGTGGTTGCATGCCCGACATGTGAAGAATCGATGGATGGGAGGTCTTTCCTTCCTTTTCTCCAAAGACACGGCCTGCTTTGTTGTGGGGCGATCACCGGCAGGTTTCCTGATCAGGCAAATCATCCCCCCCTCGCATCACTGCTCGTTGCAACAGTGATAAAAACGTACCAAGGTTTTTCTCCTCTTACAGTTCCACTTTTTACTTTCTTCATAGCAACATTAAATACTCACATAATGATTAAACCACCTGATTCTTGCCATGAATGGTCTTACAACATAGACATTTTATTAACCTCTCTCTCTCTACTTTTTTAGCTAATAACCCAGCTAACCTGGTTTTGGAAGGGTTTTTTCTATATTTTCTTTAAATCTAACCATACAAATTAATATGATCAATTTATTAGAAACGACTCTTGGATCATGTTTTTTTGATAAAAATATAATTTTTAAGCATTAAATATTTATGAAAACCTTAAACCCTGGGGCTTTCAATATTCCAGCTACTAAAAAGGACTTGAAAATTTTCAAAAATTGGTATTTTGTGATGGCACTGACAGTCTCGGGTGTCTTTAATTTTATGCGCAGGGCACTCTGGGGGATGAAAGGGAAATCAATAATGCTTCGGTTTTTCGAATTTTCAACTATTAGTATTAACAAAAACTAAGGCACGCATTAAAATGAGAAATAGGGGTGACTTTATATGATTTTCGCATTCCCAAAAGTAAGTAGTACTATCTGTTGTGATTTAAGCACTCGTAGCCGGAACTCTTTTTCTTTCTTTTTCTTCCCAATGATTTTCTGTGCAATCTAGAATTAAGAGCCATAGATACATGGAATATTTTGATTTTTTGGCAAAAATAACGTGGAAAATTCACATATTATGAAAAATCTTGATAATATAGCGAAAATTTCAAAATATCACCTTCTTCTACTATGAGTCACTAGAATATGAAAACTGGAAATATGAGAACTACCGTGTGAAACATGTTTTTTATAGATTTTTTGTTCTTTTCTCTTAAATCTAACCATACAAATGTGATCTACATGCTTGATTTTATGAGAACCAGCTCTTGAACCATCTGATTATGATGCATAAACAAGATTTTTTATGGCTTTAAAATCAA